>NW_028225342.1:7500-613695 GCF_052327205.1 Somniosus microcephalus | reverse complement strand
AGAAGGTGTAGTCTGGAGGGTGAATCAGAAGAAGTAGACGAAGGAGAAGGAGAAGGTGAAGTCTGGAGGGTGAATCAGAAGAAGCAGAAGAAGGAGATGGAGAAGGTGAAGTCTGGAGGGTGAATCAGAAGAAGTAGAAGAAGGAGAAGGAGAAGGTGAAGTCTGGAGGGTGAATCAGAAGAAGCAGAAGAAGGAGAAGGAGAAGGCGAAGTCTGGAGGGTGAATCAGAAGAAGCAGAAGAAGGAGAAGGAGAAGGTGAAGTCTGGAGGGTGATTCAGAAGAAGCAGATTAAGGAGAAGGAGAAGGTGATGTCTGGAGGGTGAATCAGAAGAAGCAGAAGAATGAGAAGGAGAAGGTGAAGTCTGGAGGGTGAATCAGAAGAAGTAGAAGAAGGAGAAGGAGAAGGTGAAGTCTGGAGGGTGAATCAGAAGAAGTAGAAGAAGGAGAAGGAGAAGGTGAAGTCTGGAGGGTGAATCAGAAGAAGTAGAAGAAGGAGAAGGAGAAGGTGAAGTCTGGAGGGTGAAGCAGAAGAAGTAGAAGAAGGAGAAGGAGAAGGTGAAGTCAGGAGGGTGAATCAGAAGATGTAGAAGAAGGAGAAGGAGAAGGTGAAGTCAGGAGGGTGAATCAGAAGAAGCAGAAGAAGGAGAAGGAGAAGGTGAAGTCTGGAGGGTGAATCAGAAGAATCAGAAGAAGGAGAAGGAGAAGGTGAAGTCTGGAGGGTGAATCAGAAGAAGCAGAAGAAAGAGAAGGAGAAGGTGAAGTCTGGAGGGTGAATCAGAAGAAGTAGAAAAAGGAGAAGGAGAAGGTGAAGTCTGGAGGGTGAATCAGAAGAAGCAGAAGAAGGAGAAGGAGAAGGTGAAGCCTGGAGGGTGAATCAGAAGAAGCAGAAGAAGGAGAAGGAGAAGGTGAAGTCTGGAGGGTGAATCAGAAGAAGCAGAAGAAGGAGAAGGAGAAGGTGAAGTCTGGAGGGTGAATCAGAAGAAGCAGAATAAGGAGAAGGAGAAGGTGAAGTCTGGAGGGTGAATCAGAAGAAGCAGAAGAAGGAGAAGGAGAAGGTGAAGTCTGGAGGGTGAATCAAAAGAAGTAGAAGAAGGAGAATGAGAAGGTGAAGTCTGGAGGGTGAAGCAGAAGAAGTAGAAGAAGGAGAAGGAGAAGGTGAAGTCAGGAGGGGTGAATCAGAAGAAGTAGAAGAGAAGGAGAAGGAGAAGGTGAAGTCAGGAGGGTGAATCAGAAGAAGCAGAAGAAGGAGATAGACAAGGTGAAGTCTGGAGGGTGAATCAGAAGAATCAGAAGAAGGAGAAGGAGAAGGTGAAGTCTGGAGGGTGAAGCAGAAGAAGCAGAAGAAAGAGAAGGAGAAGGTGAAGTCTGGAGGGTGAAGCAGAAGAAACAGAAGAAGGAGAAGGAGAAGGTGAAGACTGGAGGGTGAATCAGAAGAAGTAGAAGAAGGAGAAGGAGAAGGTGAAGTCTGGAGGGTGAATCAGAAGAAGTCAGAAGAAGGAGAAGGAGAAGGTGAAGTCTGGAGGGTGAATCAGAAGAAGCAGAAGAAGGAGAAGGAGAAGATGAAGTCTGGAGGGTGAATCAGAAGAAGTAGAAGAAGGAAGAGTAGAAGGAGAAGGAGAAGGTGAGGTCTGGAGGGTGAATCAGAAGAAGCAGAAGAAGGAGAAGGAGAAGGTGAAGTCTGGAGGGTGAATCAGAAGAAGCAGAAGAAGGAGAAGGAGAAGGTGAAGTCTGGAGGGTGAATCAGAAGAAGCAGAAGAAGGAGAAGGAGAAGGTGAAGTCAGGAGGGTGAATCAGAAGAAGCAGAAGAAGGAGAAGGAGAAGGTGAAGTTAGGAGGGTGAATCAGAAGAAGCAGAAGAAGGAGAAGGAGCAGGTGAAGTCAGGGGGGTGTAGCAGAAGAAGTAGAAGAAGGAGAAGGAGAAGGTGAAGTCAGGACGGTGAAGCAGAAGAAGCAGAAGAAGGAGAAGGAGAAGGTGAAGTCTGGAGGGTGAATCAGAAGAATCAGAAGAAGGAGAAGGAGAAGGTGAAGTCTGGAGGGTGAATCAGAAGAAGCAGAAGAAAGAGAAGGAGAAGGTGAAGTCTGGAGGGTGAAGCAGAAGAAACAGAAGAAGGAGAAGGAGAAGGTGAAGACTGGAGGGTGAATCAGAAGAAGTAGAAGAAGGAGAAGGAGAAGATGAAGTCTGGAGGGTGAATCAGAAGAAACAGAAGAAGGAGAAGGAGAAGGTGAAGTCTGGAGGGTGAATCAGAAGAAGTAGAAGAAGGAGAAGGAGAAGGTGTAGTCTGGAGGGTGAATCAGAAGAAGTAGACGAAGGAGAAGGAGAAGGTGAAGTCTGGAGGGTGAATCAGAAGAAGCAGAAGAAGGAGAAGGAGAAGGTGAAGTCTGGAGGGTGAATCAGAAGAAGTAGAAGAAAGAGAAGGAGAAGGTGAAGTCTGGAGGGTGAAGCAGAAGAAACAGAAGAAGGAGAAGGAGAAGGTGAAGACTGGAGGGTGATTCAGAAGAAGTAGAAGAAGGAGAAGGAGAAGGTGAAGTCTGGAGGGTGAATCAGAAGAAGTAGAAGAAGGAGAAGGAGAAGTTGAAGTCTGGAGGGTGAATCAGAAGAAGCAGAAGAAGGAGAAGGAGAAGGTGAAGTCTGGAGGGTGAATCAGAAGAAGCAGAAAAAGGAGAAGGAGATGAAGTCTGGAGGGTGAATCAGAAGAAGTAGAAGAAGGAGAAGGAGAAGGTGAAGTCTGGAGGGTGAATCAGAAGAAGTAGAAGAAGGAGAAGGAGAAGATGAAGTCTGGAGGGTGAATCAGAAGAAACAGAAGAAGGAGAAGGAGAAGGTGAAGTCTGGAGGGTGAATCAGAAGAAGTAGAAGAAGGAGAAGGAGAAGGTGTAGTCTGGAGGGTGAATCAGAAGAAGTAGACGAAGAGAAGGAGAAGGTGAAGTCTGGAGGGTGAATCAGAAGAAGCAGAAGAAGGAGAAGAAGAAGGTGAAGTCTGGAGGGTGAATCAGAAGAAGTAGAAGAAGGAGAAGGAGAAGGTGTAGTCTGGAGGGTGAATCAGAAGAAGCAGAAGAAGGAGAAGGAGAAGGTGAAGTCTGGAGGGTGAATCAGAAGAAGCAGAAGAAGGAGAAGGAGAAGGTGAAGTCTGGAGGGTGAATCAGAAGAAGCAGAATAAGGAGAAGGAGAAGGTGAAGTCTGGAGGGTGAATCAGAAGAAGCAGAAGAAGGAGAAGGAGAAGGTGAAGTCTGGAGGGTGAATCAGAAGAAGTAGAAGAAGGAGAAGGAGAAGATAAAGTCTGGAGGGTGAATCAGAAGAAGTAGAAGAAGGAGAAGGAGAAGGTGAAGTCTGGAGGGTGAATCAGAAGAAGTAGAAGAAGGAGAAGGAGAAGATGAAGTCTGGAGGGTGAATCAGAAGAAACAGAAGAAGGAGAAGGAGAAGGTGAAGTCTGGAGGGTGAATCAGAAGCAGTAGAAGAAGGAGAAGGAGAAGGTGTAGTCTGGAGGGTGAATCAGAAGAAGTAGACGAAGGAGAAGGAGAAGGTGAAGTCTGGAGGGTGAATCAGAAGAAGCAGAAGAAGGAGAAGGAGAAGGTGAAGTCTGGAGGGTGAATCAGAAGAAGTAGAAGAAGGAGAAGGAGAAGGTGAAGTCTGGAGGGTGAATCAGAAGAAGCAGAATAAGGAGAAGGAGAAGGTGAAGTCTGGAGGGTGAATCAGAAGAAGCAGAAGAAGGAGAAGGAGAAGGTGAAGTCTGGAGGGTGAATCAGAAGAAGTAGAAGAAGGAGAAGGAGAAGATGAAGTCTGGAGGGTGAATCAGAAGAAGTAGAAGAAGGAGAAGGAGAAGATGAAGTCTGGAGGGTGAATCAGAAGAAGTAGAAGAAGGAGAAGGAGAAGATGAAGTCTGGAGGGTGAATCAGAAGAAACAGAAGAAGGAGAAGGAGAAGGTGAAGTCTGGAGGGTGAATCAGAAGAAGTAGAAGAAGGAGAAGGAGAAGGTGTAGTCTGGAGGGTGAATCAGAAGAAGTAGACGAAGGAGAAGGAGAAGGTGAAGTCTGGAGGGTGAATCAGAAGAAGCAGAAGAAGGAGAAGGAGAAGGTGAAGTCTGGAGGGTAAATCAGAAGAAGTAGAAGAAGGAGAAGGAGAAGGTGAAGTCTGGAGGGTGAATCAGAAGAAGCAGAAGAAGGAGAAGGAGAAGGTGAAGTCTGGAGGGTGAATCAGAAGAAGCAGAAGAAGGAGAAGGAGAAGGTGAAGTCTGGAGGGTGAATCAGAAGAAGTAGAAGAAGGAGAAGGAGAAGTTGAAGTCTGGAGGGTGAAGCAGAAGAAGTAGAAGATGGAGAAGGAGAAGGTGAAGCCAGGAGGCTGAATCAGAAGAAGTAGAAGAAGGAGAAGGAGAAGGTGAAGTCAGGAGGGTGAATCAGAAGAAGCAGAAGATGGAGAAGGAGAAGGTGAAGTCTGGAGGGTGAATCAGAAGAATCAGAAGAAGGAGAAGGAGAAGGTGAAGTCTGGAGGGTGAATCAGAAGAAGCAAGGGAAGGAGAAGGAGAAGGTGAAGTCTGGAGGGTGAATCAGAAGAAGCAGAATAAGGAGAAGGAGAAGGTGAAGTCTGGAGGGTGAATCAGAAGAAGCAGAATAAGGAGAAGGAGAAGGTGAAGTCTGGAGGGTGAATCAGAAGAAGCAGAAGAAGGAGAAGGAGAAGGTGAAGTCTGGAGGGTGAATCAGAAGAAGTAGAAGAAGGAGAAGGAGAAGGTGAAGTCTGGAGGGTGAAGCAAAAGAAGCAGAAGAAGGAGAAGGAGAAGGTGAAGTCAGGAGGGTGAGTCAGAAGAAGTAGAAGAAGGAGAAGGAGAAGGTGAAGTCAGGAGGGTGAATCAGAAGAAGCAGAAGAAGGAGAAGGAGAAGGTGAAGTCTGGAGGGTGAATCAGAAGAATCAGAAGAAGGAGAAGGAGAAGGTGAAGTCTGGAGGGTGAATCAGAAGAAGCAGAAGAAAGAGAAGGAGAAGGTGAAGTCTGGAGGGTGAAGCAGAAGAAACAGAAGAAGGAGAAGGAGAAGGTGAAGACTGGAGGGTGAATCAGAAGAAGTAGAAGAAGGAGAAGGAGAAGGTGAAGTCTGGAGGGTGAATCAGAAGAAGTAGAAGAAGGAGAAGGAGAAGGTGAAGTCTGGAGGGTGAATCAGAAGAAGCAGAAGAAGGAGAAGGAGAAGGTGAAGTCTGGAGGGTGAATCAGAAGAAGCAGAAGAAGGAGAAGGAGAAGATGAAGTCTGGAGGGTGAATCAGAAGAAGTAGAAAAAGGAGAAGGAGAAGGTGAAGTCTGGAGGGTGAATCAGAAGTAGTAGAAGAAGGAGAAGGAGAAGGTGAAGTCTGGAGGGTGAATCAGAAGAAACAGAAGAAGGAGAAGTAGAAGGTGAAGTCTGGAGGGTGAATCAGAAGAAGTAGAAGAAGGAGAAGGAGAAGGTGTAGTCTGGAGGGTGAATCAGAAGAAGTAGACGAAGGAGAAGGAGAAGGTGAAGTCTGGAGGGTGAATCAGAAGAAGCAGAAGAAGGAGATGGAGAAGGTGAAGTCTGGAGGGTGAATCAGAAGAAGTAGAAGAAGGAGAAGGAGAAGGTGAAGTCTGGAGGGTGAATCAGAAGAAGCAGAAGAAGGAGAAGGAGAAGGTGAAGTCTGGAGGGTGAATCAGAAGATGTAGAAGAAGGAGAAGGAGAAGGTGAAGTCAGGAGGGTGAATCAGAAGAAGCAGAAGAAGGAGAAGGAGAAGGTGAAGTCTGGAGGGTGAATCAGAAGAATCAGAAGAAGGAGAAGGAGAAGGTGAAGTCTGGAGGGTGAATCAGAAGAAGCAGAAGAAAGAGAAGGAGAAGGTGAAGTCTGGAGGGTGAATCAGAAGAAGTAGAAGAAGGAGAAGGAGAAGGTGAAGTCTGGAGGGTGAATCAGAAGAAGCAGAAGAAGGAGAAGGAGAAGGTGAAGTCTGGAGGGTGAATCAGAAGAAGTAGACGAAGGAGAAGGAGAAGGTGAAGTCTGGAGGGTGAATCAGAAGAAGCAGAAGAAGGAGATGGAGAAGGTGAAGTCTGGAGGGTGAATCAGAAGAAGTAGAAGAAGGAGAAGGTGAAGGTTAAGTCTGGAGGGTGAATCAGAAGAAGCAGAAGAAGGAGAAGGAGAAGGTGAAGTCTGGAGGGTGAATCAGAAGAAGCAGAAGAAGGAGAAGGAGAAGGTGAAGTCTGGAGGGTGATTCAGAAGAAGCAGAATAAGGAGAAGGAGAAGGTGAAGTCTGGAGGGTGAATCAGAAGAAGCAGAAGAAGGAGAAGGACAAGGTGAAGTCTGGAGGGTGAATCAGAAGAAGTAGAAGAAGGAGAAGGAGAAGGTGAAGTCTGGAGGGTGAATCAGAAGAAGTAGAAGAAGGAGAAGGAGAAGGTGAAGTCTGGAGGGTGAATCAGAAGAAGTAGAAGAAGGAGAAGGAGAAGGTGTAGTCTGGAGGGTGAATCAGAAGAAGTAGACGAAGGAGAAGGAGAAGGTGAAGTCTGGAGGGTGAATCAGAAGAAGCAGAAGAAGGAGATGGAGAAGGTGAAGTCTGGAGGGTGAATCAGAAGAAGTAGAAGAAGGAGAAGGAGAAGGTGAAGTCTGGAGGGTGAATCAGAAGAAGCAGAAGAAGGAGAAGGAGAAGGTGAAGTCTGGAGGGTGAATCAGAAGAAGCCGAAGAAGGAGAAGGAGAAGGTGAAGTCTGGAGGGTGATTCAGAAGAAGCAGAATAAGTAGAAGGAGAAGGTGATGTCTGGAGGGTGAATCAGAAGAAGCAGAAGAAGGAGAAGGAGAAGGTGAAGTCTGGAGGGTGAATCAGAAGAAGTAGAAGAAGGAGAAGGAGAAGGTGAAGTCTGGAGGGTGAATCAGAAGAAGTAGAAGAAGGAGAAGGAGAAGGTGAAGTCTGGAGGGTGAATCAGAAGAAGTAGAAGAAGGAGAAGGAGAAGGTGAAGTCTGGAGGGTGAAGCAGAAGAAGTAGAAGAAGGAGAAGGAGAAGGTGAAGTCAGGAGGGTGAATCAGAAGATGTAGAAGAAGGAGAAGGAGAAGGTGAAGTCAGGAGGGTGAATCAGAAGAAGCAGAAGAAGGAGAAGGAGAAGATGAAGTCTGGAGGGTGAATCAGAAGAATCAGAAGAAGGAGAAGGAGAAGGTGAAGTCTGGAGGGTGAATCAGAAGAAGCAGAAGAAAGAGAAGGAGAAGGTGAAGTCTGGAGGGTGAATCAGAAGAAGTAGAAGAAGGAGAAGGAGAAGGTGAAGTCTGGAGGGTGAATCAGAAGAAGCAGAAGAAGGAGAAGGAGAAGGTGAAGTCTGGAGGGTGAATCAGAAGAAGTAGACGAAGGAGAAGGAGAAGGTGAAGTCTGGAGGGTGAATCAGAAGAAGCAGAAGAAGGAGATGGAGAAGGTGAAGTCTGGAGGGTGAATCAGAAGAAGTAGAAGAAGGAGAAGGTGAAGGTTAAGTCTGGAGGGTGAATCAGAAGAAGCAGAAGAAGGAGAAGGAGAAGGTGAAGTCTGGAGGGTGAATCAGAAGAAGCAGAAGAAGGAGAAGGAGAAGGTGAAGTCTGGAGGGTGATTCAGAAGAAGCAGAATAAGGAGAAGGAGAAGGTGAAGTCTGGAGGGTGAATCAGAAGAAGCAGAAGAAGGAGAAGGAGAAGGTGAAGTCTGGAGGGTGAATCAGAAGAAGTAGAAGAAGGAGAAGGAGAAGGTGAAGTCTGGAGGGTGAATCAGAAGAAGTAGAAGAAGGAGAAGGAGAAGGTGAAGTCTGGAGGGTGAATCAGAAGAAGTAGAAGAAGGAGAAGGAGAAGCTGAAGTCTGGAGGGTGAAGCAGAAGAAGTAGAAGAAGGAGAAGGAGAAGGTGAAGTCAGGAGGGTGAATCAGAAGATGTAGAAGAAGGAGAAGGAGAAGGTGAAGTCAGGAGGGTGAATCAGAAGAAGCAGAAGAAGGAGAAGGAGAAGGTGAAGTCTGGAGGGTGAATCAGAAGAAGCAGAAGAAGGAGAAGATGAAGGTGAAGTCTGGAGGGTGAATCAGAAGAAGCAGAATAAGGAGAAGGAGAAGGTGAAGTCTGGAGGGTGAATCAGAAGAAGCAGAAGAAGGAGAAGGAGAAGGTGAAGTCTGGAGGGTGAATCAGAAGAAGTAGAAGAAGGAGAAGGAGAAGGTGAAGTCTGGAGGGTGAAGCAGAAGAAGTAGAAGAAGGAGAAGGAGAAGGTGAAGTCAGGAGGGTGAATCAGAAGAAGTAGAAGAAGGAGAAGGAGAAGGTGAAGTCAGGAGGGTGAATCAGAAGAAGCAGAAGAAGGAGATAGAGAAGGTGAAGTCTGGAGGGTGAATCAGAAGAATCAGAAGAAGGAGAAGGAGAAGGTGAAGTCTGGAGGGTGAAGCAGAAGAAGCAGAAGAAAGAGAAGGAGAAGGTGAAGTCTGGAGGGTGAAGCAGAAGAAACAGAAGAAGGAGAAGGAGAAGGTGAAGACTGGAGGGTGAATCAGAAGAAGTAGAAGAAGGAGAAGGAGAAGGTGAAGCCTGGAGGGTGAATCAGAAGAAGTAGAAGAAGGAGAAGGAGAAGGTGAAGTCTGGAGGGTGAATCAGAAGAAGCAGAAGAAGGAGAAGGAGAAGGTGAAGTCTGGAGGGTGAATCAGAAGAAGCAGAAGAAGGAGAAGGAGAAGATGAAGTCTGGAGGGTGAATCAGAAGAAGTAGAAGAAGGAGAAGGAGAAGGTGAGGTCAGGAGGGTGAATCAGAAGAAGCAGAAGAAGGAGAAGGAGAAGGTGAAGTCTGGAGGGTGAATCAGAAGAAGCAGAAGAAGGAGAAGGAGAAGGTGAAGTCTGGAGGGTGAATCAGAAGAAGCAGAAGAAGGAGAAGGAGAAGGTGAAGTCAGGAGGGTGAATCAGAAGAAGCAGAAGAAGGAGAAGGAGAAGGTGAAGTTAGGAGGGTGAATCAGAAGAAGCAGAAGAAGGAGAAGGAGCAGGTGAAGTCAGGGGGGTGTAGCAGAAGAAGTAGAAGAAGGAGAAGGAGAAGGTGAAGTCAGGACGGTGAAGCAGAAGAAGCAGAAGAAGGAGAAGGAGAAGGTGAAGCCTGGAGGGCGCAGCAGAAGAAGCAGAAGAAGGAGAAGGAGAAGGTGAAGTCTGGAGTGTGAAGCAGAAGAAGCAGAAGAAGGAGAAGGAGAAGGTGAAGTCTGGAGGGCGCAGCAGAAGAAGCAGAAGAAGGAGAATGAGAAGGTGAAGTCTGGAGGGTGAATCAGAAGAAGCAGAAGAAGGAGAAGGAGAAGGTGAAGTCTGGAGGGTGAATCAGAAGAAGTAGAAGAAGGAGAAGGAGAAGGTGAAGTCTGGAGGGTGAAGCAGAAGAAGGAGAAGAAGGAGAAGGAGAAGGTGAAGTCAGGAGGGTGAATCAGAAGAAGTAGAAGAAGGAGAAGGAGAAGGTGAAGTCAGGAGGGTGAATCAGAAGAAGCAGAAGAAGGAGAAGGAGAAGGTGAAGTCTGGAGGGTGAATCAGAAGAAGTAGAAGAAGGAGAAGGAGAAGGTGAAGTCTGGAGGGTGAATCAGAAGAAGCAGAAGAAGGAGAAGGAGAAGGTGAAGTCTGGAGGGTGAATCAGAAGAAGCAGAAGAAGGAGAAGGAGAAGGTGAAGTCTGGAGGGTGAAGCAGAAGAAGTAGAAGAAGGAGAAGGAGAAGGTGAAGTCAGGAGGGTGAATCAGAAGAAGTAGAAGAAGGAGAAGGAGAAGGTGAAGTCAGGAGGGTGAATCAGAAGAAGCAGAAGAAGGAGAAGGAGAAGGTGAAGTCTGGAGGGTGAATCAGAAGAAGTAGAAGAAGGAGAAGGAGAAGGTGAAGTCTGGAGGGTGAATCAGAAGAAGCAGAAGAAGGAGAAGGAGAAGGTGAAGTCTGGAGGGTGAATCAGAAGAAGCAGAAGAAGGAGAAGGAGAAGGTGAAGTCTGGAGGGTGATTCAGAAGAAGCAGAAGAAGGAGAAGGAGAAGGTGAAGTCTGGAGGGTGAATCAGAAGAAGCAGAATAAGGAGAAGGAGAAGGTGAAGTCTGGAGGGTGAATCAGAAGAAGCAGAAGAAGGAGAAGGAGAAGGTGAAGTCTGGAGGGTGAATCAGAAGAAGTAGAAGAAGGAGAAGGAGAAGGTGAAGTCTGGAGGGTGAAGCAGAAGAAGTAGAAGAAGGAGAAGGAGAAGGTGAAGTCAGGAGGGTGAATCAGAAGAAGTAGAAGAAGGAGAAGGAGAAGGTGAAGTCAGGAGGGTGAATCAGAAGAAGCAGAAGAAGGAGATAGAGAAGGTGAAGTCTGGAGGGTGAATCAGAAGAATCAGAAGAAGGAGAAGGAGAAGGTGAAGTCTGGAGGGTGAAGCAGAAGAAGCAGAAGAAAGAGAAGGAGAAGGTGAAGTCTGGAGGGTGAAGCAGAAGAAACAGAAGAAGGAGAAGGAGAGGTGAAGACTGGAGGGTGAATCAGAAGAAGTAGAAGAAGGAGAAGGAGAAGGTGAAGTCTGGAGGGTGAATCAGAAGAAGTAGAAGAAGGAGAAGGAGAAGGTGAAGTCTGGAGGGTGAATCAGAAGAAGCAGAAGAAGGAGAAGGAGAAGATGAAGTCTGGAGGGTGAATCAGAAGAAGTAGAAGAAGGAGAAGGAGCAGGTGAAGTCAGGGGGGTGTAGCAGAAGAAGTAGAAGAAGGAGAAGGAGAAGGTGAAGTCAGGACGGTGAAGCAGAAGAAGCAGAAGAAGGAGAAGGAGAAGTTGAAGCCTGGAGGGCGCAGCAGAAGAAGCAGAAGAAGGAGAAGGAGAAGGTGAAGTCTGGAGTGTGAAGCAGAAGAAGCAGAAGAAGGAGAAGGAGAAGGTGAAGTCTGGAGGGCGCAGCAGAAGAAGCAGAAGAAGGAGAATAAGAAGGTGAAGTCTGGAGGGTGAATCAGAAGAAGCAGAAGAAGGAGAAGGAGAAGGTGAAGTCTGGAGGGTGAATCAGAAGAAGTAGAAGAAGGAGAAGGAGAAGGTGAAGTCTGGAGGGTGAAGCAGAAGAAGTAGAAGAAGGAGAAGGAGAAGGTGAAGTCAGGAGGGTGAATCAGAAGAAGTAGAAGAAGGAGAAGGAGAAGGTGAAGTCAGGAGGGTGAATCAGAAGAAGCAGAAGAAGGAGAAGGAGAAGGTGAAGTCTGGAGGGTGAATCAGAAGAATCAGCAGAAGGAGAAAGAGAAGGTGAAGTCTGGAGGGTGAATCAGAAGAAGCAGAAGAAAGAGAAGGAGAAGGTGAAGTCTGGAGGGTGAAGCAGAAGAAACAGAAGAAGGAGAAGGAGAAGGTGAAGACTGGAGGGTGAATCAGAAGAAGTAGAAGAAGGAGAAGGAGAAGGTGAAGTCTGGAGGGTGAATCAGAAGAAGTAGAAGAAGGAGAAGGAGAAGATGAAGTCTGGAGGGTGAATCAGAAGAAGTAGAAGAAGGAGAAGGAGAAGGTGAGGTCTGGAGGGTGAATCAGAAGAAGCAGAAGAAGGAGAAGGAGAAGGTGAAGTCTGGAGGGTGAATCAGAAGAAGCAGAAGAAGGAGAAGGAGAAGGTGAAGTCTGGAGGGTGAATCAGAAGAAGCAGAAGAAGGAGAAGGAGAAGGTGAAGTCTGGAGGGTGATTCAGAAGAAGCAGAATAAGGAGAAGGAGAAGGTGAAGTCTGGAGGGTGAATCAGAAGAAGCAGAAGAAGGAGAAGGAGAAGGTGAAGTCTGGAGGGTGAATCAGAAGAAGTAGAAGAAGGAGAAGGAGAAGGTGAAGTCTGGAGGGTGAATCAGAAGAAGTAGAAGAAGGAGAAGGAGAAGGTGAAGTCTGGAGGGTGAATCAGAAGAAGTAGAAGAAGGAGAAGGAGAAGGTGTAGTCTGGAGGGTGAATCAGAAGAAGTAGACGAAGGAGAAGGAGAAGGTGAAGTCTGGAGGGTGAATCAGAAGAAGCAGAAGAAGGAGATGGAGAAGGTGAAGTCTGGAGGGTGAATCAGAAGAAGTAGAAGAAGGAGAAGGAGAAGGTGAAGTCTGGAGGGTGAATCAGAAGAAGCAGAAGAAGGAGAAGGAGAAGGTGAAGTCTGGAGGGTGAATCAGAAGAAGCAGAAGAAGGAGAAGGAGAAGGTGAAGTCTGGAGGGTGATTCAGAAGAAGCAGAATAAGTAGAAGGAGAAGGTGATGTCTGGAGGGTGAATCAGAAGAAGCAGAAGAAGGAGAAGGAGAAGGTGAAGTCTGGAGGGTGAATCAGAAGAAGTAGAAGAAGGAGAAGGAGAAGGTGAAGTCTGGAGGGTGAATCAGAAGAAGTAGAAGAAGGAGAAGGAGAAGGTGAAGTCTGGAGGGTGAATCAGAAGAAGTAGAAGAAGGAGAAGGAGAAGGTGAAGTCTGGAGGGTGAAGCAGAAGAAGTAGAAGAAGGAGAAGGAGAAGATGAAGTCAGGAGGGTGAATCAGAAGATGTAGAAGAAGGAGAAGGAGAAGGTGAAGTCAGGAGGGTGAATCAGAAGAAGCAGAAGAAGGAGAAGGAGAAGATGAAGTCTGGAGGGTGAATCAGAAGAATCAGAAGAAGGAGAAGGAGAAGGTGAAGTCTGGAGGGTGAATCAGAAGAAGCAGAAGAAAGAGAAGGAGAAGGTGAAGTCTGGAGGGTGAATCAGAAGAAGTAGAAGAAGGAGAAGGAGAAGGTGAAGTCTGGAGGGTGAATCAGAAGAAGCAGAAGAAGGAGAAGGAGAAGGTGAAGTCTGGAGGGTGAATCAGAAGAAGTAGACGAAGGAGAAGGAGAAGGTGAAGTCTGGAGGGTGAATCAGAAGAAGCAGAAGAAGGAGATGGAGAAGGTGAAGTCTGGAGGGTGAATCAGAAGAAGTAGAAGAAGGAGAAGGTGAAGGTTAAGTCTGGAGGGTGAATCAGAAGAAGCAGAAGAAGGAGAAGGAGAAGGTGAAGTCTGGAGGGTGAATCAGAAGAAGCAGAAGAAGGAGAAGGAGAAGGTGAAGTCTGGAGGGTGATTCAGAAGAAGCAGAATAAGGAGAAGGAGAAGGTGAAGTCTGGAGGGTGAATCAGAAGAAGCAGAAGAAGGAGAAGGAGAAGGTGAAGTCTGGAGGGTGAATCAGAAGAAGTAGAAGAAGGAGAAGGAGAAGGTGAAGTCTGGAGGGTGAATCAGAAGAAGTAGAAGAAGGAGAAGGAGAAGGTGAAGTCTGGAGGGTGAATCAGAAGAAGTAGAAGAAGGAGAAGGAGAAGCTGAAGTCTGGAGGGTGAAGCAGAAGAAGTAGAAGAAGGAGAAGGAGAAGGTGAAGTCAGGAGGGTGAATCAGAAGATGTAGAAGAAGGAGAAGGAGAAGGTGAAGTCAGGAGGGTGAATCAGAAGAAGCAGAAGAAGGAGAAGGAGAAGGTGAAGTCTGGAGGGTGAATCAGAAGAAGCAGAAGAAGGAGAAGATGAAGGTGAAGTCTGGAGGGTGAATCAGAAGAAGCAGAATAAGGAGAAGGAGAAGGTGAAGTCTGGAGGGTGAATCAGAAGAAGCAGAAGAAGGAGAAGGAGAAGGTGAAGTCTGGAGGGTGAATCAGAAGAAGTAGAAGAAGGAGAAGGAGAAGGTGAAGAAGGAGGGTGAAGCAGAAGAAGTAGAAGAAGGAGAAGGAGAAGGTGAAGTCAGGAGGGTGAATCAGAAGAAGTAGAAGAAGGAGAAGGAGAAGGTGAAGTCAGGAGGGTGAATCAGAAGAAGCAGAAGAAGGAGATAGAGAAGGTGAAGTCTGGAGGGTGAATCAGAAGAATCAGAAGAAGGAGAAGGAGAAGGTGAAGTCTGGAGGGTGAAGCAGAAGAAGCAGAAGAAAGAGAAGGAGAAGGTGAAGTCTGGAGGGTGAAGCAGAAGAAACAGAAGAAGGAGAAGGAGAAGGTGAAGACTGGAGGGTGAATCAGAAGAAGTAGAAGAAGGAGAAGGAGAAGGTGAAGCCTGGAGGGTGAATCAGAAGAAGTAGAAGAAGGAGAAGGAGAAGGTGAAGTCTGGAGGGTGAATCAGAAGAAGCAGAAGAAGGAGAAGGTGAAGGTGAAGTCTGGAGGGTGAATCAGAAGAAGCAGAAGAAGGAGAAGGTGAAGATGAAGTCTGGAGGGTGAATCAGAAGAAGTAGAAGAAGGAGAAGGAGAAGGTGAGGTCAGGAGGGTGAATCAGAAGAAGCAGAAGAAGGAGAAGGAGAAGGTGAAGTCTGGAGGGTGAATCAGAAGAAGCAGAAGAAGGAGAAGGAGAAGGTGAAGTCTGGAGGGTGAATCAGAAGAAGCAGAAGAAGGAGAAGGAGAAGGTGAAGTCAGGAGGGTGAATCAGAAGAAGCAGAAGAAGGAGAAGGAGAAGGTGAAGTTAGGAGGGTGAATCAGAAGAAGCAGAAGAAGGAGAAGGAGCAGGTGAAGTCAGGGGGGTGTAGCAGAAGAAGTAGAAGAAGGAGAAGGAGAAGGTGAAGTCAGGACGGTGAAGCAGAAGAAGCAGAAGAAGGAGAAGGAGAAGGTGAAGCCTGGAGGGCGCAGCAGAAGAAGCAGAAGAAGGAGAAGGAGAAGGTGAAGTCTGGAGTGTGAAGCAGAAGAAGCAGAAGAAGGAGAAGGAGAAGGTGAAGTCTGGAGGGCGCAGCAGAAGAAGCAGAAGAAGGAGAATGAGAAGGTGAAGTCTGGAGGGTGAATCAGAAGAAGCAGAAGAAGGAGAAGATGAAGGTGAAGTCTGGAGGGTGAATCAGAAGAAGCAGAATAAGGAGAAGGAGAAGGTGAAGTCTGGAGGGTGAATCAGAAGAAGCAGAAGAAGGAGAAGGAGAAGGTGAAGTCTGGAGGGTGAATCAGAAGAAGTAGAAGAAGGAGAAGGAGAAGGTGAAGAAGGAGGGTGAAGCAGAAGAAGTAGAAGAAGGAGAAGGAGAAGGTGAAGTCAGGAGGGTGAATCAGAAGAAGCAGAAGAAGGAGAAGGAGAAGGTGAAGTCTGGAGGGTGAATCAGAAGAAGTAGAAGAAGGAGAAGGAGAAGGTGAAGTCTGGAGGGTGAATCAGAAGAAGCAGAAGAAGGAGAAGGAGAAGGTGAAGTCTGGAGGGTGAATCAGAAGAAGCAGAAGAAGGAGAAGGAGAAGGTGAAGTCTGGAGGGTGAAGCAGAAGAAGTAGAAGAAGGAGAAGGAGAAGGTGAAGTCAGGAGGGTGAATCAGAAGAAGTAGAAGAAGGAGAAGGAGAAGGTGAAGTCTGGAGGGTGAAGCAGAAGAAGTAGAAGAAGGAGAAGGAGAAGGTGAAGTCAGGAGGGTGAATCAGAAGAAGTAGAAGAAGGAGAAGGAGAAGGTGAAGTCAGGAGGGTGAATCAGAAGAAGCAGAAGAAGGAGATAGAGAAGGTGAAGTCTGGAGGGTGAATCAGAAGAATCAGAAGAAGGAGAAGGAGAAGGTGAAGTCTGGAGGGTGAAGCAGAAGAAGCAGAAGAAAGAGAAGGAGAAGGTGAAGTCTGGAGGGTGAAGCAGAAGAAACAGAAGAAGGAGAAGGAGAGGTGAAGACTGGAGGGTGAATCAGAAGAAGTAGAAGAAGGAGAAGGAGAAGGTGAAGTCTGGAGGGTGAATCAGAAGAAGTAGAAGAAGGAGAAGGAGAAGGTGAAGTCTGGAGGGTGAATCAGAAGAAGCAGAAGAAGGAGAAGGAGAAGATGAAGTCTGGAGGGTGAATCAGAAGAAGTAGAAGAAGGAGAAGGAGCAGGTGAAGTCAGGGGGGTGTAGCAGAAGAAGTAGAAGAAGGAGAAGGAGAAGGTGAAGTCAGGACGGTGAAGCAGAAGAAGCAGAAGAAGGAGAAGGAGAAGTTGAAGCCTGGAGGGCGCAGCAGAAGAAGCAGAAGAAGGAGAAGGAGAAGGTGAAGTCTGGAGTGTGAAGCAGAAGAAGCAGAAGAAGGAGAAGGAGAAGGTGAAGTCTGGAGGGCGCAGCAGAAGAAGCAGAAGAAGGAGAATAAGAAGGTGAAGTCTGGAGGGTGAATCAGAAGAAGCAGAAGAAGGAGAAGGAGAAGGTGAAGTCTGGAGGGTGAATCAGAAGAAGTAGAAGAAGGAGAAGGAGAAGGTGAAGTCTGGAGGGTGAAGCAGAAGAAGTAGAAGAAGGAGAAGGAGAAGGTGAAGTCAGGAGGGTGAATCAGAAGAAGTAGAAGAAGGAGAAGGAGAAGGTGAAGTCAGGAGGGTGAATCAGAAGAAGCAGAAGGAGGAGAAGGAGAAGGTGAAGTCTGGAGGGTGAATCAGAAGAATCAGAAGAAGGAGAAGGAGAAGGTGAAGTCTGGAGGGTGAATCAGAAGAAGCAGAAGAAAGAGAAGGAGAAGGTGAAGTCTGGAGGGTGAAGCAGAAGAAACAGAAGAAGGAGAAGGAGAAGGTGAAGACTGGAGGGTGAATCAGAAGAAGTAGAAGAAGGAGAAGGAGAAGGTGAAGTCTGGAGGGTGAATCAGAAGAAGTAGAAGAAGGAGAAGGAGAAGATGAAGTCTGGAGGGTGAATCAGAAGAAGTAGAAGAAGGAGAAGGAGAAGGTGAGGTCTGGAGGGTGAATCAGAAGAAGCAGAAGAAGGAGAAGGAGAAGGTGAAGTCTGGAGGGTGAATCAGAAGAAGCAGAAGAAGGAGAAGGAAAAGGTGAAGTCTGGAGGGTGAATCAGAAGAAGCAGAAGAAGGAGAAGGAGAAGGTGAAGTCAGGAGGGTGAATCAGAAGAAGCAGAAGAAGGAGAAGGAGAAGGTGAAGTTAGGAGGGTGAATCAGAAGAAGCAGAAGAAGGAGAAGGAGCAGGTGAAGTCAGGGGGGTGTAGCAGAAGAAGTAGAAGAAGGAGAAGGAGAAGGTGAAGTCAGGACGGTGAAGCAGAAGAAGCAGAAGAAGGAGAAGGAGAAGGTGAAGCCTGGAGGGCGCAGCAGAAGAAGCAGAAGAACGAGAAGGAGAAGGTGAAGTCTGGAGTGTGAAGCAGAAGAAGCAGAAGAAGGAGAAGGAGAAGGTGAAGTCTGGAGGGCGCAGCAGAAGAAGCAGAAGAAGGAGAATGAGAAGGTGAAGTCTGGAGGGTGAATCAGAAGAAGCAGAAGAAGGAGAAGGAGAAGGTGAAGTCTGGAGGGTGAATCAGAAGAAGCAGAAGAAGGAGAAGGAGAAGGTGAAGTCTGGAGGGAGAATCAGAAGAAGCAGAAGAAGGAGAAGGAGAAGGTGAAGTCTGGAGGGTGAATCAGAAGAAGCAGAATAAGGAGAAGGAGAAGGTGAAGTCTGGAGGGTGAATCAGAAGAAGCAGAAGAAGGAGAAGGAGAAGGTGAAGTCTGGAGGGTGAAGCAGAAGAAGTAGAAGAAGGAGAAGGAGAAGGTGAAGTCAGGAGGGTGAATCAGAAGAAGTAGAAGAAGGAGAAGGAGAAGGTGAAGTCAGGAGGGTGAATCAGAAGAAGCAGAAGAAGGAGAAGGAGAAGGTGAAGTCTGGAGGGTGAATCAGAAGAAGTAGAAGAAGGAGAAGGAGAAGGTGAAGTCTGGAGGGTGAATCAGAAGAAGCAGAAGAAGGAGAAGGAGAAGGTGAAGTCTGGAGGGTGAAACAGAAGAAGCAGAAGAAGGAGAAGGAGAAGGTGAAGTCTGGAGGGTGAATCAGAAGAAGCAGAAGAAGGAGAAGGAGAAGGTGAAGTCTGGAGGGTGAATCAGAAGAAGCAGAATAAGGAGAAGGAGAAGGTGAAGTCTGGAGGGTGAATCAGAAGAAGCAGAAGAAGGAGAAGGAGAAGGTGAAGTCTGGAGGGTGAATCAGAAGAAGTAGATGAAGGAGAAGGAGAAGGTGAAGTCTGGAGGGTGAAGCAGAAGAAGTAGAAGAAGGAGAAGGAGAAGGTGAAGTCAGGAGGGTTAATCAGAAGAAGTAGAAGAAGGAGAAGGAGAAGGTGAAGTCAGGAGGGTGAATCAGAAGAAGCAGAAGAAGGAGATAGAGAAGGTGAAGTCTGGAGGGTGAATCAGAAGAATCAGAAGAAGGAGAAGGAGAAGATGAAGTCTGGAGGGTGAAGCAGAAGAAGCAGAAGAAAGAGAAGGAGAAGGTGAAGTCTGGAGGGTGAAGCAGAAGAAACAGAAGAAGGAGAAGGAGAAGGTGAAGAATGGAGGGTGAATCAGAAGAAGTAGAAGAAGGAGAAGGAGAAGGTGAAGTCTGGAGGGTGAATCAGAAGAAGTAGAAGAAGGAGAAGGAGAAGGTGAAGTCTGGAGGGTGAATCAGAAGAAGCAGAAGAAGGAGAAGGAGAAGGTGAAGTCTGGAGGGTGAATCAGAAGAAGCAGAAGAAGGAGAAGGAGAAGATGAAGTCTGGAGGGTGAATCAGAAGAAGTAGAAGAAGGAGAAGGAGAAGGTGAGGTCTGGAGGGTGAATCAGAAGAAGCAGAAGAAGGAGAAGGAGAAGGTGAAGTCTGGAGGGTGAATCAGAAGAAGCAGAAGAAGGAGAAGGAGAAGGTGAAGTCTGGAGGGTGAATCAGAAGAAGCAGAAGAAGGAGAAGGAGAAGGTGAAGTCAGGAGGGTGAATCAGAAGAAGCAGAAGAAGGAGAAGGAGAAGGTGAATTTAGGAGGGTGAATCAGAAGAAGCAGAAGAAGGAGAAGGAGCAGGTGAAGTCAGGGGGGTGTAGCAGAAGAAGTAGAAGAAGGAGAAGGAGAAGGTGAAGTCAGGACGGTGAAGCAGAAGAAGCAGAAGAAGGAGAAGGAGAAGGTGAAGCCTGGAGGGCGCAGCAGAAGAAGCAGATGAAGGAGAAGGAGAAGGTGAAGTCTGGAGTGTGAAGCAGAAGAAGCAGAAGAAGGAGAAGGAGAAGGTGAAGTCTGGAGGGCGCAGCTGAAGAAGCAGAAGAAGGAGAATGAGAAGGTGAAGTCTGGAGGGTGAATCAGAAGAAGCAGAAGAAGGAGAAGGAGAAGGTGAAGTCTGGAGGGTGAATCAGAAGAAGTAGAAGAAGGAGAAGGAGAAGGTGAAGTCTGGAGGGTGAAGCAGAAGAAGTAGAAGAAGGAGAAGGAGAAGGTGAAGTCAGGAGAGTGAATCAGAAGAAGTAGAAGAAGGAGAAGGAGAAGGTGAAGTCAGGAGGGTGAATCAGAAGAAGCAGAAGAAGGAGAAGGCGAAGGTGAAGTCTGGAGGGTGAATCAGAAGAATCAGAAGAAGGAGAAGGAGAAGGTGAAGTCTGGAGGGTGAATCAGAAGAAGCAGAAGAAAGAGAAGGAGAAGGTGAAGTCTGGAGGGTGAAGCAGAAGAAACAGAAGAAGGAGAAGGAGAAGGTGAAGACTGGAGGGTGAATCAGAAGAAGTAGAAGAAGGAGAAGGAGAAGGTGAAGTCTGGAGGGTGAATCAGAAGAAGTAGAAGAAGGAGAAGGAGAAGTTGAAGTCTGGAGGGTGAATCAGAAGAAGCAGAAGAAGGAGAAGGAGAAGGTGAAGTCTGGAGGATGAATCAGAAGAAGCAGAAGAAGGAGAAGGAGAAGATGAAGTCTGGAGGGTGAATCAGAAGAAGTAGAAGAAGGAGAAGGAGAAGGTGAAGTCTGGAGGGTGAATCAGAAGAAGTAGAAGAAGGAGAAGGAGAAGGTGTAGTCTGGAGGGTGAATCAGAAGAAGCAGACGAAGGAGAAGGAGAAGGTGAAGTCTGGAGGGTGAATCAGAAGAAGCAGAAGAAGGAGAAGGAGAAGGTGAAGTCTGGAGGGTGAATCAGAAGAAGTAGAAGAAGGAGAAGGAAAGGTGAAGTCTGGAGGGTGAATCAGAAGAAGCAGAAGAAGGAGAAGGAGAAGGTGAAGTCTGGAGGGTGAATCAGAAGAAGCAGAAGAAGGAGAAGGAGAAGGTGAAGTCTGGAGGGTGAATCAGAAGAAGCAGAATAAGGAGAAGGAGAAGGTGAAGTCTGGAGGGTGAATCAGAAGAAGCAGAAGAAGGAGAAGGAGAAGGTGTAGTCTGGAGGGTGAATCAGAAGAAGTAGAAGAAGGAGAAGGAGAAGGTGAAGTCTGGAGGGTGAATCAGAAGAAGTAGAAGAAGGAGAAGGAGAAGGTGAAGTCTGGAGGGCGAATCAGAAGAAGTAGAAGAAGGAGAAGGAGAAGGTGAAGTCTGGAGGGTGAAGCAGAAGAGGTAGATGAAGGAGAAGGAGAAGGTGAATTCAGGAGGGTGAATCAGAAGAAGTAGAAGAAGGAGAAGGAGAAGGTGAGGTCTGGAGGGTGAATCAGAAGAAGCAGAAGAAGGAGAAGGAGAAGGTGAAGTCTGGAGGGTGAATCAGAAGAATCAGAAGAAGGAGAAGGAGAAGGTGAAGTCTGGAGGGTGAATCAGAAGAAGCAGAAGAAAGAGAAGGAGAAGGTGAAGTCTGGAGGGTGAAGCAGAAGAAACAGAAGAAGGAGAAGGAGAAGGTGAAGACTGGAGGGTGAATCAGAAGAAGTAGAAGAAGGAGAAGGAGAAGGTGAAGTCTGGAGGGTGAATCAGAAGAAGTAGAAGAAGGAGAAGGAGAAGGTGAAGTCTGGAGGGTGAATCAGAAGAAGCAGAAGAAGGAGAAGGAGAAGGTGAAGTCTGGAGGGTGAATCAGAAGAAGGAGAAGAAGGAGAAGGAGAAGATGAAGTCTGGAGGGTGAATCAGAAGAAGTAGAAGAAGGAGAAGGAGAAGGTGAAGTCTGGAGGCTGAATCAGAAGAAGTAGAAGAAGGAGAAGGAGAAGGTGAAGTCTGGAGGGTGAATCAGAAGAAACAGAAGAAGGAGAAGCAGAAGGTGAAGTCTGGAGGGTGAATCAGAAGAAGTAGAAGAAGGAGAAGGAGAAGGTGTAGTCTGGAGGGTGAATCAGAAGAAGTAGACGAAGGAGAAGGAGAAGGTGAAGTCTGGAGGGTGAATCAGAAGAAGCAGAAGAAGGAGAAGGAGAAGGTGAAGTCTGGAGGGTGAATCAGAAGAAGCAGAAGAAGGAGAAGGAGAAGGTGAAGTCTGGAGGGTGAAACAGAAGAAGCAGAATAAGGAGAAGAAGAAGGTGATGTCTGGAGGGTGAATCAGAAGAAGTAGAAGAAGGAGAAGGAGAAGGTGAAGTCTGGAGGGTGAATCAGAAGAAGCAGAAGAAGGAGAAGGAGAAGGTGAAGTCTGGAGGGTGAATCAGAAGAAGGAGAAGAAGGAGAAGGAGAAGATGAAGTCTGGAGGGTGAATCAGAAGAAGTAGAAGAAGGAGAAGGAGAAGGTGAAGTCTGGAGGCTGAATCAGAAGAAGTAGAAGAAGGAGAAGGAGAAGGAGAAGTCTGGAGGGTGAATCAGAAGAAACAGAAGAAGGAGAAGGAGAAGGTGAAGTCTGGAGGGTGAATCAGAAGAAGTAGAAGAAGGAGAAGGAGAAGGTGTAGTCTGGAGGGTGAATCAGAAGAAGTAGACGAAGGAGAAGGAGAAGGTGAAGTCTGGAGGGTGAATCAGAAGAAGCAGAAGAAGGAGAAGGAGAAGGTGAAGTCTGGAGGGTGAATCAGAAGAAGTAGAAGAAGGAGAAGGAGAAGGTGAAGTCTGGAGGGTGAATCAGAAGAAGCAGAAGAAGGAGAAGGAGAAGGTGAAGTCTGGAGGGTGAATCAGAAGAAGCAGAAGAAGGAGAAGGAGAAGGGGAAGTCTGGAGGGTGAAACAGAAGAAGCAGAATAAGGAGTAGGAGAAGGTGAAGTCTGGAGAGTGAATCAGAAGAAGCAGAAGAAGGAGAAGGAGAAGGTGAAGTCTGTAGGGTGAATCAGAAGAAGTAGAAGAAGGAGAAGGAGAAGGTGAAGTCTAGAGGGTGAATCAGAAAAAGCAGAAGAAGGAGAAGGAGAAGGTGAAGTCTGGAGGGTGAAGCAGAAGAAGTAGAAGAAGGAGAAGGAGAAGGTAAAGTCAGGAGGGTGAATCAGAAGAAGTAGAAGAAGGAGAAGGAGAAGGTGAAGTCAGGAGGGTGAATCAGAAGAAGCAGAAGAAGGAGAAGGAGAAGGTGAAGTCTGGAGGGTGAATCAGAAGAATCAGAAGAAGGAGAAGGAGAAGGTGAAGTCTGGAGGGTGAATCAGAAGAAGCAGAAGAAAGAGAAGGAGAAGGTGAAGTCTGGAGGGTGAATCAGAAGAAGTAGAAGAAGGAGAAGGAGAAGGTGAAGTCTGGAGGGTGAATCAGAAGAAGCAGAAGAAGGAGAAGGAGAAGGTGATGTCTGGAGGATGAATCAGAAGAAGCAGAAGAAGGAGAAGGAGAAGGTGAAGTCTGGAGAGTGAATCAGAAGAAGCAGAAGAAGGAGAAGGAGAAGGTGAAGTCTGGAGGGTGAATCAGAAGAAGCAGAATAAGGAGAAGGAGAAGGTGAAGTCTGGAGGGTGAATCAGAAGAAGCAGAAGAAGGAGAAGGAGAAGGTGAAGTCTGGAGGGTGAATCAGAAGAAGTAGAAGAAGGAGAAGGAGAAGGTGAAGTCTGGAGGGTGAATCAGAAGAAGGAGAAGGAGAAGGTGAAGTCAGGAGGGTGAATCAGAAGAAGCAGAATAAGGAGAAGGAGAAGGTGAAGTCTGGAGGGTGAATCAGAAGAAGCAGAATAAGGAGAAGGAGAAGGTGAAGTCTGGAGGGTGAATCAGAAGAAGCAGAAGAAGGAGAAGGAGAAGGTGAAGTCTGGAGGGTGAATCAGAAGAGGTAGAAGAAGGAGAAGGAGAAGGTGAAGTCTGGAGGTTAAGCAGAAAAAGGAGAAGAAGGAGAAGGAGACGGTGAAGTCAGGAGGGTGAATCAGAAGAAGTAGAAGAAGGAGAAGGAGAAGGTGAAGCCAGGAGGGTGAATCAGAAGAAGCAGAAGAAGGAGAAGGAGAAGGTGAAGTCTGGAGGGTGAATCAGAAGAATCAGAAGAAGGAGAAGGAGAAGGTGAAGTCTGGAGTGTGAATCAGAAGAATCAGAAGAAAGAGAAGGAGAAGTTGAAGTCTGGAGGCTGAAGCAGAAGAAACAGAAGAAGGAGAAGGAGAATGTGAAGACTGGAGGGTGAATCAGAAGAAGTAGAAGAAGGAGAAGGAGAAGGTGAGGTCTGGAGGGTGAATCAGAAGAAGTAGAAGAAGGAGAAGGAGAAGGTGAAGTCTGGAGGGTGAATCAGAAGAAGCAGAAGAAGGAGAAGGAGAAGGTGAAGTCTGGAGGGTGAATCAGAAGAAGTAGAAGAAGGAGAAGGAGAAGGTGTAGTCTGGAGGGTGAATCAGAAGAAGTAGACGAAGGAGAAGGAGAAGGTGAAGTCTGGAGGGTGAATCAGAAGAAGCAGAAGAAGGAGAAGGAGAAGATGAAGTCTGGATGGTGAATCAGAAGAAGTAGAAGAAGGAGAAGGAGAAGGTGAAGTCTGGAGGGTGAATCAGAAGAAGCAGAAGAAGGAGAAGGAGAAGGTGAAGTCTGGAGGGTGAATCAGAAGAAGCAGAAGAAGGAGAAGGAGAAGGTGAAGTCTGGAGGGTGAATCAGAAGAAGTAGAAGAAGGAGAAGGAGAAGGTGAAGTCTGGAGGGTGAAGCAGAAGAAGTAGAAGAAGGAGAAGGAGAAGGTGAAGTCAGGAGAGTGAATCAGAAGAAGTAGAAGAAGGAGAAGGAGAAGGTGAAGTCAGGAGGGTGAATCAGAAGAAGCAGAAGAAGGAGAAGGCGAAGGTGAAGTCTGGAGGGTGAATCAGAAGAATCAGAAGAAGGAGAAGGAGAAGGTGAAGTCTGGAGGGTGAATCAGAAGAAGCAGAAGAAAGAGAAGGAGAAGGTGAAGTCTGGAGGGTGAAGCAGAAGAAACAGAAGAAGGAGAAGGAGAAGGTGAAGACTGGAGGGTGAATCAGAAGAAGTAGAAGAAGGAGAAGGAGAAGGTGAAGTCTGGAGGGTGAATCAGAAGAAGTAGACGAAGGAGAAGGAGAAGTTGAAGTCTGGAGGGTGAATCAGAAGAAGCAGAAGAAGGAGAAGGAGAAGGTGAAGTCTGGAGGATGAATCAGAAGAAGCAGAAGAAGGAGAAGGAGAAGATGAAGTCTGGAGGGTGAATCAGAAGAAGTAGAAGAAGGAGAAGGAGAAGGTGAAGTCTGGAGGGTGAATCAGAAGAAGTAGAAGAAGGAGAAGGAGAAGGTGTAGTCTGGAGGGTGAATCAGAAGAAGTAGACGAAGGAGAAGGAGAAGGTGAAGTCTGGAGGGTGAATCAGAAGAAGCAGAAGAAGGAGAAGGAGAAGGTGAAGTCTGGAGGGTGAATCAGAAGAAGTAGAAGAAGGAGAAGGAAAGGTGAAGTCTGGAGGGTGAATCAGAAGAAGCAGAAGAAGGAGAAGGAGAAGGTGAAGTCTGGAGGGTGAATCAGAAGAAGCAGAAGAAGGAGAAGGAGAAGGTGAAGTCTGGAGGGTGAATCAGAAGAAGCAGAATAAGGAGAAGGAGAAGGTGAAGTCTGGAGGGTGAATCAGAAGAAGCAGAAGAAGGAGAAGGAGAAGGTGTAGTCTGGAGGGTGAATCAGAAGAAGTAGAAGAAGGAGAAGGAGAAGGTGAAGTCTGGAGGGTGAATCAGAAGAAGTAGAAGAAGGAGAAGGAGAAGGTGAAGTCTGGAGGGTGAATCAGAAGAAGTAGAAGAAGGAGAAGGAGAAGGTGAAGTCTGGAGGGTGAAGCAGAAGAGGTAGATGAAGGAGAAGGAGAAGGTGAATTCAGGAGGGTGAATCAGAAGAAGTAGAAGAAGGAGAAGGAGAAGGTGAGGTCTGGAGGGTGAATCAGAAGAAGCAGGAGAAGGAGAAGGAGAAGGTGAAGTCTGGAGGGTGAATCAGAAGAATCAGAAGAAGGAGAAGGAGAAGGTGAAGTCTGGAGGGTGAATCAGAAGAAGCAGAAGAAAGAGAAGGAGAAGGTGAAGTCTGGAGGGTGAAGCAGAAGAAACAGAAGAAGGAGAAGGAGAAGGTGAAGACTGGAGGGTGAATCAGAAGAAGTAGAAGAAGGAGAAGGAGAAGGTGAAGTCTGGAGGGTGAATCAGAAGAAGTAGAAGAAGGAGAAGGAGAAGGTGAAGTCTGGAGGGTGAATCAGAAGAAGCAGAAGAAGGAGAAGGAGAAGGTGAAGTCTGGAGGGTGAATCAGAAGAAGGAGAAGAAGGAGAAGGAGAAGATGAAGTCTGGAGGGTGAATCAGAAGAAGTAGAAGAAGGAGAAGGAGAAGGTGAAGTCTGGAGGCTGAATCAGAAGAAGTAGAAGAAGGAGAAGGAGAAGGTGAAGTCTGGAGGGTGAATCAGAAGAAACAGAAGAAGGAGAAGCAGAAGGTGAAGTCTGGAGGGTGAATCAGAAGAAGTAGAAGAAGGAGAAGGAGAAGGTGTAGTCTGGAGGGTGAATCAGAAGAAGTAGACGAAGGAGAAGGAGAAGGTGAAGTCTGGAGGGTGAATCAGAAGAAGCAGAAGAAGGAGAAGGAGAAGGTGAAGTCTGGAGGGTGAATCAGAAGAAGCAGAAGAAGGAGAAGGAGAAGGTGAAGTCTGGAGGGTGAAACAGAAGAAGCAGAATAAGGAGAAGAAGAAGGTGAAGTTTGGAGGGTGAATCAGAAGAAGTAGAAGAAGGAGAAGGAGAAGGTGAAGTCTGGAGGGTGAATCAGAAGAAGCAGAAGAAGGAGAAGGAGAAGGTGAAGTCTGGAGGGTGAATCAGAAGAAGGAGAAGAAGGAGAAGGAGAAGATGAAGTCTGGAGGGTGAATCAGAAGAAGTAGAAGAAGGAGAAGGAGAAGGTGAAGTCTGGAGGCTGAATCAGAAGAAGTAGAAGAAGGAGAAGGAGAAGGTGAAGTCTGGAGGGTGAATCAGAAGAAACAGAAGAAGGAGAAGGAGAAGGTGAAGTCTGGAGGGTGAATCAGAAGAAGTAGAAGAAGGAGAAGGTGTAGTCTGGAGGGTGAATCAGAAGAAGTAGACGAAGGAGAAGGAGAAGGTGAAGTCTGGAGGGTGAATCAGAAGAAGCAGAAGAAGGAGAAGGAGAAGGTGAAGTCTGGAGGGTGAATCAGAAGAAGTAGAAGAAGGAGAAGGAGAAGGTGAAGTCTGGAGGGTGAATCAGAAGAAGCAGAAGAAGGAGAAGGAGAAGGTGAAGTCTGGAGGGTGAATCAGAAGAAGCAGAAGAAGGAGAAGGAGAAGGGGAAGTCTGGAGGGTGAAACAGAAGAAGCAGAATAAGGAGAAGGAGAAGGTGAAGTCTGGAGGGTGAATCAGAAGAAGCAGAAGAAGGAGAAGGAGAAGGTGAAGTCTGTAGGGTGAATCAGAAGAAGTAGAAGAAGGAGAAGGAGAAGGTGAAGTCTAGAGGGTGAATCAGAAAAAGCAGAAGAAGGAGAAGGAGAAGGTGAAGTCTGGAGGGTGAAGCAGAAGAAGTAGAAGAAGGAGAAGGAGAAGGTAAAGTCAGGAGGGTGAATCAGAAGAAGTAGAAGAAGGAGAAGGAGAAGGTGAAGTCAGGAGGGTGAATCAGAAGAAGCAGAAGAAGGAAAAGGAGAAGGTGAAGTCTGGAGGGTGAATCAGAAGAATCAGAAGAAGGAGAAGGAGAAGGTGAAGTCTGGAGGGTGAATCAGAAGAAGCAGAAGAAAGAGAAGGAGAAGGTGAAGTCTGGAGGGTGAATCAGAAGAAGTAGAAGAAGGAGAAGGAGAAGGTGAAGTCTGGAGGGTGAATCAGAAGAAGCAGAAGAAGGAGCAGGATAAGGTGATGTCTGGAGGATGAATCAGAAGAAGCAGAAGAAGGAGAAGGAGAAGGTGAAGTCTGGAGAGTGAATCAGAAGAAGCAGAAGAAGGAGAAGGAGAAGGTGAAGTCTGGAGGGTGAATCAGAAGAAGCAGAATAAGGAGAAGGAGAAGGTGAAGTCTGGAGGGTGAATCAGAAGAAGCAGAAGAAGGAGAAGGAGAAGGTGAAGTCTGGAGGGCGAATCAGAAGAAGTAGAAGAAGGAGAAGGAGAAGGTGAAGTCTGGAGGGTGAATCAGAAGAAGGAGAAGGAGAAGGTGAAGTCAGGAGGGTGAATCAGAAGAAGCAGAATAAGGAGAAGGAGAAGGTGAAGTCTGGAGGGTGAATCAGAAGAAGCAGAATAAGGAGAAGGAGAAGGTGAAGTCTGGGGGGTGAATCAGAAGAAGCAGAAGAAGGAGAAGGAGAAGGTGAAGTCTGGAGGGTGAATCAGAAGAGGTAGAAGAAGGAGAAGGAGAAGGTGAAGTCTGGAGGTTAAGCAGAAAAAGGAGAAGAAGGAGAAGGAGACGGTGAAGTCAGGAGGGTGAATCAGAAGAAGTAGAAGAAGGAGAAGGAGAAGGTGAAGCCAGGAGGGTGAATCAGAAGAAGCAGAAGAAGGAGAAGGAGAAGGTGAAGTCTGGAGGGTGAATCAGAAGAATCAGAAGAAGGAGAAGGAGAAGGTGAAGTCTGGAGGGTGAATCAGAAGATTCAGAAGAAAGAGAAGGAGAAGTTGAAGTCTGGAGGCTGAAGCAGAAGAAAGAGAAGAAGGAGAAGGAGAATGTGAAGACTGGAGGGTGAATCAGAAGAAGTAGAAGAAGGAGAAGGAGAAGGTGAGGTCTGGAGGGTGAATCAGAAGAAGTAGAAGAAGGAGAAGGAGAAGGTGAAGTCTGGAGGGTGAATCAGAAGAAGCAGAAGAAGGAGAAGGAGAAGGTGAAGTCTGGAGGGTGAATCAGAAGAAGTAGAAGAAGGAGAAGGAGAAGGTGTAGTCTGGAGGGTGAATCAGAAGAAGTAGACGAAGGAGAAGGAGAAGGTGAAGTCTGGAGGGTGAATCAGAAGAAGCAGAAGAAGGAGAAGGAGACGATGAAGTCTGGAGGGTGAATCAGAAGAAGTAGAAGAAGGAGAAGGAGAAGGTGAAGTCTGGAGGGTGAATCAGAAGAAGCAGAAGAAGGAGAAGGAGAAGGTGAAGTCTGGAGGGTGAATCAGAAGAAGCAGAAGAAGGAGAAGGAGAAGGTGAAGTCTGGAGGGTGAATCAGAAGAAGCAGAATAAGGAGAAGGAGAAGGTGAAGTCTGGAGGGTGAATCAGAAGAAGCAGAAGAAGGAGAAGGAGAAGGTGAAGTCTGGAGGATGAATCAGAAGAAGTAGAAGAAGGAGAAGGAGAAGGTGAAGTCTGGAGGGTGAATCAGAAGAAGTAGAAGAAGGAGAAGGAGAAGGTGAACTCTGGAGGGTGAATCAGAAGAAGTAGAAGAAGGAGAAGGAGAAGGTGAAGTCAGGAGGGTGAATCAGAAGAAGTAGACGAAGGAGAAGGAGAAGGTGAAGTCTGGAGGGTGAATCAGAAGAAGCAGAAGAAGGAGAAGGAGAAGGTGAAGTCTGGAGGGTGAATCAGAAGAAGTAGAAGAAGGAGAAGGAAAGGTGAAGTCTGGAGGGTGAATCAGAAGAAGCAGAAGAAGGAGAAGGAGAAGGTGAAGTCTGGAGGGTGAATCAGAAGAAGCAGAAGAAGGAGAAGGAGAAGGTGAAGTCTGGAGGGTGAATCAGAAGAAGCAGAATAAGGAGAAGGAGAAGGTGAAGTCTGGAGGGTGAATCAGAAGAAGCAGAAGAAGGAGAAGGAGAAGGTGTAGTCTGGAGGGTGAATCAGAAGAAGTAGAAGAAGGAGAAGGAGAAGGTGAAGTCTGGAGGGTGAATCAGAAGAAGTAGAAGAAGGAGAAGGAGAAGGTGAAGTCTGGAGGGTGAATCAGAAGAAGTAGAAGAAGGAGAAGGAGAAGGTGAAGTCTGGAGGGTGAAGCAGAAGAGGTAGATGAAGGAGAAGGAGAAGGTGAATTCAGGAGGGTGAATCAGAAGAAGTAGAAGAAGGAGAAGGAGAAGGTGAGGTCTGGAGGGTGAATCAGAAGAAGCAGAAGAAGGAGAAGGAGAAGGTGAAGTCTGGAGGGTGAATCAGAAGAATCAGAAGAAGGAGAAGGAGAAGGTGAAGTCTGGAGGGTGAATCAGAAGAAGCAGAAGAAAGAGAAGGAGAAGGTGAAGTCTGGAGGGTGAAGCAGAAGAAACAGAAGAAGGAGAAGGAGAAGGTGAAGACTGGAGGTTGAATCAGAAGAAGTAGAAGAAGGAGAAGGAGAAGGTGAAGTCTGGAGGGTGAATCAGAAGAAGTAGAAGAAGGAGAAGGAGAAGGTGAAGTCTGGAGGGTGAATCAGAAGAAGCAGAAGAAGGAGAAGGAGAAGGTGAAGTCTGGAGGGTGAATCAGAAGAAGGAGAAGAAGGAGAAGGAGAAGATGAAGTCTGGAGGGTGAATCAGAAGAAGTAGAAGAAGGAGAAGGAGAAGGTGAAGTCTGGAGGCTGAATCAGAAGAAGTAGAAGAAGGAGAAGGAGAAGGTGAAGTCTGGAGGGTGAATCAGAAGAAACAGAAGAAGGAGAAGCAGAAGGTGAAGTCTGGAGGGTGAATCAGAAGAAGTAGAAGAAGGAGAAGGAGAAGGTGTAGTCTGGAGGGTGAATCAGAAGAAGTAGACGAAGGAGAAGGAGAAGGTGAAGTCTGGAGGGTGAATCAGAAGAAGCAGAAGAAGGAGAAGGAGAAGGTGAAGTCTGGAGGGTGAATCAGAAGAAGCAGAAGAAGGAGAAGGAGAAGGTGAAGTCTGGAGGGTGAAACAGAAGAAGCAGAATAAGGAGAAGAAGAAGGTGAAGTCTGGAGGGTGAATCAGAAGAAGTAGAAGAAGGAGAAGGAGAAGGTGAAGTCTGGAGGGTGAATCAGAAGAAGCAGAAGAAGGAGAAGGAGAAGGTGAAGTCTGGAGGGTGAATCAGAAGAAGGAGAAGAAGGAGAAGGAGAAGATGAAGTCTGGAGGGTGAATCAGAAGAAGTAGAAGAAGGAGAAGGAGAAGGTGAAGTCTGGAGGCTGAATCAGAAGAAGTAGAAGAAGGAGAAGGAGAAGGTGAAGTCTGGAGGGTGAATCAGAAGAAACAGAAGAAGGAGAAGGAGAAGGTGAAGTCTGGAGTGTGAATCAGAAGAAGTAGAAGAAGGAGAAGGAGAAGGTGTAGTCTGGAGGGTGAATCAGAAGAAGTAGACGAAGGAGAAGGAGAAGGTGAAGTCTGGAGGGTGAATCAGAAGAAGCAGAAGAAGGAGAAGGAGAAGGTGAAGTCTGGAGGGTGAATCAGAAGAAGTAGAAGAAGGAGAAGGAGAAGGTGAAGTCTGGAGGGTGAATCAGAAGAAGCAGAAGAAGGAGAAGGAGAAGGTGAAGTCTGGAGGGTGAATCAGAAGAAGCAGAAGAAGGAGAAGGAGAAGGGGAAGTCTGGAGGGTGAAACAGAAGAAGCAGAATAAGGAGAAGGAGAAGGTGAAGTCTGGAGGGTGAATCAGAAGAAGCAGAAGAAGGAGAAGGAGAAGGTGAAGTCTGTAGGGTGAATCAGAAGAAGTAGAAGAAGGAGAAGGAGAAGGTGAAGTCTAGAGGGTGAATCAGAAAAAGCAGAAGAAGGAGAAGGAGAAGGTGAAGTCTGGAGGGCGAAGCAGAAGAAGTAGAAGAAGGAGAAGGAGAAGGTAAAGTCAGGAGGGTGAATCAGAAGAAGTAGAAGAAGGAGAAGGAGAAGGTTAAGTCAGGAGGGTGAATCAGAAGAAGCAGAAGAAGGAGAAGGAGAAGGTGAAGTCTGGAGGGTGAATCAGAAGAATCAGAAGAAGGAGAAGGAGAAGGTGAAGTCTGGAGGGTGAATCAGAAGAAGCAGAAGGAAGAGAAGGAGAAGGTGAAGTCTGGAGGGTGAATCAGAAGAAGTAGAAGAAGGAGAAGGAGAAGGTGAAGTCTGGAGGGTGAATCAGAAGAAGCAGAAGAAGGAGAAGGAGAAGGTGATGTCTGGAGGATGAATCAGAAGAAGCAGAAGAAGGAGAAGGAGAAGGTGAAGTCTGGAGAGTGAATCAGAAGAAGCAGAAGAAGGAGAAGGAGAAGGTGAAGTCTGGAGGGTGAATCAGAAGAAGCAGAATAAGGAGAAGGAGAAGGTGAAGTCTGGAGGGTGAATCAGAAGAAGCAGAAGAAGGAGAAGGAGAAGGTGAAGTCTGGAGGGTGAATCAGAAGAAGTAGAAGAAGGAGAAGGAGAAGGTGAAGTCTGGAGGGTGAATCAGAAGAAGGAGAAGGAGAAGGTGAAGTCAGGAGGGTGAATCAGAAGAAGCAGAATAAGGAGAAGGAGAAGGTGAAGTCTGGAGGGTGAATCAGAAGAAGCAGAATAAGGAGAAGGAGAAGGTGAAGTCTGGGGGGTGAATCAGAAGAAGCAGAAGAAGGAGAAGGAGAAGGTGAAGTCTGGAGGGTGAATCAGAAGAGGTAGAAGAAGGAGAAGGAGAAGGTGAAGTCTGGAGGTTAAGCAGAAAAAGGAGAAGAAGGAGAAGGAGACGGTGAAGTCAGGAGGGTGAATCAGAAGAAGTAGAAGAAGGAGAAGGAGAAGGTGAAGCCAGGAGGGTGAATCAGAAGAAGCAGAAGAAGGAGAAGGAGAAGGTGAAGTCTGGAGGGTGAATCAGAAGAATCAGAAGAAGGAGAAGGAGAAGGTGAAGTCTGGAGGGTGAATCAGAAGAATCAGAAGAAAGAGAAGGAGAAGTTGAAGTCTGGAGGCTGAAGCAGAAGAAACAGAAGAAGGAGAAGGAGAATGTGAAGACTGGAGGGTGAATCAGAAGAAGTAGAAGAAGGAGAAGGAGAAGGTGAGGTCTGGAGGGTGAATCAGAAGAAGTAGAAGAAGGAGAAGGAGAAGGTGAAGTCTGGAGGGTGAATCAGAAGAAGCAGAAGAAGGAGAAGGTGAAGTCTGGAGGGTGAATCAGAAGAAGTAGAAGAAGTAGAAGGAGAAGGTGTAGTCTGGAGGGTGAATCAGAAGAAGTAGACGAAGGAGAAGGAGAAGGTGAAGTCTGGAGGGTGAATCAGAAGAAGCAGAAGAAGGAGAAGGAGAAGATGAAGTCTGGAGGGTGAATCAGAAGAAGTAGAAGAAGGAGAAGGAGAAGGTGAAGTCTGGAGGGTGAATCAGAAGAAGCAGAAGAAGGAGAAGGAGAAGGTGAAGTCTGGAGGGTGAATCAGAAGAAGCAGAAGAAGGAGAAGGAGAAGGTGAAGTCTGGAGGGTGAATCAGAAGAAGCAGAATAAGGAGAAGGAGAAGGTGAAGTCTGGAGGGTGAATCAGAAGAAGCAGAAGAAGGAGAAGGAGAAGGTGAAGTCTGGAGGATGAATCAGAAGAAGTAGAAGAAGGAGAAGGAGAAGGTGAAGTCTGGAGGGTGAATCAGAAGAAGTAGAAGAAGGAGAAGGAGAAGGTGAACTCTGGAGGGTGAATCAGAAGAAGTAGAAGAAGGAGAAGGAGAAGGTGAAGTCAGGAGGGTGAATCAGAAGAAGCAGAAGAAGGAGAAGGAGAAGGTGAAGTCTGGAGGGTGAATCAGAAGAATCAGAAGAAGGAGAAGGAGAAGGTGAAGTCTGGAGGGAGAATCAGAAGAAGCAGAAGAAAGAGAAGGAGAAGGTGAAGTCTGGAGGGTGAATCAGAAGAAGTAGAAGAAGGAGAAGGAGAAGGTGAAGTCTGGAGGGTGAATCAGAAGAAGCAGAAGAAGGAGAAGGAGAAGGTGAAGTCTGGAGGGTGAATCAGAAGAAGCAGAAGAAGGAGAAGGAGGAGGTGAAGTCTGGAGGGTGAATCAGAAGAAGCAGAATAAGGAGAAGGAGAAGGTGAAGTCTGGAGGGTGAATCAGAAGAAGCAGAAGAAGGAGAAGGAGAAGGTGAAGTCTGGAGGGTGAATCAGAAGAAGTAGAAGAAGGAGAAGGAGAAGGTGAAGTCTGGAGGGTGAAGCAGAAGAAGTAGAAGAAGGAGAAGGAGAAGGTGAAGTCAGGAGGGTGAATCAGAAGAAGCAGAAGAAGGAGAAGGAGAAGGTGAAGTCTGGAGGGTGAATCAGAAGAAGCAGAAGAAAGAGAAGGAGAAGGTAAAGTCTGGAGGGTGAAGCAGAAGAAACAGAAGAAGGAGAAGGAGTAGGTGAAGACTGGAGGGTGAATCAGAAGAAGTAGAAGAAGGAGAAGGAGAAGGTGAAGTCTGGAGGGTGAATCAGACGAAGTAGAAGAAGGAGAAGGAGAAGGTGAATTCTGGAGGGTGAATCAGAAGACGTAGAAGAAGGAGAAGGAGAAGGTGAAGTCTGGAGGGTGAATCAGAAGAAGCAGAAGAAGGAGAAGGAGAAGATGAAGTCTGGAGGGTGAATCAGAAGAAGTAGAAGAAGGAGAAGGAGAAGGTGAGGTCTGGAGGGTGAATCAGAAGAAGCAGAAGAAGGAGAAGGAGAAGGTGAAGTCTGGAGGGTGAATCAGAAGAAGCAGAAGAAGGAGAAGGAGAAGGTGAAGTCTGGAGGGTGAATCAGAAGAAGCAGAAGAAGGAGAAGGAGCAGGTGAAGTCAGGGGGGTGAAGCAGAAGAAGTAGAAGAAGGAGAAGGAGAAGGTGAAGTCAGGACGGTGAAGCAGAAGAAGCAGAAGAAGGAGAAGGAGAAGGTGAAGTCTGGAGGGTGAAGCAGAAGAAGCAGAAGAAGGAGAAGGAGAGGATGAAGTCTGGAGGGTGAATCAGAAGAAGTAGAAGAAGGAGAAGGAGAAGGTGAAGTCAGGAGAGTGAAGCAGAAGAAGCAGAAGAAGGAGAAGGAGAAGGTGAAGTCTGGAGGGCGAAGCAGAAGAAGCAGAGGAAGGAGAAGGAGAAGGTGAAGTCTGGAGGGTGAAGCAGAAGAAGCAGAAGAAGGAGAAGGAGTAGGTGAAGTCTGGAGGGTGAATCAGAAGAAGTAGAAGAAGGAGAAGGATAAGGTGAAGTCAGGAGGGTGAAGCAGAAGAAGCAGAAGAAGGAGAAGGAGAAGGTGAAGTCTGGAGGGTGAAGCAGAAGAAGCAGAAGAAGGAGAAGGAGAAGGTGAAGTCTGGAGGGTGAAGCAGAAGAAGCAGAAGAAGGAGAAGGAGAAGGTGAAGTCAGGAGGGTGGATCAGAAGAAGTAGAAGAAGGAGAAGGAGAAGGTGAAGTCTGGAGGGTGAATCAGAAGAAGCAGAAGAAGGAGAAGGAGAAGGTGAAGTCTGGAGGGCGCAGCAGAAGAAGCAGAAGAAGGAGAAAGAGAAGGTGAAGTCTGGAAGGTGAAGCAGAAGAAGCAGAAGAAGGAGAAGGAGAGGGTGAAGTCTGGAGGGTGAATCAGAAGAAGTAGAAGAAGGAGAAGGAGAAGGTGAAGTCAGGAGAGTGAAGCAGAAGAAGCAGAAGAAGGAGAAGGAGAAGGTGAAGTCTGGAGGGCGAAGCAGAAGAAGCAGAAGAAGGAGAAGGAGAAGGTGAAGTCTGGAGGGTGAAGCAGAAGAAGCAGAAGAAGGAGAAGGAGTAGGTGAAGTCTGGAGGGTGAATCAGAAGAAGTAGAAGAAGGAGAAGGAGAAGGTGAAGTCAGGAGGGTGAAGCAGAAGAAGCAGAAGAAGGAGAAGGAGAAGGTGAAGTCTGGAGGGTGAAGCAGAAGAAGCAGAAGAAGGAGAAGGAGAAGGTGAAGTCTGGAGGGTGAATCAGAAGAAGCAGAAGAAGGAGAAGGAGAAGGTGAAGTCTGGAGGGTGAATAAGAAGAAGCAGAAGAAGGAGAAGGAGAAGGTGAAGTCTGGAGGGCGCAGCAGAAGAAGCAGAAGAAGGAGAAGGAGAAGATGAAGTCTGGAGGGTGAATCAGAAGAAGTAGAAGAAGGAGAAGGAGAAGGTGAAGTCAGGAGAGTGAAGCAGAAGAAGCAGATGAAGGAGAAGGAGAAGGTGAAGTCTGGAGGGTGAAGCAGAAGAAGCAGAAGAAGGAGAAGGAGAAGGTGAAGTCTGGAGGGCGAAGCAGAAGAAGCAGAAGAAGGAGAAGGAGAAGGTGAAGTCTGGAGGCTGAAGCAGAAGAAGCAGAAGAAGGAGAAGGAGAAGGTGAAGTCTGGAGGGTGAATCAGAAGAAGTAGAAGAAGCAGAAGGAGAAGGTGAAGTCAGGAGGGTGAATCAGAAGAAGTAGAAGAAGGAGAAGGAGAAGGTGAAGTCAGGAGGGTGAAGCAGAAGAAGCAGAAGAAGGAGAAGGAGAAGGTGAAGTCAGGAGGGTGAATCGGAAGAAGTAGAAGAAGGAGAAGGAGAAGGTGAAGTCTGGAGGGTGAATCAGAAGAAGTAGAAGAAGGAGAAGGAGAAGGTGAAGTCTGGAGGGTGAATCAGAAGAAGTAGAAGAAGGAGAAGGAGAAGGTGAAGTCTGGAGGGTGAATCAGAAGAAGCAGAAGAAGGAGAAGGAGAAGGTGACGTCTGGAGGGAGAAGCAGAAGAAGTAGAAGAAGGAGAAGGAGAAGGTGAAGTCTGGAGGGTGAATCAGAAGAAGTAGAAGAAGGAGAAGGAGAAGGTGAAGTCTGGAGGGTGAATCAGAAGAAGTAGAAGACGGAGAAGGAGAAGGTGAAGTCTGGAGGGTGAATCAGAAGAAGCAGAAGAACGAGAAGGAGAAGGTGAAGTCTGGAGGGTGAATCAGAAGAAGTAGAAGAAGGAGAAGGAGAAGGTGTAGTCTGGAGGGTGAATCAGAAGAAGTTGACGAAGGAGAAGGAGAAGGTGAAGTCTGGAGGGTGAATCAGAAGATGCAGAAGAACGAGAAGGAGAAGGTGAAGTCTGGAGGGTGAATCAGAAGAAGTAGAAGAAGGAGAAGGAGAAGGTGAAGTCTGGAGGATGAATCAGAAGAAGCAGAAGAAGGAGAAGGAGAAGGTGAAGTCTGGAGGGTGAATCAGAAGAAGCAGAAGAAGGAGAAGGAGAAGGTGAAGTCTGGAGTGTGAATCAGAAGAAGCAGAATCAGGAGAAGGAGAAGGTGAAGTCTGGAGGGTGAATCAGAAGAAGCAGAAGACGGAGAAGGAGAAGGTGAAGTCTGGAGGGTGAATCAGAAGAAGTAGAAGAAGGAGAAGGAGAAGGTGAAGTCTGGAGGGTGAATCAGAAGAAGTAGAAGAAGGAGAAGGAGAAGGTGAAGTCTGGAGGGTGAATCAGAAGCAGTAGAAAAAGGAGAAGGAGAAGGTGAAGTCTGGAGGGTGAAGCAGAAGAAGTAGAAGAAGGAGAAGGAGAAGGTGAAGTCAGGAGGGTGAAACAGAAGAAGTAGAAGAAGGAGAAGGAGAAGGTGAAGTCAGGAGGGTGAATCAGAAGAAGCAGAAGAAGGAGAAGGAGAAGGTGAAGTCTGGAGGGTGAATCAGAAGAATCAGAAGAAGGAGAAGGAGAAGGTGAAGTCTGGAGGGTGAATCAGAAGAAGCAGAAGAAAGTGAAGGAGAAGGTGAATTCTGGAGGGTGAAGCAGAAGAAACAGAAGAAGGAGAAGGAGAAGGTGAAGACTGGAGGGTGAATCAGAAGAAGTAGAAGAAGGAGAAGGAGAAGGTGAGGTCTGGAGGGCGAATCAGAAGAAGTAGAAGAAGGAGAAGGAGTAGGTGAAGTCTGGAGGGTGAATCAGAAGAAGCAGAAGAAGGAGAAGGAGAAGGTGAAGTCTGGAGGGTGAATCAGAAGAAGCAGAAGAAGGAGAAGGAGAATATGAAGTCTGGAGGGTGAATCAGAAGAAGTAGAAGAAGGAGAAGGAGAAGGTGAAGTCAGGAGAGTGAAGCAGAAGAAGCAGAAGAAGGAGAAGGAGAAGGTGAAGTCTGGAGGGTGAAGCAGAAGAAGCAGAAGAAGGAGAAGGAGTAGGTGAAGTCTGGAGGGTGAATCAGAAGAAGTAGAAGAAGGAGAAGGAGAAGGTGAAGTCAGGAGGGTGAAGCAGAAGAAGCAGAAGAAGGAGAAGGAGAAGGTGAAGTCTGGAGGGTGAAGCAGAAGAAGCAGAAGAAGGAGAAGGAGAAGGTGAAGTCTGGAGGGTGAATCAGAAGAAGCAGAAGAAGGAGAAGGAGAAGGTGAAGTTTGGAGGGTGAATAAGAAGAAGCAGAAGAAGGAGAAGGAGAAGGTGAAGTCTGGAGGGCGCAGCAGAAGAAGCAGAAGAAGGAGAAGGAGAAGGTGAAGTCTGGAGGGTGAATCAGAAGAAGTAGAAGAAGGAGAAGGAGAAGGTGAAGTCAGGAGAGTGAAGCAGAAGAAGCAGAAGAAGGAGAAGGAGAAGGTGAAGTCTGGAGGGTGAAGCAGAAGAAGCAGAAGAAGGAGAAGGAGAAGGTGAAGTCTGGAGGGCGAAGCAGAAGAAGCAGAAGAAGGAGAAGGAGAAGGTGAAGTCTGGAGGGTGAAGCAGAAGAAGCAGAAGAAGGAGAAGGAGAAGGTGAAGTCTGGAGGGTGAATCAGAAGAAGTAGAAGAAGGAGAAGGAGAAGGTGAAGTCAGGAGGGTGAATCAGAAGAAGTAGAAGAAGGAGAAGTAGAAGGTGAAGTCAGGAGGGTGAAGCAGAAGAAGCAGAAGAAGGAGAAGGAGAAGGTGAAGTCAGGAGGGTGAATCGGAAGAAGTAGAAGAAGGAGAAGGAGAAGGTGAAGTCTGGAGCGTGAATCAGAAGAAGTAGAAGAAGGAGAAGGAGAAGGTGAAGTCTGGAGGGTGAATCAGAAGAAGTAGAAGAAGGAGAAGGAGAAGGTGAAGTCTGGAGGGTGAATCAGAAGAAGCAGAAGAAGGAGAAGGAGAAGGTGACGTCTGGAGGGAGAAGCAGAAGAAGTAGAAGAAGGAGAAGGAGAAGGTGAAGTCTGGAGGGTGAATCAGAAGAAGTAGAAGAAGGAGAAGGAGAAGGTGAAGTCTGGAGGGTGAATCAGAAGAAGTAGAAGACGGAGAAGGAGAAGGTGAAGTCTGGAGGGTGAATCAGAAGAAGCAGAAGAACGAGAAGGAGAAGGTGAAGTCTGGAGGGTGAATCAGAAGAAGTAGAAGAAGGAGAAGGAGAAGGTGTAGTCTGGAGGGTGAATCAGAAGAAGTTGACGAAGGAGAAGGAGAAGGTGAAGTCTGGAGGGTGAATCAGAAGAAGCAGAAGAACGAGAAGGAGAAGGTGAAGTCTGGAGGGTGAATCAGAAGAAGTAGAAGAAGGAGAAGGAGAAGGTGAAGTCTGGAGGATGAATCAGAAGAAGCAGAAGAATGAGAAGGAGAAGGTGAAGTCTGGAGGGTGAATCAGAAGAAGCAGAAGAAGGAGAAGGAGAAGGTGAAGTCTGGAGTGTGAATCCGAAGAAGCAGAATAAGGAGAAGGAGAAGGTGAAGTCTGGAGGGTGAATCAGAAGAAGCAGAAGAAGGAGAAGGAGAAGGTGAAGTCTGGAGGGTGAATCAGAAGAAGTAGAAGAAGCAGAAGGAGAAGGTGAAGTCTGGAGGGTGAATCAGAAGAAGTAGAAGAAGGAGAAGGAGAAGGTGAAGTCTGGAGGGTGAATCAGAAGCAGTAGAAGAAGGAGAAGGAGAAGGTGAAGTCTGGAGGGTGAAGCAGAAGAAGTAGAAGAAGGAGAAGGAGAAGGTGAAGTCAGGAGGGTGAATCAGAAGAAGTAGAAGAAGGAGAAGGAGAAGGTGAAGTCAGGAGGGTGAATCAGAAGAAGCAGAAGAAGGAGAAGGAGAAGGTGAAGTCTGGAGGGTGAATCAGAAGAATCAGAAGAAGGAGAAGGAGAAGGTGAAGTCTGGAGGGTGAATCAGAAGAAGCAGAAGAAAGAGAAGGAGAAGGTGAATTCTGGAGGGTGAAGCAGAAGAAACAGAAGAAGGAGAAGGAGAAGGTGAAGACTGGAGGGTGAATCAGAAGAAGTAGAAGAAGGAGAAGGAGAAGGTGAGGTCTGGAGGGCGAATCAGAAGAAGTAGAAGAAGGAGAAGGAGAAGGTGAAGTCTGGAGGGTGAATCAGAAGAAGCAGAAGAAGGAGAAGGAGTAGGTGAAGTCTGGAGGGTGAATCAGAAGAAGCAGAAGAAGGAGAAGGAGAAGATGAAGTCTGGAGAGTGAATCAGAAGAAGTAGAAGAAGTAGAAGGAGAAGGTGAGGTCTGGAGTGTGAATCAGAAGAAGCAGAAGAAGGAGAAGGAGAAGGTGAAGTCTGGAGGGTGAATCAGAAGAAGCAGAAGAAGGAGAAGGAGAAGGTGAAGTCTGGAGGGTGAATCAGAAGAAGCAGAAGAAGGAGAAGGAGAAGGTGAAGTCTGGAGGGTGAATCAGAAGAAGCAGAAGAAGGAGAAGGAGAAGGTGAAGTCTGGAGGGTGAATCAGAAGAAGTAGAAGAAGGAGAAGGAGAAGGTGAAGTCTGGAGGGTGAATCAGAAGAAGTAGAAGAAGGAGAAGGAGAAGGTGAAGTCTGGAGGGTTAATCAGAAGAAGCAGAAGAAGGAGAAGGAGAAGGTGAAGTCTGGAGGGTGAATCAGAAGAAGCAGAAGAAGGAGAAGGAGACGATGAGGTCTGGAGGGTGAATCAGAAGAAGTAGAAGAAGGAGAAGGAGAAGGTGAAGTCTGGAGGGTGAATCAGAAGAAGCAGAAGAAGGAGAAGGAGAAGGTGAAGTCTGGAGGGTGAATCAGAAGAAGCAGAAGAAGGAGAAGGAGAAGGTGAAGTCTGGAGGGTGAATCAGAAGAAGCAGAAAAAGGAGAAGGAGAAGGTGAAGTCTGGAGGGTGAATCAGAAGAAGTAGAAGGAGAAGCTGAAATCTGGAGGGTGAATCAGAAGAAGTAGAAGAAGGAGAAGGAGAAGGTGAAGTCTGGAGGGTGAAGCAGAAGAAGTAGAAGAAGGAGAAGGAGAAGGTGAAGTAAGGAGGGTGAATCAGAAGAAGTAGAAGAAGGAGAAGGAGAAGGTGAAGTCAGGAGGGTGATTCAGAAGAAGCAGAAGAAGGAGAAGGAGAAGGTGAAGTCTGGAGGGTGAATCAGAAGAATCAGAAGAAGGAGAAGGAGAAGGTGAAGTCTGGAGGGTGAATCAGAAGAAGCAGAAGAAAGAGAAGGAGAAGGTGAAGTCTGGAGGGTGAAGCAGAAGAAACAGAAGAAGGAGAAGGAGAAGGTGAAGACTGAAGGGTGAATCAGAAGAAGTAGAAGAAGGATTAGGAGAAGGTGAGGTCTGGAGGGTGAATCAGAAGAAGTAGAAGAAGGAGAAGGAGAAGGTGAAGTCTGGAGGGTGAATCAGAAGAAGCAGAAGAAGGAGAAGGAGAAGGTGAAGTCTGGAGGGTGAATCAGAAGAAGCAGAAGAAGGAGAAGGAGAAGATGAAGTCTGGAGGGTGAATCAGAAGAAGTAGAAGAAGGAGAAGGAGAAGGTGAGGTCTGGAGGGTGAATCAGAAGAAGCATAAGAAGGAGAAGGAGAAGGTGAAGTCTGGAGGGTGAATCAGAAGAAGCAGAAGAAGGAGAAGGAGAAGGTGATGTCTGGAGGGTGAATCAGAAGAAGCAAAAGAAGGAGAAGGAGAAGGTGAAGTCAGGAGGGTGAATCAGAAGAAGCAGAAGAAGGATAGGAGAAGGTGAAGTTAGGAGGGTGAATCAGAAGAAGCAGAAGAAGGAGAAGGAGCAGGTGAAGTCAGGGGGGAGAAGCAGAAGAAGTAGAAGAAGGAGAAGGAGAAGGTGAAGTCAGGACGGTGAAGCAGAAGAGGCAGAAGAAGGAGAAGGAGAAGGTGAAGTCTGGAGGGCGCAGCAGAAGAAGCAGAAGAAGGAGAAGGAGAAGGTGAAGTCTGGAGGGTGAAGCAGAAGAAGCAGAAGAAGGAGAAGGAGAAGGTGAAGTCTGGAGGGTGAATCAGAAGAAGTAGAAGAAGGAGAAGGAGAAGGTGAAGTCAGGAGAGTGAAGCAGAAGAAGCAGAAGAAGGAGAAGGAGAAGGTGAAGTCTGGAGGGTGAAGCAGAAGAAGCAGAAGAAGGAGAAGGAGAAGGTGAAGTCTGGAGGGCGAAGCAGAAGAAGCAGAAGAAGGAGAAGGAGAAGGTGAAGTCTGGAGGGTGAAGCAGAAGAAGCTGAAGAAGGAGAAGGAGAAGGTGAAGTCTGGAGGGTGAATCAGAAGAGGTAGAAGAAGGAGAAGGAGAAGGTGAAGTCAGGAGGGTGAAGCAGAAGAAGCAGAAGATGGAGAAGGAGAAGGTGAAGTCTGGAGGGTGAAACAGAAGAATCAGAAGAAGGAGAAGGAGAAGGTGAAGTCTGGAGGGTGAATCAGAAGAAGCAGAAGAAAGAGAAGGAGAAGGTGAAGTCTGGAGGGTGAAGCAGAAGAAACAGAAGAAGGAGAAGGAGAAGGTGAAGACTGAAGGGTGAATCAGAAGAAGTAGAAGAAGGAGAAGGAGAAGGTGAAGTCTGGAGGGTGAATCAGAAGAAGTAGAAGAAGGAGAAGGAGAAGGTGAAGTCTGGAGCGTGAATCAGAAGAAGCAGAAGAAGGAGAAGGAGAAGGTGAAGTCTGGAGGGTGAATCAGAAGAAGCAGAAAAAGGAGAAGGAGAAGATGAAGTCTGGAGGGTGAATCAGAAGAAGTAGAAGAAGGAGAAGGAGAAGGTGAGGTCTGGAGGGTGAATCAGAAGAAGCAGAAGAAGGAGAAGGAGAAGGTGAAGTCTGGAGGGTGAATCAGAAGAAGCAGAAGAAGGAGAAGGAGAAGGTGAAGTCTGGAGGGTGAATCAGAAGAAGCAAAAGAAGGAGAAGGAGAAGGTGAAGTCAGGAGGGTGAATCAGAAGAAGCAGAAGAAGGAGAAGGAGAAGGTGAAGTTAGGAGGGTGAATCAGAAGAAGCAGAAGAAGGAGAAGGAGCAGGTGAAGTCAGTGGGGTGAAGCAGAAGAGGTAGAAGAAGGAGAAGGAGAAGGTGAAGTCAGGACGGTGAAGCAGAAGAAGCAGAAGAAGGAGAAGGAGAAGGTGAAGTCTGGAGGGCGCAGCAGAAGAAGCAGAAGAAGAAGAAGGAGAAGGTGAAGTCTGGAGGGTGAAGCAGAAGAAGCAGAAGAAGGAGAAGGAGAAGATGAAGTCTGGAGGGTGAATCAGAAGAAGTAGAAGAAGGAGAAGGAGAAGGTGAAGTCAGGAGAGTGAATCAGAAGAAGCATAAGAAGGAGAAGGAGAAGGTGAAGTCTGGAGGGTGAAGCAGAAGAAGCAGAAGAAGGAGAAGGAGAAGGTGATGTCTGGAGGGTGAATCAGAAGAAGCAAAAGAAGGAGAAGGAGAAGGTGAAGTCAGGAGGGTGAATCAGAAGAAGCAGAAGAAGGATAGGAGAAGGTGAAGTTAGGAGGGTGAATCAGAAGAAGCAGAAGAAGGAGAAGGAGCAGGTGAAGTCAGGGGGGAGAAGCAGAAGAAGTAGAAGAAGGAGAAGGAGAAGGTGAAGTCAGGACGGTGAAGCAGAAGAGGCAGAAGAAGGAGAAGGAGAAGGTGAAGTCTGGAGGGCGCAGCAGAAGAAGCAGAAGAAGGAGAAGGAGAAGGTGAAGTCTGGAGGGTGAAGCAGAAGAAGCAGAAGAAGGAGAAGGAGAAGGTGAAGTCTGGAGGGTGAATCAGAAGAAGTAGAAGAAGGAGAAGGAGAAGGTGAAGTCAGGAGAGTGAAGCAGAAGAAGCAGAAGAAGGAGAAGGAGAAGGTGAAGTCTGGAGGGTGAAGCAGAAGAAGCAGAAGAAGGAGAAGGAGAAGGTGAAGTCTGGAGGGCGAAGCAGAAGAAGCAGAAGAAGGAGAAGGAGAAGGTGAAGTCTGGAGGGTGAAGCAGAAGAAGCTGAAGAAGGAGAAGGAGAAGGTGAAGTCTGGAGGGTGAATCAGAAGAGGTAGAAGAAGGAGAAGGAGAAGGTGAAGTCAGGAGGGTGAAGCAGAAGAAGCAGAAGATGGAGAAGGAGAAGGTGAAGTCTGGAGGGTGAAACAGAAGAATCAGAAGAAGGAGAAGGAGAAGGTGAAGTCTGGAGGGTGAATCAGAAGAAGCAGAAGAAAGAGAAGGAGAAGGTGAAGTCTGGAGGGTGAAGCAGAAGAAACAGAAGAAGGAGAAGGAGAAGGTGAAGACTGAAGGGTGAATCAGAAGAAGTAGAAGAAGGAGAAGGAGAAGGTGAAGTCTGGAGGGTGAATCAGAAGAAGTAGAAGAAGGAGAAGGAGAAGGTGAAGTCTGGAGCGTGAATCAGAAGAAGCAGAAGAAGGAGAAGGAGAAGGTGAAGTCTGGAGGGTGAATCAGAAGAAGCAGAAAAAGGAGAAGGAGAAGATGAAGTCTGGAGGGTGAATCAGAAGAAGTAGAAGAAGGAGAAGGAGAAGGTGAGGTCTGGAGGGTGAATCAGAAGAAGCAGAAGAAGGAGAAGGAGAAGGTGAAGTCTGGAGGGTGAATCAGAAGAAGCAGAAGAAGGAGAAGGAGAAGGTGAAGTCTGGAGGGTGAATCAGAAGAAGCAAAAGAAGGAGAAGGAGAAGGTGAAGTCAGGAGGGTGAATCAGAAGAAGCAGAAGAAGGAGAAGGAGAAGGTGAAGTTAGGAGGGTGAATCAGAAGAAGCAGAAGAAGGAGAAGGAGCAGGTGAAGTCAGTGGGGTGAAGCAGAAGAGGTAGAAGAAGGAGAAGGAGAAGGTGAAGTCAGGACGGTGAAGCAGAAGAAGCAGAAGAAGGAGAAGGAGAAGGTGAAGTCTGGAGGGCGCAGCAGAAGAAGCAGAAGAAGAAGAAGGAGAAGGTGAAGTCTGGAGGGTGAAGCAGAAGAAGCAGAAGAAGGAGAAGGAGAAGATGAAGTCTGGAGGGTGAATCAGAAGAAGTAGAAGAAGGAGAAGGAGAAGGTGAAGTCAGGAGAGTGAAGCAGAAGAAGCAGAAGAAGGAGAAGGAGAATGTGAAGTCTGGAGGGTGAAGCAGAAGAAGCAGAAGAAGGAGAAGGAGAAGGTGAAGTCTGGAGGGCGAAGCAGAAGAAGCAGAAGAAGGAGAAGGAGAAGGTGAAGTCTGGAGGGTGAAGCAGAAGAAGCAGAAGAAGGAGAAGGAGAAGGTGAAGTCTGGAGGGTGAATCAGAAGAAGTAGAAGAAGGAGAAGGAGAAGGTGAAGTCAGGAGGGTGAAGCAGAAGAAGCAGAAGAAGGAGAAGGAGAAGGTGAAGTCTGGAGGGTGAAGCAGAAGAAGCAGAAGAAGGAGAAGGAGAAGGTGAAGTCTGGAGGGTGAAGCAGAAGAAGCAGAAGAAGGAGAAGGAGAAGGTGAAGTAAGGAGGGTGAATCAGAAGAAGTAGAAGAAGGAGAAGGAGAAGGTGAAGTCTGGAGGGTGAATCAGAAGACGTAGAAGAAGGAGAAGGAGAAGGTGAAGTCTGGAGGGTGAATCAGAAGAAGTAGAAGAAGGAGAAGGAGAATGTGAAGTCTGGAGGGTGAATCAGAAGAAGCAGAAGAAGGAGAAGGAGAAGGTGAAGTCTGGAGGGAGAAGCAGAAGAAGTAGAAGAAGGAGAAGGAGAAGTTGAAGTCTGGAGGGTGAATCAGAAGAAGTAGGAGAAGGAGAAGGAGAAGGTGAAGTCTGGAGGGTCAATCAGAAGAAGTAGAAGAACGAGAAGGAGAAGGTGAAGTCTGGAGGGTAAATCAGAAGAAGCAAAAGAAGGTTAAGGAGAAGATGAAGTCTGGAGGGTGAATCAGAAGAAGTAGAAGAAGGAGAAGGAGAATGTGAAGTCTGGAGGGTGAATCAGAAGAAGCAGAAGAAGGAGAAGGAGAAGGTGAAGTCTGGAGGGTGAATCAGAAGAAGTAGAAGAAGGAGAAGGAGAATGTGAAGTCTGGAGGGTGAATCAGAAGAAGCAGAAGAAGGAGAAGGAGAAGGTGAAGTCTGGAGGGAGAAGCAGAAGAAGTAGAAGAAGGAGAAGGAGAAGTTGAAGTCTGGAGGGTGAATCAGAAGAAGTAGGAGAAGGAGAAGGAGAAGGTGAAGTCTGGAGGGTCAATCAGAAGAAGTAGAAGAACGAGAAGGAGAAGGTGAAGACTGGAGGGTAAATCAGAAGAAGCAAAAGAAGGTTAAGGAGAAGATGAAGTCTGGAGGGTGAGTCAGAAGAAGTAGAAGAAGGAGAAGGAGAAGGTGTAGTCTGGACGGTGAATCAGAAGAAGTAGACGAAGGAGAAGGAGAAGGTGAAGTCTGCAGGGTGAATCAGAAGAAGCAGAAGAAGGAGAAGGAGAAGGTGAAGTCTGGAGGGTGAATCAGAAGCAGTAGAAGAAGGAGAAGGGGAAGGTGAAGTCTGGAGGGTGAATCAGAAGAAGAAGGAGAAGGTGAAGTCTGGAGGTTGAATCAGAAGAAGCAGAAGAAGGAGAAGGAGAAGGTGAAGTCTGGAGGGTGAATCAGAAGAAGCAGAAAAAGGAGAAGGAGAAGGTGAAGTCTGGAGGGTGAATCAGAAGAAGCAGAAGAAGGAGAAGGAGAAGGTGAAGTCTGGAGGGTGAATCAGAAGAAGTAGAAGAAGGAGAAGGAGAAGTTGAAGTCTGGAGGGTGAATCAGAAGAAGTAGAAGAAGGAGAAGGAGAAGGTGAAGTCAGGAGAGTGAAGCAGAAGAAGCAGAAGAAGGAGAAGGAGAAGGTGAAGTCTGGAGGGTGAAGCAGAAGAAGCAGAAGAAGGAGAAGGAGAAGGTGAAGTCTGGAGGGCGAAGCAGAAGAAGCAGAAGAAGGAGAAGGAGAAGGTGAAGTCTGGAGGGTGAATCAGAAGAAGTAGAAGAAGGAGAAGGAGAAGGTGAAGTCTGGAGGGTGAATCAGAAGAAGCAGAAGAAGGAGAAGGAGAAGGTGAAGTCTGGAGGGTGAATCAGAAGAAGAAGCAGAAGGAGAAGGAGAAGATGAAGTCTGGAGGGTGAATCAGAAGAAGTAGAAGAAGGAGAAGGAGAAGGTGAGGTCTGGAGGGTGAATCAGAAGAAGCAGAAGAAGGAGAAGGAGAAGGTGAAGTCTGGAGAGTGAAGCAGAAGAAGCAGAAGAAGGAGAAGGAGAAGGTGAAGTCTGGAGGTTGAAGCAAAAGAAGCAGAAGAAGGAGAAGGAGAAGGTGAAGTCTGGAGGGCGAAGCAGAAGAAGCAGAAGAAGGAGAAGGAGAAGGTGAAGTCTGGAGGGTGAAGCAGAAGAAGCAGAAGAAGGAGAAGGAGAAGGTGAAGTCTGGAGGGTGAATAGAAGAAGTAGAAGAAGGAGAAGGAGAAGGTGAAGTCAGGAGGGTGAAGCAGAAGAAGCAGAAGAAGGAGAAGGAGAAGGTGAAGTCTGGAGGGTGAAGCAGAAGAAGCAGAAGAAGGAGAAGGAGAAGGTGAAGTAAGGAGGGTGAATCAGAAGAAGTAGAAGAAGGAGAAGGAGAAGGTGAAGTCTGGAGGGTGAATCAGAAGACGTAGAAGAAGGAGAAGGAGAAGGTGAAGTCTGGAGGGTGAATCAGAAGAAGTAGAAGAAGGAGAAGGAGAATGTGAAGTCTGGAGGGTGAATCAGAAGAAGCAGAAGAAGGAGAAGGAGAAGGTGAAGTCTGGAGGGAGAAGCAGAAGAAGTAGAAGAAGGAGAAGGAGAAGTTGAAGTCTGGAGGGTGAATCAGAAGAAGTAGAAGCAGGAGAAGGAGAAGGTGAAGTCTGGAGGGTGAATCAGAAGAAGCAGAAGAAGGAGAAGGAGAAGATGAAGTCTGGAGGGTGAATCAGAAGAAGTAGAAGAAGGAGAAGGAGAAGGTGTAGTCTGGACGGTGAATCAGAAGAAGTAGACGAAGGAGAAGGAGAAGGTGAAGTCTGCAGGGTGAATCAGAAGAAGCAGAAGAAGGAGAAGGAGAAGGTGAAGTCTGGAGGGTGAATCAGAAGAAGTAGAAGAAGGAGAAGGAGAAGGTGAAGTCTGGAGGGTGAATCAGAAGAAGAAGGAGAAGGTGAAGTCTGGAGGGTGAGTCAGAAGAAGCAGAAGAAGGAGAAGGAGAAGGTGAAGTCTGGAGGGTGAATCAGAAGAAGCAGAATAAGGAGAAGGAGAAGGTGATGTCTGGAGGGTGAATCAGAAGAAGCAGAAGAAGGAGAAGGAGAAGGTGAAGTCTGGAGGGTGAATCAGAAGAAGTAGAAGAAGGAGAAGGAGAAGGTGAAGTCTGGAGGGTGAATCAGAAGAAGTAGAAGAAGGAGAACGAGAAGGTGAAGTCAGGAGAGTGAAGCAGAAGAAGCAGAAGAAGGAGAAGGAGAAGGTGAAGTCTGGAGGGTGAAGCAGAAGAAGCAGAAGAAGGAGAAGGAGAAGGTGAAGTCTGGAGGGCGAAGCAGAAGAAGCAGAAGAAGGAGAAGGAGATGGTGAAGTCTGGAGGGTGAAGCAGAAGAAGCAGATGAAGGAGAAGGAGAAGGTGAAGTCTGGAGGGTGAATCAGAAGAAGTAGAAGAAGGAGAAGGAGAAGGTGAAGTCTGGAGGGTGAAGCAGAAGAAACAGAAGAAGGAGAAGGAGAAGGTGAAGACTGAAGGGTGAATCAGAAGAAGTAGAAGAAGGAGAAGGAGAAGGTGAAGTCTGGAGGGTGAATCAGAAGAAGCAGAAGAAGGAGAAGGAGAAGGTGAAGTCTGGAGGGTGAATCAGAAGAAGCAGAAGAAGGAGAAGGAGAAGATGAAGTCTGGAGGGTGAATCAGAAGAAGTAGAAGAAGGAGAAGGAGAAGGTGAGGTCTGGAGGGTGAATCAGAAGAAGCAGAAGAAGGAGAAGGAGAAGGTGAAGTCTGGAGGGTGAATCAGAAGAAGCAGAAGAAGGAGAAGGAGAAGGTGAAGTCTGGAGGGTGAATCAGCAGAAGCAAAAGAAGGAGAAGGAGAAGGTGAAGTCAGGAGGGTGAATCAGAAGAAGCAGAAGAAGGAGAAGGAGAAGGTGAAGTAAGGAGGGTGAATCAGAAGAAGCAGAAGAAGGAGAAGGAGCAGGTGAAGTCAGGGGGGTGAAGCAGAAGAAGTAGAAGAAGGAGAAGGAGAAGGTGAAGTCAGGACGGTGAAGCAGAAGAAGCAGAAGAAGGAGAAGGAGAAGGTGAAGTCTGGAGGGCGCAGCAGAAGAAGCAGAAGAAGGAGAAGGAGAAGGTGAAGTCTGGAGGGTGAAGCAGAAGAAGCAGAAGTATGAGAAGGAGAAGGTGAAGTCTGGAGGGTGAATCAGAAGAAGTAGAAGAAGGAGAAGGAGAAGGTGAAGTCAGGACGGTGAAGCAGAAGAAGCAGAAGAAGGATAAGGAGAAGGTGAAGTCTGGAGGGCGCAGCAGAAGAAGCAGAAGAAGGAGAAGGAGAAGGTGAAGTCTGGAGGGTGAAGCAGAAGAAGCAGAAGAATGAGAAGGAGAAGGTGAAGTCTGGAGGGCGAAGCAGAAGAAGCAGAAGAAGGAGAAGGAGAAGGTGAAGTCTGGAGGGTGAAGCAGAAGAAGCAGAAGAAGGAGAAGGAGAAGGTGAAGTCTGGAGGGTGAATCAGAAGAAGTTGAAGAAGGAGAAGGAGAAGATGAAGTCAGGAGGGTGAAGCAGAAGAAGCAGAAGAAGGAGAAGGAGAAGGTGAAGTCTGGAGGGTGAAGCAGAAGAAGCAGAAGAAGGAGAAGGAGAAGGTGAGGTCTGGAGGGTGAAGCAGAAGAAGCAGAAGAAGGAGAAGGAGAAGGTGAAGTAAGGAGGGTGAATCAGAAGAAGTAGAAGAAGGAGAAGGAGAAGGTGAAGTCTGGAGGGTGAATCAGAAGACGTAGAAGAAGGAGAAGGAGAAGGTGAAGTCTGGAGGGTGAATCAGAAGAAGTAGAAGAAGGAGAAGGAGAAGGTGAAGTCTGGAGGGTGAATCAGAAGAAGCAGAAGAAGGAGAAGGAGAAGGTGAAGTCTGGAGGGAGAAGCAGAAGAAGTAGAAGAAGGAGAAGGAGAAGATGAAGTCTGGAGGGTGAATCAGAAGAAGTAGAAGAAGGAGAAGGAGAAGGTGAAGTCTGGAGGGTCAATCAGAAGAAGTAGAAGAAGGAGAAGGAGAAGGTGAAGTCTGGAGGGTGAATCAGAAGAAGCAGAAGAAGGAGAAGGAGAAGATGAAGTCTGGAGGGTGAATCAGAAGAAGTAGAAGAAGGAGAAGGAGAAGGTGAAGTCTGGAGGGTGAATCAGAAGAAGAAGGAGAAGGTGAAGTCTGGAGGGTGAATCAGAAGAAGCAGAAGAAGGAGAAGGAGAAGGTGAGGTCTGGAGGGTGAATCAGAAGAAGCAGAATAAGGAGAAGGAGAAGGTGAAGTCTGGAGGGTGAATCAGAAGAAGCAGAAGAAGGGGAAGGAGAAGGTGAAGTCTGGAGGGAGAATCAGAAGAAGTAGAAGAAGGAGAAGGAGAAGGTGAAGTCTGGAGGGTGAATCAGAAGAAGTAGAAGAAGGAGAAGGAGAAGGTGAAGTCAGGAGAGTGAAGCAGAAGAAGCAGAAGAAGGAGAAGGAGAAGGTGAAGTCTGGAGGGTGAAGCAGAAGAAGCAGAAGAAGGAGAAGGAGAAGGTGAAGTCTGGAGGGCGAAGCAGAAGAAGCATAAGAAGGAGAAGGAGAAGGTGAAGTCTGGAGGGTGAAGCAGAAGAAGCAGAAGAAGGAGAAGGAGAAGGTGAAGTCTGGAGGGTGAATCAGAAGAAGTAGAAGAAGGAGAAGGAGAAGGTGAAGTCAGGAGGGTGAAGCAGAAGAAGCAGAAGAAGGAGAAGGAGAAGGTGAAGTCTGGAGGGTGAAGCAGAAGAAGCAGAAGAAGGAGAAGGAGAAGGTGAAGTTTGGAGGGTGAAGCAGAAGAAGCAGAAGAAGGAGAAGGAGAAGGTGAAGTCAGGAGGGTGAATCAGAAGAAATAGAAGAAGGAGAAGGAGAAGGTGAAGTCTGGAGGGTGAATCAGAAGAAGTAGAAGAAGGAGAAGGAGAAGGTGAAGTCTGGAGGGTGAATCAGATGAAGTGGAAGAAGGAGAAGGAGAAGGTGAAGTCTGGAGGGTGAATCAGAAGAAGCAGAAGAAAGAGAAGGAGAAGGTGAAGTCTGGAGGGAGAAGCAGAAGAAGTAGAAGAAGGAGAAGGAGAAGGTGAAGTCTGGAGCGTGAATCAGAAGATGTAGAAGAAGGAGAAGGAGAAGGTGAAGTCTGGAGGGTCAATCAGAAGAAGTAGAAGAAGGAGAAGGAGAAGGTGAAGTCTGGAGGGTGAATGAGAAGAAGCAGAAGAAGGAGAAGGAGAAGGTGAAGTCTGGAGGGTGAATCAGAAGAAGTAGAAGAAGGAGAAGGAGAAGGTGTAGTCTGGACGGTGAATCAGAAGAAGTAGACGAAGGAGAAGGAGAAGGTGAAGTCTGCAGGGTGAATCAGAAGAAGCAGAAGAAGGAGAAGGAGAAGGTGAAGTCTGGAGGGTGAATCAGAAGAAGTAGAAGAAGGAGAAGGAGAAGGTGAAGTCTGGAGGGTGAATCAGAAGAAGCAGAAGAAGGAGAAGGAGAAGGTGAAGTCTGGAGGGTGATTCAGAAGAAGCAGAAGAAGGAGAAGGAGAAGGTGAAGTCTGGAGGGTGAATCAGAAGAAGCAGTATAAGGAGAAGGAGAAGGTGAAGTCTGGAGGGTGAATCAGAAGAAGCAGAAGAAGGAGATGGAGAAGGTGAAGTCTGGAGGGTGAATCAGAAGAAGTAGAAGAAGGAGAAGGAGAAGGTGAAGTCTGGAGGGTGAATCAGAAGAAGTAGAAGAAGGAGAAGGAGAAGGTGAAGTCTGGAGGGTGAATCAGAAGAAGCAGAAGAAGGAGAAGGAGAATGTGAAGTCTGGAGGATGAATCAGTAGAAGCAGAAGAAGGAGAAGGAGACGATGAAGTCTGGAGGGTGAATCAGAAGAAGTAGAAGAAGGAGAAGGAGAAGGTGAAGTCTGGAGGGTGAATCAGAAGAAGCAGAAGAAGGAGAAGGAGAAGGTGAAGTCTGGAGGGTGAATCAGAAGAAGCAGAAGAAGGAGAAGGAGAAGGTGAAGTCTGGAGGGTGAATCAGAAGAAGCAGAATAAGGAGAAGGAGAAGGTGAAGTCTGGAGGGTGAATCAGAAGAAGCAGAAGAAGGAGAAGGTGAAGTCTGGAGGGTGAATCAGAAGAAGTAGAAGAAGGAAAAGGAGAAGGTGAAGTCTGGAGGGTGAAGCAGAAGAAGTAGAAGAAGGAGAAGGAGAAGGTGAAGTCAGGAGGGTGAATCAGAAGAAGTAGAAGAAGGAGAAGGAGAAGGTGAAGTCAGGAGGGTGAATCTGAAGAAGCTGAAGAAGGAGAAGGAGAAGGTGAAGTCTGGAGGGTGAATCAGAAGAATCAGAAGAAGGAGAAGGAGAAGGTGAAGTCTGGAGGGTGAATCAGAAGAAGCAGAAGAAAGAGAAGGAGAAGGTGATGTCTGGAGGGTGAAGCAGAAGAAACAGAAGAAGGAAAAGGAGAAGGTGAAGACTGGAGGGTGAATCAGAAGAAGTAGAAGAAGGAGAAGTAGAAGGTGAAATCTGGAGGGTGAATCAGAAGAAGTAGAAGAAGTTGAAGGAGAAGGTGAAGTCTGGAGGGTGAATCAGAAGAAGCAGAAGAAGGAGAAGGAGAAGGTGAAGTCTGGAGGGTGAATCAGAAGCAGAAGAAGAAGAAGGAGAAGATGAAGTCTGGAGGGTGAATCAGAAGAAGTAGAAGAAGGAGAAGGAGAAGGTGAGGTCTGGAGGGTGAATCAGAAGAAGCAGAAGAAGGAGAAGGAGAAGGGGAAGTCTGGAGGGTGAATCAGAAGAAGCAGAAGAAGGAGAAGGAGAAGGTGAAGTTAGGAGGGTGAATCAGAAGAAGCAGAAGAAGGAGAAGGAGAAGGTGAAGTCAGGGGGGTGAAGCAGAAGAAGTAGAAGAAGGAGAAGGAGAAGGTGAAGTCAGGAGGGTGAAGCAGAAGAAGCAGAAGAAGGAGAAGGAGAAGGTGAAGTCTGGGGGGCGCAGCAGAAGAAGCAGAAGAAGGAGAAGGAGAAGGTGCAGTCTGGCGGGTGAAGCAGAAGAAGCAGAAGAAGGAGAAGGAGAAGGTGAAGTCTGGAGGGTGAAACAGAAGAAGTAGAAGAAGGAGAAGGAGAAGGTGAAGTCAGGAGGGTGAAGCAGAAGAAGCAGAAGAAGGAGAAGGAGAAGGTGAAGTCTGGAGGGTGAATCAGAAGAAGTAGAAGAAGGAGAAGGAGAAGGTGAAGTCAGGAGGGTGGAGCAGAAGAAGTAGAAGAAGGAGAAGGAGAAGGCGAAGCCTGGAGTGTGAAACAGAAGAAGTAGAAGAAGGAGAAGGAGAAGGTGAAGTCTGGAGCGTGAATCAGAAGATGTAGAAGAAGGAGAAGGAGAAGGTGAAGTCTGGAGGGTCAATCAGAAGAAGTAGAAGAAGGAGAAGGAGAAGGTGAAGTCTGGAGGGTGAATCAGAAGAAGCAGAAGAAAGAGAAGGAGAAGGTGATGTCTGGAGGGTGAAGCAGAAGAAACAGAAGAAGGAGAAGGAGAAGGTGAAGACTGGAGGGTGAATCAGAAGAAGTAGAAGAAGGAGAAGGAGAAGGTGAAGTCTGGAGGGTGAATCAGAAGAAGTAGAAGAAGTTGAAGGAGAAGGTGAAGTCTGGAGGGTGAATCAGAAGAAGCAGAAGAAGGAGAAGGAGAAGGTGAAGTCTGGAGGGTGAATCAGAAGAAGCAGAAGAAGAAGAAGGAGAAGATGAAGTCTGGAGGGTGAATCAGAAGAAGTAGAAGAAGGAGAAGGAGAAGGTGAGGTCTGGAGGGTGAATCAGAAGAAGCAGAAGAAGGAGAAGGAGAAGGTGAAGTCTGGAGGGTGAATCAGAAGAAGCAGAAGAAGGAGAAGGAGAAGGTGAAGTTAGGAGGGTGAATCAGAAGAAGCAGAAGAAGGAGAAGGAGAAGGTGAAGTCAGGGGGGTGAAGCAGAAGAAGTAGAAGAAGGAGAAGGAGAAGGTGAAGTCAGGAGGGTGAAGCAGAAGAAGCAGAAGAAGGAGAAGGAGAAGGTGAAGTCTGGAGGGCGCAGCAGAAGAAGCAGAAGAAGGAGAAGGAGAAGGTGCAGTCTGGAGGGTGAAGCAGAAGAAGCAGAAGAAGGAGAAGGAGAAGGTGAAGTCTGGAGGGTGAAACAGAAGAAGTAGAAGAAGGAGAAGGAGAAGGTGAAGTCAGGAGGGTGAAGCAGAAGAAGCAGAACAAGGAGAAGGAGAAGGTGAAGTCTGGAGGGTGAATCAGAAGAAGTAGAAGAAGGAGAAGGAGAAGGTGAAGTCAGGAGGGTGAAGCAGAAGAAGTAGAAGAAGGAGAAGGAGAAGGCGAAGCCTGGAGTGTGAAACAGAAGAAGTAGAAGAAGGAGAAGGAGAAGGTGAAGTCTGGAGCGTGAATCAGAAGATGTAGAAGAAGGAGAAGGAGAAGGTGAAGTCTGGAGGGTCAATCAGAAGAAGTAGAAGAAGGAGAAGGAGAAGGTGAAGTCTGGAGGGTGAATCAGAAGAAGCAGAAGAAGGAGAAGGAGAAGGTGAAGTCTGGAGGGTGAATCAGAAGAAGTAGAAGAAGGAGAAGGAGAAGGTGTAGTCTGGACGGTGAATCAGAAGAAGTAGACGAAGGAGAAGGAGAAGGTGAAGTCTGCAGGGTGAATCAGAAGAAGCAGAAGAAGGAGAAGGAGAAGGTGAAGTCTGGAGGGTGAATCAGAAGAAGTAGAAGAAGGAGAAGGAGAAGGTGAAGTCTGGAGGGTGAATCAGAAGAAGCAGAAGAAGGAGAAGGAGAAGGTGAAGTCTGGAGGGTGAATCAGAAGAAGCAGAAGAAGGAGAAGGAGAAAGTGAAGTCTGGAGGGTGAATCAGAAGAAGCAGAATAAGGAGAAGGTAAAGGTGAAGTCAGGAGGGTGAATCAGAAGAAGCAGAAGAAGGAGAAGGAGAAGGTGAAGTCTGGAGGGTGAATCAGAAGAAGTAGAAGAAGGAGAAGGAGAAGGTGAAGTCTGGTGGGTGAATCAGAAGAAGTAGAAGAAGGAGAAGGAGAAGGTGAAGTCTGGAGGGTGAATCAGAAGAAGCAGAAGAAGGAGAAGGAGAAGTCTGGAGGATGAATCAGAAGAAGCAGAAGAAGGAGAAGGAGACGATGAAGTCTGGAGGGTGAATCAGAAGAATTAGAAGAAGGAGAAGGAGAAGGTGAAGTCTGGAGGGTGAATCAGAAGAAGCAGAAGAAGGAGAAGGAGAAGGTGAAGTCTGGAGGGTGAATCAGAAGAAGCAGAAGAAGGAGAAGGTGAAGTCTGGAGGGTGAATCAGAAGAAGCAGAATAAGGAGAAGGAGAAGGTGAAGTCTGGAGGGTGAATCAGAAGAAGCAGAAGAAGGAGAAGGTGAAGTCTGGAGGGTGAATCAGAAGAAGTAGAAGAAGGAGAAGTAGAAGGTGAAGTCTGGAGGGTGAATCGGAAGAAGCATAAGAAGGAAAAGGAGAAGGTGAAGTCTGGAGGGTGAATCAGAAGAAGTAGAAGAAGAAGAAGGAGAAGATGAAGTCTGGAGGGTGAATCAGAAGAAGTAGAAGAAGGAGAAGGAGAAGGTGAGGTCTGGAGGGTGAATCAGAAGAAGCAGAAGAAGGAGAAGGAGAAGGTGAAGTCTGGAGGGTGAATCAGAAGAAGCATAAGCAGGAGAAGGAGAAGGTGAAGTCTGGAGGGTGAATCAGAAGAAGCAGAAGAAGGAGAAGGAGAAGGTGAAGTCAGGAGGGTGAATCAGAAGAAGCAGAAGAAGGAGAAGGAGAAGGTGAAGTTAGGAGGGTGAATCAGAAGAAGCAGAAGAAGGAGAAGGAGAGGTTGAGGTCAGGGGGGTGAAGCAGAAGAAGTAGAAGAAGGAGAAGGAGAAGGTGAAGTCAGGAGGGTGAAGCAGAAGAAGCAGAAGAAGGAGAAGGAGAAGGTGAAGTCAGGAGGGTGAAGCAGAAGAAGCAGAAGAAGGAGATGGAGACGGTGAAGTCTGGAGGGCGCAGCAGAAGAAGCAGAAGAAGGAGAAGGAGAAGGTGAAGTCCTAAGGGTGAAGCAGAAGAAGCAGAAGAAGGAGAAGGAGAAGGTGAAGTCGGGAGGGTGAATCAGAAGAAGCAGAAGAAGGAGAAGGAGACGATGAAGTCTGGAGGGTGAATCAGAAGAATTAGAAGAAGGAGAAGGAGAAGGTGAAGTCTGGAGGGTGAATCAGAAGAAGCAGAAGAAGGAGAAGGAGAAGGTGAAGTCTGGAGGGTGAATCAGAAGAAGCAGAAGAAGGAGAAGGTGAAGTCTGGAGGGTGAATCAGAAGAAGCAGAATAAGGAGAAGGAGAAGGTGAAGTCTGGAGGGTGAATCAGAAGAAGCAGAAGAAGGAGAAGGTGAAGTCTGGAGGGTGAATCAGAAGAAGTAGAAGAAGGAGAAGTAGAAGGTGAAGTCTGGAGGGTGAAGCAGAAGAAGTAGAAGAAGGAGAAGGAGAAGGTGAAGTCAGGAGGGTGAATCAGAAGAAGTAGAAAAAGGAGAAGGAGAAGGTGAAGTCAGGAGGGTGAATCAGAAGAAGCTGAAGAAGGAGAAGGAGAAGGTGAAGTCTGGAGGGTGAATCAGAAGAATCAGAAGAAGGAGAAGGAGAAGGTGAAGTCTGGAGGGTGAATCAGAAGAAGCAGAAGAAAGAGAAGGAGAAGGTGATGTCTGGAGGGTGAATCAGAAGAAGTAGAAGAAGTTGAAGGAGAAGGTGAAGTCTGGAGGGTGAATCAGAAGAAGCAGAAGAAGGAGAAGGAGAAGGTGAAGTCTGGAGGGTGAATCAGAAGAAGCAGAAGAAGGAGAAGGAGAAGCTGAAGTCTGGAGGGCGCAGCAGAAGAAGCAGAAGAAGGAGAAGGAGAAGGTGCAGTCTGGAGGGTGAAGCAGAAGAAGCAGAAGAAGGAGAAGGAGAAGGTGAAGTCAGGAGGTTGAAGCAGAAGAAGCAGAAGAAGGAGAAGGAGAAGGTGAAGTCTGGAGGGTGAATCAGAAGAAGTAGAAGAAGGAGAAGGAGAAGGTGAAGTCAGGAGGGTGAAGCAGAAGAAGCAGAAGAAGGAGAAGGAGAAGGTGAAGTCTGGAGGGTGAAGCAGAAGAAGCAGAAGAAGGAGAAGGAGAAGGTGAAGTCTGGAGGGTGAAGCAGAAGAAGCAGAAGAAGGAGAAGGAGAAGGTGAAGTTAGGAGGGTGAATCAGAAGAAGTAGAAGAAGGAGAAGGAGAAGGTGAAGTCTGGAGGGTGAATCAGAAGAAGTAGAAGAAGGAGAAGGAGAAGGTGAAGTCTGGAGGGTGAATCAGAAGAAGTAGAAGAAGGAGAAGGAGAAGGTGAAGTCTGGAGGGTGAATCAGTAGAAGCAGAAGAAGGAGAACGGGAAGGTAAAGTCTGGAGGGAGAAGCAGAAGAAGTAGAAGAAGGAGAAGGAGAAGGTGAAGTCTGGAGGGTGAATCAGAAGAAGTAGAAGAAGGAGAAGGCGAAGGGAAAGTCTGGAGGGTGAATCAGAAGAAGCAGAAGAAGGAGAAGGAGAAGGTGAAGTCTGGAGGGTGAATCGGAAGAAGCATAAGAAGGAGAAGGAGAAGGTGAAGTCTGGAGGGTGAATCAGAAGAAGTAGAAGAAGGAGAAGGAGAAGGTGTAGTCTGGAGGGTGAATCAGAAGAAGTAGACGAAGGAGAAGGAGAAGGTGAAATCTGGAGGGTGAATCAGAAGAAGCAGAAGAAGGAGAAGGAGAAGGTGAAGTCTGGAGGGAGAATCAGAAGAGGTAGAAGAAGGATAAGGAGAAGGTGAAGTCTGTAGGGTGAACCAGAAGAAGCAGAAGAAGGAGAAGGAGAAGGTGAAGTCTGGAGGGTGAATCAGACGAAGCAGAAGAAGCAGAAGGAGAAGGTGAAGTCTGGAGGGTGAATGAGAAGAAGTAGAAGAAGTAGAAGGAGAAGGTGAAGTCTGGAGGGTGAATCAGAAGAAGTAGAAGAAGGAGAAGGAGAAGGTGAAGTCTGGATGGTGAATCAGAAGAAGCAGAAGAAGGAGAAGGAGAAGGTGAAGTCAGGAGGGTGAATCAGAAGAAGCAGAAGAAGGAGAAGGAGAAGGTGAAGTCTGGAGGTTGAATCAGAAGAAGCAGAAGAAGGAGAAGGAGAAGGTGAAGACTGGAGGGTGAATCAGAAGAAGTAGAAGAAGGAGAAGGAGAAGGTGAAGTCTGGAGGGTGAATCAGAAGAAGTAGAAGAAGGAGAAGGAGAAGGCGAAGTCTGGAGGGTGAATCAGAAGAAGCAGAAGAAGGAGAAGGAGAAGGTGAAGTCTGGAGGGTGAATCAGAAGAAGCAGAAGAAGGAGAAGGAGAAGATGAAGTCTGGAGGGTGAATCAGAAGAAGTAGAAGAAGGAGAAGGAGAAGGTGAGGTCTGGAGGGTGAATCAGAAGAAGCAGAAGAAGGAGAAGGAGAAGGTGAAGTCTGAAGAGTGAATCAGAAGAAGCAGAAGAAGGAGAAGGAGAAGGTGAAGTCTGGAGGCTGTATCAGAAGAAGCAGAAGAAGGAGAAGGAGAAGGTGTAGTCTGGAGGGTGAATCAGAAGAAGCAGAAGAAGGAGAAGGAGAAGGTGAAGTCTGGAGGGTGAATCAGAAGAAGTAGAAGAAGGAGAAGGAGAAGGTGAAGTCTGCAGGGTGAATCAGAAGAAGTAGAAGAAGGAGAAGGAGAAGGTGAAGTCTGGAGGGTGAATCAGAAGAAGCAGAAGAAGGAGAACGGGAAGGTGAAGTCTGGAGGGAGAAGCAGAAGAAGTAGAAGAAGGAGAAGGAGAAGGTGAAGTCTGGAGGGTGAATCAGAAGAAGTAGAAGAAGGAGAAGGCGAAGGTAAAGTCTGGAGGGTGAATCAGAAGAAGTAGAAGAAGGAGAAGGAGAAGGTGAAGTCTGGAGGGTGAATCGGAAGAAGCAGAAGAAGGAGAAGGAGAAGGTGAAGTCTGGAGGGTGAATCAGAAGAAGTAGAAGAAGGAGAAGGAGAAGGTGTAGTCTGGAGGGTGAATCAGAAGAAGTAGACGAAGGAGAAGGAGAAGGTGAAGTCTGGAGGGTGAATCAGAAGAAGCAGAAGAAGGAGAAGGAGAAGGTGAAGTCTGGAGGGTGGATCAGAAGAGGTAGAAGAAGGATAAGGAGAAGGTGAAGTCTGGAGGGTGAACCAGAAGAAGCAGAAGAAGGAGAAGGAGAAGGTGAAGTCTGGAGGGTGAATCGGAAGAAGCAGAAGAAGGAGAAGGAGAAGGTGAAGTCTGGAGGGTGAATCAGAAGAAGCAGAAGAAGTAGAAGGAGAAGGTGAAGTCTGGAGGGTGAATCAGAAGAAGTAGAAGAAGGAGAAGGAGAAGGTGAAGTCTGGAGGGTGAATCAGAAGCAGTAGAAGAAGGAGAAGGAGAAGGTGAAGTCTGGAGGGTGAATCAGAAGAAGTAGAAGAAGGAGAAGGCGAAGGGAAAGTCTGGAGGGTGAATCAGAAGAAGCAGAAGAAGGAGAAGGAGAAGGTGAAGTCTGGAGGGTGAATCGGAAGAAGCATAAGAAGGAGAAGGATAAGGTGAAGTCTGGAGGGTGAATCAGAAGAAGTAGAAGAAGGAGAAGGAGAAGGTGTAGTCTGGAGGGTGAATCAGAAGAAGTAGACGAAGGAGAAGGAGAAGGTGAAATCTGGAGGGTGAATCAGAAGAAGCAGAAGAAGGAGAAGGAGAAGGTGAAGTCTGGAGGGTGAATCAGAAGAGGTAGAAGAAGGATAAGGAGAAGGTGAAGTCTGTAGGGTGAACCAGAAGAAGCAGAAGAAGGAGAAGGAGAAGGTGAAGTCTGGAGGGTGAATCAGACGAAGCAGAAGAAGCAGAAGGAGAAGGTGAAGTCTGGAGGGTGAATGAGAAGAAGTAGAAGAAGTAGAAGGAGAAGGTGAAGTCTGGAGGGTGAATCAGAAGAAGTAGAAGAAGGAGAAGGAGAAGGTGAAGTCTGGAGGGTGAATCAGAAGAAGCAGAAGAAGGAGAAGGAGAAGGTGAAGTCAGGAGGGTGAATCAGAAGAAGCAGAAGAAGGAGAAGGAGAAGGTGAAGTCTGGAGGTTGAATCAGAAGAAGCAGAAGAAGGAGAAGGAGAAGGTGACGACTGGAGGGTGAATCAGAAGAAGTAGAAGAAGGAGAAGGAGAAGGTGAAGTCTGGAGGGTGAATCAGAAGAAGTAGAAGAAGGAGAAGGAGAAGGCGAAGTCTGGAGGGTGAATCAGAAGAAGCAGAAGAAGGAGAAGGAGAAGGTGAAGTCTGGATGGTGAATCAGAAGAAGCAGAAGAAGGAGAAGGAGAAGATGAAGTCTGGAGGGTGAATCAGAAGAAGTAGAAGAAGGAGAAGGAGAAGGTGAGGTCTGGAGGGTGAATCAGAAGAAGCAGAAGAAGGAGAAGGAGAAGGTGAAGTCTGAAGAGTGAATCAGAAGAAGCAGAAGAAGGAGAAGGAGAAGGTGAAGTCTGGAGGGTGAATCAGAAGAAGCAGAAGAAGGAGAAGGAGAAGGTGAAGTCTGGAGGGTGAATCAGAAGAAGCAGAAGAAGGAGAAGGAGAAGGTGAAGTCTGGAGGGTGTATCAGAAGAAGTAGAAGAAGGAGAAGGAGAAGGTGAAGTCTGCAGGGTGAATCAGAAGAAGTAGAAGAAGGAGAAGGAGAAGGTGAAGTCTGGAGGGTGAATCAGAAGAAGCAGAAGAAGGAGAACGGGAAGGTGAAGTCTGGAGGGAGAAGCAGAAGAAGTAGAAGAAGGAGAAGGAGAAGGTGAAGACTGGAGGGTGAATCAGGAGAAGTAGAAGAAGGAGAAGGCGAAGGTAAAGTCTGGAGGGTGAATCAGAAGAAGTAGAAGAAGGAGAAGGAGAAGGTGAAGTCTGGAGGGTGAATCGGAAGAAGCAGAAGAAGGAGAAGGAGAAGGTGAAGTCTGGAGGGTGAATCAGAAGAAGTAGAAGAAGGGGAAGGAGAAGGTGTAGTCTGGAGTGTGAATCAGAAGAAGTAGACGAAGGAGAAGGAGAAGGTGAAGTCTGGAGGGTGAATCAGAAGAAGCAGAAGAAGGAGAAGGAGAAGGTGAAGTCTGGAGGGTGGATCAGAAGAGGTAGAAGAAGGATAAGGAGAAGGTGAAGTCTGGAGGGTGAACCAGAAGAAGCAGAAGAAGGAGAAGGAGAAGGTGAAGTCTGGAGGGTGAATCGGAAGAAGCAGAAGAAGGAGAAGGAGAAGGTGAAGTCTGGAGGGTGAATCAGAAGAAGCAGAAGAAGTAGAAGGAGAAGGTGAAGTCTGGAGGGTGAATCAGAAGAAGTAGAAGAAGGAGAAGGAGAAGGTGAAGTCTGGAGGGTGAATCAGAAGAAGCAGAAGAAGGAGAAGGAGAAGGTGAAGTCTGGAGGGTGAATCAGAAGAAGTAGAAGAAGGAGAAGGAGAAGGTGAAGTCTGCAGGGTGAATCAGAAGAAGTAGAAGAAGGAGAAGGAGAAGGTGAAGTCTGGAGGGTGAATCAGAAGAAGCAGAAGAAGGAGAACGGGAAGGTGAAGTCTGGAGGGAGAAGCAGAAGAAGTAGAAGAAGGAGAAGGAGAAGGTGAAGTCTGGAGGGTGAATCAGAAGAAGTAGAAGAAGGAGAAGGCGAAGGTAAAGTCTGGAGGGTGAATCAGAAGAAGTAGAAGAAGGAGAAGGAAAAGGTGAAGTCTGGAGGGTGAATCGGAAGAAGCAGAAGAAGGAGAACGGGAAGGTGAAGTCTGGAGGGTGAATCAGAAGAAGCAGAAGAAGGAGAAGGAGAAGGTGAAGTCTGGAGGGTGAATCAGAAGAAGCAGAAGAAGGAGAAGGAGAAGGTGAAGTCTGGAGGGTGAATCAGAAGAAGTAGAAGAAGGAGAAGGAGAAGGTGAAGTCTGCAGGGTGAATCAGAAGAAGTAGAAGAAGGAGAAGGAGAAGGTGAAGTCTGGAGGGTGAATCAGAAGAAGCAGAAGAAGGAGAACGGGAAGGTGAAGTCTGGAGGGAGAAGCAGAAGAAGTAGAAGAAGGAGAAGGAGAAGGTGAAGTCTGGAGGGTGAATCAGAAGAAGTAGAAGAAGGAGAAGGCGAAGGTAAAGTCTGGAGGGTGAATCAGAAGAAGTAGAAGAAGGAGAAGGAGAAGGTGAAGTCTGGAGGGTGAATCGGAAGAAGCAGAAGAAGGAGAAGGAGAAGGTGAAGTCTGGAGGGTGAATCAGAAGAAGTAGAAGAAGGAGAAGGAGAAGGTGTAGTCTGGAGGGTGAATCAGAAGAAGTAGACGAAGGAGAAGGAGAAGGTGAAGTCTGGAGGGTGAATCAGAAGAAGCAGAAGAAGGAGAAGGAGAAGGTGAAGTCTGGAGGGTGGATCAGAAGAGGTAGAAGTAGGATAAGGAGAAGGTGAAGTCTGGAGGGTGAACCAGAAGAAGCAGAAGAAGGAGAAGGAGAAGGTGAAGTCTGGAGGGTGAATCGGAAGAAGCAGAAGAAGGAGAAGGAGAAGGTGAAGTCTGGAGGGTGAATCAGAAGAAGCAGAAGAAGTAGAAGGAGAAGGTGAAGTCTGGAGGGTGAATCAGAAGAAGTAGAAGAAGGAGAAGGAGAAGGTGAAGTCTGGAGGGTGAATCAGAAGAAGCAGAAGAAGGAGAAGGAGAAGGTGAAGTCAGGAGGGTGAATCAGAAGAAGCAGAAGAAGGAGAAGGAGAAGGTGAAGACTGGAGGGTGAATCAGAAGAAGTAGAAGAAGGAGAAGGAGAAGGTGAAGTCTGGAGGGTGAATCAGAAGAAGTCGAAGAAGGAGAAGGAGAAGATGAAGTCTGGAGGGTGAATCAGAAGAAGTAGAAGAAGGAGAAGGAGAAGGTGAGGTCTGGAGGGTGAATCAGAAGAAGCAGAAGAAGGAGAAGGAGAAGGTGAAGTCTGAAGGGTGAATCAGAAGAAGCAGAAGAAGGAGAAGGAGAAGGTGAAGTCTGGAGGGTGAATCAGAAGAAGCAGAAGAAGGAGAAGGAGAAGGTGAAGTCTGGAGGGTGAATCAGAAGAAGCAGAAGAAGGAGAAGGAGAAGGTGAAGTCTGGAGGGTGAATCAGAAGAAGTAGAAGAAGGAGAAGGAGAAGGTGAAGTCTGGAGGGTGAATCAGAAGAAGTAGAAGAAGGAGAAGGAGAAGGCGAAGTCTGGAGGGTGAACCAGAAGAAGCAGAAGAAGGAGAAGGAGAAGGTGAAGTCTGGAGGGTGAATCAGAAGAAGCAGAAGAAGGAGAAGGAGAAGATGAAGTCTGGGGGGTGAATCAGAAGAAGTAGAAGAAGGAGAAGGAGAAGGTGAAGTCTGGAGGGTGAATCAGCAGAAGCAGAAGAAGGAGAAGGAGAAGGTGAAGTCTGGAGGGTGAATCAGAAGAAGCAGAAGAAGGAGAAGGAGAAGGTGAAGTCTGGAGGGTGAATCAGAAGAAGCAGAATAAGGAGAAGGAGAATGTGAAGTCTGGAGGGTGAATCAGAAGAAGCAGAAGAAGGAGAAGGAGAAGGTGAAGTCTGGAGGGTGAATCAGAGGAAGTAGAAGAAGGAGAAGGAGAAGGTGAAGTCTGGAGGGTGAAGCAGAAGAAGTAGAAGAAGGAGAAGGAGAAGGTGAAGTCTGGAGGGTGAATCAGAAGAAGCAGAAGAAAGAGAAGGAGAAGGTGAAGTCTGGAGGGTGAAGCAGAAGAAGCAGAAGAAGGAGAAGGAGAAGGTGAAGACTGGAGGGTGAATCAGAAGAAGTAGAAGAAGGAGAAGGAGAAGGTGAAGTCTGGAGGGTGAATCAGAAGAAGTAGAAGAAGGAGAAGGAGAAGGTGAAGTCTGGAGGGTGAATCAGAAGAAGCAGAAGAAGGAGAAGTAGAAGATGAAGTCTGGAGCGTGAATCAGAAGAAGCAGAAGAAGGAGAAGGAGAAGATGAAGTCTGGAGGGTGAATCAGAAGAAGTAGAAGAAGGAGAAGGAGAAGGTGAGGTCTGGAGGGTGAATCAGAAGAAGCAGAAGAAGGAGAAGGAGAAGGTGAAGTCTGGAGGGTGAATCAGAAGAAGCAGAAGCAGGAGAAGGAGAAGGTGAAGTCTGGAGGGTGAATCAGAAGAAGCAGAAGAAGGAGAAGGAGAAGGTGAAGTCAGGAGGGTGAATCAGAAGAAGCAGAAGAAGGAGAAGGAGAAGGTGAAGTTAGGAGGGTGAATCAGAAGAAGCAGAAGAAGGAGAAGGAGAGGTTGAGGTCAGGGGGGTGAAGCAGAAGAAGTAGAAGAAGGAGAAGGAGAAGGTGAAGTCAGGAGGGTGAAGCAGAAGAAGCAGAAGAAGGAGAAGGAGAAGGTGAAGTCAGGAGGGTGAAGCAGAAGAAGCAGAAGAAGGAGATGGAGACGGTGAAGTCTGGAGGGCGCAGCAGAAGAAGCAGAAGAAGGAGAAGGAGAAGGTGAAGTCCTAAGGGTGAAGCAGAAGAAGCAGAAGAAGGAGAAGGAGAAGGTGAAGTCGGGAGGGTGAATCAGAAGAAGTAGAAGAAGGAGAAGGAGAAGGTGAAGTCAGGAGGGTGAAGCAGAAGAAGCAGAAGAAGGAGAAGGAGAAGGTGAAATCTGGAGGGTGAAGCAGAAGAAGCAGAAGAAGGAGAAGGAGAAGGTGAAGTCTGGAGGGTGAATCAGAAGAAGCAGAAGAAGGAAAAGGAGAAGGTGAAGTCTGGAGGGTGAATCAGAAGAAGTAGAAGAAGGAGAAGGAGAAGGTGAAGTAAGGAGGCTGAAGCAGAAGAAGCAGAAGAAGGAGAAGGAGAAGGTGAAGTCTGGAGGGTGAAGCAGAAGAAGGAGAAGCAGAAGGTGAAGTCTGGAGGGTGAAGCAGAAGAAGCAGAAGAAGGAGAAGGACAAGGTGAAGTCAGGAGGGTGAATCAGAAGAAGTAGAAGAAGGAAAAGGAGAAGGTGAAGTCTGGAGGGTGAATCAGAAGAAGGAGAAGAAGGAGAAGGAGAAGGTGAAGTCTGGAGGGTGAATCAGAAGAAGTGGAAGAAGGAGAAGGAGAAGTTGAAGTCTGGAGGGTGAAGCAGAAGAAGCAGAAGATGGAGAAGGAGAAGGTGAAGTCTGGAGGGTGAATCAGAAGAAGTAGAAGAAGGAGAAGGAGAAGGTGAAGTCTGGAGGGTGAAGCAGAAGAAGCAGAAGAAGGAGAAGGAGAAGGTGAAGTCTGGAGGGTGAATCAGAAGAAGTAGAAGAAGGAGAAGGAGAAGGTGAAGTCTGGAGGGTGAATCGGAAGAAGCAGAAGAAGGAGAAGGAGAAGGTGAAGTCTGGAGGGTGAATCAGAAGAAGTAGAAGAAGGAGAAGGAGAAGGTGTAGTCTGGAGGGTGAATCAGAAGAAGTAGACGAAGGAGAAGGAGAAGGTGAAGTCTGGAGGGTGAATCAGAAGAAGCAGAAGAAGGAGAAGGAGAAGGTGAAGTCTGGAGGGTGGATCAGAAGAGGTAGAAGTAGGATAAGGAGAAGGTGAAGTCTGGAGGGTGAACCAGAAGAAGCAGAAGAAGGAGAAGGAGAAGGTGAAGTCTGGAGGGTGAATCGGAAGAAGCAGAAGAAGGAGAAGGAGAAGGTGAAGTCTGGAGGGTGAATCAGAAGAAGCAGAAGAAGTAGAAGGAGAAGGTGAAGTCTGGAGGGTGAATCAGAAGAAGTAGAAGAAGGAGAAGGAGAAGGTGAAGTCTGGAGGGTGAATCAGAAGAAGCAGAAGAAGGAGAAGGAGAAGGTGAAGTCAGGAGGGTGAATCAGAAGAAGCAGAAGAAGGAGAAGGAGAAGGTGAAGACTGAAGGGTGAATCAGAAGAAGTAGAAGAAGGAGAAGGAGAAGGTGAAGTCTGGAGGGTGAATCAGAAGAAGTAGAAGAAGGAGAAGGAGAAGATGAAGTCTGGAGGGTGAATCAGAAGAAGTAGAAGAAGGAGAAGGAGAAGGTGAGGTCTGGAGGGTGAATCAGAAGAAGCAGAAGAAGGAGAAGGAGAAGGTGAAGTCTGAAGGGTGAATCAGAAGAAGCAGAAGAAGGAGAAGGAGAAGGTGAAGTCTGGAGGGTGAATCAGAAGAAGCAGAAGAAGGAGAAGGAGAAGGTGAAGTCTGGAGGGTGAATCAGAAGAAGCAGAAGAAGGAGAAGGAGAAGGTGAAGTCTGGAGGGTGAATCAGAAGAAGTAGAAGAAGGAGAAGGAGAAGGTGAAGTCTGGAGGGTGAATCAGAAGAAGTAGAAGAAGGAGAAGGAGAAGCCGAAGTCTGGAGGGTGAACCAGAAGAAGCAGAAGAAGGAGAAGGAGAAGGTGAAGTCTGGAGGGTGAATCAGAAGAAGCAGAAGAAGGAGAAGGAGAAGATGAAGTCTGGAGGGTGAATCAGAAGAAGTAGAAGAAGGAGAAGGAGAAGGTGAAGTCTGGAGGGTGAATCAGCAGAAGCAGAAGAAGGAGAAGGAGAAGGTGAAGTCTGGAGGGTGAATCAGAAGAAGCAGAAGAAGGAGAAGGAGAAGGTGAAGTCTGGAGGGTGAATCAGAAGAAGCAGAATAAGGAGAAGGAGAATGTGAAGTCTGGAGGGTGAATCAGAAGAAGCAGAAGAAGGAGAAGGAGAAGGTGAAGTCTGGAGGGTGAATCAGAGGAAGTAGAAGAAGGAGAAGGAGAAGGTGAAGTCTGGAGGGTGAAGCAGAAGAAGTAGAAGAAGGAGAAGGAGAAGGTGAAGTCTGAAGGGTGAATCAGAAGAAGCAGAAGAAAGAGAAGGAGAAGGTGAAGTCTGGAGGGTGAAGCAGAAGAAGCAGAAGAAGGAGAAGGAGAAGGTGAAGACTGGAGGGTGAATCAGAAGAAGTAGAAGAAGGAGAAGGAGAAGGTGAAGTCTGGAGGGTGAATCAGAAGAAGTAGAAGAAGGAGAAGGAGAAGGTGAAGTCTGGAGTGTGAATCAGAAGAAGCAGAAGAAGGAGAAGTAGAAGATGAAGTCTGGAGCGTGAATCAGAAGAAGCAGAAGAAGGAGAAGGAGAAGATGAAGTCTGGAGGGTGAATCAGAAGAAGTAGAAGAAGGAGAAGGAGAAGGTGAGGTCTGGAGGGTGAATCAGAAGAAGCAGAAGAAGGAGAAGGAGAAGGTGAAGTCTGGAGGGTGAATCAGAAGAAGCAGAAGCAGGAGAAGGAGAAGGTGAAGTCTGGAGGGTGAATCAGAAGAAGCAGAAAAAGGAGAAGGAGAAGGTGAAGTCAGGAGGGTGAATCAGAAGAAGCAGAAGAAGGAGAAGGAGAAGGTGAAGTTAGGAGAGTGAATCAGAAGAAGCAGAAGAAGGAGAAGGAGAGGTTGAGGTCAGGGGGGTGAAGCAGAAGAAGTAGAAGAAGGAGAAGGAGAAGGTGAAGTCAGGAGGGTGAAGCAGAAGAAGCAGAAGAAGGAGAAGGAGAAGGTGAAGTCAGGAGGGTGAAGCAGAAGAAGCAGAAGAAGGAGATGGAGACGGTGAAGTCTGGAGGGCGCAGCAGAAGAAGCAGAAGAAGGAGAAGGAGAAGGTGAAGTCCTAAGGGTGAAGCAGAAGAAGCAGAAGAAGGAGAAGGAGAAGGTGAAGTCGGGAGGGTGAATCAGAAGAAGTAGAAGAAGGAGAAGGAGAAGGTGAAGTCAGGAGGGTGAAGCAGAAGAAGCAGAAGAAGGAGAAGGAGAAGGTGAAATCTGGAGGGTGAAGCAGAAGAAGCAGAAGAAGGAGAAGGAGAAGGTGAAGTCTGGAGGGTGAATCAGAAGAAGCAGAAGAAGGAAAAGGAGAAGGTGAAGTCTGGAGGGTGAATCAGAAGAAGTAGAAGAAGGAGAAGGAGAAGGTGAAGTAAGGAGGCTGAAGCAGAAGAAGCAGAAGAAGGAGAAGGAGAAGGTGAAGTCTGGAGGGTGAAGCAGAAGAAGGAGAAGCAGAAGGTGAAGTCTGGAGGGTGAAGCAGAAGAAGCAGAAGAAGGAGAAGGACAAGGTGAAGTCAGGAGGGTGAATCAGAAGAAGTAGAAGAAGGAAAAGGAGAAGGTGAAGTCTGGAGGGTGAATCAGAAGAAGGAGAAGAAGGAGAAGGAGAAGGTGAAGTCTGGAGGGTGAATCAGAAGAAGTGGAAGAAGGAGAAGGAGAAGTTGAAGTCTGGAGGGTGAAGCAGAAGAAGCAGAAGAAGGAGAAGGAGAAGGTGAAGTCTGGAGGGTGAATCAGAAGAAGTAGAAGAAGGAGAAGGAGAAGGTGAAGTCTGGAGGGTGAAGCAGAAGAAGCAGAAGGAGGAGAAGGAGAAGGTGAAGTCTGGAGGGTGAATCAGAAGAAGTAGAAGAAGGAGAAGGAGAAGGTGAAGTCTGGAGGGTGAATCAGAAGAAGCAGAAGAAGGAGAAGGAGAAGATGAAGTCTGGAGGGTGAATCAGAAGAAGCAGAAGAAGGAGAAGGAGAAGGTGAAGTCTGGAGTGTGAATCAGAAGAAGCAGAATAAGGAGAAGGAGAAGGTGAAGTCTGGAGGGTGAATCAGAAGAAGCAGAAGAAGGAGAAGAAGAAGGTGAAGTCTGGAGGGTGAATCAGAAGAACTAGAAGAAGGAGAAGGAGAAGGTGAAGTCTGGAGAGTGAAGCAGAAGAAGTAGAAGAAGGAGAAGGAGAAGGTGAAGTCAGGAGGGTGAATCAGAAGAAGTAGAAGAAGGAGAAGGAGAAGGTGAAGTCAGGAGGGTGAATCAGAAGAAGCAGAAGAAGGAGAAGGAGAAGGTGAAGTCTGGAGGGTGAATCTGAAGAATCAGACGAAGGAGAAGGAGAAGGTGAAGTCTGGAGGGTGAATCAGAAGAAGCAGAAGAAAGAGAAGGAGAAGGTGAAGTCTGGAGGGTGAAGCAGAAGAAGCAGAAGAAGGAGAAGAAGGTGAAGACTGGAGGGTGAATCAGAAGAAGGAGAAGAAGGAGAAGGAGAAGGTGAAGTCTGGAGGGTGAATCAGAAGAAGTAGAAGAAGGAGAAGGAGATGGTGAAGTCTGGAGGGTGAATCAGAAGAAGCAGAAGAAGGAGAAGTAGAAGATGAAGTCTGGAGCGTGAATCAGAAGAAGCAGAAGAAGGAGAAGGAGAAGATGAAGTCTGGAGGGTGAATCAGAAGAAGTAGAAGAAGGAGAAGGAGAAGGTGAGGTCTGGAGGGTGAATCAGAAGAAGCAGAAGAAGGAGAAGGAGAAGTTGAAGTCTGGAGGGTGAATCAGAAGAAGCAGAAGAAGGAGAAGGAGAAGGTGAAGTGTGGATGGTGAATCAGAAGAAGCAGAAGAAGGAGAAGGAGAAGGGGAACTCAGGAGGGTGAATCAGAAGAAGCAGAAGAAGGAGAAGGAGAAGGTGAAGTTAGGAGGGTGAATCAGAAGAAGCAGAAGAAGGAGAAGGAGAAGGTGAAGTCAGGGGGGTGAAGCAGAAGAAGTAGAAGAAGGAGAAGGAGAAGGTGAAGTCAGGAGGGTGAAGCAGAAGAAGCAGAAGAAGGAGATGGAGACGGTGAAGCCTGGAGGGCGCAGCAGAAGAAGCAGAAGAAGGAGAAGGAGAAGGTGAAGTCCTAAGGGTGAAGCAGAAGAAGCAGAAGAAGGAGAAGGAGAAGGTGAAGTCTGGAGGGTGAATCAGAAGAAGTAGAAGAAGGAGAAGGAGAAGGTGAAGTCAGGAGGGTGAAGCAGAAGAAGCAGAAGAAGGAGAAGGAGAAGGTGAAATCTGGAGGGTGATGCAGATGAAGCAGAAGAAGGAGAAGGAGAAGGTGAAGTCTGGAGGGCGAAGCAGAAGAAGCAGAAGAAGGAGAAGGAGAAGGTGAAGTCTGGAGGGTGAAGCAGAAGAAGCAGCAGAAGGAGAAGGAGAAGGTGAAGTCTGGAGGGTGAATCACAAGAAGTAGAAGAAGGAGAAGGAGAAGGTGAAGTAAGGAGGGTGAAGCAGAAGAAGCAGAAGGAGAAGGAGAAGGTGAAGTCTGGAGGGTGAAGCAGAAGAAGCAGAAGAAGGAGAAGGAGGAGGTGAAGTCTGGAGGGTGAAGCAGAAGAAGCAGAAGAAGCAGAAGAAGGCGAAGGAGAAGGTGAAGTCAGGAGGGTGAATCAGAAGAAGTAGAAGAAGGAAAAGGAGAAGGTGAAGTCTGGAGGGTGAATCAGAAGAAGTAGAAGAAGGAGAAGGAGAAGGTGAAGTCTGGAGGGTGAATCAGAAGAAGTGGAAGAAGGAGAAGGAGAAGGTGAAGTCTGGAGAGTGAATCAGAAGAAGCAGAAGAAGGAGAAGGAGAAGGTGAAGTCTGGAGGGAGAAGCAGAAGAAGTAGAAGAAGGAGAAGGAGAAGGTGAAGTCTGGATTGTGAATCAGAAGAAGTAGAAGAAGGAGAAGGAGGAGGTGAAGTCTGGAGGGTGAATCAGAAGAAGTAGAAGAAGGAGAAGGAGAAGGTCAAGTCTGGAGGGTGAATCAAAAGGAGCAGAAGAAGGAGAAGGAGAAGGTGAAGTCTGGAGGGTGAATCAGAACAAGTAGAAGAAGGAGAAGGAGAAGGTGTAGTCTGGAGGATGAATCAGAAGAAGTAGAAGAAGGAGAAGGAGAAGGTGAAGTCTGGAGGGTGAATCAGAAGAAGCAGAATAAGGAGAAGGAGAAGGTGAAGTCTGGAGGGTGAATCAGAAGAAGCAGAAGAAGGAGAAGTAGAAGGTGAAGTCTGGAGGGTGAATCAGAAGAAGTAGAAGAAGGAGAAGGAGAAGGTGAAGTCTGGAGGGTGAAGCAGAAGAAGTAGAAGAAGGAGAAGGAGAAGGTGAAGTCTGGAGGGCGAAGCAGAAGAAGGAGAAGGTGAAGGTGAAGTCTGGAGGGTGAAGCAGAAGAAGCAGAAGAAGGAGAAGGAGAAGGTGAAGTCTGGAGGGTGAATCAGAAGAAGTAGAAGAAGGAGAAGGAGAAGGTGAAGTAAGGAGGGTGAAGCAGAAGAAGCAGAAGAAGGAGAAGGAGAAGGTGAAGTCTGGAGGGTGAAGCAGAAGAAGCAGAAGAAGGAGAAGGAGGAGGTGAAGTCTGGAGGGTGAATCAGAAGAAGCAGAAGAAGGAGAAGGAGAAGGTGAAGTCTGGAGGGTGAATCAGAAGAAGTAGAAGAAGGAGAAGGAGAAGGTGAAGTCAGGAGGGTGAAGCAGAAGAAGCAGAAGAAGGAGAAGGAGAAGGTGAAATCTGGAGGGTGAAGCAGAAGAAGCAGAAGAAGGAGAAGGAGAAGGTGAAGTCTGGAGGGTGAAGCAGAAGAAGCAGAAGAAGGAGAAGGAGAAGGTGAAGTCTGGAGGGTGAATCAGAAGAAGTAGAAGAAGGAGAAGGAGAAGGTGAAGTAAGGAGGGTGAAGCAGAAGAAGCAGAAGAAGGAGAAGGAGAAGGTGAAGTCTAGAGGGTGAAGCAGAAGAAGGAGAAGGAGAAGGTGAAGTCTGGAGGGTGAAGCAGAAGAAGCAGAAGAAGGAGAAGGAGAAGGTGAAGTCAGGAGGGTGAATCAGAAGAAGTAGAAGAAGGAAAAGGAGAAGGTGAAGTCTGGAGGGTGAATCAGAAGATGTAGAAGAAGGAGAAGGAGAAGGTGAAGTCTGGAGGGTGAATCAGAAGAAGTGGAAGAAGGAGAAGGAGAAGGTGAAGTCTGGAGGGTGAAGCAGAAGAAGCAGAAGAAGGAGAAGGAGAAGGTGAAGTCTGGAGGGTGAATCAGAAGAAGTAGAAGAAGGAGAAGGAGAAGGTGAAGTCTGGAGGGTGAAGCAGAAGAAGCAGAAGAAGGAGAAGGAGAAGGTGAAGTCTGGAGGGTGAATCAGAAGAAGTAGAAGAAGGAGAAGGAGAAGGTGAAGTCTGGAGGGTGAATCAGAAGAAGCAGAAGAAGGAGAAGGAGATGATGAAGTCTGGAGGGTGAATCAGAAGAAGCAGAAGAAGGAGAAGGAGAAGGTGAAGTCTGGAGGGTGAATCAGAAGAAGCAGAAGAAGGAGAAGGAGAAGGTGAAGTCTGGAGGGTGAATCAGAAGAAGTAGAAGAAGGAGAAGGAGAAGGTGAAGTCTGGAGGGTGAAGCAGAAGAAGTAGAAGAAGGAGAAGGAGAAGGTGAAGTCAGGAGGGTGAATCAGAAGAAGTAGAAGAAGGAGAAGGAGAAGGTGAAGTCAGGAGGGTGAATCAGAAGAAGCAGAAGAAGGAGAAGGAGAAGGTGAAGTCAGGAGGGTGAATCAGAAGAAGCAGAAGAAGGAGAAGGAGAAGGTGAAGTCTGGAGGGTGAATCAGAAGAAGCAGAAGAAGGAGAAGGAGAAGGTGAAGTCTGGAGGGTGAATCAGAAGAAGTAGAAGAAGGAGAAGGACAAGGTGAAGTCTGGAGGGTGAAGCAGAAGAAGTAGAAGAAGGAGAAGGAGAAGGTGAAGTCAGGAGGGTGAATCAGAAGAAGTAGAAGAAGGAGAAGGAGAAGGTGAAGTCAGGAGGGTGAATCAGAAGAAGCAGAAGAAGGAGAAGGAGAAGGTGAAGTCAGGAGGGTGAATCAGAAGAAGCAGAAGAAGGAGAAGGAGAAGGTGAAGTCTGGAGGGTGAATCAGAAGAAGCAGAAGAAGGAGAAGGAGAAGGTGAAGTCTGGAGGGTGAATCAGAAGAAGTAGAAGAAGGAGAAGGAGAAGGTGAAGTCTGGAGGGTGAATCAGAAGAAGTAGAAGAAGGAGAAGGAGAAGGCGAAGTCTGGAGGGTGAACCAGAAGAAGCAGAAGAAGGAGAAGGAGAAGGTGAAGTCTGGAGGGTGAATCAGAAGAAGCAGAAGAAGGAGAAGGAGAAGATGAAGTCTGGAGGGTGAATCAGAAGAAGTAGAAGAAGGAGAAGGAGAAGGTGAAGTCTGGAGGGTGAATCAGCAGAAGCAGAAGAAGGAGAAGGAGAAGGTGAAGTCTGGAGGGTGAATCAGAAGAAGCAGAAGAAGGAGAAGGAGAAGGTGAAGTCTGGAGGGTGAATCAGAAGAAGCAGAATAAGGAGAAGGAGAATGTGAAGTCTGGAGGGTGAATCAGAAGAAGCAGAAGAAGGAGAAGGAGAAGGTGAAGTCTGGAGGGTGAATCAGAGGAAGTAGAAGAAGGAGAAGGAGAAGGTGAAGTCTGGAGGGTGAAGCAGAAGAAGTAGAAGAAGGAGAAGGAGAAGGTGAAGTCTGAAGGGTGAATCAGAAGAAGCAGAAGAAAGAGAAGGAGAAGGTGAAGTCTGGAGGGTGAAGCAGAAGAAGCAGAAGAAGGAGAAGGAGAAGGTGAAGACTGGAGGGTGAATCAGAAGAAGTAGAAGAAGGAGAAGGAGAAGGTGAAGTCTGGAGGGTGAATCAGAAGAAGTAGAAGAAGGAGAAGGAGAAGGTGAAGTCTGGAGGGTGAATCAGAAGAAGCAGAAGAAGGAGAAGTAGAAGATGAAGTCTGGAGCGTGAATCAGAAGAAGCAGAAGAAGGAGAAGGAGAAGATGAAGTCTGGAGGGTGAATCAGAAGAAGTAGAAGAAGGAGAAGGAGAAGGTGAGGTCTGGAGGGTGAATCAGAAGAAGCAGAAGAAGGAGAAGGAGAAGGTGAAGTCTGGAGGGTGAATCAGAAGAAGCAGAAGCAGGAGAAGGAGAAGGTGAAGTCTGGAGGGTGAATCAGAAGAAGCAGAAGAAGGAGAAGGAGAAGGTGAAGTCAGGAGGGTGAATCAGAAGAAGCAGAAGAAGGAGAAGGAGAAGGTGAAGTTAGGAGGGTGAATCAGAAGAAGCAGAAGAAGGAGAAGGAGAGGTTGAGGTCAGGGGGGTGAAGCAGAAGAAGTAGAAGAAGGAGAAGGAGAAGGTGAAGTCAGGAGGGTGAAGCAGAAGAAGCAGAAGAAGGAGAAGGAGAAGGTGAAGTCAGGAGGGTGAAGCAGAAGAAGCAGAAGAAGGAGATGGAGACGGTGAAGTCTGGAGGGCGCAGCAGAAGAAGCAGAAGAAGGAGAAGGAGAAGGTGAAGTCCTAAGGGTGAAGCAGAAGAAGCAGAAGAAGGAGAAGGAGAAGGTGAAGTCGGGAGGGTGAATCAGAAGAAGTAGAAGAAGGAGAAGGAGAAGGTGAAGTCAGGAGGGTGAAGCAGAAGAAGCAGAAGAAGGAGAAGGAGAAGGTGAAATCTGGAGGGTGAAGCAGAAGAAGCAGAAGAAGGAGAAGGAGAAGGTGAAGTCTGGAGGGTGAATCAGAAGAAGCAGAAGAAGGAAAAGGAGAAGGTGAAGTCTGGAGGGTGAATCAGAAGAAGTAGAAGAAGGAGAAGGAGAAGGTGAAGTAAGGAGGCTGAAGCAGAAGAAGCAGAAGAAGGAGAAGGAGAAGGTGAAGTCTGGAGGGTGAAGCAGAAGAAGGAGAAGCAGAAGGTGAAGTCTGGAGGGTGAAGCAGAAGAAGCAGAAGAAGGAGAAGGACAAGGTGAAGTCAGGAGGGTGAATCAGAAGAAGTAGAAGAAGGAAAAGGAGAAGGTGAAGTCTGGAGGGTGAATCAGAAGAAGGAGAAGAAGGAGAAGGAGAAGGTGAAGTCTGGAGGGCGAATCAGAAGAAGTGGAAGAAGGAGAAGGAGAAGTTGAAGTCTGGAGGGTGAAGCAGAAGAAGCAGAAGAAGGAGAAGGAGAAGGTGAAGTCTGGAGGGTGAATCAGAAGAAGTAGAAGAAGGAGAAGGAGAAGGTGAAGTCTGGAGGGTGAAGCAGAAGAAGCAGAAGAAGGAGAAGGAGAAGGTGAAGTCTGGAGGGTGAATCAGAAGAAGTAGAAGAAGGAGAAGGAGAAGGTGAAGTCTGGAGGGTGAATCAGAAGAAGCAGAAGAAGGAGAAGGAGAAGATGAAGTCTGGAGGGTGAATCAGAAGAAGCAGAAGAAGGAGAAGGAGAAGGTGAAGTCTGGAGTGTGAATCAGAAGAAGCAGAATAAGGGGAAGGAGAAGGTGAAGTCTGGAGGGTGAATCAGAAGAAGCAGAAGAAGGAGAAGAAGAAGGTGAAGTCTGGAGGGTGAATCAGAAGAACTAGAAGAAGGAGAAGGAGAAGGTGAAGTCTGGAGAGTGAAGCAGAAGAAGTAGAAGAAGGAGAAGGAGAAGGTGAAGTCAGGAGGGTGAATCAGAAGAAGTAGAAGAAGGAGAAGGAGAAGGTGAAGTCAGGAGGGTGAATCAGAAGAAGCAGAAGAAGGAGAAGGAGAAGGTGAAGTCTGGAGGGTGAATCTGAAGAATCAGACGAAGGAGAAGGAGAAGGTGAAGTCTGGAAGGTGAATCAGAAGAAGCAGAAGAAAGAGAAGGAGAAGGTGAAGTCTGGAGGGTGAAGCAGAAGAAGCAGAAGAAGGAGAAGAAGGTGAAGACTGGAGGGTGAATCAGAAGAAGGAGAAGAAGGAGAAGGAGAAGGTGAAGTCTGGAGGGTGAATCAGAAGAAGTAGAAGAAGGAGAAGGAGATGGTGAAGTCTGGAGGGTGAATCAGAAGAAGCAGAAGAAGGAGAAGTAGAAGATGAAGTCTGGAGCGTGAATCAGAAGAAGCAGAAGAAGGAGAAGGAGAAGATGAAGTCTGGAGGGTGAATCAGAAGAAGTAGAAGAAGGAGAAGGAGAAGGTGAGGTCTGGAGGGTGAATCAGAAGAAGCAGAAGAAGGAGAAGGAGAAGTTGAAGTCTGGAGGGTGAATCAGAAGAAGCAGAAGAAGGAGAAGGAGAAGGTGAAGTGTGGATGGTGAATCAGAAGAAGCAGAAGAAGGAGAAGGAGAAGGGGAACTCAGGAGGGTGAATCAGAAGAAGCAGAAGAAGGAGAAGGAGAAGGTGAAGTTAGGAGGGTGAATCAGAAGAAGCAGAAGAAGGAGAAGGAGAAGGTGAAGTCAGGGGGGTGAAGCAGAAGAAGTAGAAGAAGGAGAAGGAGAAGGTGAAGTCAGGAGGGTGAAGCAGAAGAAGCAGAAGAAGGAGATGGAGACGGTGAAGCCTGGAGGGCGCAGCAGAAGAAGCAGAAGAAGGAGAAGGAGAAGGTGAAGTCCTAAGGGTGAAGCAGAAGAAGCAGAAGAAGGAGAAGGAGAAGGTGAAGTCTGGAGGGTGAATCAGAAGAAGTAGAAGAAGGAGAAGGAGAAGGTGAAGTCAGGAGGGTGAAGCAGAAGAAGCAGAAGAAGGAGAAGGAGAAGGTGAAATCTGGAGGGTGATGCAGATGAAGCAGAAGAAGGAGAAGGAGAAGGTGAAGTCTGGAGGGCGAAGCAGAAGAAGCAGAAGAAGGAGAAGGAGAAGGTGAAGTCTGGAGGGTGAAGCAGAAGAAGCAGAAGAAGGAGAAGGAGAAGGTGAAGTCTGGAGGGTGAATCACAAGAAGTAGAAGAAGGAGAAGGAGAAGGTGAAGTAAGGAGGGTGAAGCAGAAGAAGCAGAAGAAGGAGAAGGAGAAGGTGAAGTCTGGAGGGTGAAGCAGAAGAAGCAGAAGAAGGAGAAGGAGGAGGTGAAGTCTGGAGGGTGAAGCAGAAGAAGCAGAAGAAGGCGAAGGAGAAGGTGAAGTCAGGAGGGTGAATCAGAAGAAGTAGAAGAAGGAAAAGGAGAAGGTGAAGTCTGGAGGGTGAATCAGAAGAAGTAGAAGAAGGAGAAGGAGAAGGTGAAGTCTGGAGGGTGAATCAGAAGAAGTGGAAGAAGGAGAAGTAGAAGGTGAAGTCTGGAGAGTGAATCAGAAGAAGCAGAAGAAGGAGAAGGAGAAGGTGAAGTCTGGAGGGAGAAGCAGAAGTAGTAGAAGAAGGAGAAGGAGAAGGTGAAGTCTGGATTGTGAATCAGAAGAAGTAGAAGAAGGAGAAGGAGGAGGTGAAGTCTGGAGGGTGAATCAGAAGAAGTAGAAGAAGGAGAAGGAGAAGGTCAAGTCTGGAGGGTGAATCAAAAGGAGCAGAAGAAGGAGAAGGAGAAGGTGAAGTCTGGAGGGTGAATCAGAACAAGTAGAAGAAGGAGAAGGAGAAGGTGTAGTCTGGAGGATGAATCAGAAGAAGTAGAAGAAGGAGAAGGAGAAGGTGAAGTCTGGAGGGTGAATCAGAAGAAGCAGAATAAGGAGAAGGAGAAGGTGAAGTCTGGAGGGTGAATCAGAAGAAGCAGAAGAAGGAGAAGTAGAAGGTGAAGTCTGGAGGGTGAATCAGAAGAAGTAGAAGAAGGAGAAGGAGAAGGTGAAGTCTGGAGGGTGAAGCAGAAGAAGTAGAAGAAGGAGAAGGAGAAGGTGAAGTCTGGAGGGCGAAGCAGAAGAAGGAGAAGGTGAAGGTGAAGTCTGGAGGGTGAAGCAGAAGAAGCAGAAGAAGGAGAAGGAGAAGGTGAAGTCTGGAGGGTGAATCAGAAGAAGTAGAAGAAGGAGAAGGAGAAGGTGAAGTAAGGAGGGTGAAGCAGAAGAAGCAGAAGAAGGAGAAGTAGAAGGTGAAGTCTGGAGGGTGAAGCAGAAGAAGCAGAAGAAGGAGAAGGAGGAGGTGAAGTCTGGAGGGTGAATCAGAAGAAGCAGAAGAAGGAGAAGGAGAAGGTGAAGTCTGGAGGGTGAATCAGAAGAAGTAGAAGAAGGAGAAGGAGAAGGTGAAGTCAGGAGGGTGAAGCAGAAGAAGCAGAAGAAGGAGAAGGAGAAGGTGAAATCTGGAGGGTGAAGCAGAAGAAGCAGAAGAAGGAGAAGGAGAAGGTGAAGTCTGGAGGGTGAAGCAGAAGAAGCAGAAGAAGGAGAAGGAGAAGGTGAAGTCTGGAGGGTGAATAAGAAGAAGTAGAAGAAGGAGAAGGAGAAGGTGAAGTAAGGAGGGTGAAGCAGAAGAAGCAGAAGAAGGAGAAGGAGAAGGTGAAGTCTAGAGGGTGAAGCAGAAGAAGGAGAAGGAGAAGGTGAAGTCTGGAGGGTGAAGCAGAAGAAGTAGAAGAAGGAGAAGGAGAAGGTGAAGTCAGGAGGGTGAATCAGAAGAAGTAGAAGAAGGAAAAGGAGAAGGTGAAGTCTGGAGGGTGAATCAGAAGATGTAGAAGAAGGAGAAGGAGAAGGTGAAGTCTGGAGGGTGAATCAGAAGAAGTGGAAGAAGGAGAAGGAGAAGGTGAAGTCTGGAGGGTGAAGCAGAAGAAGCAGAAGAAGGAGAAGGAGAAGGTGAAGTCTGGAGGGTGAATCAGAAGAAGTAGAAGAAGGAGAAGGAGAAGGTGAAGTCTGGAGGGTGAAGCAGAAGAAGCAGAAGAAGGAGAAGGAGAAGGTGAAGTCTGGAGGGTGAATCAGAAGAAGTAGAAGAAGGAGAAGGAGAAGGTGAAGTCTGGAGGGTGAATCAGAAGAAGCAGAAGAAGGAGAAGGAGATGATGAAGTCTGGAGGGTGAATCAGAAGAAGCAGAAGAAGGAGAAGGAGAAGGTGAAGTCTGGAGGGTGAATCAGAAGAAGCAGAAGAAGGAGAAGGAGAAGGTGAAGTCTGGAGGGTGAATCCGAAGAAGTAGAAGAAGGAGAAGGAGAAGGTGAAGTCTGGAGGGTGAAGCAGAAGAAGTAGAAGAAGGAGAAGGAGAAGGTGAAGTCAGGAGGGTGAATCAGAAGAAGTAGAAGAAGGAGAAGGAGAAGGTGAAGTCAGGAGGGTGAATCAGAAGAAGCAGAAGAAGGAGAAGGAGAAGGTGAAGTCAGGAGGGTGAATCAGAAGAAGCAGAAGAAGGAGAAGGAGAAGGTGAAGTCTGGAGGGTGAATCAGAAGAAGCAGAAGAAGGAGAAGGAGAAGGTGAAGTCTGGAGGGTGAATCAGAAGAAGTAGAAGAAGGAGAAGGAGAAGGTGAAGTCTGGAGGGTGAAGCAGAAGAAGTAGAAGAAGGAGAAGGAGAAGGTGAAGTCAGGAGGGTGAATCAGAAGAAGTAGAAGAAGGAGAAGGAGAAGGTGAAGTCAGGAGGGTGAATCAGAAGAAGCAGAAGAAGGAGAAGGAGAAGGTGAAGTCAGGAGGGTGAATCAGAAGAAGCAGAAGAAGGAGAAGGAGAAGGTGAAGTCTGGAGGGTGAATCAGAAGAATCAGACGAAGGAGAAGGAGAAGGTGAAGTCTGGAGGGTGAATCAGAAGAAGCAGAAGAAAGAGAAGGAGAAGGTGAAGTCTGGAGGGTGAAGCAGAAGAAGCAGAAGAAGGAGAAGAAGGTGAAGACTGGAGGGTGAATCAGAAGAAGGAGAAGAAGGAGAAGGAGAAGGTGAAGTCTGGAGGGTGAATCAGAAGAAGTAGAAGAAGGAGAAGGAGATAGTGAAGTCTGGAGGGTGAATCAGAAGAAGCAGAAGAAGGAGAAGTAGAAGATGAAGTCTGGAGCGTGAATCAGAAGAAGCAGAAGAAGGAGAAGGAGAAGATGAAGTCTGGAGGGTGAATCAGAAGAAGTAGAAGAAGGAGAAGGAGAAGGTGCGGTCTGGAGGGTGAATCAGAAGAAGCAGAAGAAGGAGAAGGAGAAGGTGAAGTCTGGAGGGTGAATCAGAAGAAGCAGAAGCAGGAGAAGGAGAAGGTGAAGTCTGGAGGGTGAATCAGAAGAAGCAGAAGAAGGAGAAGGAGAAGGTGAAGTCAGGAGGGTGAATCAGAAGAAGCAGAAGAAGGAGAAGGAGAAGTTGAGGTCAGGGGGGTGAAGCAGAAGAAGTAGAAGAAGGAGAAGGAGAAGGTGAAGTCAGGAGGGTGAAGCAGAAGAAGCAGAAGAAGGAGAAGGAGAAGGTGAAGTCAGGAGGGTGAAGCAGAAGAAGCAGAAGAAGGAGATGGAGACGGTGAAGTCTGGAGGGCGCAGCAGAAGAAGCAGAAGAAGGAGAAGGAGAAGGTGAAGTCCTAAGGGTGAAGCAGAAGAAGCAGAAGAAGGAGAAGGAGAAGGTGAAGTCTGGAGGGTGAATCAGAAGAAGTAGAAGAAGGAGAAGGAGAAGGTGAAGTCAGGAGGGTGAAGCAGAAGAAGCAGAAGAAGGAGAAGGAGAAGGTGAAATCTGGAGGGTGAAGCAGAAGAAGCAGAAGAAGGAGAAGGAGAAGGTGAAGTCTGGAGGGTGAAGCAGAAGAAGCAGAAGAAGGAAAAGGAGAAGGTGAAGTCTGGAGGGTGAATCAGAAGAAGTAGAAGAAGGAGAAGGAGAAGGTGAAGTAAGGAGGCTGAAGCAGAAGAAGCAGAAGAAGGAGAAGGAGAAGGTGAAGTCTGGAGGGTGAAGCAGAAGAAGGAGAAGCAGAAGGTGAAGTCTGGAGGGTGAAGCAGAAGAAGCAGAAGAAGGAGAAGGACAAGGTGAAGTCAGGAGGGTGAATCAGAAGAAGTAGAAGAAGGAAAAGGAGAAGGTGAAGTCTGGAGGGTGAATCAGAAGAAGGAGAAGAAGGAGAAGGAGAAGGTGAAGTCTGGAGGGTGAATCAGAAGAAGTGGAAGAAGGAGAAGGAGAAGTTGAAGTCTGGAGGGTGAAGCAGAAGAAGCAGAAGAAGGAGAAGGAGAAGGTGAAGTCTGGAGGGTGAATCAGAAGAAGTAGAAGAAGGAGAAGGAGAAGGTGAAGTCTGGAGGGTGAAGCAGAAGAAGGAGAAGGAGAAGGTGAAGTCTGGAGGTGAATCAGAAGAAGGAGAAGAAGGAGAAGGAGAAGGTGAAGTCTGGAGGGTGAATCAGAAGAAGCAGAAGAAGGAGAAGGAGAAGATGAAGTCTGGAGGGTGTATCAGAAGAAGCAGAAGAAGGAGAAGGAGAAGGTGAAGTCTGGAGTGTGAATCAGAAGAAGCAGAATAAGGAGAAGGAGAAGGTGAAGTCTGGAGGGTGAATCAGAAGAAGCAGAAGAAGGAGAAGGAGAAGGTGAAGTCTGGAGTGTGAATCAGAAGAACTAGAAGAAGGAGAAGGAGAAGGTGAAGTCTGGAGAGTGAAGCAGAAGAAGTAGAAGAAGGAGAAGGAGAAGGTGAAGTCAGGAGGGTGAATCAGAAGAAGTAGAAGAAGGAGAAGGAGAAGGTGAAGTCAGGAGGGTGAATCAGAAGAAGCAGTAGAAGGAGAAGGAGAAGGTGAAGTCTGGAGGGTGAATCTGAAGAATCAGACGAAGGAGAAGGAGAAGGTGAAGTCTGGAGGGTGAAGCAGAAGAAGCAGAAGAAGGAGAAGAAGGTGAAGACTGGAGGGTGAATCAGAAGAAGGAGAAGAAGGAGAAGGAGAAGGTGAAATCTGGAGGGTGAATCAGAAGAAGTAGAAGAAGGAGAAGGAGATGGTGAAGTCTGGAGGGTGAATCAGAAGAAGCAGAAGAAGGAGAAGTAGAAGATGAAGTCTGGAGCGTGAATCAGAAGAAGCAGAAGAAGGAGAAGGAGAAGGTGAAGTTGGAGGGTGAATCAGAAGAAGCAGAAGAAGGAGAAGGAGAAGTTGAGGTCAGGGGGGTGAAGCAGAAGAAGTAGAAGAAGGAGAAGGAGAAGGTGAAGTCAGGAGGGTGAAGCAGAAGAAGCAGAAGAAGGAGAAGGAGAAGGTGAAGTCAGGAGGGTGAAGCAGAAGAAGCAGAAGAAGGAGATGGAGACGGTGAAGTCTGGAGGGCGCAGCAGAAGAAGCAGAAGAAGGAGAAGGAGAAGGTGAAGTCCTAAGGGTGAAGCAGAAGAAGCAGAAGAAGGAGAAGGAGAAGGTGAAGTCTGGAGGGTGAATCAGAAGAAGTAGAAGAAGGAGAAGGAGAAGGTGAAGTCAGGAGGGTGAAGCAGAAGAAGCAGAAGAAGGAGAAGGAGAAGGTGAAATCTGGAGGGTGAAGCAGAAGAAGCAGAAGAAGGAGAAGGAGAAGGTGAAGTCTGGAGGGTGAAGCAGAAGAAGCAGAAGAAGGAAAAGGAGAAGGTGAAGTCTGGAGGGTGAATCAGAAGAAGTAGAAGAAGGAGAAGGAGAAGGTGAAGTAAGGAGGCTGAAGCAGAAGAAGCAGAAGAAGGAGAAGGAGAAGGTGAAGTCTGGAGGGTGAAGCAGAAGAAGGAGAAGCAGAAGGTGAAGTCTGGAGGGTGAAGCAGAAGAAGCAGAAGAAGGAGAAGGACAAGGTGAAGTCAGGAGGGTGAATCAGAAGAAGTAGAAGAAGGAAAAGGAGAAGGTGAAGTCTGGAGGGTGAATCAGAAGAAGGAGAAGAAGGAGAAGGAGATGGTGAAGTCTGGAGGGTGAATCAGAAGAAGTGGAAGAAGGAGAAGGAGAAGTTGAAGTCTGGAGGGTGAAGCAGAAGAAGCAGAAGAAGGAGAAGGAGAAGGTGAAGTCTGGAGGGTGAATCAGAAGAAGTAGAAGAAGGAGAAGGAGAAGGTGAAGTCTGGAGGGTGAAGCAGAAGAAGGAGAAGGAGAAGGTGAAGTCTGGAGGTGAATCAGAAGAAGGAGAAGAAGGAGAAGGAGAAGGTGAAGTCTGGAGGGTGAATCAGAAGAAGCAGAAGAAGGAGAAGGAGAAGATGAAGTCTGGAGGGTGAATCAGAAGAAGCAGAAGAAGGAGAAGGAGAAGGTGAAGTCTGGAGTGTGAATCAGAAGAAGCAGAATAAGGAGAAGGAGAAGGTGAAGTCTGGAGGGTGAATCAGAAGAAGCAGAAGAAGGAGAAGGAGAAGGTGAAGTCTGGAGTGTGAATCAGAAGAACTAGAAGAAGGAGAAGGAGAAGGTGAAGTCTGGAGAGTGAAGCAGAAGAAGTAGAAGAAGGAGAAGGAGAAGGTGAAGTCAGGAGGGTGAATCAGAAGAAGTAGAAGAAGGAGAAGGAGAAGGTGAAGTCAGGAGGGTGAATCAGAAGAAGCAGTAGAAGGAGAAGGAGAAGGTGAAGTCTGGAGGGTGAATCTGAAGAATCAGACGAAGGAGAAGGAGAAGGTGAAGTCTGGAGGGTGAAGCAGAAGAAGCAGAAGAAGGAGAAGAAGGTGAAGACTGGAGGGTGAATCAGAAGAAGGAGAAGAAGGAGAAGGAGAAGGTGAAATCTGGAGGGTGAATCAGAAGAAGTAGAAGAAGGAGAAGGAGATGGTGAAGTCTGGAGGGTGAATCAGAAGAAGCAGAAGAAGGAGAAGTAGAAGATGAAGTCTGGAGCGTGAATCAGAAGAAGCAGAAGAAGGAGAAGGAGAAGATGAAGTCTGGAGGGTGAATCAGAAGAAGTAGAAGAAGGAGAAGGAGAAGGTGAGGTCTGGAGGGTGAATTAGAAGAAGCAGAAGAAGGAGAAGTAGAAGGTGAAGTCTGGAGGGTGAATCAGAAGAAGCAGAAGAAGGAGAAGGAGAAGGTGAAGTCTGGAAGGTGAATCAGAAGAAGCAGAAGAAGGAGAAGGAGAAGGTGAAGTCAGGAGGGTGAATCAGAAGAAGCAGAAGAAGGAGAAGGAGAAGGTGAAGTTAGGAGGGTGAATCAGAAGAAGCAGAAGAAGGAGAAGGAGAAGGTGAAGTCAGGGGGGTGAAGCAGAAGAAGTAGAAGAAGGAGAAGGTGAAGTCAGGAGGGTGAAGCAGAAGAAGCAGAAGAAGGAGATGGAGACGGTGAAGCCTGGAGGGCGCAGCAGAAGAAGCAGAAGAAGGAGAAGGAGAAGGTGAAGTCCTAAGGGTGAAGCAGAAGAAGCAGAAGAAGGAGAAGGAGAAGGTGAAGTCTGGAGGGTGAATCAGAAGAAGTAGAAGAAGGAGAAGGAGAAGGTGAAGTCAAGGGTGAAGCAGAAGAAGCAGAAGAAGGAGAAGGAGAAGGTGAAATCTGGAGGGTGATGCAGATGAAGCAGAAGAAGGAGAAGGAGAAGGTGAAGTCTGGAGGGCGAAGCAGAAGAAGCAGAAGAAGGAGAAGGAGAAGGTGAAGTCTGGAGGGTGAAGCAGAAGAAGCAGAAGAAGGAGAAGGAGAAGGTGAAGTCTGGAGGGTGAATCCACAAGAAGTAGAAGAAGGAGAAGGAGAAGGTTGAAGTAAGGAGGGTGAAGCAGAAGAAGCAGAAGAAGGAGAAGGGAGAGGTGAAGTCTGGAGGGTGAAGCAGAAGAAGCAGAAGAAGGAGAAGGAGGAGGTGAAGTCTGGAGGGTGAAGCAGAAGAAGCAGAAGAAGGCGAAGGAGAAGGTGAAGTCAGGAGGGTGAATCAGAAGAAGTAGAAGAAGGAAAAGGAGAAGGTGAAGTCTGGAGGGTGAATCAGAAGAAGTAGAAGAAGGAGAAGGAGAAGGTGAAGTCTGGAGGGTGAATCAGAAGAAGTGGAAGAAGGAGAAGGAGAAGGTGAAGTCTGGAGGGTGAATCAGAAGAAGCAGAAGAAGGAGAAGGAGAAGGTGAAGTCTGGAGGGAGAAGCAGAAGAAGTAGAAGAAGGAGAAGGAGAAGGTGAAGTCTGGATTGTGAATCAGAAGAAGTAGAAGAAGGAGAAGGAGGAGGTGAAGTCTGGAGGGTGAATCAGAAGAAGTAGAAGAAGGAGAAGGAGAAGGTCAAGTCTGGAGGGTGAATCAAAAGGAGTAGAAGAAGGAGAAGGAGAAGGTGAAGTCTGGAGGGTGAATCAGAAGAAGTAGAAGAAGGAGAAGGAGAAGGTGTAGTCTGGAGGATGAATCAGAAGAAGTAGAAGAAGGAGAAGGAGAAGGTGAAGTCTGGAGGGTGAATCAGAAGAAGCAGAATAAGGAGAAGGAGAAGGTGAAGTCTGGAGGGTGAATCAGAAGAAGCAGAAGAAGGAGAAGTAGAAGGTGAAGTCTGGAGGGTGAATCAGAAGAAGTAGAAGAAGGAGAAGGAGAAGGTGAAGTCTGGAGGGTGAAGCAGAAGAAGTAGAAGAAGGAGAAGGAGAAGGTGAAGTCTGGAGGGCGAAGCAGAAGAAGCAGAAGAAGGAGAAGGAGGAAGGTGAAGTCTGGAGGGTGAAGCAGAAGAAGCAGAAGAAGGAGAAGGAGAAGGTGAAGTCTGGAGGGTGAATCAGAAGAAGTAGAAGAAGGAGAAGGAGAAGGTGAAGTCAGAGGGTGAAGCAGAAGAAGCAGAAGAAGGAGAAGGAGAAGGTGAAGTCTGGAGGGTGAAGCAGAAGAAGGAGAAGGAGAAGGTGAAGTCTGGAGGGTGAAGCAGAAGAAGCAGAAGAAGGAGAAGGAGAAGGTGAAGTCAGGAGGGTGAATCAGAAGAAGTAGAAGAAGGAAAAGGAGAAGGTGAAGTCTGGAGGGTGAATCAGAAGATGTAGAAGAAGGAGAAGGAGAAGGTGAAGTCTGGAGGGTGAATCAGAAGAAGTGGAAGAAGGAGAAGGAGAAGGTGAAGTCTGGAGGGTGAAGCAGAAGAAGCAGAAGAAGAAGGAGAAGGTGAAGTCTGGAGGGTGAATCAGAAGAAGTAGAAGAAGGAGAAGGAGAAGGTGAAGTCTGGAGGGTGAAGCAGAAGAAGCAGAAGAAGGAGAAGGAGAAGGTGAAGTCTGGAGGGTCGAATCAGAAGAAGTAGAAGAAGGAGAAGGAGAAGGTGAAGTCTGGAGGGTGAATCAGAAGAAGCAGAAGAAGGAGAAGGAGAAGATGAAGTCTGGAGGGTGAATCAGAAGAAGCAGAAGAAGGAGAAGGAGAAGGTGACGTCTGGAGGGGTGAATCAGAAGAAGCAGAATAAGGAGAAGGAGAAGGTGAAGTCTGGAGGGTGAATCAGAAGAAGCAGAAGAAGGAGAAGGAGAAGGTGAAGTCTGGAGGGTGAATCAGAAGAAGTAGAAGAAGGAGAAGGAGAAGGTGAAGTCTGGAGGGTGAAGCAGAAGAAGTAGAAGAAGGAGAAGGAGAAGGTGAAGTCAGGAGGGTGAAGCAGAAGAAGTAGAAGAAGGAGAAGGAGAAGGTGAAGTCAGGAGGGTGAATCAGAAGAAGAAGAAGAGAGGAAGAAGGAGAAGGTGAAGTCAGAGGAGTGAAGTCAGAAGAAGCAGAAGAAGGAGCAAGGAGACCCACGGTGCCACCCGAAGTCAGGAGGGTGAATCAGAAGAAAAGAAGAAGGAGAAGCGAGAAGGTGAAGTCTGGAGGGTGATCAGAAGAGCAAGGAGAAGGTGAAGTTGAGCCAGAAGAAGCAGAAGAAGGAGAAGAAGGTGAAGACTGGAGGGTGAATCAGAAGAAGGAGAAGAAGGAGACGGAGAAGGGTGAAGTCTGGAGGGTGACTCAGAAGAAGTAGAAGAAGGAGAAGGTGATGGTGAAGTCTGGAGGGTGAATCCAGAAGAAGCAGAAGAAGGAGAAGTAGAAGATGAAGTCTGGAGCGTGAATCAGAAGAAGCAGAAGAAGGAGAAGGAGAAGATGAAGTCTGGAGGGTGAATCAGAAGAAGTAGAAGAAGGAGAAGGAGAAGGTGCGGTCTGGAGGGTGAATCAGATGAAGCAGAAGAAGGAGAAGGAGAAGGTGAAGTCTGGAGGGTGAATCAGAAGAAGCAGAAGAAGGAGAAGGAGAAGGTGAAGTCTGGAGGGTGAATCAGAAGAAGCAGAAGAAGGAGAAGGAGAAGGTGAAGTCAGGAGGGTGAATCAGAAGAAGCAGAAGAAGGAGAAGGAGAAGGTGAAGTTAGGTGGGTGAATCAGAAGAAGCAGAAGAAGGAGAAGGAGAAGGTGAAGTCAGTGGGGTGAAGCAGAAGAAGTAGAAGAAGGAGAAGGAGAAGGTGAAGTCAGGAGGGTGAAGCAGAAGAAGCAGAAGAAGGAGAAGGAGAAGGTGAAGTCAGGAGGGTGAAGCAGAAGAAGCAGAAGAAGGAGATGGAGACGGTGAAGCCTGGAGGGCGCAGCAGAAGAAGCAGAAGGAGGAGAAGGAGAAGGTGAAGTCCTAAGGGTGAAGCAGAAGAAGCAGAAGAAGGAGAAGGAGAAGGTGAAGTCTGGAGGGTGAATCAGAAGAAGTAGAAGAAGGAGAAGGAGAAGGTGAAGTCAGGAGGGTGAAGCAGAAGAAGCAGAAGAAGGAGAAGGAGAAGGTGAAATCTGGAGGGTGAAGCAGAAGAAGCAGAAGAAGGAGAAGGAGAAGGTGAAGTCTGGAGGGCGAAGCAGAAGAAGCAGAAGAAGGAGAAGGAGAAGGTGAAGTCTGGAGGGTGAAGCAGAAGAAGCAGAAGAAGGAGAAGGAGAAGGTGAAGTCTGGAGGGTGAATCACAAGAAGTAGAAGAAGGAGAAGGAGAAGGTGAAGTAAGGAGGGTGAAGCAGAAGAAGCAGAAGAAGGAGAAGGAGAAGGTGAAGTCTGGAGGGTGAAGCAGAAGAAGCAGAAGAAGGAGAAGGAGAAGGTGAAGTCTGGAGGGTGAAGCAGAAGAAGCAGAAGAAGGAGAAGGAGAAGGTGAAGTCAGGAGGGTGAATCAGAAGAAGTAGAAGAAGGAAAAGGAGAAGGTGAAGTCTGGAGGGTGAATCAGAAGAAGTAGAAGAAGGAGAAGGAGAAGGTGAAGTCTGGAGGGTGAATCAGAAGAAGTGGAAGAAGGAGAAGGAGAAGGTGAAGTCTGGAGGGTGAATCAGAAGAAGCAGAAGAAGGAGAAGGAGAAGGTGAAGTCTGGAGGGAGAAGCAGAAGAAGTAGAAGAAGGAGAAGGAGAAGGTGAAGTCTGGATTGTGAATCAGAAGAAGTAGAAGAAGGAGAAGGAGGAGGTGAAGTCTGGAGGGTGAATCAGAAGAAGTAGAAGAAGGAGAAGGAGAAGGTCAAGTCTGGAGGGTGAATCAAAAGGAGCAGAAGAAGGAGAAGGAGAAGGTGAAGTCTGGAGGGTGAATCAGAAGAAGTAGAAGAAGGAGAAGGAGAAGGTTTAGTCTGGAGGATGAATCAGAAGAAGTAGAAGAAGGAGAAGGAGAAGGTGAAGTCTGGAGTGTGAATCAGAAGAAGCAGAATAAGGAGAAGGAGAAGGTGAAGTCTGGAGGGTGAATCAGAAGAAGCAGAAGAAGGAAAAGGAGAAGGTGAAGTCTGGAGGGTGAATCAGAAGAAGTAGAAGAAGGAGAAGGAGAAGGTGAAGTCTGGAGCGTGAAGCAGAAGAAGTAGAAGAAGGAGAAGGAGAAGGTGAAGTCTGTAGGGCGAAGCAGAAGAAGCAGAAGAAGGAGAAGGAGAAGGTGAAGTCTGGAGGGTGAAGCAGAAGAAGCAGAAGAAGGAGAAGGAGAAGGTGAAGTCTGGAGGGTGAATCAGAAGAAGTAGAAGAAGGAGAAGGAGAAGGTGAAGTAAGGAGGGTGAAGCAGAAGAAGCAGAAGAAGGAGAAGGAGAAGGTGAAGTCTGCAGGGTGAAGCAGAAGAAGCAGAAGAAGGAGAAGGAGGAGGTGAAGTCTGGAGGGTGAATCAGAAGAAGCAGAAGAAGGAGAAGGAGAAGGTGAAGTCTGGAGGGTGAATCAGAAGAAGTTGAAGAAGGAGAAGGAGAAGGTGAAGTCTGGAGGGTGAATCAGAAGAAGCAGAATAAGGAGAAGGAGAAGGTGAAGTCTGGAGGGTGAATCAGAAGTAGCAGAAGAAGGAGAAGGAGAAGGTGAAGTCTGGAGGGTGAATCAGAAGAAGTAGAAGAAGGAGAAGGAGAAGGTGAAGTCTGGAGGGTGAAGCGGAAGAAGTAGAAGAAGGAGAAGGAGAAGGTGGTCAGGAGGGTGAATCAGAAGAAGTAGAAGAAGGAGAAGGAGAAGGTGAAGTCAGGAGGGTGAATCAGAAGAAGCAGAAGAAGGAGAAGGAGAAGGTGAAGTCTGGAGGGTGAATCAGAAGAATCAGACGAAGGAGAAGTAGAAGGTGAAGTCTGGAGGGTGAATCAGAAGAAGCAGAAGAAAGAGAAGGAGAAGGTGAAGTCTGGAGGGTGAAGCAGAAGAAGCAGAAGAAGGAGAAGGAGAAGGTGAAGACTGGAGTGTGAATCAGAAGAAGTAGAAGAAGGAGAAGGAGAAGGTGAAGTCTGGAGGGTGTATCAGAAGAAGTAGAATAAGGAGAAGGGGAAGGTGAAGTCTGGAGGGTGAATCAGAAGAAGCAGAAGAAGGAGAAGTAGAAGATGAAGTCTGGAGCGTGAATCAGAAGAAGCAGAAGAAGGAGAAGGAGAAGATGAAGTCTGGAGGGTGAATCAGAAGAAGTAGAAGAAGGAGAAGGAGAAGGTGAGGTCTGGAGGGTGAATCAGAAGAAGCAGAAAAAGGAGAAGGTGAAGTCTGGAGGGTGAATCAGAAGAAGCAGAAGAAGGAGAAGGAGAAGGTGAAGTCTGCAGGGTGAATCAGAAGAAGTAGAAGAAGGAGAAGGAGAAGGTGAAGTCAGGAGGGTGAAGCAGAAGAAGCAGAAGAAGGAGAAGGAGAAGGTGAAATCTGGAGGGTGATGCAGATGAAGCAGAAGAAGGAGAAGGAGAAGGTGAAGTCTGGAGGGCGAAGCAGAAGAAGCAGAAGAAGGAGAAGGAGAAGGTGAAGTCTGGAGGGTGAAGCAGAAGAAGCAGAAGAAGGAGAAGGAGAAGGTGAAGTCTGGAGGGTGAATCACAAGAAGTAGAAGAAGGAGAAGGAGAAGGTGAAGTAAGGAGGGTGAAGCAGAAGAAGCAGAAGAAGGAGAAGGAGAAGGTGAAGTCTGGAGGGTGAAGCAAAAGAAGCAGAAGAAGGAGAAGGAGGAGGTGAAGTCTGGAGGGTGAAGCAGAAGAAGCAGAAGAAGGAGAAGGAGAAGGTGAAGTCAGGAGGGTGAATCAGAAGAAGTAGAAGAAGGAAAAGGAGAAGGTGAAGTCTGGAGGGGGAATCAGAAGAAGTAGAAGAAGGAGAAGGAGAAGGTGAAGTCTGGAGGGTGAATCAGAAGAAGTGGAAGAAGGAGAAGGAGAAGGTGAAGTCTGGAGGGTGAATCAGAAGAAGCAGAAGAAGGAGAAGGAGAAGGTGAAGTCTGGAGGGAGAAGCAGAAGAAGTAGAAGAAGGAGAAGGAGAAGGTGAAGTCTGGATTGTGAATCAGAAGAAGTAGAAGAAGGAGAAGGAGGAGGTGAAGTCTGGAGGGTGAATCAGAAGAAGTAGAAGAAGGAGAAGGAGAAGGTCAAGTCTGGAGGGTGAATCAAAAGGAGCAGAAGAAGGAGAAGGAGAAGGTGAAGTCTGGAGGGTGAATCAGAAGAAGTAGAAGAAGGAGAAGGAGAAGGTGTAGTCTGGAGGATGAATCAGAAGAAGTAGAAGAAGGAGAAGGAGAAGGTGAAGTCTGGAGGGTGAATCAGAAGAAGCAGAATAAGGAGAAGGAGAAGGTGAAGTCTGGAGGGTGAATCAGAAGAAGCAGAAGAAGGAGAAGGAGAAGGTGAAGTCTGGAGGGTGAATCAGAAGAAGTAGAAGAAGGAGAAGGAGAAGGTGAAGCCTGGAGGGTGAAGCAGAAGAAGTAGAAGAAGGAGAAGGAGAAGGTGAAGTCTGGAGGGCGAAGCAGAAGAAGCAGAAGAAGGAGAAGGAGAAGGTGAAGTCTGGAGGGTGAAGCAGAAGAAGCAGAAGAAGGAGAAGGAGAAGGTGAAGTCTGGAGGGTGAATCAGAAGAAGTAGAAGAAGGAGAAGGAGAAGGTGAAGTAAGGAGGGTGAAGCAGAAGAAGCAGAAGAAGGAGAAGGAGAAGGTGAAGTCTGGAGGGTGAAGCAGAAGAAGCAGAAGAAGGAGAAGGAGGAGGTGAAGTCTGGAGGGTGAAGCAGAAGAAGCAGAAGAAGGAGAAGGAGAAGGTGAAGTCAGGAGGGTGAATCAGAAGAAGTAGAAGAAGGAAAAGGAGAAGGTGAAGTCTGGAGGGTGAATCAGAAGAAGTAGAAGAAGGAGAAGGAGAAGGTGAAGTCTGGAGGGTGAATCAGAAGAAGTGGAAGAAGGAGAAGGAGAAGGTGAAGTCTGTTGGGTGAATCAGAAGAAGCAGAAGAAGGAGAAGGAGAAGGTGAAGTCTGGAGGGAGAAGCAGAAGAAGTAGAAGAAGGAGAAGGAGAAGGTGAAGTCTGGATTGTGAATCAGAAGAAGTAGAAGAAGGAGAAGGAGGAGGTGAAGTCTGGAGGGTGAATCAGAAGAAGTAGAAGAAGGAGAAGGAGAAGGTCAAGTCTGGAGGGTGAATCAAAAGGAGCAGAAGAAGGAGAAGGAGAAGGTGAAGTCTGGAGGGTGAATCAGAAGAAGTAGAAGAAGGAGAAGGAGAAGGTGTAGTCTGAAGGATGAATCAGAAGAAGTAGAAGAAGGAGAAGGAGAAGGTGAAGTCTGGAGGGTGAATCAGAAGAAGCAGAATAAGGAGAAGGAGAAGGTGAAGTCTGGAGGGTGAATCAGAAGAAGCAGAAGAAGGAGAAGGAGAAGGTGAAGTCTGGAGGGTGAATCAGAAGAAGTAGAAGAAGGAGAAGGAGAAGGTGAAGCCTGGAGGGTGAAGCAGAAGAAGTAGAAGAAGGAGAAGGAGAAGGTGAAGTCTGGAGGGCGAAGCAGAAGAAGCAGAAGAAGGAGAAGGAGAAGGTGAAGTCTGGAGGGTGAAGCAGAAGAAGCAGAAGAAGGAGAAGGAGAAGGTGAAGTCTGGAGGGTGAATCAGAAGAAGTAGAAGAAGGAGAAGGAGAAGGTGAAGTAAGGAGGGTGAAGCAGAAGAAGCAGAAGAAGGAGAAGGAGAAGGTGAAGTCTGGAGGGTGAAGCAGAAGAAGCAGAAGAAGGAGAAGGAGGAGGTGAAGTCTGGAGGGTGAATCAGAAGAAGCAGAAGAAGGAGAAGGAGAAGGTGAAGTCAGGAGGGTGAAGCAGAAGAAGCAGAAGAAGGAAAAGGAGAAGGTGAAGTCTGGAGGGTGAATCAGAAGATGTAGAAGAAGGAGAAGGAGAAGGTGAAGTCTGGAGGGTGAATCAGAAGAAGTGGAAGAAGGAGAAGGAGAAGGTGAAGTCTGGAGGGTGAAGCAGAAGAAGCAGAAGAAGGAGAAGGAGAAGGTGAAGTCTGGAGGGTGAATCAGAAGAAGTAGAAGAAGGAGAAGGAGAAGGTGAAGTCTGGAGGGTGAAGCAGAAGAAGCAGAAGAAGGAGAAGGAGAAGGTGAAGTCTGGAGGGTGAATCAGAAGAAGTAGAAGAAGGAGAAGGAGAAGGTGAAGTCTGGAGGGTGAATCAGAAGAAGCAGAAGAAGGAGAAGGAGAAGATGAAGTCTGGAGGGTGAATCAGAAGAAGCAGAAGAAGGAGAAGGAGAAGGTGACGTCTGGAGGGTGAATCAGAAGAAGCAGAATAAGGAGAAGGAGAAGGTGAAGTCTGGAGGGTGAATCAGAAGAAGCAGAAGAAGGAGAAGGAGAAGGTGAAGTCTGGAGGGTGAATCAGAAGAAGTAGAAGAAGGAGAAGGAGAAGGTGAAGTCTGGAGGGTGAAGCAGAAGAAGTAGAAGAAGGAGAAGGAGAAGGTGAAGTCAGGAGGGTGAATCAGAAGAAGTAGAAGAAGGAGAAGGAGGAGGTGAAGTCAGGAGGGTGAATCAGAAGAAGCAGAAGAAGGAGAAGGAGAAGGTGAAGTCAGGAGGGTGAATCAGAAGAAGCAGAAGAAGGAGAAGGAGAAGGTGAAGTCTGGAGGGTGAATCAGAAGAATCAGACGAAGGAGAAGGAGAAGGTGAAGTCTGGAGGGTGAATCAGAAGAAGCAGAAGAAAGAGAAGTAGAAGGTGAAGTCTGGAGGGTGAAGCAGAAGAAGCAGAAGAAGGAGAAGAAGGTGAAGACTGGAGGGTGAATCAGAAGAAGGAGAAGAAGGAGAAGGAGAAGGTGAAGTCTGGAGGGTGAATCAGAAGAAGTAGAAGAAGGAGAAGGAGATGGTGAAGTCTGGAGGGTGAATCAGAAGAAGCAGAAGAAGGAGAAGTAGAAGATGAAGTCTGGAGCGTGAATCAGAAGAAGCAGAAGAAGGAGAAGGAGAAGATGAAGTCTGGAGGGTGAATCAGAAGAAGTAGAAGAAGGAGAAGGAGAAGGTGCGGTCTGGAGGGTGAATCAGAAGAAGCAGAAGAAGGAGAAGGAGAAGCTGAAGTCTGGAGGGCGCAGCAGAAGAAGCAGAAGAAGGAGAAGGAGAAGGTGCAGTCTGGAGGGTGAAGCAGAAGAAGCAGAAGAAGGAGAAGGAGAAGGTGAAGTCAGGAGGTTGAAGCAGAAGAAGCAGAAGAAGGAGAAGGAGAAGGTGAAGTCTGGAGGGTGAATCAGAAGAAGTAGAAGAAGGAGAAGGAGAAGGTGAAGTCAGGAGGGTGAAGCAGAAGAAGCAGAAGAAGGAGAAGGAGAAGGTGAAGTCTGGAGGGTGAATCAGAAGAAGTAGAAGAAGGAGAAGGAGAAGGTGAAGTAAGGAGGGTGAAGCAGAAGAAGCAGAAGAAGGAGAAGGAGAAGGTGAAGTCTGGAGGGTGAAGCAGAAGAAGCAGAAGAAGGAGAAGGAGGAGGTGAAGTCTGGAGGGTGAATCAGAAGAAGCAGAAGAAGGAGAAGGAGAAGGTGAAGTCTGGAGGGTGAATCAGAAGAAGTTGAAGAAGGAGAAGGAGAAGGTGAAGTCTGGAGGGTGAATCAGAAGAAGCAGAATAAGGAGAAGGAGAAGGTGAAGTCTGGAGGGTGAATCAGAAGAAGCAGAAGAAGGAGAAGGAGAAGGTGAAGTCTGGAGGGTGAATCAGAAGAAGTAGAAGAAGGAGAAGGAGAAGGTGAAGTCTGGAGGGTGAAGCGGAAGAAGTAGAAGAAGGAGAAGGAGAAGGTGAAGTCAGGAGGGTGAATCAGAAGAAGTAGAAGAAGGAGAAGGTGAAGGTGAAGTCAGGAGGGTGAATCAGAAGAAGCAGAAGAAGGAGAAGGAGAAGGTGAAGTCTGGAGGGTGAATCAGAAGAATCAGACGAAGGAGAAGGAGAAGGTGAAGTCTGGAGGGTGAATGAGAAGAAGCAGAAGAAAGAGAAGGAGAAGGTGAAGTCTGGAGGGTGAAGCAGAAGAAGCAGAAGAAGGAGAAGGAGAAGGTGAAGACTGGAGTGTGAATCAGAAGAAGTAGAAGAAGGAGAAGGAGAAGGTGAAGTCTGGAGGGTGTATCAGAAGAAGTAGAATAAGGAGAAGGGGAAGGTGAAGTCTGGAGGGTGAATCAGAAGAAGCAGAAGAAGGAGAAGTAGAAGATGAAGTCTGGAGCGTGAATCAGAAGAAGCAGAAGAAGGAGAAGGAGAAGATGAAGTCTGGAGGGTGAATCAGAAGAAGTAGAAGAAGGAGAAGGAGAAGGTGAGGTCTGGAGGGTGAATCAGAAGAAGCAGAAGAAGGAGAAGGTGAAGTCTGGAGGGTGAATCAGAAGAAGCAGAAGAAGGAGAAGGAGAAGGTGAAGTCTGGAGGGTGAATCAGAAGAAGCAGAAGAAGGAGAAGGAGAAGGTGAAGTCAGGAGGGTGAAGCAGAAGAAGCAGAAGAAGGAGAAGGAGAAGGTGAAGTCTGGAGGGTGAATCAGAAGAAGTAGAAGAAGGAGAAGGAGAAGGTGAAGTCAGGAGGGTGAAGCAGAAGAAGCAGAAGAAGGAGAAGGAGAAGGTGAAATCTGGAGGGTGATGCAGATGAAGCAGAAGAAGGAGAAGGAGAAGGTGAAGTCTGGAGGGCGAAGCAGAAGAAGCAGAAGAAGGAGAAGGAGAAGGTGAAGTCTGGAGGGTGAAGCAGAAGAAGCAGAAGAAGGAGAAGGAGAAGGTGAAGTCTGGAGGGTGAATCACAAGAAGTAGAAGAAGGAGAAGGAGAAGGTGAAGTAAGGAGGGTGAAGCAGAAGAAGCAGAAGAAGGAGAAGGAGAAGGTGAAGTCTGGAGGGTGAAGCAGAAGAAGCAGAAGAAGGAGAAGGAGGAGGTGAAGTCTGGAGGGTGAAGCAGAAGAAGCAGAAGAAGGAGAAGGAGAAGGTGAAGTCAGGAGGGTGAATCAGAAGAAGTAGAAGAAGGAAAAGGAGAAGGTGAAGTCTGGAGGGTGAATCAGAAGAAGTAGAAGAAGGAGAAGGAGAAGGTGAAGTCTGGAGGGTGAATCAGAAGAAGTGGAAGAAGGAGAAGGAGAAGGTGAAGTCTGGAGGGTGAATCAGAAGAAGCAGAAGAAGGAGAAGGAGAAGATGAAGTCTGGAGGGAGAAGCAGAAGAAGTAGAAGAAGGAGAAGGAGAAGGTGAAGTCTGGATTGTGAATCAGAAGAAGTAGAAGAAGGAGAAGGAGGAGGTGAAGTCTGGAGGGTGAATCAGAAGAAGTAGAAGAAGGAGAAGGAGAAGGTCAAGTCTGGAGGGTGAATCAAAAGGAGCAGAAGAAGGAGAAGGAGAAGGTGAAGTCTGGAGGGTGAATCAGAAGAAGTAGAAGAAGGAGAAGGAGAAGGTGTAGTCTGGAGGATGAATCATAAGAAGTAGAAGAAGGAGAAGGAGAAGCTGAAGTCTGGAGGGTGAATCAGAAGAAGCAGAATAAGGAGAAGGAGAAGGTGAAGTCTGGAGGGTGAATCAGAAGAAGCAGAAGAAGGAGAAGGAGAAGGTGAAGTCTGGAGGGTGAATCAGAAGAAGTAGAAGAAGGAGAAGGAGAAGGTGAAGCCTGGAGGGTGAAGCAGAAGAAGTAGAAGAAGGAGAAGGAGAAGGTGAAGTCTGGAGGGCGAAGCAGAAGAAGCAGAAGAAGGAGAAGGAGAAGGTGAAGTCTGGAGGGTGAAGCAGAAGAAGCAGAAGAAGGAGAAGGAGAAGGTGAAGTCTGGAGGGTGAATCAGAAGAAGTAGAAGAAGGAGAAGGAGAAGGTGAAGTAAGGAGGGTGAAGCAGAAGAAGCAGAAGAAGGAGAAGGAGAAGGTGAAGTCTGGAGGGTGAAGCAGAAGAAGCAGAAGAAGGAGAAGGAGGAGGTGAAGTCTGGAGGGTGAATCAGAAGAAGCAGAAGAAGGAGAAGGAGAAGGTGAAGTCAGTATGGTGAAGCAGAAGAAGCAGAAGAAGGAAAAGGAGAAGGTGAAGTCTGGAGGGTGAATCAGAAGATGTAGAAGAAGGAGAAGGAGAAGATGAAGTCTGGAGGGTGAATCAGAAGAAGTGGAAGAAGGAGAAGGAGAAGGTGAAGTCTGGAGGGTGAAGCAGAAGAAGCAGAAGAAGGAGAAGGAGAAGGTGAAGTCTGGAGGGTGAATCAGAAGAAGTAGAAGAAGGAGAAGGAGAAGGTGAAGTCTGGAGGGTGTAGCAGAAGAAGCAGAAGAAGGAGAAGGAGAAGGTGAAGTCTGGAGGGTGAATCAGAAGATGTAGAAGAAGGAGAAGGAGAAGGTGAAGTCTGGAGGGTGAATCAGAAGAAGCAGAAGAAGGAGAAGGAGAAGATGAAGTCTGGAGGGTGAATCAGAAGAAGCAGAAGAAGGAGAAGGAGAAGGTGACGTCTGGAGGGTGAATCAGAAGAAGCAGAATAAGGAGAAGGAGAAGGTGAAGTCTGGAGGGTGAATCAGAAGAAGCAGAAGAAGGAGAAGGAGAAGGTGAAGTCTGGAGGGTGAATCAGAAGAAGTAGAAGAAGGAGAAGGAGAAGGTGAAGTCTGGAGGGTGAAGCAGAAGAAGTAGAAGAAGGAGAAGGAGAAGGTGAAGTCAGGAGGGTGAATCAGAAGAAGTAGAAGAAGGAGAAGGAGAAGGTGAAGTCAGGAGGGTGAATCAGAAGAAGCAGAAGAAGGAGAAGGAGAAGGTGAAGTCAGGAGGGTGAATCAGAAGAAGCAGAAGAAGGAGAAGGAGAAGGTGAAGTCTGGAGGGTGAATCAGAAGAATCAGACGAAGGAGAAGGAGAAGGTGAAGTCTGGAGGGTGAATCAGAAGAAGCAGAAGAAAGAGAAGTAGAAGGTGAAGTCTGGAGGGTGAAGCAGAAGAAGCAGAAGAAGGAGAAGAAGGTGAAGACTGGAGGGTGAATCAGAAGAAGGAGAAGAAGGAGAAGGAGAAGGTGAAGTCTGGAGGGTGAATCAGAAGAAGTAGAAGAAGGAGAAGGAGATGGTGAAGTCTGGAGGGTGAATCAGAAGAAGCAGAAGAAGGAGAAGTAGAAGATGAAGTCTGGAGCGTGAATCAGAAGAAGCAGAAGAAGGAGAAGGAGAAGATGAAGTCTGGAGGGTGAATCAGAAGAAGTAGAAGAAGGAGAAGGAGAAGGTGCGGTCTGGAGGGTGAATCAGAAGAAGCAGAAGAAGGAGAAGGAGAAGCTGAAGTCTGGAGGGCGCAGCAGAAGAAGCAGAAGAAGGAGAAGGAGAAGGTGCAGTTTGGAGGGTGAAGCAGAAGAAGCAGAAGAAGGAGAAGGAGAAGGTGAAGTCAGGAGGTTGAAGCAGAAGAAGCAGAAGAAGGAGAAGGAGAAGGTGAAGTCTGGAGGGTGAATCAGAAGAAGTAGAAGAAGGAGAAGGAGAAGGTGAAGTCTGGAGGGTGAAGCAGAAGAAGCAGAAGAAGGAGAAGGAGAAGGTGAAGTCTAGAGGGTGAAGCAGAAGAAGCAGAAGAAGGAGAAGGAGAAGGTGAAGTCAGGAGGGTGAATCAGAAGAAGTAGAAGAAGGAGAAGGAGAAGGTGAAGTCTGGAGGGTGAATCAGAAGAAGTAGAAGAAGGAGAAGGAGAAGGTGAAGTCTGGAGGGTGAATCAGAAGAAGTAGAAGAAGGAGAAGGAGAAGTTGAAGTCTGGAGGGTGAATCAGTAGAAGCAGAAGAAGGAGAACGGGAAGGTGAAGTCTGGAGGGAGAAGCAGAAGAAGTAGAAGAAGGAGAAGGAGAAGGTGAAGTCTGGAGGGTGAATCAGAAGAAGTAGAAGAAGGAGAAGGCGAAGGGAAAGTCTGGAGGGTGAATCAGAAGAAGCAGAAGAAGGAGAAGGAGAAGGTGAAGTCTGGAGGGTGAATCGGAAGAAGCATAAGAAGGAGAAGGAGAAGGTGAAGTCTGGAGGGTGAATCAGAAGAAGTAGAAGAAGGAGAAGGAGAAGGTGTAGTCTGGAGGGTGAATCAGAAGAAGTAGACGAAGGAGAAGGAGAAGGTGAAATCTGGAGGGTGAATCAGAAGAAGCAGAAGAAGGAGAAGGAGAAGGTGAAGTCTGGAGGGTGAATCAGAAGAGGTAGAAGAAGGATAAGGAGAAGGTGAAGTCTGGAGGGTGAACCAGAAGAAGCAGAAGAAGGAGAAGGAGAAGGTGAAGTCTGGAGGGTGAATCAGACGAAGCAGAAGAAGCAGAAGGAGAAGGTGAAGTCTGGAGGGTGAATCAGAAGAAGTAGAAGAAGTAGAAGGAGAAGGTGAAGTCTGGAGGGTGAATCAGAAGAAGTAGAAGAAGGAGAAGGAGAAGGTGAAGTCTGGAGGGTGAATCAGAAGAAGCAGAAGAAGGAGAAGGAGAAGGTGAAGTCAGGAGGGTGAATCAGAAGAAGCAGAAGAAGGAGAAGGAGAAGGTGAAGTCTGGAGGTTGAATCAGAAGAAGCAGAAGAAGGAGAAGGAGAAGGTGAAGACTGGAGGGTGAATCAGAAGAAGTAGAAGAAGGAGAAGGAGAAGGTGAAGTCTGGAGGGTGAATCAGAAGAAGTAGAAGAAGGAGAAGGAGAAGGCGAAGTCTGGAGGGTGAATCAGAAGAAGCAGAAGAAGGAGAAGGAGAAGGTGAAGTCTGGAGGGTGAATCAGAAGAAGCAGAAGAAGGAGAAGGAGAAGATGAAGTCTGGAGGGTGAATCAGAAGAAGTAGAAGAAGGAGAAGGAGAAGGTGAGGTCTGGAGGGTGAATCAGAAGAAGCAGAAGAAGGAGAAGGAGAAGGTGAAGTCTGAAGGGTGAATCAGAAGAAGCAGAAGAAGGAGAAGGAGAAGGTGAAGTCTGGAGGGTGAATCAGAAGAAGCAGAAGAAGGAGAAGGAGAAGGTGAAGTCTGGAGGGTGAATCAGAAGAAGCAGAAGAAGGAGAAGGAGAAGGTGAAGTCTGGAGGGTGAATCAGAAGAAGTAGAAGAAGGAGAAGGAGAAGGTGAAGTCTGCAGGGTGAATCAGAAGAAGTAGAAGAAGGAGAAGGAGAAGGTGAAGTCTGGAGGGTGAATCAGAAGAAGCAGAAGAAGGAGAACGGGAAGGTGAAGTCTGGAGGGAGAAGCAGAAGAAGTAGAAGAAGTAGAAGGAGAAGGTGAAGTCTGGAGGGTGAATCAGAAGAAGTAGAAGAAGGAGAAGGCGAAGGTAAAGTCTGGAGGGTGAATCAGAAGAAGTAGAAGAAGGAGAAGGAGAAGGTGAAGTCTGGAGGGTGAATCGGAAGAAGCAGAAGAAGGAGAAGGAGAAGGTGAAGTCTGGAGGGTGAATCAGAAGAAGTAGAAGAAGGAGAAGGAGAAGGTGTAGTCTGGAGAGTGAATCAGAAGAAGTAGACGAAGGAGAAGGAGAAGGTGAAGTCTGGAGGGTGAATCAGAAGAAGCAGAAGAAGGAGAAGGAGAAGGTGAAGTCTGGAGGGTGGAACAGAAGAGGTAGAAGAAGGAAAAGGAGAAGGTGAAGTCTGGAGGGTGAACCAGAAGAAGCAGAAGAAGGAGAAGGAGAAGGTGAAGTCTGGAGGGTGAATCGGAAGAAGCAGAAGAAGGAGAAGGAGAAGGTGAAGTCTGGAGGGTGAATCAGAAGAAGCAGAAGAAGTAGAAGGAGAAGGTGAAGTCTGGAGGGTGAATCAGAAGAAGTAGAAGAAGGAGAAGGAGAAGGTGAAGTCTGGAGGGTGAATCAGAAGAAGCAGAAGAAGGAGAAGGAGAAGGTGAAGTCAGGAGGGTGAATCAGAAGAAGCAGAAGAAGGAGAAGGAGAAGGTGAAGTCTGGAGGGTGAATCAGACGAAGCAGAAGAAGGAGAAGGAGAAGGTGAAGACTGGAGGGTGAATCAGAAGAAGTAGAAGAAGGAGAAGGAGAAGGTGAAGTCTGGAGGGTGAATCAGAAGAAGTAGAAGAAGGAGAAGGAGAAGATGAAGTCTGGAGGGTGAATCAGAAGAAGTAGAAGAAGGAGAAGGAGAAGGTGAGGTCTTGAGGGTGAATCAGAAGAAGCAGAAGAAGGAGAAGGAGAAGGTGAAGTCTGAAGGGTGAATCAGAAGAAGCAGAAGAAGGAGAAGGAGAAGGTGAAGTCTGGAGGGTGAATCAGAAGAAGCAGAAGAAGGAGAAGGAGAAGGTGAAGTCTGGAGGGTGAATCAGAAGAAGCAGAAGAAGGAGAAGGAGAAGGTGAAGTCTGGAGGGTGAATCAGAAGAAGTAGAAGAAGGAGAAGGAGAAGGTGAAGTCTGGAGGGTGAATCAGAAGAAGTAGAAGAAGGAGAAAGAGAAGGCGAAGTCTGGAGGGTGAACCAGAAGAAGCAGAAGAAGGACAAGGAGAAGGTGAAGTCTGGAGGGTGAATCAGAAGAAGCAGAAGAAGGAGAAGGAGAAGATGAAGTCTGGAGGGTGAATCAGAAGAAGTAGAAGAAGGAGAAGGAGAAGGTGAAGTCTGGAGGGTGAATCAGCAGAAGCAGAAGAAGGAGAAGGAGAAGGTGAAGTCTGGAGGGTGAATCAGAAGAAGCAGAAGAAGGAGAAGGAGAAGGTGAAGTCTGGAGGGTGAATCAGAAGAAGCAGAATAAGGAGAAGGAGAATGTGAAGTCTGGAGGGTGAATCAGAAGAAGCAGAAGAAGGAGAAGAAGAAGGTGAAGTCTGGAGGGTGAATCAGAGGAAGTAGAAGAAGGAGAAGGAGAAGGTGAAGTCTGGAGGGTGAAGCAGGAGAAGTAGAAGAAGGAGAAGGAGAAGGTGAAGTCTGGAGGGTGAATCAGAAGAAGCAGAAGAAAGAGAAGGAGAAGGTGAAGTCTGGAGGGTGAAGCAGAAGAAGCAGAAGAAGGAGAAGGAGAAGGTGAAGACTGGAGGGTGAATCAGAAGAAGTAGAAGAAGGAGAAGGAGAAGGTGAAGTCTGGAGGGTGAATCAGAAGAAGTAGAAGAAGGAGAAGGAGAAGGTGAAGTCTGGAGGGTGAATCAGAAGAAGCAGAAGAAGGAGAAGTAGAAGATGAAGTCTGGAGCGTGAATCAGAAGAAGCAGAAGAAGGAGAAGGAGAAGATGAAGTCTGGAGGGTGAATCAGAAGAAGTAGAAGAAGGAGAAGGAGAAGGTGAGGTCTGGAGGGTGAATCAGAAGAAGCAGAAGAAGGAGAAGGAGAAGGTGAAGTCTGGAGGGTGAATCAGAAGAAGCAGAAGCAGGAGAAGGAGAAGGTGAAGTCTGGAGGGTGAATCAGAAGAAGCAGAAGAAGGAGAAGGAGAAGGTGAAGTCAGGAGGGTGAATCAGAAGAAGCAGAAGAAGGAGAAGGAGAAGGTGAAGTTAGGAGGGTGAATCAGAAGAAGCAGAAGAAGGAGAAGGAGAAGTTGAGGTCAGGGGGGTGAAGCAGAAGAAGTAGAAGAAGGAGAAGGAGAAGGTGAAGTCAGGAGGGTGAAGCAGAAGAAGCAGAAGAAGGAGAAGGAGAAGGTGAAGTCAGGAGGGTGAAGCAGAAGAAGCAGAAGAAGGAGATGGAGACGGTGAAGTCTGGAGGGCGCAGCAGAAGAAGCAGAAGAAGGAGAAGGAGAAGGTGAAGTCCTAAGGGTGAAGCAGAAGAAGCAGAAGAAGGAGAAGGAGAAGGTGAAGTCTGGAGGGTGAATCAGAAGAAGTAGAAGAAGGAGAAGGAGAAGGTGAAGTCAGGAGGGTGAAGCAGAAGAAGCAGAAGAAGGAGAAGGAGAAGGTGAAATCTGGAGGGTGAAGCAGAAGAAGCAGAAGAAGGAGAAGGAGAAGGTGAAGTCTGGAGGGTGAAGCAGAAGAAGCAGAAGAAGGAAAAGGAGAAGGTGAAGTCTGGAGGGTGAATCAGAAGAAGTAGAAGAAGGAGAAGGAGAAGGTGAAGTAAGGAGGCTGAAGCAGAAGAAGCAGAAGAAGGAGAAGGAGAAGGTGAAGTCTGGAGGGTGAAGCAGAAGAAGGAGAAGCAGAAGGTGAAGGCTGGAGGGTGAAGCAGAAGAAGCAGAAGAAGGAGAAGGACAAGGTGAAGTCAGGAGGGTGAATCAGAAGAAGTAGAAAAAGGAAAAGGAGAAGGTGAAGTCTGGAGGGTGAATCAGAAGAAGGAGAAGAAGGAGAAGGAGAAGGTGAAGTCTGGAGGGTGAATCAGAAGAAGTGGAAGAAGGAGAAGGAGAAGGTGAAGTCTGGAGGGTGAAGCAGAAGAAGCAGAAGAAGGAGAAGGAGAAGGTGAAGTCTGGAGGGTGAATCAGAAGAAGTAGAAGAAGGAGAAGGTGAAGTCTGGAGGGTGAATCAGAAGAAGTAGAAGAAGGAGAAGGAGAAGGTGAAGTCTGGAGGGTGAAGCAGAAGAAGCAGAAGAAGGAGAAGGAGAAGGTGAAGTCAGGAGGGTGAAGCAGAAGAAGCAGAAGAAGGAGATGGAGACGGTGAAGTCTGGAGGGCGCAGCAGAAGAAGCAGAAGAAGGAGAAGGAGAAGGTGAAGTCCTAAGGGTGAAGCAGAAGAAGCAGAAGAAGGAGAAGGAGAAGGTGAAGTCTGGAGGTTGAATCAGAAGAAGCAGAAGAAGGAGAAGGAGAAGGTGAAGACTGGAGGGTGAATCAGAAGAAGTAGAAGAAGGAGAAGGAGAAGGTGAAGTCTGGAGGGTGAATCAGAAGAAGTAGAAGAAGGAGAAGGAGAAGGCGAAGTCTGGAGGGTGAATCAGAAGAAGCAGAAGAAGGAGAAGGAGAAGGTGAAGTCTGGAGGGTGAATCAGAAGAAGCAGAAGAAGGAGAAGGAGAAGATGAAGTCTGGAGGGTGAATCAGAATAAGTAGAAGAAGGAGAAGGAGAAGGTGAGGTCTGGAGGGTGAATCAGAAGAAGCAGAAGAAGGAGAAGGAGAAGGTGAAGTCTGAAGGGTGAATCAGAAGAAGCAGAAGAAGGAGAAGGAGAAGGTGAAGTCTGGAGGGTGAATCAGAAGAAGCAGAAGAAGGAGAAGGAGAAGGTGAAGTCTGGAGGGTGAATCAGAAGAAGCAGAAGAAGGAGAAGGAGAAGGTGAAGTCTGGAGGGTGAATCAGAAGAAGTAGAAGAAGGAGAAGGAGAAGGTGAAGTCTGCAGGGTGAATCAGAAGAAGCAGAAGAAGGAGAACGGGAAGGTGAAGTCTGGAGGGAGAAGCAGAAGAAGTAGAAGAAGTAGAAGGAGAAGGTGAAGTCTGGAGGGTGAATCAGAAGAAGTAGAAGAAGGAGAAGGCGAAGGTAAAGTCTGGAGGGTGAATCAGAAGAAGTAGAAGAAGGAGAAGGAGAAGGTGAAGTCTGGAGGGTGAATCGGAAGAAGCAGAAGAAGGAGAAGGAGAAGGTGAAGTCTGGAGGGTGAATCAGAAGAAGTAGAAGAAGGAGAAGGAGAAGGTGTAGTCTGGAGGGTGAATCAGAAGAAGTAGACGAAGGAGAAGGAGAAGGTGAAGTCTGGAGGGTGAATCAGAAGAAGCAGAAGAAGGAGAAGGAGAAGGTGAAGTCTGGAGGGTGGAACAGAAGAGGTAGAAGAAGGATAAGGAGAAGGTGAAGTCTGGAGGGTGAACCAGAAGAAGCAGAAGAAGGAGAAGGAGAAGGTGAAGTCTGGAGGGTGAATCGGAAGAAGCAGAAGAAGGAGAAGGAGAAGGTGAAGTCTGGAGGATGAGTCAGAAGAAGCAGAAGAAGTAGAAGGAGAAGGTGAAGTCTGGAGGGTGAATCAGAAGAAGTAGAAGAAGGAGAAGGAGAAGGTGAAGTCTGGAGGATGAATCAGAAGAAGCAGAAGAAGGAGAAGGAGAAGGTGAAGTCAGGAGGGTGAATCAGAAGAAGCAGAAGAAGGAGAAGGAGAAGGTGAAGTCTGGAGGGTGAATCAGAAGAAGCAGAAGAAGGAGAAGGAGAAGGTGAAGACTGGAGGGTGAATCAGAAGAAGTAGAAGAAGGAGAAGGAGAAGGTGAAGTCTGGAGGGTGAATCAGAAGAAGTAGAAGAAGGAGAAGGAGAAGATGAAGTCTGGAGGGTGAATCAGAAGAAGTAGAAGAAGGAGAAGGAGAAGGTGAGGTCTGGAGGGTGAATCAGAAGAAGCAGAAGAAGGAGAAGGAGAAGGTGAAGTCTGAAGGGTGAATCAGAAGAAGCAGAAGAAGGAGAAGGAGAAGGTGAAGTCTGGAGGGTGAATCAGAAGAAGCAGAAGAAGGAGAAGGAGAAGGTGAAGTCTGGAGGGTGAATCAGAAGAAGCAGAAGAAGGAGAAGGAGAAGGTGAAGTCTGGAGGGTGAATCAGAAGAAGTAGAAGAAGGAGAAGGAGAAGGTGAAGTCTGGAGGGTGAATCAGAAGAAGTAGAAGAAGGAGAAGGAGAAGGTGAAGTCTGGAGGGTGAATCAGAAGAAGCAGAAGAAGGAGAAGTAGAAGATGAAGTCTGGAGCGTGAATCAGAAGAAGCAGAAGAAGGAGAAGGAGAAGATGAAGTCTGGAGGGTGAATCAGAAGAAGTAGAAGAAGGAGAAGGAGAAGGTGAGGTCTGGAGGGTGAATCAGAAGAAGCAGAAGAAGGAGAAGGAGAAGGTGAAGTCTGGAGGGTGAATCAGAAGAAGCAGAAGCAGGAGAAGGAGAAGGTGAAGTCTGGAGGGTGAATCAGAAGAAGCAGAAGAAGGAGAAGGAGAAGGTGAAGTCAGGAGGGTGAATCAGAAGAAGCAGAAGAAGGAGAAGGAGAAGGTGAAGTTAGGAGGGTGAATCAGAAGAAGCAGAAGAAGGAGAAGGAGAAGTTGAGGTCAGGGGGGTGAAGCAGAAGAAGTAGAAGAAGGAGAAGGAGAAGGTGAAGTCAGGAGGGTGAAGCAGAAGAAGCAGAAGAAGGAGAAGGAGAAGGTGAAGTCAGGAGGGTGAAGCAGAAGAAGCAGAAGAAGGAGATGGAGACGGTGAAGTCTGGAGGGCGCAGCAGAAGAAGCAGAAGAAGGAGAAGGAGAAGGTGAAGTCCTAAGGGTGAAGCAGAAGAAGCAGAAGAAGGAGAAGGAGAAGGTGAAGTCTGGAGGGTGAATCAGAAGAAGTAGAAGAAGGAGAAGGAGAAGGTGAAGTCAGGAGGGTGAAGCAGAAGAAGCAGAAGAAGGAGAAGGAGAAGGTGAAATCTGGAGGGTGAAGCAGAAGAAGCAGAAGAAGGAGAAGGAGAAGGTGAAGTCTGGAGGGTGAAGCAGAAGAAGCAGAAGAAGGAAAAGGAGAAGGTGAAGTCTGGAGGGTGAATCAGAAGAAGTAGAAGAAGGAGAAGGAGAAGGTGAAGTAAGGAGGCTGAAGCAGAAGAAGCAGAAGAAGGAGAAGGAGAAGGTGAAGTCTGGAGGGTGAAGCAGAAGAAGGAGAAGCAGAAGGTGAAGGCTGGAGGGTGAAGCAGAAGAAGCAGAAGAAGGAGAAGGACAAGGTGAAGTCAGGAGGGTGAATCAGAAGAAGTAGAAAAAGGAAAAGGAGAAGGTGAAGTCTGGAGGGTGAATCAGAAGAAGGAGAAGAAGGAGAAGGAGAAGGTGAAGTCTGGAGGGTGAATCAGAAGAAGTGGAAGAAGGAGAAGTAGAAGGTGAAGTCTGGAGGGTGAAGCAGAAGAAGCAGAAGAAGGAGAAGGAGAAGGTGAAGTCTGGAGGGTGAATCAGAAGAAGTAGAAGAAGGAGAAGGTGAAGTCTGGAGGGTGAATCAGAAGAAGTAGAAGAAGTAGAAGGAGAAGGTGAAGTCTGGAGGGTGAATCAGAAGAAGTAGAAGAAGGAGAAGGAGAAGGTGAAGTCTGGAGGGTGAATCAGAAGAAGCAGAAGAAGGAGAAGGAGAAGGTGAAGTCAGGAGGGTGAATCAGAAGAAGCAGAAGAAGGAGAAGGAGAAGGTGAAGTCTGGAGGTTGAATCAGAAGAAGCAGAAGAAGGAGAAGGAGAAGGTGAAGACTGGAGGGTGAATCAGAAGAAGTAGAAGAAGGAGAAGGAGAAGGTGAAGTCTGGAGGGTGAATCAGAAGAAGTAGAAGAAGGAGAAGGAGAAGGCGAAGTCTGGAGGGTGAATCAGAAGAAGCAGAATAAGGAGAAGGAGAAGGTGAAGTCTGGAGAGTGAATCAGAAGAAGCAGAAGAAGGAGAAGGAGAAGATGAAGTCTGGAGGGTGAATCAGAAGAAGTAGAAGAAGGAGAAGGAGAAGGTGAGGTCTGGAGGGTGAATCAGAAGAAGCAGAAGAAGGAGAAGGAGAAGGTGAAGTCTGAAGGGTGAATCAGAAGAAGCAGAAGAAGGAGAAGGAGAAGGTGAAGTCTGGAGGGTGAATCAGAAGAAGCAGAAGAAGGAGAAGGAGAAGGTGAAGTCTGGAGGGTGAATCAGAAGAAGCAGAAGAAGGAGAAGGAGAAGGTGAAGTCTGGAGGGTGAATCAGAAGAAGTAGAAGAAGGAGAAGGAGAAGGTGAAGTCTGCAGGGTGAATCAGAAGAAGTAGAAGAAGGAGAAGGAGAAGGTGAAGTCTGGAGGGTGAATCAGAAGAAGCAGAAGAAGGAGAACGGGAAGGTGAAGTCTGGAGGGAGAAGCAGAAGAAGTAGAAGAAGTAGAAGGAGAAGGTGAAGTCTGGAGGGTGAATCAGAAGAAGTAGAAGAAGGAGAAGGCGAAGGTAAAGTCTGGAGGGTGAATCAGAAGAAGTAGAAGAAGGAGAAGTAGAAGGTGAAGTCTGGAGGGTGAATCGGAAGAAGCAGAAGAAGGAGAAGGAGAAGGTGAAGTCTGGAGGGTGAATCAGAAGAAGTAGAAGAAGGAGAAGGAGAAGGTGTAGTCTGGAGGGTGAATCAGAAGAAGTAGACGAAGGAGAAGGAGAAGGTGAAGTCTGGAGGGTGAATCAGAAGAAGCAGAAGAAGGAGAAGGAGAAGGTGAAGTCTGGAGGGTGGAACAGAAGAGGTAGAAGAAGGATAAGGAGAAGGTGAAGTCTGGAGGGTGAACCAGAAGAAGCAGAAGAAGGAGAAGGAGAAGGTGAAGTCTGGAGGGTGAATCGGAAGAAGCAGAAGAAGGAGAAGGAGAAGGTGAAGTCTGGAGGGTGAATCAGAAGAAGCAGAAGAAGTAGAAGGAGAAGGTGAAGTCTGGAGGGTGAATCAGAAGAAGTAGAAGAAGGAGAAGGAGAAGGTGAAGTCTGGAGGGTGAATCAGAAGAAGCAGAAGAAGGAGAAGGAGAAGGTGAAGTCAGGAGGGTGAATCAGAAGAAGCAGAAGAAGGAGAAGGAGAAGGTGAAGTCTGGAGGGTGAATCAGAAGAAGCAGAAGAAGGAGAAGGAGAAGGTGAAGACTGGAGGGTGAATCAGAAGAAGTAGAAGAAGGAGAAGGAGAAGGTGAAGTCTGGAGGGTGAATCAGAAGAAGTAGAAGAAGGAGAAGGAGAAGATGAAGTCTGGAGGGTGAATCAGAAGAAGTAGAAGAAGGAGAAGGAGAAGGTGAGGTCTGGAGGGTGAATCAGAAGAAGCAGAAGAAGGAGAAGGAGAAGGTGAAGTCTGAAGGGTGAATCAGAAGAAGCAGAAGAAGGAGAAGGAGAAGGTGAAGTCTGGAGGGTGAATCAGAAGAAGCAGAAGAAGGAGAAGGAGAAGGTGAAGTCTGGAGGGTGAATCAGAAGAAGCAGAAGAAGGAGAAGGAGAAGGTGAAGTCTGGAGGGTGAATCAGAAGAAGTAGAAGAAGGAGAAGGAGAAGGTGAAGTCTGGAGGGTGAATCAGAAGAAGCAGAAGAAGGAGAAGGAGAAGGTGAAGTCAGGAGGGTGAATCAGAAGAAGCAGAAGAAGGAGAAGGAGAAGGTGAAGTCTGGAGGTTGAATCAGAAGAAGCAGAAGAAGGAGAAGGAGAAGGTGAAGACTGGAGGGTGAATCAGAAGAAGTAGAAGAAGGAGAAGGAGAAGGTGAAGTCTGGAGGGGGAATCAGAAGAAGTAGAAGAAGGAGAAGGAGAAGGCGAAGTCTGGAGGGTGAATCAGAAGAAGCAGAAGAAGGAGAAGGAGAAGGTGAAGTCTGGAGGGTGAATCAGAAGAAGCAGAAGAAGGAGAAGGAGAAGATGAAGTCTGGAGGGTGAATCAGAAGAAGTAGAAGAAGGAGAAGGAGAAGGTGAGGTCTGGAGGGTGAATCAGAAGAAGCAGAAGAAGGAGAAGGAGAAGGTGAAGTCTGAAGGGTGAATCAGAAGAAGCAGAAGAAGGAGAAGGAGAAGGTGAAGTCTGGAGGGTGAATCAGAAGAAGCAGAAGAAGGAGAAGGAGAAGGTGAAGTCTGGAGGGTGAATCAGAAGAAGCAGAAGAAGGAGAAGGAGAAGGTGAAGTCTGGAGGGTGAATCAGAAGAAGTAGAAGAAGGAGAAGGAGAAGGTGAAGTCTGCAGTGTGAATCAGAAGAAGTAGAAGAAGGAGAAGGAGAAGGTGAAGTCTGGAGGGTGAATCAGAAGAAGCAGAAGAAGGAGAACGGGAAGGTGAAGTCTGGAGGGAGAAGCAGAAGAAGTAGAAGAAGTAGAAGGAGAAGGTGAAGTCTGGAGGGTGAATCAGAAGAAGTAGAAGAAGGAGAAGGCGAAGGTAAAGTCTGGAGGGTGAATCAGAAGAAGTAGAAGAAGGAGAAGGAGAAGGTGAAGTCTGGAGGGTGAATCGGAAGAAGCAGAAGAAGGAGAAGGAGAAGGTGAAGTCTGGAGGGTGAATCAGAAGAAGTAGAAGAAGGAGAAGGAGAAGGTGTAGTCTGGAGGGTGAATCAGAAGAAGTAGACGAAGGAGAAGGAGAAGGTGAAGTCTGGAGGGTGAATCAGAAGAAGCAGAAGAAGGAGAAGGAGAAGGTGAAGTCTGGAGGGTGGAACAGAAGAGGTAGAAGAAGGATAAGGAGAAGGTGAAGTCTGGAGGGTGAACCAGAAGAAGCAGAAGAAGGAGAAGGAGAAGGTGAAGTCTGGAGGGTGAATCGGAAGAAGCAGAAGAAGGAGAAGGAGAAGGTGAAGTCTGGAGGGTGAATCAGAAGAAGCAGAAGAAGTAGAAGGAGAAGGTGAAGTCTGGAGGGTGAATCAGAAGAAGTAGAAGAAGGAGAAGGAGAAGGTGAAGTCTGGAGGGTGAATCAGAAGAAGCAGAAGAAGGAGAAGGAGAAGGTGAAGTCAGGAGGGTGAATCAGAAGAAGCAGAAGAAGGAGAAGGAGAAGGTGAAGTCTGGAGGGTGAATCAGAAGAAGCAGAAGAAGGAGAAGGAGAAGGTGAAGACTGGAGGGTGAATCAGAAGAAGTAGAAGAAGGAGAAGGAGAAGGTGAAGTCTGGAGGGTGAATCAGAAGAAGTAGAAGAAGGAGAAGGAGAAGATGAAGTCTGGAGGGTGAATCAGAAGAAGTAGAAGAAGGAGAAGGAGAAGGTGAGGTCTGGAGGGTGAATCAGAAGAAGCAGAAGAAGGAGAAGGAGAAGGTGAAGTCTGAAGGGTGAATCAGAAGAAGCAGAAGAAGGAGAAGGAGAAGGTGAAGTCTGGAGGGTGAATCAGAAGAAGCAGAAGAAGGAGAAGGAGAAGGTGAAGTCTGGAGGGTGAATCAGAAGAAGCAGAAGAAGGAGAAGGAGAAGGTGAAGTCTGGAGGGTGAATCAGAAGAAGTAGAAGAAGGAGAAGGAGAAGGTGAAGTCTGGAGGGTGAATCAGAAGAAGTAGAAGAAGGAGAAAGAGAAGGCGAAGTCTGGAGGGTGAACCAGAAGAAGCAGAAGAAGGACAAGGAGAAGGTGAAGTCTGGAGGGTGAATCAGAAGAATCAGAAGAAGGAGAAGGAGAAGATGAAGTCTGGAGGGTGAATCAGAAGAAGTAGAAGAAGGAGAAGGAGAAGGTGAAGTCTGGAGGGTGAATCAGCAGAAGCAGAAGAAGGAGAAGGAGAAGGTGAAGTCTGGAGGGTGAATCAGAAGAAGCAGAAGAAGGAGAAGGAGAAGGTGAAGTCTGGAGGGTGAATCAGAAGAAGCAGAAGAAGGAGAAGGAGAAGGTGAAGTCTGGAGGGTGAATCAGAGGAAGTAGAAGAAGGAGAAGGAGAAGGTGAAGTCTGGAGGGTGAAGCAGGAGAAGTAGAAGAAGGAGAAGGAGAAGGTGAAGTCTGGAGGGTGAATCAGAAGAAGCAGAAGAAAGAGAAGGAGAAGGTGAAGTCTGGAGGGTGAAGCAGAAGAAGCAGAAGAAGGAGAAGGAGAAGGTGAAGACTGGAGGGTGAATCAGAAGAAGTAGAAGAAGGAGAAGGAGAAGGTGAAGTCTGGAGGGTGAATCAGAAGAAGTAGAAGAAGGAGAAGGAGAAGGTGAAGTCTGGAGGGTGAATCAGAAGAAGCAGAAGAAGGAGAAGTAGAAGATGAAGTCTGGAGCGTGAATCAGAAGAAGCAGAAGAAGGAGAAGGAGAAGATGAAGTCTGGAGGGTGAATCAGAAGAAGTAGAAGAAGGAGAAGGAGAAGGTGAGGTCTGGAGGGTGAATCAGAAGAAGCAGAAGAAGGAGAAGGAGAAGGTGAAGTCTGGAGGGTGAATCAGAAGAAGCAGAAGCAGGAGAAGGAGAAGGTGAAGTCTGGAGGGTGAATCAGAAGAAGCAGAAGAAGGAGAAGGAGAAGGTGAAGTCAGGAGGGTGAATCAGAAGAAGCAGAAGAAGGAGAAGGAGAAGGTGAAGTTAGGAGGGTGAATCAGAAGAAGCAGAAGAAGGAGAAGGAGAAGTTGAGGTCAGGGGGGTGAAGCAGAAGAAGTAGAAGAAGGAGAAGGAGAAGGTGAAGTCAGGAGGGTGAAGCAGAAGAAGCAGAAGAAGGAGAAGGAGAAGGTGAAGTCAGGAGGGTGAAGCAGAAGAAGCAGAAGAAGGAGATGGAGACGGTGAAGTCTGGAGGGCGCAGCAGAAGAAGCAGAAGAAGGAGAGGGAGAAGGTGAAGTCCTAAGGGTGAAGCAGAAGAAGCAGAAGAAGGAGAAGGAGAAGGTGAAGTCTGGAGGGTGAATCAGAAGAAGTAGAAGAAGGAGAAGGAGAAGGTGAAGTCAGGAGGGTGAAGCAGAAGAAGCAGAAGAAGGAGAAGGAGAAGGTGAAATCTGGAGGGTGAAGCAGAAGAAGCAGAAGAAGGAGAAGGAGAAGGTGAAGTCTGGAGGGTGAAGCAGAAGAAGCAGAAGAAGGAAAAGGAGAAGGTGAAGTCTGGAGGGTGAATCAGAAGAAGTAGAAGAAGGAGAAGGAGAAGGTGAAGTAAGGAGGCTGAAGCAGAAGAAGCAGAAGAAGGAGAAGGAGAAGGTGAAGTCTGGAGGGTGAAGCAGAAGAAGGAGAAGCAGAAGGTGAAGGCTGGAGGGTGAAGCAGAAGAAGCAGAAGAAGGAGAAGGACAAGGTGAAGTCAGGAGGGTGAATCAGAAGAAGTAGAAAAAGGAAAAGGAGAAGGTGAAGTCTGGAGGGTGAATCAGAAGAAGGAGAAGAAGGAGAAGGAGAAGGTGAAGTCTGGAGGGTGAATCAGAAGAAGTGGAAGAAGGAGAAGGAGAAGGTGAAGTCTGGAGGGTGAAGCAGAAGAAGCAGAAGAAGGAGAAGGAGAAGGTGAAGTCTGGAGGGTGAATCAGAAGAAGTAGAAGAAGGAGAAGGTGAAGTCTGGAGGGTGAAGCAGAAGAAGCAGAAGAAGGAGAAGGAGAAGGTGAAGTCTGGAGGGTGAATCAGAAGAAGTAGAAGAAGGAGAAGGAGAAGGTGAAGTCTGGAGGGTGAATCAGAAGAAGCAGAAGAAGGAGAAGGAGAAGATGAAGTCTGGAGGGTGAATCAGAAGAAGCAGAAGAAGGAGAAGGAGAAGGTGAAGTCTGGAGTGTAATCAGAAGAAGCAGAATAAGGAGAAGGAGAAGGTGAAGTCTGGAGGGTGAATCAGAAGAAGCAGAAGAAGGAGAAGGAGAAGGTGAAGTCTGGAGGGTGAATCAGAAGAACTAGAAGAAGGAGAAGGAGAAGGTGAAGTCTGGAGAGTGAAGCAGAAGAAGTAGAAGAAGGAGAAGGAGAAGGTGAAGTCAGGAGGGTGAATCAGAAGAAGTAGAAGAAGGAGAAGGAGAAGGTGAAGTCAGGAGGGTGAATCAGAAGAAGCAGAAGAAGGAGAAGGAGAAGGTGAAGTCTGGAGGGTGAATCTGAAGAATCAGACGAAGGAGAAGGAGAAGGTGAAGTCTGGAGGGTGAATCAGAAGAAGCAGAAGAAAGAGAAGGAGATGGTGAAGTCTGGAGGGTGAAGCAGAAGAAGCAGAAGAAGGAGATGAAGGTGAAGACTGGAGGGTGAATCAGAAGAAGGAGAAGAAGGAGAAGGAGAAGGTGAAGTCTGGAGGGTGAATCAGAAGAAGTAGAAGAAGGAGAAGGAGATGGTGAAGTCTGGAGGGTGAATCAGAAGAAGCAGGAGAAGGAGAAGTAGAAGATGAAGTCTGGAGCGTGAATCAGAAGAAGCAGAAGAAGGAGAAGGAGAAGATGAAGTCTGGAGGGTGAATCAGAAGAAGTAGAAGAAGGAGAAGGAGAAGGTGAGGTCTGGAGGGTGAATCAGAAGAAGCAGAAGAAGGAGAAGGAGAAGGTGAAGTCTGGAGGGTGAATCAGAAGAAGCAGAAGAAGGAGAAGGAGAAGGTGAAGTCTGGAAGGTGAATCAGAAGAAGCAGAAGAAGGAGAAGGAGAAGGTGAAGTCAGGAGGGTGAATCAGAAGAAGCAGAAGAAGGAGAAGGAGAAGGTGAAGTTAGGAGGGTGAATCAGAAGAAGCAGAAGAAGGAGAAGGAGAAGGTGAAGTCAGGGGGGTGAAGCAGAAGAAGTAGAAGAAGGAGAAGGAGAAGGTGAAGTCAGGAGGGTGAAGCAGAAGAAGCAGAAGAAGGAGATGGAGACGGTGAAGCCTGGAGGGCGCAGCAGAAGAAGCAGAAGAAGGAGAAGGAGAAGGTGAAGTCCTAAGGGTGAAGCAGAAGAAGCAGAAGAAGGAGAAGGAGAAGGTGAAGTCTGGAGGGTGAATCAGAAGAAGTAGAAGAAGGAGAAGGAGAAGGTGAAGTCAGGAGGGTGAAGCAGAAGAAGCAGAAGAAGGAGAAGGAGAAGGTGAAATCTGGAGGGTGATGCAGATGAAGCAGAAGAAGGAGAAGGAGAAGGTGAAGTCTGGAGGGCGAAGCAGAAGAAGCAGAAGAAGGAGAAGGAGAAGGTGAAGTCTGGAGGGTGAAGCAGAAGAAGCAGAAGAAGGAGAAGGAGAAGGTGAAGTCTGGAGGGTGAATCACAAGAAGTAGAAGAAGGAGAAGGGGAAGGTGAAGTAAGGAGGGTGAAGCAGAAGAAGCAGAAGAAGGAGAAGGAGAAGGTGAAGTCTGGAGGGTGAAGCAGAAGAAGCAGAAGAAGGAGAAGGAGGAGGTGAAGTCTGGAGGGTGAAGCAGAAGAAGCAGAAGAAGGAGAAGGAGAAGGTGAAGTCAGGAGGGTGAATCAGAAGAAGTAGAAGAAGGAAAAGGAGAAGGTGAAGTCTGGAGGGTGAATCAGAAGAAGTAGAAGAAGGAGAAGGAGAAGGTGAAGTCTGGAGGGTGAATCAGAAGAAGTGGAAGAAGGAGAAGGAGAAGGTGAAGTCTGGAGGGTGAATCAGAAGAAGCAGAAGAAGGAGAAGGAGAAGGTGAAGTCTGGAGGGAGAAGCAGAAGAAGTAGAAGAAGGAGAAGGAGAAGGTGAAGTCTGGATTGTGAATCAGAAGAAGTAGAAGAAGGAGAAGGAGGAGGTGAAGTCTGGAGGGTGAATCAGAAGAAGTAGAAGAAGGAGAAGGAGAAGATCAAGTCTGGAGGGTGAATCAAAAGGAGCAGAAGAAGGAGAAGGAGAAGGTGAAGTCTGGAGGGTGAATCAGAAGAAGTAGAAGAAGGAGAAGGAGAAGGTGTAGTCTGGAGGATGAATCAGAAGAAGTAGAAGAAGGAGAAGGAGAAGGTGAAGTCTGGAGGGTGAATCAGAAGAAGCAGAATAAGGAGAAGGAGAAGGTGAAGTCTGGAGGGTGAATCAGAAGAAGCAGAAGAAGGAGAAGGGGAAGGTGAAGTCTGGAGGGTGAATCAGAAGAAGTAGAAGAAGGAGAAGGAGAAGGTGAAGTCTGGAGGGTGAAGCAGAAGAAGTAGAAGAAGGAGAAGGAGAAGGTGAAGTCTGGAGGGCGAAGCAGAAGAAGCAGAAGAAGGAGAAGGAGAAGGTGAAGTCTGGAGGGTGAAGCAGAAGAAGCAGAAGAAGGAGAAGGAGAAGGTGAAGTCTGGAGGGTGAATCAGAAGAAGTAGAAGAAGGAGAAGGAGAAGGTGAAGTAAGGAGGGTGAAGCAGAAGAAGCAGAAGAAGGAGAAGGAGAAGGTGAAGTCTGGAGGGTGAAGCAGAAGAAGCAGAAGAAGGAGAAGGAGGAGGTGAAGTCTGGAGGGTGAATCAGAAGAAGCAGAAGAAGGAGAAGGAGAAGGTGAAGTCTGGAGGGTGAATCAGAAGAAGTAGAAGAAGGAGAAGGAGAAGGTGAAGTCAGGAGGGTGAAGCAGAAGAAGCAGAAGAAGGAGAAGGAGAAGGTGAAATCTGGAGGGTGAAGCAGAAGAAGCAGAAGAAGGAGAAGGAGAAGGTGAAGTCTGGAGGGTGAAGCAGAAGAAGCAGAAGAAGGAGAAGGAGAAGGTGAAGTCTGTAGGGTGAATCAGAAGAAGTAGAAGAAGGAGAAGGAGAAGGTGAAGGAAGGAGGGTGAAGCAGAAGAAGCAGAAGAAGGAGAAGGAGAAGGTGAAGTCTGGAGGGTGAAGCAGAAGAAGGAGAAGGAGAAAGTGAAGTCTGGAGGGTGAAGCAGAAGAAGCAGAAGAAGGAGAAGGAGAAGGTGAAGTCAGGAGGGTGAATCAGAAGAAGTAGAAGAAGGAAAAGGAGAAGGTGAAGTCTGGAGGGTGAATCAGAAGAAGTAGAAGAAGGAGAAGGAGAAGGTGAAGTCTGGAGGGTGAATCAGAAGAAGCAGAAAAAGGAGAAGATGAAGTCTGGGGGCGAATCAGAAGAAGTAGAAGAAGGAGAAGGAGAAGGTGAAGTCTGGAGGGTGAATCAGAAGAAGCAGAAGAAGGAGAAGGAGAAGGTGAAGTCTGGAGGATGAATCAGAAGAAGCAGAAGAAGGAGAAGGAGAAGATGAAGTCTGGAGGGTGAATCAGAAGAAGCTGAATAAGGAGAAGGAGAAGGTGAAGTCTGGAGGGTGAATCAGAAGAAGCAGAAGAAGGAGAAGGAGAAGGTGAAGTCTGGAGGGTGAATCAGAAGAAGTAGAAGAAGGAGAAGGTGAAGGTGAAGTCTGGAGTGTGAATCAGAAGAAGCAGAAGAAGGAGAAGGAGAAGGTGAAGTCTGGAGGGTGAATCAGAAGAAGCAGAAGAAGGAGAAGGAGAAGATGAAGTCTGGAGGGTGAATCAGAAGAAGTAGAAGAAGGAGAAGGAGAAGGTGAGGTCTCGAGGGTGAATCAGAAGAAGCAGAAGAAGGAGAAGGAGAAGGTGAAGTCTGGAGGGTGAATCAGAAGAAGCAGAAGAAGGAGAAGGAGAAGGTGAAATCTGGAGCTGAATCAGAAGAAGCAGAAGAAGGAGAAGGAGAAGGTGAAGTCAGGAGGGTGAATCAGAAGGAGTAGAAGAAGGAGAAGGAGAAGGTGAAGTTAGGAGGGTGAATCAGAAAAAGCAGAAGAAGGAGAAGGAGAAGGTGAAGTCAGGGGGGTGAAGCAGAAGAAGTAGAAGAAGGAGAAGGAGAAGGTGAAGTCAGGAGGGTGAAGCAGAAGAAGCAGAAGAAGGAGAAGGAGAAGGTGAAGTCTGAAGGGCGCAGCAGAAGAAGGAGAAGGAGAAGGTGAAGATTGGAGGGTGAAGCAGAAGAAGCAGAAGAAGGAGAAGGAGAAGGTGAAGTCTGGAGGGTGAATCAGAAGAAGCAGAAGAAGGAGAAGGAGAAGGTGAAGTCAGGAGGTTGAAGCAGAAGAAGCAGAAGAAGGAGAAGGAGAAGGTGAAGTCTGGAGGGTGAAGCAGAAGAAGCAGAAGAAGGAGAAGGAGAAGGTGAAGTCTGGAGGGCGAAGCAGAAGAAGCAGAAGAAGGAGAAGGAGAAGGTGAAGTCTGGAGGGTGAAGCAGAAGAAGCAGAAGAAGGAGAAGGAGAAGGTGAAGTCTGGAGGGTGAATCAGTAGAAGTAGAAGAAGGAGAAGGAGAAGGTGAAGTCAGGAGGGTGAAGCAGTAGAAGCAGAAGAAGGAGAAGGAGAAGGTGAAGTCTGGAGGGTGAAGCAGAAGAAGCAGAAGAAGGAGAAGGAGAAGGTGAAGTCTGGAGGGTGAAGCAGAAGAAGCAGAAGAAGGAGAAGGAGATGGTGAAGTCAGGAGGGTGAATCAGAAGAAGTAGAAGAAGGAGAAGGAGAAGGTGAAGTCTGGAGGGTGAATCAGAAGAAGTAGAAGAAGGAGAAGAAGAAGGTGAAGTCTGGAGGGTGAATCAGAAGAAGTAGAAGAAGGAGAAGGAGAAGGTGAAGTCTGGAGGGGGAATCAGAAGAAGCAGATGAAGGAGAAGGAGAAGGTGAAGTCTGGAGGGAGAAGCAGAAGAAGTAGAAGAAGGAGAAGGAGAAGCTGAAGTCTGGAGGGTGAATCAGAAGAAGTAGAAGAAGGAGAAGGAGAAGGTGAAGTCTGGAGGGTGAATCAGAAGAAGTAGAAGAAGGAGAAGGAGAAGGTGAAGTCTGGAGGGTGAATCAGAAGAAGCAGAAGAAGGAGAAGGAGAAGGTGAAGTCTGGAGGGAGAATCAGAAGAAGTAGAAGACGGAGAAGGAGAAGGTGTAGTCTGGAGGGTGAATCAAAAGAAGTAGACGAAGGAGAAGGAGATGGTGAAGTCTGGAGGGTGAATCAGAAGAAGTAGAAGAAGGAGAAGGAGATGGTGAAGTCTGAAGGGTGAATCAGAAGAAGTAGAAGAAGGAGAAGGAGAAGGCGAAGTCTGGAGGGTGAATCAGAAGAAGCAGAAGAAGGAGAAGGAGAAGGTGAAGTCTGGAGGGTGAATCAGAAGAAGCAGAAGAACGAGAAGGAGAAGATGAAGTCTGGAGGGTGAATCAGAAGAAGTAGAAGAAGCAGAAGGAGAAGGTGAGGTCTGGAGGGTGAATCAGAAGAAGCAGAAGAAGGAGAAGGAGAAGGTGAAGTCTGAAGTGTGTATCAGAAGAAGCAGAAGAAGGAGAAGGAGAAGGTGAAGTCTGAAGGGTGAATCAGAAGAAGCAGAAGAAGGAGAAGGAGAAGGTGAAGTCTGGAGGGTGAATCAGAAGAAGCAGAAGAAGGAGAAGGAGAAGGTGAAGTCTGGAGGGTGAATCAGAAGAAGTAGAAGAAGGAGAAGGAGAAGGTGAAGTATGGACGGTGAATCAAAAGAAGTAGAAGAAGGAGAAGGAGAAGGTGAAGTCTGGATGGTGAATCAGAAGAAGCAGAAGAAGGAGAAGGAGAAGGTGAAGTCTGGAGGGTGAATCAGAAGAAGCAGAAGAAGGAGAAGGAGAAGGTGAAGCCTGGAGGGTGAATCAGAAGAAGCAGAATAAGGAGAAGGAGAAGTTGAAGTCTGGAGGGTGAATCAGAAGAAGCAGAAGAAGGAGAAGGAGAAGGTGAAGTCTGGAGGGTGAATCAGAAGAAGTAGAAGAAGGAGAAGGAGAAGGTGAAGTCTGGAGGGTGAAGCAGAAGAAGTAGAAGAAGGAGAACGAGAAGGTGAAGTCAGGAGGGTGAATCAGAAGAAGTAGAAGAAGGAGAAGGAGAAGGTGAAGTCAGGAGGACGAATCAGAAGAAGCAGAAGAAGGAGAAGGAGAAGGTGAGGTCTGGAGGGTGAATCAGAAGAAGCAGGAGAAGGAGATGGTGAAGTCTGGAGGGAGAATCAGAAGAAGCAGAAGAAGGAGAAGGAGAAGGTGAAGTCTGGAGGGTGAATCAGAAGAAGCAGAAGAAGGAGAAGGAGAAGGTGAAGTCAGGAGGGTGAATCAGAAGAAGCAGAAGAAGGAGAAGGAGAAGGTGAAGTTAGGAGGGTGAATCAGAAGAAGCAGAAGAAGGAGAAGGAGAAGGTGAAGTCAGGGGGGTGAAGCAGAAGAAGTAGAAGAAGGAGAAGGAGAAGGTGAAGTCAGGAGGGTGAAGCAGAAGAAGCAGAAGAAGGAGAAGGTGAAGTCTGGAGGGCGCAGCAGAAGAAGTAGAAGAAGGAGGAGGAGAAGGTGAAGTCTGGAGGGTGAAGCAGAAGAAGCAGAAGAAGGAGAAGGAGAAGGTGAAGTCTGGATGGTGAATCAGAAGAAGTAGAAGAAGGAGAAGGAGAAGGTGAAGTCAGGAGGGTGAAGCAGAAGAAGCAGAAGAAGGAGAAGGAGAAGGTGAAGTCTGGAGGGTAAAGCAGAAGATGCAGAAGAAGGAGAAGGAGAAGGTGAAGTCTGGAGGGCGAAGCAGAAGAAGCAGAAGAAGGAGAAGGAGAAGGTGAAGTCTGGAGGGTGAAGCAGAAGAAGCAGAAGAAGGAGAAGGAGAAGGTGAAGTCTGGAGGGTGAATCAGAAGAAGTAGAAGAAGGAGAAGGAGAAGGTGAAGTCAGGAGTGTGAAGCAGAAGAAGTAGAAGAAGGAGAAGGAGAAGGTGAAGTCTGGAGGGTGAAGCAGAAGAAGTAGAAGAAGGAGAAGGAGAAGGTGAAGTCTGGAGGGTGAATCAGAAGAAGTAGAAGAAGGAGAAGGAGAAGTTGAAGTCTGGAGGGTGAATCAGAAGAAGCAGAAGATGGAGAAGGAGACGGTGAAGTCTGGAGGGAGAAGCAGAAGATTTAGGCGAAGGAGAAGGAGAAGGTGAAGTCTGGAGGGTGAATCAGAAGAAGTAGGCGAAGGAGAAGGAGAAGGTGAAGTCTGGAGGGTGAATCAGAAGAAGCAGAAGAAGGAGAAGGAGAAGGTGAAGTCTGGAGGGTGAATCAGAAGAAGCAGAAGAAGGAGAAGGAGAAGGTGAAGTCTGGAGGGTGAATCAGAAGAAGTAGAAGAAGGAGAATGAGAAGGTGAAGTCTGGAGGGTGAATCAGAAGAAGCGGAAGAAGGAGAAAGAGAAGGTGAAGTCTGGAGGGTGAATCAGAAGAAGCAGAAGAAGGAGAAGGGAAGGTGAAGTCTGGAGGGTGAATCAGAAGAAGCAGAAGAAGGAGAAGGAGAAGTTGAAGTCTGGAGGGTGAATCAGAAGAAGCAGAAGAAGTAGAAGGAGAAGGTGAAGTCTGGAGGGTGAATCAGAAGAAGTAGAAGAAGGAGAAGGAGAAGGTGAAGTCTGGAGGGTGAGTCTGAAGAAGCAGAAGAAGGAGAAGGAGAAGGTGAAGTCAGGAGGGTGAATCAGAAGAAGCAGAAGAAGGAGAAGGAGAAGGTGAAGTCTGTAGGGTGAATCAGAAGAAGCAGAAGAAGGAGAAGGAGATGGTGAAGACTGGAGGGTGAATCAGAAGAAGTAGAAGAAGGAGAAGGAGAAGGTGAAGTCTGGAGGGTGAATCAGAAGAAGTAGAAGAAGGAGAAGGAGAAGGCGAAGTCTGGAGGGTGAATCAGAAGAAGCAGAAGAAGGAGCAGGAGAAGTTGAAGTCTGGAGGGTGAATCAGAAGAAGCAGAAGAAGGAGAAGAAGAAGATGAAGTCTGGAGGGTGTATCAGAAGAAGTAGAAGAAGGAGAAGGAGAAGGTGAGGTCTGGAGGGTGAATCAGAAGAAGCAGAAGAAGGAGAAGGTGCAGTCTGAAGGGTGAATCAGAAGAAGCAGAAGAAGGAGAAGGAGAAGGTGAAGTCTGGAGGGTGAATCAGAAGAAGCAGAAGAAGGAGAAGGAGAAGGTGAAGTCTGGACGGTGAATCAGAAGAAGCAGAAGAAGGAGAAGGAGAAGGTGAAGTCTGGAGGGTGAATCAGAAGAAGTAGAAGAAGGAGAAGGAGAAGGTGAAGTCTGGAGGGTGAATCAGAAGAAGTAGAAGAAGGAGAAGGAGAAGGTGAAGTCAGGAGGGTGAATCAGAAGAAGCAGAAGGAGGAGAAGGAGAAGGTGAAGTCTGGAGGGTGAATCAGAAGAAGCAGAAGAAGGAGAAGGAGAAGGTGAAGACTGGAGGGTGAATCAGAAGAAGTAGAAGAAGGAGAAGGAGAAGGTGAAGTCTGGAGGGTGAATCGGAAGAAGTAGAAGAAGGAGAAGGAGAAGGCGAAGTCTGGAGGGTGAATCAGAAGAAGCAGAAGAAGGAGCAGGAGAAGGTGAAGTCTGGAGGGTGAATCAGAAGAAGCAGAAGAAGGAGAAGAAGAAGATGAAGTCTGGAGGGTGAATCAGAAGAAGTAGAAGAAGGAGAAGGAGAAGGTGAGGTCTGGAGGGTGAATCAGAAGAAGCAGAAGAAGGAGAAGGAGAAGGTGCAGTCTGAAGGGTGAATCAGAAGAAGCAGAAGAAGGAGAAGGAGAAGGTGAAGTCTGGAGGGTGAATCAGAAGAAGCAGAAGAAGGAGAAGGAGAAGGTGAAGTCTGGACGGTGAATCAGAAGAAGCAGAAGAAGGAGAAGGAGAAGGTGAAGTCTGGAGGGTGAATCAGAAGAAGTAGAAGAAGGAGAAGCAGAAGGTGAAGTCTGGAGGGTGAATCAGAAGAAGTAGAAGAAGGAGAAGGAGAAGGTGAAGTCTGGAGGGTGAATCAGAAGAAGCAGAAGAAGGAGAAGGAGAAGGTGTAGTCTGGAGGGTGAATCAGAAGAAGCAGAAGAAGGAGAAGGAGAAGATGAAGTCTGGAGGGTGAATCAGAAGAAATAGAAGAAGGAGAAGGAGAAGGTGAAGTCTGGAGGGTGAAACAGAAGAAGCAGAAGAAGGAGAAGGAGAAGGTGAAGTCTGGAGGGTGAATCCGAAGAAGCAGAAGAAGGAGAAGGAGAAGGTGAAGTCTGGAGGGTGAATCAGAAGAAGTAGAAGAAGGAGAAGGAGAAGATGAAGTCTGGAGGGTGAATCAGAAGAAGCAGAAGAAGGAGAAGGTGCAGTCTGAAGGGTGAATCAGAAGAAGCAGAAGAAGGAGAAGGAGAAGGTGAAGTCTGGAGGGTGAATCAGAAGAAGCAGAAGAAGGAGAAGGAGAAGGTGAAGTCTGGACGGTGAATCAGAAGAAGCAGAAGAAGGAGAAGGAGAAGGTGAAGTCTGGAGGGTGAATCAGAAGAAGTAGAAGAAGGAGAAGGAGAAGGTGAAGTCTGGAGGGTGAATCAGAAGAAGTAGAAGAAGGAGAAGGAGAAGGTGAAGTCAGGAGGGTGAATCAGAAGAAGCAGAAGGAGGAGAAGGAGAAGGTGAAGTCTGGAGGGTGAATCAGAAGAAGCAGAAGAAGGAGAAGGAGAAGGTGAAGACTGGAGGGTGAATCAGAAGAAGTAGAAGAAGGAGAAGGAGAAGGTGAAGTCTGGAGGGTGAATCGGAAGAAGTAGAAGAAGGAGAAGGAGAAGGCGAAGTCTGGAGGGTGAATCAGAAGAAGCAGAAGAAGGAGCAGGAGAAGGTGAAGTCTGGAGGGTGAATCAGAAGAAGCAGAAGAAGGAGAAGAAGAAGATGAAGTCTGGAGGGTGAATCAGAAGAAGTAGAAGAAGGAGAAGGAGAAGGTGAGGTCTGGAGGGTGAATCAGAAGAAGCAGAAGAAGGAGAAGGAGAAGGTGCAGTCTGAAGGGTGAATCAGAAGAAGCAGAAGAAGGAGAAGGAGAAGGTGAAGTCTGGAGGGTGAATCAGAAGAAGCAGAAGAAGGAGAAGGAGAAGGTGAAGTCTGGACGGTGAATCAGAAGAAGCAGAAGAAGGAGAAGGAGAAGGTGAAGTCTGGAGGGTGAATCAGAAGAAGTAGAAGAAGGAGAAGCAGAAGGTGAAGTCTGGAGGGTGAATCAGAAGAAGTAGAAGAAGGAGAAGGAGAAGGTGAAGTCTGGAGGGTGAATCAGAAGAAGCAGAAGAAGGAGAAGGAGAAGGTGTAGTCTGGAGGGTGAATCAGAAGAAGCAGAAGAAGGAGAAGGAGAAGGTGAAGTCTGGAGGGTGAATCAGAAGAAGCAGAAGAAGGAGAAGGAGAAGGTGAAGTCTGGAGGGTGAATCAGAAGAAATAGAAGAAGGAGAAGGAGAAGGTGAAGTCTGGAGGGTGAAACAGAAGAAGCAGAAGAAGGAGAAGGAGAAGGTGAAGTCTGGAGGGTGAATCCGAAGAAGCAGAAGAAGGAGAAGGAGAAGGTGAAGTCTGGAGGGTGAATCAGAAGAAGCAGAAGAAGGAGAAGGAGAAGATGAAGTCTGGAGGGTGAATCAGAAGAAGCTGAATAAGGAGAAGGAGAAGGTGAAGTCTGGAGGGTGAATCAGAAGAAGCAGAAGAAGGAGAAGGAGAAGGTGAAGTCTGGAGGGTGAATCAGAAGAAGCAGAAGAAGGAGAAGGAGAAGATGAAGTCTGGAGGGTGAATCAGAAGAAGTAGAAGAAGGAGAAGGAGAAGGTGAGGTCTGGAGGGTGAATCAGAAGAAGCAGAAGAAGGAGAAGGAGAAGGTGAAGTCTGGAGGGTGAATCAGAAGAAGTAGAAGAAGGAGAAGGTGAAGGTGAAGTCTGGAGGGTGAATCAGAAGAAGCAGAAGAAGGAGAAGGAGAAGGTGAAGTCTGGAGGGTGAATCAGAAGAAGCAGAAGAAGGAGAAGGAGAAGATGAAGTCTGGAGGGTGAATCAGAAGAAGTAGAAGAAGGAGAAGTAGAGGGTGAGGTCTGGAGGGTGAATCAGAAGAAGCAGAAGAAGGAGAAGGAGAAGGTGAAGTCTGGAGGGTGAATCAGAAGAAGCAGAAGAAGGAGAAGGTGAAATCTGGAGCTGAATCAGAAGAAGCAGAAAAAGGAGAAGGAGAAGGTGAAGTCAGGAGGGTGAATCAGAAGAAGCAGAAGAAGGAGAAGGAGAAGGTGAAGGTAGGAGGGTGAATCAGAAGAAGCAGAAGAAGGAGAAGGAGAAGGTGAAGTCAGGGGGGTGAAGCAGAAGAAGTAGAAGAAGGAGAAGGAGAAGGTGAAGTCAAGAGGGTGAAGCAGAAGAAGCAGAAGAAGGAGAAGGAGAAGGTGAAGTCTGGAGGGCGCAGCAGAAGAAGCAGAAGAAGGAGAAGGAGAAGGTGAAGATTGGAGGGTGAAGCAGAAGAAGCAGAAGAAGGAGAAGGAGAAGGTGAAGTCTGCAGGGTGAATCAGAAGAAGTAGAAGAAGGAGAAGGAGAAGGTGAAGTCAGGAGGTTGAAGCAGAAGGAGCAGAAGAAGGAGAAGGAGAAGGTGAAGTCTGGAGGGTGAAGCAGAAGAAGCAGAAGAAGGAGAAGGAGAAGGTGAAGTCTGGAGGGCGAAGCAGAAGAAGCAGAAGAAGGAGAAGGAGAAGGTGAAGTCTGGAGGGTGGATCAGTAGAAGTAGAAGAAGGAGAAGGAGAAGGTGACGTCTGGAGGGTGAAGCAGAAGAAGCAGAAGAAGGAGAAGGAGAAGGTGAAGTCTGGAGGGTGAAGCAGAAGAAGCAGAAGAAGGAGAAGGAGATCGTGAAGTCAGGAGGGTGCATCAGAAGAACTAGAAGAAGGAGAAGGAGAAGGTGAAGTCTGGAGGGTGAATCAGAAGAAGTAGAAGAAGGAGAAGGAGAAGGTGAAGTCTGGAGGGTGAATCAGAAGAAGTAGAAGAAGGAGAAGGAGAAGGTGAAGTCTGGAGGGGGAATCAGAAGAAGCAGATGAAGGAGAAGGAGAAGGTGAAGTCTGGAGGGAGAAGCAGAAGAAGTAGAAGAAGGAGAAGGAGAAGGTGAAGTCTGGAAGGTGAATCAGAAGAAGTAGAAGAACGAGAAGGAGAAGGTGAAGTCTGGAGGGTGAATCAGAAGAAGTAGAAGAAGGAGAAGGAGAAGGTGAAGTCTGGAGGGTGAATCAGAAGAAGCAGAAGAAGGAGAAGGAGAAGTTGAAGTCTGGAGGGTGAATCAGAAGAAGTAGAAGAAGGAGAAGGAGATGGTGTAGTCTGGAGGGTGAATCAAAAGAAGTAGACGAAGGAGAAGGAGAAGGTGAAGTCTGGAGGGTGGATCAGAAGAAGCAGAAGAAGGAGAAGGAGAAGGTGAAGTCTGGAGGGTGAATCAGAAGAAGTAGAAGAAGGAGAAGGAGATGGTTAAGTCTGGAGGGTGAATCAGAAGAAGCAGAAGAAGGAGAAGGAGAAGGTGAAGTCTGGAGGGTGAATCAGAAGAAGCAGAAGAAGGAGAAGGAGGAGGTGAAGTCTGGAGGGTGAATCAGAAGAAGCAGAAGAAGGAGAAAGAGAAGGTGAAGTCTGGAGGGTGAATCAGAAGAAGCAGAAGAAGTAGAAGGAGAAGGTGAAGTCTGGAGGGTGAATCAGAAGAAGTAGAAGAAGGAGAAGGAGAAGGTGAAGTCTGAAGGGTGAATCAGAAGAAGCAGAAGAAGGAGAAGGAGAAGGTGAAGTCAGGAGGGTGAATCAGAAGAAGCAGAAGAAGGAGAAGGAGAAGGTGAAGTCTGGAGGGTGAATCAGAAGAAGCAGAAGAAGGAGAAGGAGAAAGTGAAGACTGGAGGGTGAATCAGAAGAAGTAGAAGAAGGAGAAGGAGACGGTGAAGTCTGAAGGGTGAATCAGAAGAAGTAGAAGAAGGAGAAAGAGAAGGCGAAGTCTGGAGGGTGAATCAGAAGAAGCAGAAGAAGGAGAAGGAGAAGGTGAAGTCTGGAGGGTGAATCAGAAGAAGCAGAAGAACGAGAAGGAGAAGATGACGTCTGGAGGGTGAATCAGAAGAAGTAGAAGAAGGAGAAGGAGAAGGTGAGGTCTGGAGGGTGAATCAGAAGAAGCAGAAGAAGGAGAAGGTGAAGGTGAAGTCTGGAGGGTGAATCAGAAGAAGTAGAAGAAGGAGAAGGAGAAGGTGAAGTCTGGAGGGTGAATCAGAAGAAGTAGAAGAAGGAGAAGGAGAAGTTGAAGTCTGGAGGGTGAATCAGAAGAAGTAGAAGAAGGAGAAGGAGATGGTGTAGTCTGGAGGGTGAATCAGAAGAAGTAGAAGAACGAGAAGGAGAAGGTGAAGTCTGGAGGGTGAATCAGAAGAAGTAGAAGAAGGAGAAGGAGATGGTGTAGTCTGGAGGGTGAATCAAAAGAAGTAGACGAAGGAGAAGGAGAAGGTGAAGTCTGGAGGGTGGATCAGAAGAAGCAGAAGAAGGAGAAGGAGAAGGTGAAGTCTGGAGGGTGCATCAGAAGAAGTAGAAGAAGGAGAAGGAGATGGTTAAGTCTGGAGGGTGAATCAGAAGAAGCAGAAGAAGGAGAAGGAGAAGGTGAAGTCTGGAGGGTGAATCAAAAGAAGTAGACGAAGGAGAAGGAGAAGGTGAAGTCTGGAGGGTGGATCAGAAGAAGCAGAAGAAGGAGAAGGAGGAGGTGAAGTCTGGAGGGTGAATCAGAAGAAGCAGAAGAAGGAGAAAGAGAAGGTGAAGTCTGGAGGGTGAATCAGAAGAAGCAGAAGAAGTAGAAGGAGAAGGTGAAGTCTGGAGGGTGAATCAGAAGAAGTAGAAGAAGGAGAAGGAGAAGGTGAAGTCTGGAGGGTGAATCAGAAGAAGCAGAAGAAGGAGAAGGAGAAGGTGAAGTCAGGAGGGTGAATCAGAAGAAGCAGAAGAAGGAGAAGGAGAAGGTGAAGTCTGGAGGGTGAATCAGAAGAAGCAGAAGAAGGAGAAGGAGAAGGTGAAGACTGGAGGGTGAATCAGAAGAAGTAGAAGAAGGAGAAGGAGACGGTGAAGTCTGAAGGGTGAATCAGAAGAAGTAGAAGAAGGAGAAAGAGAAGGCGAAGTCTGGAGGGTGAATCAGAAGAAGCAGAAGAAGGAGAAGGAGAAGGTGAAGTCTGGAGGGTGAATCAGAAGAAGTAGAAGAAGGAGAAGGAGAAGGTGAGGTCTGGAGGGTGAATCAGAAGAAGCAGAAGAAGGAGAAGGAGAAGGTGAGGTCTGGAGGGTGAATCAGAAGAAGCAGAAGAAGGAGAAGGTGAAGGTGAAGTCTGGAGGGTGAATCAGAAGAAGTAGAAGAAGGAGAAGGAGAAGGTGAAGTCTGGAGGGTGAATCAGAAGAAGTAGAAGAAGGAGAAGGAGAAGGTGAAGTCTGGAGGGTGAATCAGAAGAAGCAGAAGAAGGAGAAGGAGAAGTTGAAGTCTGGAGGGTGAATCAGAAGAAGCAGAAAAAGGAGAAGGAGAAGGTGAAGTCAGGAGGGTGAATCAGAAGAAGCAGAAGAAGGAGAAGGAGAAGGTGAAGGTAGGAGGGTGAATCAGAAGAAGCAGAAGAAGGAGAAGGAGAAGGTGAAGTCAGGGGGGTGAAGCAGAAGAAGTAGAAGAAGGAGAAGGAGAAGGTGAAGTCAAGAGGGTGAAGCAGAAGAAGCAGAAGAAGGAGAAGGAGAAGGTGAAGTCTGGAGGGCGCAGCAGAAGAAGCAGAAGAAGGAGAAGGAGAAGGTGAAGATTGGAGGGTGAAGCAGAAGAAGCAGAAGAAGGAGAAGGAGAAGGTGAAGTCTGCAGGGTGAATCAGAAGAAGTAGAAGAAGGAGAAGGAGAAGGTGAAGTCAGGAGGTTGAAGCAGAAGGAGCAGAAGAAGGAGAAGGAGAAGGTGAAGTCTGGAGGGTGAAGCAGAAGAAGCAGAAGAAGGAGAAGGAGAAGGTGAAGTCTGGAGGGCGAAGCAGAAGAAGCAGAAGAAGGAGAAGGAGAAGGTGAAGTCTGGAGGGTGGATCAGTAGAAGTAGAAGAAGGAGAAGGAGAAGGTGACGTCTGGAGGGTGAAGCAGAAGAAGCAGAAGAAGGAGAAGGAGAAGGTGAAGTCTGGAGGGTGAAGCAGAAGAAGCAGAAGAAGGAGAAGGAGATCGTGAAGTCAGGAGGGTGCATCAGAAGAACTAGAAGAAGGAGAAGGAGAAGGTGAAGTCTGGAGGGTGAATCAGAAGAAGTAGAAGAAGGAGAAGGAGAAGGTGAAGTCTGGAGGGTGAATCAGAAGAAGTAGAAGAAGGAGAAGGAGAAGGTGAAGTCTGGAGGGGGAATCAGAAGAAGCAGATGAAGGAGAAGGAGAAGGTGAAGTCTGGAGGGAGAAGCAGAAGAAGTAGAAGAAGGAGAAGGAGAAGGTGAAGTCTGGAAGGTGAATCAGAAGAAGTAGAAGAACGAGAAGGAGAAGGTGAAGTCTGGAGGGTGAATCAGAAGAAGTAGAAGAAGGAGAAGGAGAAGGTGAAGTCTGGAGGGTGAATCAGAAGAAGCAGAAGAAGGAGAAGGAGAAGTTGAAGTCTGGAGGGTGAATCAGAAGAAGTAGAAGAAGGAGAAGGAGATGGTGTAGTCTGGAGGGTGAATCAAAAGAAGTAGACGAAGGAGAAGGAGAAGGTGAAGTCTGGAGGGTGGATCAGAAGAAGCAGAAGAAGGAGAAGGAGAAGGTGAAGTCTGGAGGGTGAATCAGAAGAAGTAGAAGAAGGAGAAGGAGATGGTTAAGTCTGGAGGGTGAATCAGAAGAAGCAGAAGAAGGAGAAGGAGAAGGTGAAGTCTGGAGGGTGAATCAGAAGAAGCAGAAGAAGGAGAAGGAGGAGGTGAAGTCTGGAGGGTGAATCAGAAGAAGCAGAAGAAGGAGAAAGAGAAGGTGAAGTCTGGAGGGTGAATCAGAAGAAGCAGAAGAAGTAGAAGGAGAAGGTGAAGTCTGGAGGGTGAATCAGAAGAAGTAGAAGAAGGAGAAGGAGAAGGTGAAGTCTGAAGGGTGAATCAGAAGAAGCAGAAGAAGGAGAAGGAGAAGGTGAAGTCAGGAGGGTGAATCAGAAGAAGCAGAAGAAGGAGAAGGAGAAGGTGAAGTCTGGAGGGTGAATCAGAAGAAGCAGAAGAAGGAGAAGGAGAAAGTGAAGACTGGAGGGTGAATCAGAAGAAGTAGAAGAAGGAGAAGGAGACGGTGAAGTCTGAAGGGTGAATCAGAAGAAGTAGAAGAAGGAGAAAGAGAAGGCGAAGTCTGGAGGGTGAATCAGAAGAAGCAGAAGAAGGAGAAGGAGAAGGTGAAGTCTGGAGGGTGAATCAGAAGAAGCAGAAGAACGAGAAGGAGAAGATGACGTCTGGAGGGTGAATCAGAAGAAGTAGAAGAAGGAGAAGGAGAAGGTGAGGTCTGGAGGGTGAATCAGAAGAAGCAGAAGAAGGAGAAGGTGAAGGTGAAGTCTGGAGGGTGAATCAGAAGAAGTAGAAGAAGGAGAAGGAGAAGGTGAAGTCTGGAGGGTGAATCAGAAGAAGTAGAAGAAGGAGAAGGAGAAGTTGAAGTCTGGAGGGTGAATCAGAAGAAGTAGAAGAAGGAGAAGGAGATGGTGTAGTCTGGAGGGTGAATCAGAAGAAGTAGAAGAACGAGAAGGAGAAGGTGAAGTCTGGAGGGTGAATCAGAAGAAGTAGAAGAAGGAGAAGGAGATGGTGTAGTCTGGAGGGTGAATCAAAAGAAGTAGACGAAGGAGAAGGAGAAGGTGAAGTCTGGAGGGTGGATCAGAAGAAGCAGAAGAAGGAGAAGGAGAAGGTGAAGTCTGGAGGGTGCATCAGAAGAAGTAGAAGAAGGAGAAGGAGATGGTTAAGTCTGGAGGGTGAATCAGAAGAAGCAGAAGAAGGAGAAGGAGAAGGTGAAGTCTGGAGGGTGAATCAAAAGAAGTAGACGAAGGAGAAGGAGAAGGTGAAGTCTGGAGGGTGGATCAGAAGAAGCAGAAGAAGGAGAAGGAGGAGGTGAAGTCTGGAGGGTGAATCAGAAGAAGCAGAAGAAGGAGAAAGAGAAGGTGAAGTCTGGAGGGTGAATCAGAAGAAGCAGAAGAAGTAGAAGGAGAAGGTGAAGTCTGGAGGGTGAATCAGAAGAAGTAGAAGAAGGAGAAGGAGAAGGTGAAGTCTGGAGGGTGAATCAGAAGAAGCAGAAGAAGGAGAAGGAGAAGGTGAAGTCAGGAGGGTGAATCAGAAGAAGCAGAAGAAGGAGAAGGAGAAGGTGAAGTCTGGAGGGTGAATCAGAAGAAGCAGAAGAAGGAGAAGGAGAAGGTGAAGACTGGAGGGTGAATCAGAAGAAGTAGAAGAAGGAGAAGGAGACGGTGAAGTCTGAAGGGTGAATCAGAAGAAGTAGAAGAAGGAGAAAGAGAAGGCGAAGTCTGGAGGGTGAATCAGAAGAAGCAGAAGAAGGAGAAGGAGAAGGTGAAGTCTGGAGGGTGAATCAGAAGAAGTAGAAGAAGGAGAAGGAGAAGGTGAGGTCTGGAGGGTGAATCAGAAGAAGCAGAAGAAGGAGAAGGAGAAGGTGAGGTCTGGAGGGTGAATCAGAAGAAGCAGAAGAAGGAGAAGGTGAAGGTGAAGTCTGGAGGGTGAATCAGAAGAAGTAGAAGAAGGAGAAGGAGAAGGTGAAGTCTGGAGGGTGAATCAGAAGAAGTAGAAGAAGGAGAAGGAGAAGGTGAAGTCTGGAGGGTGAATCAGAAGAAGCAGAAGAAGGAGAAGGAGAAGTTGAAGTCTGGAGGGTGAATCAGAAGAAGTAGAAGAAGGAGAAGGAGATGGTGTAGTCTGGAGGGTGAATCAAAAGAAGTAGACGAAGGAGAAGGAGAAGGTGAAGTCTGGAGGGTGGATCAGAAGAAGCAGAAGAAGGAGAAGGAGAAGGTGAAGTCTGGAGGGTGAATCAGAAGAAGTAGAAGAAGGAGAAGGAGATGGTTAAGTCTGGAGGGTGAATCAGAAGAAGCAGAAGAAGGAGAAGGAGAAGGTGAAGTCTGGAGGGTGAATCAGAAGAAGCAGAAGAAGGAGAAGGAGGAGGTGAAGTCTGGAGGGTGAATCAGAAGAAGCAGAAGAAGGAGAAAGAGAAGGTGAAGTCTGGAGGGTGAATCAGAAGAAGCAGAAGAAGTAGAAGGAGAAGGTGAAGTCTGGAGGGTGAATCAGAAGAAGTAGAAGAAGGAGAAGGAGAAGGTGAAGTCTGGAGGGTGAATCAGAAGAAGCAGAAGAAGGAGAAGGAGAAGGTGAAGTCAGGAGGGTGAATCAGAAGAAGCAGAAGAAGGAGAAGGAGAAGGTGAAGTCTGGAGGGTGAATCAGAAGAAGCAGAAGAAGGAGAAGGAGAAGGTGAAGACTGGAGGGTGAATCAGAAGAAGTAGAAGAAGGAGAAGGAGACGGTGAAGTCTGAAGGGTGAATCAGAAGAAGTAGAAGAAGGAGAAAGAGAAGGTGAAGTCTGGAGGGTGAATCAGAAGAAGCAGAAGAAGGAGAAGGAGAAGGTGAAGTCTGGAGGGTGAATCAGAAGAAGCAGAAGAACGAGAAGGAGAAGATGACGTGTGGAGGGTGAATCAGAAGAAGTAGAAGAAGGAGAAGGAGAAGGTGAGGTCTGGAGGGTGAATCAGAAGAAGCAGAAGAAGGAGAAGGTGAAGTCTGAAGGGTGAATCAGAAGAAGCAGAAGAAGGAGAAGGAGAAGGTGAAGTCTGAAGGGTGAATCAGAAGAAGCAGAAGAAGGAGAAGGAGAAGGTGAAGTCTGGAGGGTGAATCAGAAGTAGCAGAAGAAGGAGAAGGAGAAGGTGAAGTCTAGAGGGTGAATCAGAAGAAGTAGAAGAAGGAGAAGGAGAAGGTGAAGTCTGGACGGTGTATCAAAAGAAGTAGAAGAAGGAGAAGGAGAAGGTGAAGTCTGGAGGGTGAATCAGAAGAAGCAGAAGAAGGAGAATGAGAAGGTGAAGTCTGGAGGGTGAATCAGAAGAAGCAGAAGAAGGAGAAGGAGAAGATGAAGTCTGGAGGGTGAATCAGAAGAAGTAGAAGAAGGAGAAGGAGAAGGTGAAGTCTGGATGGTGAATCAGAAGAAGCAGAAGAAGGAGAAGGAGAAGGTGAAGTCTGGAGGGTGAATCAGAAGAAGCAGAAGAAGGAGAAGGAGAAGGTGAAGCCTGGAGGGTGAATCAGAAGAAGCAGAATAAGGAGAAGGTGAAGTCTGGAGGGTGAATCAGAAGAAGCAGAAGAAGGAGAAGGAGAAGGTGAAGTCTGGAGGGTGAATCAGAAGAAGTAGAAGAAGGAGAAGGAGAAGGTGAAGTCTGGAGGGTGAAGCAGAAGAAGTAGAAGAAGGAGAAGGAGAAGGTGAAGTCAGGAGGGTGAATCAGAAGAAGTAGAAGAAGGAGAAGGAGAAGGTGAAGTCAGGAGGTTGAACGAGAAGAAGTAGAAGAAGGAGAAGGAGAAGGTGAGGTCTGGAGGATGAATCAGAAGAAGCAGAAGAAGGAGAAGGAGAAGGTGAAGTCTGGAGGGAGAATCAGAAGAAGCAGAAGAAGGAGAAGGAGAAGGTGAAGTCTGGAGGGTGAATCAGAAGAAGCAGAAGAAGGAGAAGCAGAAGGTGAAGTCAGGAGGGTGAATCAGAAGAAGCAGAAGAAGGAGAAGGAGAAGGTGAAGTTAGGAGGGTGAATCAGAAGAAGCAGAAGAAGGAGAAGGAGAAGGTGAAGTCAGGGGGGTGAAGCAGAAGAAGCAGAAGAAGGAGAAGGAGAAGGTGAAGTCAGGAGGGTGAAGCAGAAGAAGCAGAAGAAGGAGAAGGAGAAGGTGAAGTCCGGAGGGCGCAGCAGAAGAAGCAGAAGAAGGAGGAGGAGAAGGTGAAGTCTGGAGGGTGAAGCAGAAGAAGCAGAAGAAGGAGAAGGAGAAGGTGAAGTATGGAGGGAGAATCAGAAGAAGTAGAAGAAGGAGAAGAAGAAGGTGAAGTCAGGAGGGTGAAGCAGAAGAAGCAGAAGAAGGAGAAGGTGAAGGTGAAGTCTGGAGGGTAAAGCAGAAGAAGCAGAAGAAGGAGAAGGAGAAGGTGAAGTCTGGAGGGCGAAGCAGAAGAAGCAGAAGAATGAGAAGGAGAAGGTGAAGTCTGGAGGGTGAAGCAGAAGAAGCAGAAGAAGGAGAAGGAGAAGGTGAAGTCTGGAGGGTGAATCAGAAGAAGTAGAAGAAGGAGAAGGAGAAGGTGAAGTCTGGAGGGTGAATCAGAAGAAGTAGAAGAAGGAGAAGGAGAAGTTGAAGTCTGGAGGGTGAATCAGAAGAAGCAGAAGATGGAGAAGGAGAAGGTGAAGTCTGGAGGGAGAAGCAGAAGAAGTAGAAGAAGGAGTAGGAGAAGGTGAAGTCTGGAGGGTGAATCCGAAGAAGGAGAAGAAGGAGAAGGAGAAGGTGAAGTCTGGAGGGTGAATCAGAAGAAGTAGAAGAAGGAGAAGGAGAAGGTGAAGTCTGGAGGGTGAATCAGAAGAAGCAGAAGAAGGAGAAGGAGAAGGTGAAGTCTGGAGGGTGAATCAGAAGAAGTAGAAGAAGGAGAAGGAGAAGGTGTAGTCTGGAGGGTGAATCAGAAGAAATAGGCGAAGGAGAAGGAGAAGGTGAAGTCTGGAGGGTGAATCAGAAGAAGCAGAAGAAGGAAAAGTAGAAGGTGAAGTCTGGAGGGTGAATCAGAAGAAGCAGAAGAAGGAGAAGGAGAAGGTGAAGTCTGGAGGGTGAATCAGAAGAAGCAGAAGAAGGAGAAGGAGAAGGTGAAGTCTGGAGGGTGAATCAGAAGAAGCAGCAGAAGTAGAAGGAGAAGGTGAAGTCTGGAGGGTGTATCAGAAGAAGTAGAAGAAGGAGAAGGAGAAGGTGAAGTCTGGAGGGTGAGTCAGAAGAAGCAGAAGAAGGAGAAGGAGAAGGTGAAGTCAGGAGGGTGAATCAGAAGAAGCAGAAGAAGGAGAAGGAGAAGGTGAAGTCTGGAGGGTGAATCAGAAGAAGCAGAAGAAGGAGAAGGAGAAGGTGAAGACTGGAGGGTGAATCAGAAGAAGTAGAAGAAGGAGAAGGAGAAGGTGAAGTCTGGAGGGTGAATCAGAAGAAGTAGAAGAAGGAGAAGGAGAAGGCGAAGTCTGGACGGTGAATCAGAAGAAGCAGAAGAAGGAGCAGGAGAAGGTGATGTCTGGAGGGTGAATCAGAAGAAGCAGAAGAAGGAGAAGGAGAAGATGAAGTCTGGAGGGTGAATCAGAAGAAGTAGAAGAAGGAGAAGGAGTAGGTGAGGTCTGGAGGGTGAATCAGAAGAAGCAGAAGAAGGAGAAGGAGAAGGTGCAGTCTGAAGGGTGAATCAGAAGAAGCAGAAGAAGGAGAAGGAGAAGGTGAAGTCTGGAGGGTGAATCAGAAGAAGCAGAAGAAGGAGAAGGAGAAGGTGAAGTCTGGAGGGTGAATCAGAAGAAGCAGAAGAAGGAGAAGGAGAAGGTGAAGTCTGGAGGGTGAATCAGAAGAAGTAGAAGAAGGAGAAGGAGAAGGTGAAGTCTGGAGGGTGAATCAGAAGAAGTAGAAGAAGGAGAAGGAGAAGGTGAAGTCTGGAGGGTGAATCAGAAGAAGCAGAAGAAGGAGAAGGAGAAGATGAAGTCTGGAGGGTGAATCAGAAGAAATAGAAGAAGGAGAAGGAGAAGGTGAAGTCTGGAGGGAGAAACAGAAGAAGCAGAAGAAGGAGAAGGAGAAGGTAAAGTCTGGAGGGTGAATCAGGAGAAGCAGAATAAGGCGAAGGAGAAGGTGAAGTCTGGAGGGTGAATCAGAAGAAGCAGAAGAAGGAGAAGGAGAAGGTGAAGTCTGGAGGGTGAATCAGAAGAAGTAGAAGAAGGAGATGGAGAAGGTGAAGCCTGGAGGGTGAAGCAGAAGAAGTAGAAGAAGGAGAAGGAGAAGGTGAAGTCAGGAGGGTGAATCAGAAGAAGTAGAAGAAGGAGAAGGAGAAGGTGAAGTCAGGAGGGTGAATCAGAAGAAGCAGAAGAAGGAGAAGGAGAAGGTGAAGTCTGGAGGGTGAATCAGAAGAATCAGAAGAAGGAGAAGGAGAAGGTGAAGTCTGGAGGGTGAATCAGAAGAAGCAGAAGAAAGAGAAGGAGAAGGTGAAGTCTGGAGGGTGAAGCAGAAGAAGCAGAAGAAGGAGAAGGAGAAGGTGAAGACTGGAGGGTGAATCAGAAGAAGTAGAAGAAGGAGAAGGAGAAAGTGAAGTCTGGAGGGTGAATCAGAAGAAGTAGAAGAAGGAGAAGGAGAAGGTGAAGTCTGGAGGGTGAATGAGAAGAAGCAGAAGAAGGAGAAGGAGAAGATGAAGTCTGGAGGGTGAATCAGAAGAAGCAGAAGAAGGAGAAGGAGAAGATGAAGTCTGGAGGGTGAATCAGCAGAAGTAGAAGAAGGAGAAGGAGATGGTGAGGTCTGGAGGGTGAATCAGAAGAACCAGAAGAAGGAGAAGGAGAAGGTGAAGTCTGGAGGGTGAATCAGAAGAAGCAGAAGAAGGAAAAGGAGAAGGTGAAGTCAGGGGTGTGAAGCAGAAGAAGTAGAAGAAGGAGAAGGAGAAGGTGAAGTCAGGAGTGTGAAGCAGAAGAAGCAGAAGAAGGAGCAGGAGAAGGTGAAGTCTGGAGGGTGAAGCAGAAGAAGCAGAAGAAGGAAAAGTAGAAGGTGAAGTCTGGAGGGTGAAGCAGAAGAAGTAGAAGAAGGAGAAGGAGAAGGTGAAGTCTGGAGGGTGAATCAGAAGAAGTAGAAGAAGGAGAAGGAGAAGGTGAAGTCTGGAGGGTGAATCAGAAGAAGTAGAAGAAGGAGAAGGAGAAGGTCAAGTCTGGAGGGTGAATCAGAAGAAGCAGAAGATGGAGAAGGAGAAGGTGAAGTCTGGAGGGAGAAGCAGAAGAAGTAGAAGTAGGAGAAGGAGAAGGTGAAGTCTGGAGGGTGAATCAGAAGAAGTAGAAGAAGGAGAAGGAGAAGGAGAAGTCTGGAGGGTGAATCAGAAGAAGTTGAAGAAGGAGAAGGAGAAGGTGAAGTCTGGAGGGTGAATCAGAAGAAGCAGAAGAAGGAGAAGGAGAAGGTGAAGTCTGGAGGGTGAATCAGAAGAAGTAGAAGAAGGATAAGGAGAAGGTGTAGTCTGGAGGGTGAATCAGAAGAAGTAGGCGAAGGAGAAGGAGAAGGTGAAGTCTGGAGGGTGAATCAGAAGAAGCAGAAGAAGGAGAAGGAGAAGATGAAGTCTGGAGGGTGAATCAGAAGAAGTAGAAGAAGGAGAAGGTGAAGTCTGGAGGGTGAATCAGAAGAAGCAGAAGAAGGAGAAGGAGAAGGTGAAGTCTGGAGGGTGAATCAGAAGAAGCAGAAGAAGGAGAAGGGAAGGTGAAGTCTGGAGGGTGAATCAGAAGAAGTAGAAGAAGGAGAAGGAGAAGGTGAAGTCTGGAGGGTGAATCAGAAGAAGCAGAAGAAGTAGAAGGAAAAGGTGAAGTCCCGAGGGTGAATCAGAAGAAGTAGAAGAAGGAGAAGGAGAAGGTGAAGTCTGGAGGGTGAATCAGAAGAAGCAGATGAAGGAGAAGGAGAAGGTGAAGTCTGGAGGGTGAATCAGAAGAAGCAGAAGAAGGAGAAGGGAAGGTGAAGTCTGGAGGGTGAATCAGAAGAAGCAGAAGAAGGAGAAGGAGAAGGTGAAGTCTGGAGGGTGAATCAGAAGAAGCAGAAGAAGTAGAAGGAGAAGGTGAAGTCTGGAGGGTGAATCAGAAGAAGTAGAAGAAGGAGAAGGAGAAGGTGAAGTCTGGAGGGTGAGTCAGAAGAAGCAGAAGAAGGAGAAGGAGAAGGTGGAGTCAGGAGGGTGAATCAGAAGAAGCAGAAGAAGGAGAAGGAGAAGGTGAAGTCTGGAGGGTGAATCAGAAGAAGCAGAAGAAGGAGAAGGAGAAGGTGAAGACTGGAGGGTGAATCAGAAGAAGTAGAAGAAGGAGAAGGAGAAGGTGAAGTCTGGAGGGTGAATCAGAAGAAGTAGAAGAAGGAGAAGGAGAAGGCGAAGTCTGGAGGGTGAATCAGAAGAAGCAGAAGAAGGAGCAGGAGAAGGTGAAGTCTGGAGGGTGAATCAGAAGAAGCAGAAGAAGGAGAAGGAGAAGATGAAGTCTGGAGGGTGAATCAGAGGAAGTAGAAGAAGGAGAAGGAGAAGGTGAGGTCTGGAGGGTGAATCAGAAGAAGCAGAAGAAGGAGAAGGAGAAGGTGCAGTCTGAAGGGTGAATCAGAAGAAGCAGAAGAAGGAGAAGGAGAAGGTGAAGTCTGGAGGGTGAATCAGAAGAAGCAGAAGAACGAGAAGGAGAAGATGACGTCTGGAGGGTGAATCAGAAGAAGTAGAAGAAGGAGAAGGAGAAGGTGAGGTCCGGAGGGTGAATCAGAAGAAGCAGAAGAAGGAGAAGGTGAAGTCTGAAGGGTGAATCAGAAGAAGCAGAAGAAGGAGAAGGAGAAGGTGAAGCCTGAAGGGTGAATCAGAAGAAGCAAAAGAAGGAGAAGGAGAAGGTGAAGTCTGGAGGGTGAATCAGAAGTAGCAGAAGAAGGAGAAGGAGAAGGTGAAGTCTAGAGGGTGAATCAGAAGAAGTAGAAGAAGGAGAAGGAGAAGGTGAAGTCTGGACGGTGTATCAAAAGAAGTAGAAGAAGGAGAAGGAGAAGGTGAAGTCTGGAGGGTGAATCAGAAGAAGCAGAAGAAGGAGAATGAGAAGGTGAAGTCTGGAGGGTGAATCAGAAGAAGCAGAAGAAGGAGAAGGAGAAGATGAAGTCTGGAGGGTGAATCAGAAGAAGCAGAAGAAGGAGAAGGAGAAGGTGAAGTCTGGAGGGTGAATCAGAAGAAGCAGAAGAAGGAGAAGGAGAAGGTGAAGCCTGGAGGGTGAATCAGAAGAAGCAGAATAAGGAGAAGGTGAAGTCTGGAGGGTGAATCAGAAGAAGCAGAAGAAGGAGAAGGAGAAGGTGAAGTCTGGAGGGTGAATCAGAAGAAGCAGAAGAAGGAGAAGGAGAAGATGAAGTCTGGAGGGTGAATCAGAGGAAGTAGAAGAAGGAGAAGGAGAAGGTGAGGTCTGGAGGGTGAATCAGAAGAAGCAGAAGAAGGAGAAGGAGAAGGTGCAGTCTGAAGGGTGAATCAGAAGAAGCAGATGAAGGAGAAGGAGAAGGTGAAGTCTGGAGGGTGAATCAGAAGAAGCAGAAGAACGAGAAGGAGAAGATGACGTCTGGAGGGTGAATCAGAAGAAGTAGAAGAAGGAGAAGGAGAAGGTGAGGTCCGGAGGGTGAATCAGAAGAAGCAGAAGAAGGAGAAGGTGAAGTCTGAAGGGTGAATCAGAAGAAGCAGAAGAAGGAGAAGGAGAAGGTGAAGCCTGAAGGGTGAATCAGAAGAAGCAGAAGAAGGAGAAGGAGAAGGTGAAGTCTGGAGGGTGAATCAGAAGTAGCAGAAGAAGGAGAAGGAGAAGGTGAAGTCTAGAGGGTGAATCAGAAGAAGTAGAAGAAGGAGAAGGAGAAGGTGAAGTCTGGACGGTGTATCAAAAGAAGTAGAAGAAGGAGAAGGAGAAGGTGAAGTCTGGAGGGTGAATCAGAAGAAGCAGAAGAAGGAGAATGAGAAGGTGAAGTCTGGAGGGTGAATCAGAAGAAGCAGAAGAAGGAGAAGGAGAAGATGAAGTCTGGAGGGTGAATCAGAAGAAGTAGAAGAAGGAGAAGGAGAAGGTGAAGTCTGGATGGTGAATCAGAAGAAGCAGAAGAAGGAGAAGGAGAAGGTGAAGTCTGGAGGGTGAATCAGAAGAAGCAGAAGAAGGAGAAGGAGAAGGTGAAGCCTGGAGGGTGAATCAGAAGAAGCAGAATAAGGAGAAGGTGAAGTCTGGAGGGTGAATCAGAAGAAGCAGAAGAAGGAGAAGGAGAAGGTGAAGTCTGGAGGGTGAATCAGAAGAAGTAGAAGAAGGAGAAGGAGAAGGTGAAGTCTGGAGGGTGAAGCAGAAGAAGTAGAAGAAGGAGAAGGAGAAGGTGAAGTCAGGAGGGTGAATCAGAAGAAGTAGAAGAAGGAGAAGGAGAAGGTGAAGTCAGGAGGTTGAACCAGAAGAAGTAGAAGAAGGAGAAGGAGAAGGTGAGGTCTGGAGTGTGAATCAGAAGAAGCAGAAGAAGGAGAAGGAGAAGGTGAAGTCTGGAGGGAGAATCAGAAGAAGCAGAAGAAGGAGAAGGAGAAGGTGAAGTCTGGAGGGTGAATCAGAAGAAGCAGAAGAAGGAGAAGCAGAAGGTGAAGTCAGGAGGGTGAATCAGAAGAAGCAGAAGAAGGAGAAGGAGAAGGTGAAGTTAGGAGGGTGAATCAGAAGAAGCAGAAGAAGGAGAAGGAGAAGGTGAAGTCAGGGGGGTGAAGCAGAAGAAGCAGAAGAAGGAGAAGGAGAAGGTGAAGTCAGGAGGGTGAAGCAGAAGAAGCAGAAGAAGGAGAAGGAGAAGGTGAAGTCTGGAGGGCGCAGCAGAAGAAGCAGAAGAAGGAGGAGGAGAAGGTGAAGTCTGGAGGGTGAAGCAGAAGAAGCAGAAGAAGGAGAAGGAGAAGGTGAAGTATGGAGGGAGAATCAGAAGAAGTAGAAGAAGGAGAAGAAGAAGGTGAAGTCAGGAGGGTGAAGCAGAAGAAGCAGAAGAAGGAGAAGGTGAAGGTGAAGTCTGGAGGGTAAAGCAGAAGAAGCAGAAGAAGGAGAAGGAGAAGGTGAAGTCTGGAGGGCGAAGCAGAAGAAGCAGAAGAATGAGAAGGAGAAGGTGAAGTCTGGAGGGTGAAGCAGAAGAAGCAGAAGAAGGAGAAGGAGAAGGTGAAGTCTGGAGGGTGAATCAGAAGAAGTAGAAGAAGGAGAAGGAGAAGGTGAAGTCTGGAGGGTGAATCAGAAGAAGCAGAAGAAGGAGAAGGAGAAGATGAAGTCTGGAGGGTGAATCAGAAGAAATAGAAGAAGGAGAAGGAGAAGGTGAAGTCTGGAGGGTGAAACAGAAGAAGCAGAAGAAGGAGAAGGAGAAGGTAAAGTCTGGAGGGTGAATCAGGAGAAGCAGAATAAGGCGAAGGAGAAGGTGAAGTCTGGAGGGTGAATCAGAAGAAGCAGAAGAAGGAGAAGGAGAAGGTGAAGTCTGGAGGGTGAATCAGAAGAAGTAGAAGAAGGAGATGGAGAAGGTGAAGCCTGGAGGGTGAGTCAGAAGAAGCAGAAGAAGGAGAAGGAGAAGGTGGAGTCAGGAGGGTGAATCAGAAGAAGCAGAAGAAGGAGAAGGAGAAGGTGAAGTCTGGAGGGTGAATCAGAAGAAGCAGAAGAAGGAGAAGGAGAAGGTGAAGACTGGAGGGTGAATCAGAAGAAGTAGAAGAAGGAGAAGGAGAAGGTGAAGTCTGGAGGGTGAATCAGAAGAAGTAGAAGAAGGAGAAGGAGAAGGCGAAGTCTGGAGGGTGAATCAGAAGAAGCAGAAGAAGGAGCAGGAGAAGGTGAAGTCTGGAGGGTGAATCAGAAGAAGCAGAAGAAGGAGAAGGAGAAGATGAAGTCTGGAGGGTGAATCAGAGGAAGTAGAAGAAGGAGAAGGAGAAGGTGAGGTCTGGAGGGTGAATCAGAAGAAGCAGAAGAAGGAGAAGGAGAAGGTGCAGTCTGAAGGGTGAATCAGAAGAAGCAGAAGAAGGAGAAGGAGAAGGTGAAGTCTGGAGGGTGAATCAGAAGAAGCAGAAGAACGAGAAGGAGAAGATGACGTCTGGTGGGTGAATCAGAAGAAGTAGAAGAAGGAGAAGGGGAAGGTGAGGTCTGGAGGGTGAATCAGAAGAAGCAGAAGAAGGAGAAGGTGAAGTCTGAAGGGTGAATCAGAAGAAGCAGAAGAAGGAGAAGGAGAAGGTGAAGTCTGAAGGGTGAATCAGAAGAAGCAGAAGAAGGAGAAGGAGAAGGTGAAGTCTGGAGGGTGAATCAGAAGTAGCAGAAGAAGGAGAAGGAGAAGGTGAAGTCTAGAGGGTGAATCAGAAGAAGTAGAAGAAGGAGAAGGAGAAGGTGAAGTCTGGACGGTGTATCAAAAGAAGTAGAAGAAGGAGAAGGAGAAGGTGAAGTCTGGAGGGTGAATCAGAAGAAGCAGAAGAAGGAGAATGAGAAGGTGAAGTCTGGAGGGTGAATCAGAAGAAGCAGAAGAAGGAGAAGGAGAAGATGAAGTCTGGAGGGTGAATCAGAAGAAGTAGAAGAAGGAGAAGGAGAAGGTGAAGTCTGGATGGTGAATCAGAAGAAGCAGAAGAAGGAGAAGGAGAAGGTGAAGTCTGGAGGGTGAATCAGAAGAAGCAGAAGAAGGAGAAGGAGAAGGTGAAGCCTGGAGGGTGAATCAGAAGAAGCAGAATAAGGAGAAGGTGAAGTCTGGAGGGTGAATCAGAAGAAGCAGAAGAAGGAGAAGGAGAAGGTGAAGTCTGGAGGGTGAATCAGAAGACGTAGAAGAAGGAGAAGGAGAAGGTGAAGTCTGGAGGGTGAAGCAGAAGAAGTAGAAGAAGGAGAAGGAGAAGGTGAAGTCAGGAGGGTGAATCAGAAGAAGTAGAAGAAGGAGAAGGAGAAGGTGAAGTCAGGAGGTTGAACCAGAAGAAGTAGAAGAAGGAGAAGGAGAAGGTGAGGTCTGGAGTGTGAATCAGAAGAAGCAGAAGAAGGAGAAGGAGAAGGTGAAGTCTGGAGGGAGAATCAGAAGAAGCAGAAGAAGGAGAAGGAGAAGGTGAAGTCTGGAGGGTGAATCAGAAGAAGCAGAAGAAGGAGAAGCAGAAGGTGAAGTCAGGAGGGTGAATCAGAAGAAGCAGAAGAAGGAGAAGGAGAAGGTGAAGTTAGGAGGGTGAATCAGAAGAAGCAGAAGAAGGAGAAGGAGAAGGTGAAGTCAGGGGGGTGAAGCAGAAGAAGCAGAAGAAGGAGAAAGAGAAGGTGAAGTCAGGAGGGTGAAGCAGAAGAAGCAGAAGAAGGAGAAGGAGAAGGTGAAGTCTGGAGGGCGCAGCAGAAGAAGCAGAAGAAGGAGGAGGAGAAGGTGAAGTCTGGAGGGTGAAGCAGAAGAAGCAGAAGAAGGAGAAGGAGAAGGTGAAGTATGGAGGGAGAATCAGAAGAAGTAGAAGAAGGAGAAGAAGAAGGTGAAGTCAGGAGGGTGAAGCAGAAGAAGCAGAAGAAGGAGAAGGTGAAGGTGAAGTCTGGAGGGTAAAGCAGAAGAAGCAGAAGAAGGAGAAGGAGAAGGTGAAGTCTGGAGGGCGAAGCAGAAGAAGCAGAAGAATAATAAGGAGAAGGTGAAGTCTGGAGGGTGAAGCAGAAGAAGCAGAAGAAGAAGGAGAAGGTGAAGTCTGGAGGGTGAATCAGAAGAAGTAGAAGAAGGAGAAGGAGAAGGTGAAGTCTGGAGGGTGAATCAGAAGAAGCAGAAGAAGGAGAAGGAGAAGATGAAGTCTGGAGGGTGAATCAGAAGAAATAGAAGAAGGAGAAGGAGAAGGTGAAGTCTGGAGGGTGAAACAGAAGAAGCAGAAGAAGGAGAAGGAGAAGGTAAAGTCTGGAGGGTGAATCAGGAGAAGCAGAATAAGGCGAAGGAGAAGGTGAAGTCTGGAGGGTGAATCAGAAGAAGCAGAAGAAGGAGAAGGAGAAGGTGAAGTCTGGAGGGTGAATCAGAAGAAGTAGAAGAAGGAGATGGAGAAGGTGAAGCCTGGAGGGTGAAGCAGAAGAAGTAGAAGAAGGAGAAGGAGAAGGTGAAGTCTGGAGGGTGAATCAGAAGAAGCAGAAGAAGGAAAAGGAGAAGGTGAAGTCAGGGGTGTGAATCAGAAGAAGCAGAAGAAGGAGAAGGAGAAGGTGAAGTCAGGAGTGTGAAGCAGAAGAAGCAGAAGAAGGAGCAGGAGAAGGTGAAGTCTGGAGGGTGAAGCAGAAGAAGCAGAAGAAGGAAAAGTAGAAGGTGAAGTCTGGAGGGTGAAGCAGAAGAAGTAGAAGAAGGAGAAGGAGAAGGTGAAGTCTGGAGGGTGAATCAGAAGAAGTAGAAGAAGGAGAAGGAGAAGGTGAAGTCTGGAGGGTGAATCAGAAGAAGTAGAAGAAGGAGAAGGAGAAGGTCAAGTCTGGAGGGTGAATCAGAAGAACAGAAGATGGAGAAGGAGAAGGTGAAGTCTGGAGGGAGAAGCAGAAGAAGTAGAAGTAGGAGAAGGTGAAGGTGAAGTCTGGAGGGTGAATCAGAAGAAGTAGAAGAAGGAGAAGGAGAAGGAGAAGTCTGGAGGGTGAATCAGAAGAAGTAGAAGAAGGAGAAGGAGAAGGTGAAGTCTGGAGGGTGAATCAGAAGAAGCAGAAGAAGGAGAAGGAGAAGGTGAAGTCTGGAGGGTGAATCAGAAGAAGTAGAAGAAGGAGAAGGAGAAGGTGTAGTCTGGAGGGTGAATCAGAAGAAGTAGGCGAAGGAGAAGGAGAAGGTGAAGTCTGGAGGGTGAATCAGAAGAAGCAGAAGAAGGAGAAGGAGAAGATGAAGTCTGGAGGGTGAATCAGAAGAAGTAGAAGAAGGAGAAGGTGAAGTCTGGAGGGTGAATCAGAAGAAGCAGAAGAAGGAGAAGGAGAAGGTGAAGTCTGGAGGGTGAATCAGAAGAAGCAGAAGAAGGAGAAGGGAAGGTGAAGTCTGGAGGGTGAATCAGAAGAAGTAGAAGAAGGAGAAGGAGAAGGTGAAGTCTGGAGGGTGAATCAGAAGAAGCAGAAGAAGTAGAAGGAGAAGGTGAAGTCCCGAGGGTGAATCAGAAGAAGTAGAAGAAGGAGAAGGAGAAGGTGAAGTCTGGAGGGTGAATCAGAAGAAGCAGATGAAGGAGAAGGAGAAGGTGAAGTCTGGAGGGTGAATCAGAAGAAGCAGAAGAAGGAGAAGGGAAGGTGAAGTCTGGAGGGTGAATCAGAAGAAGCAGAAGAAGGAGAAGGAGAAGGTGAAGTCTGGAGGGTGAATCAGAAGAAGCAGAAGAAGTAGAAGGAGAAGGTGAAGTCTGGAGGGTGAATCAGAAGAAGTAGAAGAAGGAGAAGGAGAAGGTGAAGTCTGGAGGGTGAGTCAGAAGAAGCAGAAGAAGGAGAAGGAGAAGGTGGAGTCAGGAGGGTGAATCAGAAGAAGCAGAAGAAGGAGAAGGAGAAGGTGAAGTCTGGAGGGTGAATCAGAAGAAGCAGAAGAAGGAGAAGGAGAAGGTGAAGACTGGAGGGTGAATCAGAAGAAGTAGAAGAAGGAGAAGGAGAAGGTGAAGTCTGGAGGGTGAATCAGAAGAAGTAGAAGAAGGAGAAGGAGAAGGCGAAGTCTGGAGGGTGAATCAGAAGAAGCAGAAGAAGGAGCAGGAGAAGGTGAAGTCTGGAGGGTGAATCAGAAGAAGCAGAAGAAGGAGAAGGAGAAGATGAAGTCTGGAGGGTGAATCAGAGGAAGTAGAAGAAGGAGAAGGAGAAGGTGAGGTCTGGAGGGTGAATCAGAAGAAGCAGAAGAAGGAGAAGGAGAAGGTGCAGTCTGAAGGGTGAATCAGAAGAAGCAGAAGAAGGAGAAGGAGAAGGTGAAGTCTGGAGGGTGAATCAGAAGAAGCAGAAGAACGAGAAGGAGAAGATGACGTCTGGAGGGTGAATCAGAAGAAGTAGAAGAAGGAGAAGGAGAAGGTGAGGTCTGGAGGGTGAATCAGAAGAAGCAGAAGAAGGAGAAGGTGAAGTCTGAAGGGTGAATCAGAAGAAGCAGAAGAAGGAGAAGGAGAAGGTGAAGTCTGAAGGGTGAATCAGAAGAAGCAGAAGAAGGAGAAGGAGAAGGTGAAGTCTGGAGGGTGAATCAGAAGTAGCAGAAGAAGGAGAAGGAGAAGGTGAAGTCTAGAGGGTGAATCAGAAGAAGTAGAAGAAGGAGAAGGAGAAGGTGAAGTCTGGACGGTGTATCAAAAGAAGTAGAAGAAGGAGAAGGAGAAGGTGAAGTCTGGAGGGTGAATCAGAAGAAGCAGAAGAAGGAGAATGAGAAGGTGAAGTCTGGAGGGTGAATCAGAAGAAGCAGAAGAAGGAGAAGGAGAAGATGAAGTCTGGAGGGTGAATCAGAAGAAGTAGAAGAAGGAGAAGGAGAAGGTGAAGTCTGGATGGTGAATCAGAAGAAGCAGAAGAAGGAGAAGGAGAAGGTGAAGTCTGGAGGGTGAATCAGAAGAAGCAGAAGAAGGAGAAGGAGAAGGTGAAGCCTGGAGGGTGAATCAGAAGAAGCAGAATAAGGAGAAGGTGAAGTCTGGAGGGTGAATCAGAAGAAGCAGAAGAAGGAGAAGGAGAAGGTGAAGTCTGGAGGGTGAATCAGAAGAAGTAGAAGAAGGAGAAGGAGAAGGTGAAGTCTGGAGGGTGAAGCAGAAGAAGTAGAAGAAGGAGAAGGAGAAGGTGAAGTCAGGAGGGTGAATCAGAAGAAGTAGAAGAAGGAGAAGGAGAAGGTGAAGTCTGGAGGGTGAATCAGAAGAAGCAGAAGAAGGAGAAGCAGAAGGTGAAGTCAGGAGGGTGAATCAGAAGAAGCAGAAGAAGGAGAAGGAGAAGGTGAAGTTAGGAGGGTGAATCAGAAGAAGCAGAAGAAGGAGAAGGAGAAGGTGAAGTCAGGGGGGTGAAGCAGAAGAAGCAGAAGAAGGAGAAGGAGAAGGTGAAGTCAGGAGGGTGAAGCAGAAGAAGCAGAAGAAGGAGAAGGAGAAGGTGAAGTCTGGAGGGCGCAGCAGAAGAAGCAGAAGAAGGAGGAGGAGAAGGTGAAGTCTGGAGGGTGAAGCAGAAGAAGCAGAAGAAGGAGAAGGAGAAGGTGAAGTATGGAGGGAGAATCAGAAGAAGTAGAAGAAGGAGAAGAAGAAGGTGAAGTCAGGAGGGTGAAGCAGAAGAAGCAGAAGAAGGAGAAGGTGAAGGTGAAGTCTGGAGGGTAAAGCAGAAGAAGCAGAAGAAGGAGAAGGAGAAGGTGAAGTCTGGAGGGCGAAGCAGAAGAAGCAGAAGAATGAGAAGGAGAAGGTGAAGTCTGGAGGGTGAATCAGAAGAAGCAGAAGATGGAGAAGGAGAAGGTGAAGTCTGGAGGGAGAAGCAGAAGAAGTAGAAGAAGGAGTAGGAGAAGGTGAAGTCTGGAGGGTGAATCCGAAGAAGGAGAAGAAGGAGAAGGAGAAGGTGAAGTCTGGAGGGTGAATCAGAAGAAGTAGAAGAAGGAGAAGGAGAAGGTGAAGTCTGGAGGGTGAATCAGAAGAAGCAGAAGAAGGAGAAGGAGAAGGTGAAGTCTGGAGGGTGAATCAGAAGAAGTAGAAGAAGGAGAAGGAGAAGGTGTAGTCTGGAGGGTGAATCAGAAGAAGTAGGCGAAGGAGAAGGAGAAGGTGAAGTCTGGAGGGTGAATCAGAAGAAGCAGAAGAAGGAGAAGTAGAAGGTGAAGTCTGGAGGGTGAATCAGAAGAAGCAGAAGAACGAGAAGGAGAAGATGACGTCTGGAGGGTGAATCAGAAGAAGTAGAAGAAGGAGAAGGAGAAGGTGAGGTCTGGAGGGTGAATCAGAAGAAGCAGAAGAAGGAGAAGGTGAAGTCTGAAGGGTGAATCAGAAGAAGCAGAAGAAGGAGAAGGAGAAGGTGAAGTCTGAAGGGTGAATCAGAAGAAGCAGAAGAAGGAGAAGGAGAAGGTGAAGTCTGGATGGTGAATCAGAAGAAGCAGAAGAAGGAGAAGGAGAAGGTGAAGTCTGGAGGGTGAATCAGAAGAAGCAGAAGAAGGAGAAGGAGAAGGTGAAGCCTGGAGGGTGAATCAGAAGAAGCAGAATAAGGAGAAGGTGAAGTCTGGAGGGTGAATCAGAAGAAGCAGAAGAAGGAGAAGGAGAAGGTGAAGTCTGGAGGGTGAATCAGAAGAAGTAGAAGAAGGAGAAGGAGAAGGTGAAGTCTGGAGGGTGAAGCAGAAGAAGTAGAAGAAGGAGAAGGAGAAGGTGAAGTCAGGAGGGTGAATCAGAAGAAGTAGAAGAAGGAGAAGGAGAAGGTGAAGTCTAGAGGGTGAATCAGAAGAAGTAGAAGAAGGAGAAGGAGAAGGTGAAGTCTGGACGGTGTATCAAAAGAAGTAGAAGAAGGAGAAGGAGAAGGTGCAGTCTGAAGGGTGAATCAGAAGAAGCAGAAGAAGGAGAAGGAGAAGGTGAAGTCTGGAGGGTGAATCAGAAGAAGCAGAAGAACGAGAAGGAGAAGATGACGTCTGGAGGGTGAATCAGAAGAAGTAGAAGAAGGAGAAGGAGAAGGTGAGGTCTGGAGGGTGAATCAGAAGAAGCAGAAGAAGGAGAAGGTGAAGTCTGAAGGGTGAATCAGAAGAAGCAGAAGAAGGAGAAGGAGAAGGTGAAGTCTGAAGGGTGAATCAGAAGAAGCAGAAGAAGGAGAAGGAGAAGGTGAAGTCTGGAGGGTGAATCAGAAGTAGCAGAAGAAGGAGAAGGAGAAGGTGAAGTCTAGAGGGTGAATCAGAAGAAGTAGAAGAAGGAGAAGGAGAAGGTGAAGTCTGGACGGTGTATCAAAAGAAGTAGAAGAAGGAGAAGGAGAAGGTGAAGTCTGGAGGGTGAATCAGAAGAAGCAGAAGAAGGAGAATGAGAAGGTGAAGTCTGGAGGGTGAATCAGAAGAAGCAGAAGAAGGAGAAGGAGAAGATGAAGTCTGGAGGGTGAATCAGAAGAAGTAGAAGAAGGAGAAGGAGAAGGTGAAGTCTGGATGGTGAATCAGAAGAAGCAGAAGAAGGAGAAGGAGAAGGTGAAGTCTGGAGGGTGAATCAGAAGAAGCAGAAGAAGGAGAAGGAGAAGGTGAAGCCTGGAGGGTGAATCAGAAGAAGCAGAATAAGGAGAAGGTGAAGTCTGGAGGGTGAATCAGAAGAAGCAGAAGAAGGAGAAGGAGAAGGTGAAGTCTGGAGGGTGAATCAGAAGAAGTAGAAGAAGGAGAAGGAGAAGGTGAAGTCTGGAGGGTGAAGCAGAAGAAGTAGAAGAAGGAGAAGGAGAAGGTGAAGTCAGGAGGGTGAATCAGAAGAAGTAGAAGAAGGAGAAGGAGAAGGTGAAGTCTGGAGGGTGAATCAGAAGAAGCAGAAGAAGGAGAAGCAGAAGGTGAAGTCAGGAGGGTGAATCAGAAGAAGCAGAAGAAGGAGAAGGAGAAGGTGAAGTTAGGAGGGTGAATCAGAAGAAGCAGAAGAAGGAGAAGGAGAAGGTGAAGTCAGGGGGGTGAAGCAGAAGAAGCAGAAGAAGGAGAAGGAGAAGGTGAAGTCAGGAGGGTGAAGCAGAAGAAGCAGAAGAAGGAGAAGGAGAAGGTGAAGTCTGGAGGGCGCAGCAGAAGAAGCAGAAGAAGGAGGAGGAGAAGGTGAAGTCTGGAGGGTGAAGCAGAAGAAGCAGAAGAAGGAGAAGGAGAAGGTGAAGTATGGAGGGAGAATCAGAAGAAGTAGAAGAAGGAGAAGAAGAAGGTGAAGTCAGGAGGGTGAAGCAGAAGAAGCAGAAGAAGGAGAAGGTGAAGGTGAAGTCTGGAGGGTAAAGCAGAAGAAGCAGAAGAAGGAGAAGGAGAAGGTGAAGTCTGGAGGGCGAAGCAGAAGAAGCAGAAGAATGAGAAGGAGAAGGTGAAGTCTGGAGGGTGAATCAGAAGAAGCAGAAGATGGAGAAGGAGAAGGTGAAGTCTGGAGGGAGAAGCAGAAGAAGTAGAAGAAGGAGTAGGAGAAGGTGAAGTCTGGAGGGTGAATCCGAAGAAGGAGAAGAAGGAGAAGGAGAAGGTGAAGTCTGGAGGGTGAATCAGAAGAAGTAGAAGAAGGAGAAGGAGAAGGTGAAGTCTGGAGGGTGAATCAGAAGAAGCAGAAGAAGGAGAAGGAGAAGGTGAAGTCTGGAGGGTGAATCAGAAGAAGTAGAAGAAGGAGAAGGAGAAGGTGTAGTCTGGAGGGTGAATCAGAAGAAGTAGGCGAAGGAGAAGGAGAAGGTGAAGTCTGGAGGGTGAATCAGAAGAAGCAGAAGAAGGAGAAGTAGAAGGTGAAGTCTGGAGGGTGAATCAGAAGAAGCAGAAGAAGGAGAAGGAGAAGGTGAAGTCTGGAGGGTGATTCAGAAGAAGTAGAAGAAGGAGAAGGAGAAGGTGAAGTCTGGAGGGTGAATCAGAAGAAGCAGAAGAAGTAGAAGGAGAAGGTGAAGTCTGGAGGGTGAATCAGAAGACGTAGAAGAAGGAGAAGGAGAAGGTGAAGTCTGGAGGGTGAGTCAGAAGAAGCAGAAGAAGGAGAAGGAGAAGGTGAAGTCAGGAGGGTGAATCAGAAGAAGCAGAAGAAGGAGAAGGAGAAGGTGAAGTCTGGAGGGTGAATCAGAAGAAGCAGAAGAAGGAGAAGGAGAAGGTGAAGACTGGAGGGTGAATCAGAAGAAGTAGAAGAAGGAGAAGGAGAAGGTGAAGTCTGGAGGGTGAATCAGAAGAAGTAGAAGAAGGAGAAGGATAAGGCGAAGTCTGGAGGGTGAATCAGAAGAAGCAGAAGAAGGAGCAGGAGAAGGTGATGTCTGGAGGGTGAATCAGAAGAAGCAGAAGAAGGAGAAGGAGAAGATGAAGTCTGGAGGGTGAATCAGAAGAAGTAGAAGAAGGAGAAGGAGAAGGTGAGGTCTGGAGGGTGAATCAGAAGAAGCAGAAGAAGGAGAAGGAGAAGGTGCAGTCTGAAGGGTGAATCAGAAGAAGCAGAAGAAGGAGAAGGAGAAGGTGAAGTCTGGAGGGTGAATCAGAAGAAGCAGAAGAAGGACAAGGAGAAGGTGAAGTCTGGTGGGTGAATCAGAAGAAGCAGAAGAAGGAGAAGGAGAAGGTGAAGTCTGGAGGGTGAATCAGAAGAAGTAGAAGAAGGAGAAGGAGAAGGTGAAGTCTGGAGGGTGAATCAGAAGAAGTAGAAGAAGGAGAAGGAGAAGGTGAAGTCTGGAGGGTGAATCAGAAGAAGCAGAAGAAGGAGAAGGAGAAGATGAAGTCTGGAGGGTGAATCAGAAGAAATAGAAGAAGGAGAAGGAGAAGGTGAAGTCTGGAGGGTGAAACAGAAGAAGCAGAAGAAGGAGAAGGAGAAGGTAAAGTCTGGAGGGTGAATCAGGAGAAGCAGAATAAGGCGAAGGAGAAGGTGAAGTCTGGAGGGTGAATCAGAAGAAGCAGAAGAAGGAGAAGGAGAAGGTGAAGTCTGGAGGGTGAATCAGAAGAAGTAGAAGAAGGAGATGGAGAAGGTGAAGCCTGGAGGGTGAAGCAGAAGAAGTAGAAGAAGGAGAAGGAGAAGGTGAAGTCAGGAGGGTGAATCAGAAGAAGTAGAAGAAGGAGAAGGAGAAGGTGAAGTCACGAGGGTGAATCAGAAGAAGCAGAAGAAGGAGAAGGAGAAGGTGAAGTCTGGAGGGTGAATCAGAAGAATCAGAAGAAGGAGAAGGAGAAGGTGAAGTCTGGAGGGTGAATCAGAAGAAGCAGAAGAAAGAGAAGGAGAAGGTGAAGTCTGGAGGGTGAAGCAGAAGAAGCAGAAGAAGGAGAAGGAGAAGGTGAAGACTGGAGGGTGAATCAGAAGAAGTAGAAGAAGGAGAAGGAGAAGGTGAAGTCTGGAGGGTGAATCAGAAGAAGTAGAAGAAGGAGAAGGAGAAGGTGAAGTCTGGAGGGTGAATGAGAAGAAGCAGAAGAAGGAGAAGGAGAAGATGAAGTCTGGAGAGTGAATCAGAAGAAGCAGAAGAAGGAGAAGGAGAAGATGAAGTCTGGAGGGTGAATCAGCAGAAGTAGAAGAAGGAGAAGGAGATGGTGAGGTCTGGAGGGTGAATCAGAAGAACCAGAAGAAGGAGAAGGAGAAGGTGAAGTCTGGAGGGTGAATCAGAAGAAGCAGAAGAAGGAAAAGGAGAAGGTGAAGTCAGGGGTGTGAAGCAGAAGAAGTAGAAGAAGGAGAAGGAGAAGGTGAAGTCAGGAGTGTGAAGCAGAAGAAGCAGAAGAAGGAGCAGGAGAAGGTGAAGTCTGGAGGGTGAAGCAGAAGAAGCAGAAGAAGGAAAAGTAGAAGGTGAAGTCTGGAGGGTGAAGCAGAAGAAGTAGAAGAAGGAGAAGGAGAAGGTGAAGTCTGGAGGGTGAATCAGAAGAAGTAGAAGAAGGAGAAGGAGAAGGTGAAGTCTGGAGGGTGAATCAGAAGAAGTAGAAGAAGGAGAAGGAGAAGGTGAAGTCTGGAGGGTGAATCAGAAGAAGCAGAAGATGGAGAAGGAGAAGGTGAAGTCTGGAGGGAGAAGCAGAAGAAGTAGAAGTAGGAGAAGGAGAAGGTGAAGTCTGGAGGGTGAATCAGAAGAAGTAGAAGAAGGAGAAGGGGAAGGTGAAGTCTGGAGGGTGAATCAGAAGAAGCAGAAGAAGGAGAAGGAGAAGGTGAAGTCTGGAGGGTGAATCAGAAGAAGTAGAAGAAGGAGAAGGAGAAGGTGAAGTCTGGAGGGTGAATCAGAAGAAGCAGAAGAAGGAGAAGGAGAAGATGAAGTCTGGAGGGTGAATCAGAAGAAGTAGAAGAAGGAGAAGGTGAAGTCTGGAGGGTGAATCAGAAGAAGCAGAAGAAGGAGAAGGAGAAGGTGAAGTCTGGAGGGTGAATCAGAAGAAGCAGAAGAAGGAGAAGGGAAGGTGAAATCTGGAGGGTGAATCAGAAGAAGTAGAAGAAGGAGAAGGAGAAGGTGAAGTCTGGAGGGTGAATCAGAAGAAGCAGAAGAAGTAGAAGGAGAAGGTGAAGTCCCGAGGGTGAATCAGAAGAAGTAGAAGAAGGAGAAGGAGAAGGTGAAGTCTGGAGGGTGAATCAGAAGAAGCAGATGAAGGAGAAGGAGAAGGTGAAGTCTGGAGGGTGAATCAGAAGAAGCAGAAGAAGGAGAAGGGAAGGTGAAGTCTGGAGGGTGAATCAGAAGAAGCAGAAGAAGGAGAAGGAGAAGGTGAAGTCTGGAGGGTGAATCAGAAGAAGCAGAAGAAGGAGAAGGAGAAGGTGAAGACTGGAGGGTGAATCAGAAGAAGTAGAAGAAGGAGAAGGAGAAGGTGAAGTCTGGAGGGTGAATCAGAAGAAGTAGAAGAAGGAGAAGGAGAAGGCGAAGTCTGGAGGGTGAATCAGAAGAAGCAGAAGAAGGAGCAGGAGAAGGTGAAGTCTGGAGGGTGAATCAGAAGAAGCAGAAGAAGGAGAAGGAGAAGATGAAGTCTGGAGGGTGAATCAGAGGAAGTAGAAGAAGGAGAAGGAGAAGGTGAGGTCTGGAGGGTGAATCAGAAGAAGCAGAAGAAGGAGAAGGAGAAGGTGCAGTCTGAAGGGTGAATCAGAAGAAGCAGAAGAAGGAGAAGGAGAAGGTGAAGTCTGGAGGGTGAATCAGAGGAAGTAGAAGAAGGAGAAGGAGAAGGTGAGGTCTGGAGGGTGAATCAGAAGAAGCAGAAGAAGGAGAAGGAGAAGGTGCAGTCTGAAGGGTGAATCAGAAGAAGCAGAAGAAGGAGAAGGAGAAGGTGAAGTCTGGAGGGTGAATCAGAAGAAGCAGAAGAAGGAGAAGGAGAAGGTGATCTCTGGAGGGTGAATCAGAAGAAGCAGAAGAAGGAGAAGGAGAAGGTGAAGTCTGGAGGGTGAATCTGAAGAAGTAGAAGAAGGAGAAGCAGAAGGTGAAGTCTGGAGGGTGAATCAGAAGAAGTAGGCGAAGGAGAAGGAGAAGGTGAAGTCTGGAGGGTGAATCAGAAGAAGCAGAAGAAGGAGAAGGAGAAGATGAAGTCTGGAGGGTGAATCAGAAGAAGTAGAAGAAGGAGAAGGTGAAGTCTGGAGGGTGAATCAGAAGAAGCAGAAGAAGGAGAAGGAGAAGGTGAAGTCTGGAGGGTGAATCAGAAGAAGCAGAAGAAGGAGAAGGGAAGGTGAAGTCTGGAGGGTGAATCAGAAGAAGCAGAAGAAGTAGAAGGAGAAGGTGAAGTCCCGAGGGTGAATCAGAAGAAGTAGAAGAAGGAGAAGGAGAAGGTGAAGTCTGGAGGGTGAATCAGAAGAAGCAGATGAAGGAGAAGGAGAAGGTGAAGTCTGGAGGGTGAATCAGAAGAAGCAGAAGAAGGAGAAGGGAAGGTGAAGTCTGGAGGGTGAATCAGAAGAAGCAGAAGAAGGAGAAGGAGAAGGTGAAGTCTGGAGGGTGAATCAGAAGAAGCAGAAGAAGGAGAAGGAGAAGGTGAAGACTGGAGGGTGAATCAGAAGAAGTAGAAGAAGGAGAAGGAGAAGGTGTAGTCTGGAGGGTGAATCAGAAGAAGTAGGCGAAGGAGAAGGAGAAGGTGAAGTCTGGAGGGTGAATCAGAAGAAGCAGAAGAAGGAGAAGGAGAAGATGAAGTCTGGAGGGTGAATCAGAAGAAGTAGAAGAAGGAGAAGGTGATGTCTGGAGGGTGAATCAGAAGAAGCAGAAGAAGGAGAAGGAGAAGGTGAAGTCTGGAGGGTGAATCAGAAGAAGCAGAAGAAGGAGAAGGGAAGGTGAAGTCTGGAGGGTGAATCAGAAGAAGCAGAAGAAGTAGAAGGAGAAGGTGAAGTCCCGAGGGTGAATCAGAAGAAGTAGAAGAAGGAGAAGGAGAAGGTGAAGTCTGGAGGGTGAATCAGAAGAAGCAGATGAAGGAGAAGGAGAAGGTGAAGTCTGGAGGGTGAATCAGAAGAAGCAGAAGAAGGAGAAGGGAAGGTGAAGTCTGGAGGGTGAATCAGAAGAAGCAGAAGAAGGAGAAGGAGAAGGTGAAGTCTGGAGGGTGAATCAGAAGAAGCAGAAGAAGGAGAAGGAGAAGGTGAAGACTGGAGGGTGAATCAGAAGAAGTAGAAGAAGGAGAAGGAGAAGGTGAAGTCTGGAGGGTGAATCAGAAGAAGTAGAAGAAGGAGAAGGAGAAGGCGAAGTCTGGAGGGTGAATCAGAAGAAGCAGAAGAAGGAGCAGGAGAAGGTGAAGTCTGGAGGGTGAATCAGAAGAAGCAGAAGAAGGAGAAGGAGAAGATGAAGTCTGGAGGGTGAATCAGAGGAAGTAGAAGAAGGAGAAGGAGAAGGTGAGGTCTGGAGGGTGAATCAGAAGAAGCAGAAGAAGGAGAAGGAGAAGGTGCAGTCTGAAGGGTGAATCAGAAGAAGCAGAAGAAGGAGAAGGAGAAGGTGAAGTCTGGAGGGTGAATCAGAGGAAGTAGAAGAAGGAGAAGGAGAAGGTGAGGTCTGGAGGGTGAATCAGAAGAAGCAGAAGAAGGAGAAGGAGAAGGTGCAGTCTGAAGGGTGAATCAGAAGAAGCAGAAGAAGGAGAAGGAGAAGGTGAAGTCTGGAGGGTGAATCAGAAGAAGCAGAAGAAGGAGAAGGAGAAGGTGATCTCTGGAGGGTGAATCAGAAGAAGCAGAAGAAGGAGAAGGAGAAGGTGAAGTCTGGAGGGTGAATCTGAAGAAGTAGAAGAAGGAGAAGCAGAAGGTGAAGTCTGGAGGGTGAATCAGAAGAAGTAGAAGAAGGAGAAGGAGAAGGTGTAGTCTGGAGGGTGAATCAGAAGAAGTAGGCGAAGGAGAAGGAGAAGGTGAAGTCTGGAGGGTGAATCAGAAGAAGCAGAAGAAGGAGAAGGAGAAGATGAAGTCTGGAGGGTGAATCAGAAGAAGTAGAAGAAGGAGAAGGTGAAGTCTGGAGGGTGAATCAGAAGAAGCAGAAGAAGGAGAAGGAGAAGGTGAAGTCTGGAGGGTGAATCAGAAGAAGCAGAAGAAGAAGAAGGGAAGGTGAAGTCTGGAGGGTGAATCAGAAGAAGTAGAAGAAGGAGAAGGAGAAGGTGAAGTCTGGAGGGTGAATCAGAAGAAGCAGAAGAAGTAGAAGGAGAAGGTGAAGTCCCGAGGGTGAATCAGAAGAAGTAGAAGAAGGAGAAGGAGAAGGTGAAGTCTGGAGGGTGAATCAGAAGAAGCAGATGAAGGAGAAGGAGAAGGTGAAGTCTGGAGGGTGAATCAGAAGAAGCAGAAGAAGGAGAAGGGAAGGTGAAGTCTGGAGGGTGAATCAGAAGAAGCAGAAGAAGGAGAAGGAGAAGGTGAAGTCTGGAGGGTGAATCAGAAGAAGCAGAAGAAGGAGAAGGAGAAGGTGAAGACTGGAGGGTGAATCAGAAGAAGTAGAAGAAGGAGAAGGAGAAGGTGAAGTCTGGAGGGTGAATCAGAAGAAGTAGAAGAAGGAGAAGGAGAAGGCGAAGTCTGGAGGGTGAATCAGAAGAAGCAGAAGAAGGAGCAGGAGAAGGTGAAGTCTGGAGGGTGAATCAGAAGAAGCAGAAGAAGGAGAAGGAGAAGATGAAGTCTGGAGGGTGAATCAGAGGAAGTAGAAGAAGGAGAAGGAGAAGGTGAGGTCTGGAGGGTGAATCAGAAGAAGCAGAAGAAGGAGAAGGAGAAGGTGCAGTCTGAAGGGTGAATCAGAAGAAGCAGAAGAAGGAGAAGGAGAAGGTGAAGTCTGGAGGGTGAATCAGAGGAAGTAGAAGAAGGAGAAGGAGAAGGTGAGGTCTGGAGGGTGAATCAGAAGAAGCAGAAGAAGGAGAAGGAGAAGGTGCAGTCTGAAGGGTGAATCAGAAGAAGCAGAAGAAGGAGAAGGAGAAGGTGAAGTCTGGAGGGTGAATCAGAAGAAGCAGAAGAAGGAGAAGGAGAAGGTGAAGTCTGGAGGGTGAATCTGAAGAAGTAGAAGAAGGAGAAGCAGAAGGTGAAGTCTGGAGGGTGAATCAGAAGAAGTAGAAGAAGGAGAAGGAGAAGGTGTAGTCTGGAGGGTGAATCAGAAGAAGTAGGCGAAGGAGAAGGAGAAGGTGAAGTCTGGAGGGTGAATCAGAAGAAGCAGAAGAAGGAGAAGGAGAAGATGAAGTCTGGAGGGTGAATCAGAAGAAGTAGAAGAAGGAGAAGGTGAAGTCTGGAGGGTGAATCAGAAGAAGCAGAAGAAGGAGAAGGAGAAGGTGAAGTCTGGAGGGTGAATCAGAAGAAGCAGAAGAAGGAGAAGGGAAGGTGAAGTCTGGAGGGTGAATCAGAAGAAGTAGAAGAAGGAGAAGGAGAAGGTGAAGTCTGGAGGGTGAATCAGAAGAAGCAGAAGAAGTAGAAGGAGAAGGTGAAGTCCCGAGGGTGAATCAGAAGAAGCAGAAGAAGGAGAAGGAGAAGGTGAAGACTGGAGGGTGATTCAGAAGAAGTAGAAGAAGGAGAAGGAGAAGGTGAAGTCTGGAGGGTGAATCAGAAGAAGTAGAAGAAGGAGAAGGAGAAGGCGAAGTCTGGAGGGTGAATCAGAAGAAGCAGAAGAAGGAGCAGGAGAAGGTGAAGTCTGGAGGCTGAATCAGAAGAAGCAGAAGAAGGAGAAGGAGAAGATGAAGTCTGGAGGGTGAATCAGAGGAAGTAGAAGAAGGAGAAGGAGAAGGTGAGGTCTGGAGGGTGAATCAGAAGAAGCAGAAGAAGGAGAAGGAGAAGGTGCAGTCTGAAGGGTGAATCAGAAGAAGCAGAAGAAGGAGAAGGAGAAGGTGAAGTCTGGAGGGTGAATCAGAAGAAGCAGAAGAAGGAGAAGGAGAAGGTGATCTCTGGAGGGTGAATCAGAAGAAGCAGAAGAAGGAGAAGGAGAAGGTGAAGTCTGGAGGGTGAATCTGAAGAAGTAGAAGAAGGAGAAGGAGAAGGTGAAATCTGGAGGGTGAATCAGAAGAAGTAGAAGAAGGAGAAGGAGAAGGTGAAGTCTGGAGGGTGAATCAGAAGAAGCAGAAGAAGGAGAAGGAGAAGGTGAAGTCTGGAGGGTGAATCAGAAGAAGTAGAAGAAGGAAAAGGAGACGGTGAAGTCTGGAGGGTGAATCAGAAGAAGCAGAAGAAGGAGAAGGAGAAGGTGAAGTCTGGAGGGTGAATCAGAAGAAGCAGAAGAAGGAGAAGGGAAGGTGAAGTCTGGAGGGTGAATCAGAAGAAGTAGAAGAAGGAGAAGGAGAAGGTGAAGTCTGGAGGGTGAATCAGAAGAAGCAGAAGAAGGAGAAGGAGAAGATGAAGTCTGGAGGGTGAATCAGAAGAAATAGAAGAAGGAGAAGGAGAAGGTGAAGTCTGGAGGGTGAAACAGAAGAAGCAGAAGAAGGAGAAGGAGAAGGTAAAGTCTGGAGGGTGAATCAGGAGAAGCAGAAGAAGGAGAAGGAGAAGGTGAAGTCTGGAGGGTGAATCAGAAGAAGTAGAAGAAGGAGAAGGAGAAGGTGAAGTCTGGAGGGTGAATCAGAAGAAGTAGAAGAAGGAGAAGGAGAAGGTGAAGTCTGGAGGGTGAATCAGAAGAAGCAGAAGAAGGAGAAGGAGAAGATGAAGTCTGGAGGGTGAATCAGAAGAAATAGAAGAAGGAGAAGGAGAAGGTGAAGTCTGGAGGGTGAAACAGAAGAAGCAGAAGAAGGAGAAGGAGAAGGTAAAGTCTGGAGGGTGAATCAGGAGAAGCAGAATAAGGCGAAGGAGAAGGTGAAGTCTGGAGGGTGTATCAGAAGAAGCAGAAGAAGGAGAAGGAGAAGGTGAAGTCTGGAGGGTGAATCAGAAGAAGTAGAAGAAGGAGAAGGAGAAGGTGAAGCCTGGAGGGTAAATCAGAAGAAGTAGAAGAAGGAGAAGGAGAAGGTGAAGTCAGGAGGGTGAATCAGAAGAAGTAGAAGAAGGAGAAGGAGAAGGTGAAGTCAGGAGGGTGAATCAGAAGAAGCAGAAGAAGGAGAAGGAGAAGGTGAAGTCTGGAGGGTGAATCAGAAGAATCAGAAGAAGGAGAAGGAGAAGGTGAAGTCTGGAGGGTGAATCAGAAGAAGCAGAAGAAAGAGAAGGAGAAGGTGAAGTCTGGAGGGTGAAGCAGAAGAAGCAGAAGAAGGAGAAGGAGAAGGTGAAGACTGGAGGGTGAATCAGAAGAAGTAGAAGAAGGAGAAGGAGAAGGTGAAGTCTGGAGGGTGAATCAGAAGAAGCAGAAGAAGGAGAAGGAGAAGGTGAAGTCTGGAGGGTGAATCAGAAGAAGCAGAAGAAGGAGAAGGAGAAGATGAAGTCTGGATGGTGAATCAGAAGAAGTAGAAGAAGGAGAAGGAGATGGTGAGGTCTGGAGGGTGAATCAGAAGAACCAGAAGAAGGAGAAGGAGAAGATGAAGTCTGGAGGGTGAATCAGAAGAAGCAGAAGAAGGAGAAGGAGAAGGTGAAGTCTGGAGGGTGAATCAGAAGAAGCAGAAGAAGGAGAAGGAGAAGGTGAAGTCAGGAGGGTGAATCAGAAGAAGCAGAAGAAGGAGAAGGAGAAGGTGAAGTTAGGAGGGTGAATCAGAAGAAGCAGAAGAAGGAGAAGGAGAAGATGAAGTCTGGAGGGTGAATCAGCAGAAATAGAAGAAGGAGAAGGAGAAGGTGAAGTCTGGAGGGGGAAACAGAAGAAGCAGAAGAAGGAGAAGGAGAAGGTAAAGTCTGGAGGGTGAATCAGGAGAAGCAGAAGAAGGAGAAGGAGAAGGTGAAGTCTGGAGGGTGTATCAGAAGAAGTAGAAGAAGGAGAAGGAGAAGGTGAAGTCTGGAGGGTGAATCAGAAGAAGTAGAAGAAGGAGAAGGAGAAGGTGAAGTCTGGAGGGTGAATCAGAAGAAGCAGAAGGAGGAGAAGGAGAAGATGAAGTCTGGAGGGTGAATCAGAAGAAATAGAAGAAGGAGAAGGAGAAGGTGAAGTCTGGAGGGTAATACAGAAGAAGCAGAAGAAGGAGAAGGAGAAGGTAAAGTCTGGAGGGTGAATCAGTAGAAGCAGAATAAGGCGAAGGAGAAGGTGAAGTCTGGAGGGTGAATCAGAAGAAGCAGAAGAAGGAGAAGGAGAAGGTGAAGTCTGGAGGGTGAATCAGAAGAAGCAGAAGAAGGAGAAGGAGAAGGTGAAGTCAGGAGGGTGAATCAGAAGAAGCAGAAGAAGGAGAAGGAGAAGGTGAAGTTAGGAGGGTGAATCAGAAGAAGCAGAAGAAGGAGAAGGAGAAGGTGAAGTCAGGGGGTGAAGCAGAAGAAGTAGAAGAAGGAGAAGGAGAAGGTGAAGTCAGGAGGGTGAAGCAGAAGAAGCAGAAGAAGGAGAAGGAGAAGGTGAAGTCTGGAGGGCGCAGCAGAAGAAGCAGGAGAAGGAGAAGGAGAAGGTGATGTCTGGAGGGTGAAGCAGAAGAAGCAGAAGAAGGAGAAGGAGAAGGTAAAGTCTGGAGGTTGAATCAGAAGAAGTAGAAGAAGGAGAAGGAGAAGGTGAGGTCAGGAGGGTGAAGCAGAAGAAGCAGAAGAAGGAGAAGGAGAAGGTGAAGTCTGGAGGGTGAAGCAGAAGAAGCAGAAGAAGGAGAAGGAGAAGGTGAAGTCTGGAGGGTGAATCAGAAGAAGCAGAAGAAGGAGAAGGAGAAGGTGAAGTCTGGAGGGTGAATCAGAAGAAGCAGAAGAAGGAGAAGGAGCAGGTGAAGTCTGGAGGGTGAATCAGATGAAGCAGAAGAATTAGAAGGAGAAGGTGAAGTCTGGAGGGTGAATCAGAAGAAGTAGAAGAAGGAGAAGGAGAAGGTGAAGTCTGGAGGGTGAATCAGCAGAAGCAGAAGAAGGAGAAGGAGAAGGTGAAGTCAGGAGGGTGAATCAGAAGAAGGAGAAGAAGGAGAAGGAGAAGGTGAAGTCTGGAGGGTGAATCAGAAGAAGCAGAAGAAGGAGAAGGAGAAGGTGAAGACTGGAGGGTATATCAGAAGATGTAGAAGAAGGAGAAGGAGAAGGCGAAGTCTGGAGGGTGAATCAGAAGAAGCAGAAGAAGGAGAAGGAGAAGGTGAAGTCTGGAGGGTGAATCAGAAGAAGCAGAAGAAGGAGAAGGAGAAGATGAAGTCTGGAGGGTGAATCAGAAGAAGTAGAAGAAGGAGAAGGTGAGGTCTGGAGGGTGAATCAGAAGAAGAAGAAGAAGGAGAAGGAGAAGGTGAAGTCTGAAGGATGAATCAGAAGAAGCAGAAGAAGGAGAAGGAGAAGGTGAAGTCTGAAGGGTGAAGCAGAAGAAGCAGAAGAAGGAGAAGGAGAAGGTGAAGTCTGGAGGGTGAATCAGAAGAAGCAGAAGAAGGAGAAGGAGAAGGTGAAGTCTGGAGGGTGAATAAGAAGAAGCAGAAGAAGGAGAAGGAGAAGGTGAAGTCTGGAGGGCGCAGCAGAAGAAGCAGAAGAAGGAGAAGGAGAAGGTGAAGTCTGGAGGGTGAATCAGAAGAAGTAGAAGAAGGAGAAGGAGAAGGTGAAGTCAGGAGAGTGAAGCAGAAGAAGCAGAAGAAGGAGAAGGAGAAGGTGAAGTCTGGAGGGTGAAGCAGAAGAAGCAGAAGAAGGAGAAGGAGAAGGTGAAGTCTGGAGGGCGAAGCAGAAGAAGCAGAAGAAGGAGAAGGTGAAGTCTGGAGGGTGAAGCAGAAGAAGCAGAAGAAGGAGAAGGAGAAGGTGAAGTCTGGAGGGTGAATCAGAAGAAGTAGAAGAAGGAGAAGGAGAAGGTGAAGTCAGGAGGGTGAATCAGAAGAAGTAGAAGAAGGAGAAGGAGAAGGTGAAGTCAGGAGGGTGAAGCTGAAGAAGCAGAAGAAGGAGAAGGAGAAGGTGAAGTCAGGAGGGTGAATCGGAAGAAGTAGAAGAAGGAGAAGGAGAAGGTGAAGTCTGGAGGGTGAATCAGAAGAAGTAGAAGAAGGAGAAGGAGAAGGTGAAGTCTGGAGGGTGAATCAGAAGAAGTAGAAGAAGGAGAAGGAGAAGGTGAAGTCTGGAGGGTGAATCAGAAGAAGCAGAAGAAGGAGAAGGAGAAGGTGACGTCTGGAGGGAGAAGCAGATGAAGTAGAAGAAGGAGAAGGAGAAGGTGATGTCTGGAGGGTGAATCAAAAGAAGTAGAAGAAGGAGAAGGAGAAGGTGAAGTCTGGAGGGTGAATCAGAAGAAGTAGAAGACGGAGAAGGAGAAGGTGAAGTCTGGAGGGTGAATCAGAAGAAGCAGAAGAACGAGAAGGAGAAGGTGAAGTCTGGAGGGTGAATCAGAAGAAGTAGAAGAAGGAGAAGGAGAAGGTGTAGTCTGGAGGGTGAATCAGAAGAAGTTGACGAAGGAGAAGGAGAAGGTGAAGTCTGGAGGGTGAATCAGAAGAAGCAGAAGAACGAGAAGGAGAAGGTGAAGTCTGGAGGGTGAATCAGAAGAAGTAGAAGAAGGAGAAGGAGAAGGTGAAGTCTGGAGGATGAATCAGAAGAAGCAGAAGAAGGAGAAGGAGAAGGTGAAGTCTGGAGGGTGAATCAGAAGAAGCAGAAGAAGGAGAAGGAGAAGGTGAAGTCTGGAGTGTGAATCAGAAGAAGCAGAATAAGGAGAAGGAGAAGGTGAAGTCTGGAGGGTGAATCAGAAGAAGCAGAAGAAGGAGAAGGAGAAGGTGAAGTCTGGAGGGTGAATCAGAAGAAGTAGAAGAAGGAGAAGGAGAAGGTGAAGTCTGGAGGGTGAATCAGAAGAAGTAGAAGAAGGAGAAGGAGAAGGTGAAGTCTGGAGGGTGAATCAGAAGCAGTAGAAGAAGGAGAAGGAGAAGGTGAAGTCTGGAGGGTGAAGCAGAAGAAGTAGAAGGAGGAGAAGGAGAAGGTGAAGTCAGGAGGGTGAATCAGAAGAAGTAGAAGAAGGAGAAGGAGAAGGTGAAGTCAGGAGGGTGAATCAGAAGAAGCAGAAGAAGGAGAAGGAGAAGGTGAAGTCTGGAGGGTGAATCAGAAGAATCAGAAGAAGGAGAAGGAGAAGGTGAAGTCTGGAGGGTGAATCAGAAGAAGCAGAAGAAAGAGAAGGAGAAGGTGAATTCTGGAGGGTGAAGCAGAAGAAACAGAAGAAGGAGAAGGAGAAGGTGAAGACTGGAGGGTGAATCAGAAGAAGTAGAAGAAGGAGAAGGAGAAGGTGAGGTCTGGAGGGCGAATCAGAAGAAGTAGAAGAAGGAGAAGTAGAAGGTGAAGTCTGGAGGGTGAATCAGAAGAAGCAGAAGAAGGAGAAGGAGAAGGTGAAGTCTGGAGGGTGAATCAGAAGAAGCAGAAGAAGGAGAAGGAGAAGATGAAGTCTGGAGGGTGAATCAGAAGAAGTAGAAGAAGTAGAAGGAGAAGGTGAAGTCTGGAGGGTGAATCAGAAGAAGCAGAATAAGGAGAAGGAGAAGGTGAAGTCTGGAGGGTGAATCAGAAGAAGCAGAAGAAGGAGAAGGAGAAGGTGAAGTTAGGAGGGTGAATCAGAAGAAGCAGAAGAAGGAGAAGGAGAAGGTGAAGTCTGGAGGGTGAATCAGAAGAAGCAGAAGAAGGAGAAGGAGAAGGTGAAGTCTGGAGGGTGAATTAGAAGAAGCAGAAGAAGGAGAAGTAGAAGGTGAAGTCAGGATGGTGAATCAGAAGAAGCAGAAGAAGGAGAAGCAGAAGGTAAAGTTAGGAGGGTGAATCAGAAGAAGCAGAAGAAGGAGAAGGAGCAGGTGAAGTCAGGGGGGTGAAGCAGAACAAGTAGAAGAAGGAGAAGGAGAAGGTGAAGTCAGGAGGGTGAAGCAGAAGAAGCAGAAGAAGGAGAAGGAGAAGGTGAAGTCTGGAGGGTGAATCAGAAGAAGTAGAAGAAGGAGAAGGAGAAGGTGAAGTCAGGAGAGTGAAGCAGAAGAAGCAGAAGAAGGAGAAGGAGAAGGTGAAGTCTGGAGGGTGAAGCAGAAGAAGCAGAAGAAGGAGAAGGAGTAGGTGAAGTCTGGAGGGTGAATCAGAAGAAGTAGAAGAAGGAGAAGGAGAAGGTGAAGTCAGGAGGGTGAAGCAGAAGAAGCAGAAGAAGGAGAAGGAGAAGGTGAAGTCTGGAGGGTGAAGCAGAAGAAGCAGAAGAAGGAGAAGGAGAAGGTGAAGTCTGGAGGGTGAATCAGAAGAAGCAGAAGAAGGAGAAGGAGAAGGTGAAGTTTGGAGGGTGAATAAGAAGAAGCAGAAGAAGGAGAAGGAGAAGGTGAAGTCTGGAGGGCGCAGCAGAAGAAGCAGAAGAAGGAGAAGGAGAAGGTGAAGTCTGGAGGGTGAATCAGAAGAAGTAGAAGAAGGAGAAGGAGAAGGTGAAGTCAGGAGAGTGAAGCAGAAGAAGCAGAAGAAGGAGAAGGAGAAGGTGGAGTCTGGAGGGTGAAGCAGAAGAAGCAGAAGAAGGAGAAGGAGAAGGTGAAGTCTGGAGGGCGAAGCAGAAGAAGCAGAAGAAGGAGAAGGAGACGGTGAAGTCTGGAGGGTGAATCAGAAGAAGTAGAAGAAGGAGAAGGAGAAGGTGAAGTCAGGAGGGTGAATCAGAAGAAGTAGAAGAAGGAGAAGGAGAAGGTGAAGTCAGGAGGGTGAAGCAGAAGAAGCAGAAGAAGGAGAAGGAGAAGGTGAAGTCAGGAGGGTGAATCGGAAGAAGTAGAAGAAGGAGAAGGAGAAGGTGAAGTCTGGAGGGTGAATCAGAAGAAGTAGAAGAAGGAGAAGGAGAAGGTGAAGTCTGGAGGGTGAATCAGAAGAAGTAGAAGAAGGAGAAGGAGAAGGTGAAGTCTGGAGGGTGAATCAGAAGAAGCAGAAGAAGGAGAAGGAGAAGGTGACGTCTGGAGGGAGAAGCAGAAGAAGTAGAAGAAGGAGAAGGAGAAGGTGAAGTCTGGAGGGTGAATCAGAAGAAGTAGAAGAAGGAGAAGGAGAAGGTGAAGTCTGGAGTGTGAATCAGAAGAAGTAGAAGACGGAGAAGGAGAAGGTGAAGTCTGGAGGGTGAATCAGAAGAAGCAGAAGAACGAGAAGGAGAAGGTGAAGTCTGGAGGGTGAATCAGAAGAAGTAGAAGAAGGAGAAGGAGAAGGTGTAGTCTGGAGGGTGAATCAGAAGAAGTTGACGAAGGAGAAGGAGAAGGTGAAGTCTGGAGGGTGAATCAGAAGAAGCAGAAGAACGAGAAGGAGAAGGTGAAGTCTGGAGGGTGAATCAGAAGAAGTAGAAGAAGGAGAAGGAGAAGGTGAAGTCTGGAGGATGAATCAGAAGAAGCAGAAGAAGGAGAAGCAGAAGGTGAAGTCTGGAGGGTGAATCAGAAGAAGCAGAAGAAGGAGAAGGAGAAGGTGAAGTCTGGAGTGTGAATCAGAAGAAGCAGAATAAGGAGAAGGAGAAGATGAAGTCTGGAGGGTGAATCAGAAGAAGCAGAAGAAGGAGAAGGAGAAGGTGAAGTCTGGAGGGTGAATCAGAAGAAGTAGAAGAAGGAGAAGGAGAAGGTGAAGTCTGGAGGGTGAATCAGAAGAAGTAGAAGAAGGAGAAGGAGAAGGTGAAGTCTGGAGGGTGAATCAGAAGAAGCAGAAGAAGGAGAAGGAGAAGGTGACGTCTGGAGGGAGAAGCAGAAGCAGTAGAAGAAGGAGAAGGAGAAGGTGAAGTCTGGAGGGTGAATCAGAAGAAGCAGAATAAGGAGAAGGAGAAGGTGAAGTCTGGAGGGTGAATCAGAAGAAGCAGAAGAAGGAGAAGGAGAAGGTGAAGTTAGGAGGGTGAATCAGAAGAAGCAGAAGAAGGAGAAGGAGAAGGTGAAGTCTGGAGGGTGAATCAGAAGAAGCAGAAGAACGAGAAGGAGAAGGTGAAGTCTGGAGGGTGAATCAGAAGAAGTAGAAGAAGGAGAAGGAGAAGGTGAAGTCTGGAGGATGAATCAGAAGAAGCAGAAGAAGGAGAAGCAGAAGGTGAAGTCTGGAGGGTGAATCAGAAGAAGCAGAAGAAGGAGAAGGAGAAGGTGAAGTCTGGAGTGTGAATCAGAAGAAGCAGAATAAGGAGAAGGAGAAGATGAAGTCTGGAGGGTGAATCAGAAGAAGCAGAAGAAGGAGAAGGAGAAGGTGAAGTCTGGAGGGTGAATCAGAAGAAGTAGAAGAAGGAGAAGGAGAAGGTGAAGTCTGGAGGGTGAATCAGAAGAAGTAGAAGAAGGAGAAGGAGAAGGTGAAGTCTGGAGGGTGAATCAGAAGAAGCAGAAGAAGGAGAAGGAGAAGGTGACGTCTGGAGGGAGAAGCAGAAGCAGTAGAAGAAGGAGAAGGAGAAGGTGAAGTCTGGAGGGTGAATCAGAAGAAGCAGAATAAGGAGAAGGAGAAGGTGAAGTCTGGAGGGTGAATCAGAAGAAGCAGAAGAAGGAGAAGGAGAAGGTGAAGTTAGGAGGGTGAATCAGAAGAAGCAGAAGAAGGAGAAGGAGAAGGTGAAGTCTGGAGGGTGAATCAGAAGAAGCAGAAGAAGGAGAAGGAGAAGGTGAAGTCTGGAGGGTGAATTAGAAGAAGCAGAAGAAGGAGAAGGAGAAGGTGAAGTCAGGAGGGTGAATCAGAAGAAGCAGAAGAAGGAGAAACAGAAGGTAAAGTTAGGAGGGTGAATCAGAAGAAGCAGAAGAAGGAGAAGGAGCAGGTGAAGTCAGGGGGTGAAGCAGAAGAAGTAGAAGAAGGAGAAGGAGAAGGTGAAGTCAGGAGGGTGAAGCAGAAGAAGCAGAAGAAGGAGAAGGAGAAGGTGAAGTCTGGAGGGTGAATCAGAAGAAGTAGAAGAAGGAGAAGGAGAAGGTGAAGTCAGGAGAGTGAAGCAGAAGAAGCAGAAGAAGGAGAAGGAGAAGGTGAAGTCTGGAGGGTGAAGAAGAAGAAGCAGAAGAAGGACAAGGAGTAGGTGAAGTCTGGAGGGTGAATCAGAAGAAGTAGAAGAAGGAGAAGGAGAAGGTGAAGTCAGGAGGGTGAAGCAGAAGAAGCAGAAGAAGGAGAAGGAGAAGGTGAAGTCTGGAGGGTGAAGCAGAAGAAGCAGAAGAAGGAGAAGGAGAAGGTGAAGTCTGGAGGGTGAATCAGAAGAAGCAGAAGAAGGAGAAGGAGAAGGTGAAGTTTGGAGGGTGAATAAGAAGAAGCAGAAGAAGGAGAAGGAGAAGGTGAAGTCTGGAGGGCGCAGCAGAAGAAGCAGAAGAAGGAGAAGGAGAAGGTGAAGTCTGGAGGGTGAATCAGAAGAAGTAGAAGAAGGAGAAGGAGAAGGTGAAGTCAGGAGAGTGAAGCAGAAGAAGCAGAAGAAGGAGAAGGAGAAGGTGAAGTCTGGAGGGTGAAGCAGAAGAAGCAGAAGAAGGAGAAGGAGAAGGTGAAGTCTGGAGGGCGAAGCAGAAGAAGCAGAAGAAGGAGAAGGAGAAGGTGAAGTTTGGAGGGTGAAGCAGAAGAAGCAGAAGAAGGAGAAGGAGAAGGTGAAGTCTGGAGGGTGAATCAGAAGAAGTAGAAGAAGGAGAAGGAGAAGGTGAAGTCAGGAGTGTGAATCAGAAGAAGTAGAAGAAGGAGAAGGAGAAGGTGAAGTCAGGAGGGTGAAGCAGAAGAAGCAGAAGAAGGAGAAGGAGAAGGTGAAGTCAGGAGGGTGAATCGGAAGAAGTAGAAGAAGGAGAAGGAGAAGGTGAAGTCTGGAGGGTGAATCAGAAGAAGTAGAAGAAGGAGAAGGAGAAGGTGAAGTCTGGAGGGTGAATCAGAAGAAGTAGAAGAAGGAGAAGGAGAAGGTGAAGTCTGGAGGGTGAATCAGAAGAAGCAGAAGAAGGAGAAGGAGAAGGTGACGTCTGGAGGGAGAAGCAGAAGAAGTAGAAGAAGGAGAAGGAGAAGGTGAAGTCTGGAGGGTGAATCAGAAGAAGTATAAGAAGGAGAAGGAGAAGGTGAAGTCTGGAGGGTGAATCAGAAGAAGTAGAAGACGGAGAAAGAGAAGGTGAAGTCTGGAGGGTGAATCAGAAGAAGCAGAAGAACGAGAAGGAGAAGGTGAAGTCTGGAGGGTGAATCAGAAGAAGTAGAAGAAGGAGAAGGAGAAGGTGTAGTCTGGAGGGTGAATCAGAAGAAGTTGACGAAGGAGAAGGAGAAGGTGAAGTCTGGAGGGTGAATCAGAAGAAGCAGAAGAACGAGAAGGAGAAGGTGAAGTCTGGAGGGTGAATCAGAAGAAGTAGAAGAAGGAGAAGGAGAAGGTGAAGTCTGGAGGATGAATCAGAAGAAGCAGAAGAAGGAGAAGCAGAAGGTGAAGTCTGGAGGGTGAATCAGAAGAAGTAGAAGAAGGAGAAGGAGAAGGTGAAGTCTGGAGGGAGAATCAGAAGAAGTAGAAGAAGGAGAAGGAGAAGGTGAAGTCTGGAGGGTGAATCAGAAGCAGTAGAAGAAGGAGAAGGAGAAGGTGAAGTCTGGAGGGTGAAGCAGAAGAAGTAGAAGAAGGAGAAGGAGAAGGTGAAGTCAGGAGGGTGAATCAGAAGAAGTAGAAGAAGGAGAAGGAGAAGGTGAAGTCAGGAGGGTGAATCAGAAGAAGCAGAAGAAGGAGAAGGAGAAGGTGAAGTCTGGAGGGTGAATCAGAAGAATCAGAAGAAGGAGAAGGAGAAGGTGAAGTCTGGAGGGTGAATCAGAAGAAGCAGAAGAAAGAGAAGGAGAAGGTGAATTCTGGAGGGTGAAGCAGAAGAAACAGAAGAAGGAGAAGGAGAAGGTGAAGACTGGAGGGTGAATCAGAAGAAGTAGAAGAAGGAGAAGGAGAAGGTGAGGTCTGGAGGGCGAATCAGAAGAAGTAGAAGAAGGAGAAGGAGAAGGTGAAGTCTGGAGGGTGAATCAGAAGAAGCAGAAGAAGGAGAAGGAGAAGGTGAAGTCTGGAGGGTGAATCAGAAAAAGCAGAAGAAGGAGAAGGAGAAGATGAAGTCTGGAGGGTGAATCAGAAGAAGTAGAAGAAGTAGAAGGAGAAGGTGAGGTCTGGAGTGTGAATCAGAAGAAGCAGAAGAAGGAGAAGGAGAAGGTGAAGTATGGAGGGTGAATCAGAAGAAGCAGAAGAAGGAGAAGGAGAAGGTGAAGTCTGGAGGGTGAATCAGAAGAAGCAGAAGAAGGAGAAGGAGAAGGTGAAGTCAGGAGGGTGAATCAGAAGAAGCAGAAGAAGGAGAAGGAGAAGGTGAAGTTAGGAGGGTGAATCAGAAGAAGCAGAAGAAGGAGAAGGAGAAGGTGAAGTCTGGAGGGTGAATCAGAAGAAGCTGAAGAAGGAGAAGGAGAAGGTGAAGTCTGGAGGGTGAATTAGAAGAAGCAGAAGAAGGAGAAGGAGAAGGTGAAGTCAGGAGGGTGAATCAGAAGAAGCAGAAGAAGGAGAAGCAGAAGGTAAAGTTAGGAGGGTGAATCAGAAGAAGCAGAAAAAGGAGAAGGAGCAGGTGAAGTCAGGGGGGTGAAGCAGAAGAAGTAGAAGAAGGAGAAGGAGAAGGTGAAGTCAGGAGGCTGAAGCAGAAGAAGCAGAAGAAGGAGAAGGAGAAGGTGAAGTCTGGAGGGTGAATCAGAAGAAGTAGAAGAAGGAGAAGGAGAAGGTGAAGTCAGGAGAGTGAAGCAGAAGAAGAAGAAGAAGGAGAAGCAGAAGGTGAAGTCTGGAGGGTGAAGCAGAAGAACCAGAAGAAGGAGAAGGAGAAGGTGAGTCTGGAGGGCGAAGCAGAAAAAGCAGAAGAAGGAGAAGGGGAAGGTGAAGTCTGGAGGGTGAATCAGAAGAAGTAGAAGAAGCAGAAGGAGAAGGTGAAGTCTGGAGGGTGAATCAGAAGAAGCAGAAGAAGGAGAAGGAGAAGGTGAAGTCTGGAGGGTGAATCAGAAGAAGCAGAAGAAGGAGAAGGAGAAGGTGAAGTCTGGAGGGTGAATCAGAAGAAGCAGAATAAGGAGAAGGAGAAGGTGAAGTCTGGAGGGTGAATCAGAAGAAGCAGAAAAGGAGAAGGAGAAGGTGAAGTCTGGAGGGTGAATCAGAAGAAGTAGAAGAAGGAGAAGGAGAAGGTGAAGTCTGGAGGGTGAATCAGAAGAAGTAGAAGAAGGAGAAGGAGAAGGTGAAGTCTGGAGGGTGAATCAGAAGAAGCAGAAGAAGGAGAAGGAGAAGGTGAAGTCTGGAGGGTGAATCAGAAGAAGCAGAAGAAGGAGAAGGAGACGATGAAGTCTGGAGGGTGAATCAGAAGAAGTAGAAGAAGGAGAAGGAGAAGGTGAAGTCTGGAGGGTGAATCAGAAGAAGCAGAAGAAGGAGAAGGAGAAGGTGAAGTCTGGAGGGTGAATCAGAAGAAGCAGAAGAAGGAGAAGGAGAAGGTGAAGTCTGGAGGGTGAATCAGAAGAAGCAGAATAAGGAGAAGGAGAAGGTGAAGTCTGGAGGGTGAATCAGAAGAAGCAGAAGAAGTAGAAGGAGAAGGTGAAGTCTGGAGGGTGAATCAGAAGAAGTAGAAGAAGGAGAAGGAGAAGGTGAAGTCTGGAGGGTGAAGCAGAAGAAGTAGAAGAAGGAGAAGGAGAAGGTGAAGTAAGGAGGGTGAATCAGAAGAAGTAGAAGAAGGAGAAGGAGAAGGTGAAGTCAGGTGGGTGATTCAGAAGAAGCAGAAGAAGGAGAAGGAGAAGGTGAAGTCTGGAGGGTGAATCAGAAGAATCAGAAGAAGGAGAAGGAGAAGGTGAAGTCTGGAGGGTGAATCAGAAGAAGCAGAAGAAAGAGAAGGAGAAGGTGAAGTCTGGAGGGTGAAGCAGAAGAAACAGAAGAAGGAGAAGGAGAAGGTGAAGACTGAAGGGTGAATGAGAAGAAGTAGAAGAAGCATTAGGAGAAGGTGAGGTCTGGAGGGTGAATCAGAAGAAGTAGAAGAAGGAGAAGGAGAAGGTGAAGACTGGAGGGTGAATCAGAAGAAGCAGAAGAAGGAGAAGGAGAAGGTGAAGTCTGGAGGGTGAATCAGAAGAAGCAGAAGAAGGAGAAGGAGAAGATGAAGTCTGGAGGGTGAATCAGAAGAAGTAGAAGAAGGAGAAGGAGAAGGTGAGGTCTGGAGGGTGAATCAGAAGAAGCATAAGAAGGAGAAGGAGAAGGTGAAGTCTGGAGGGTGAATCAGAAGAAGCAGAAGAAGGAGAAGGAGAAGGTGATGTCTGGAGGGTGAATCAGAAGAAGCAAAAGAAGGAGAAGGAGAAGGTGAAGTCAGGAGGGTGAATCAGAAGAAGCAGAAGAAGGATAGGAGAAGGTGAAGTTAGGAGGGTGAATCAGAAGAAGCAGAAGAAGGAGAAGGAGCAGGTGAAGTCAGGGGGGAGAAGCAGAAGAAGTAGAAGAAGGAGAAGGAGAAGGTGAAGTCAGGACGGTGAAGCAGAAGAGGCAGAAGAAGGAGAAGGAGAAGGTGAAGTCTGGAGGGCGCAGCAGAAGAAGCAGAAGAAGGAGAAGGAGAAGGTGAAGTCTGGAGGGTGAAGCAGAAGAAGCAGAAGAAGGAGAAGGAGAAGGTGAAGTCTGGAGGGTGAATCAGAAGAAGTAGAAGAAGGAGAAGGAGAAGGTGAAGTCAGGAGAGTGAAGCAGAAGAAGCAGAAGAAGGAGAAGGAGAAGGTGAAGTCTGGAGGGTGAAGCAGAAGAAGCAGAAGAAGGAGAAGGAGAAGGTGAAGTCTGGAGGGCGAAGCAGAAGAAGCAGAAGAAGGAGAAGGAGAAGGTGAAGTCTGGAGGGTGAAGCAGAAGAAGCTGAAGAAGGAGAAGGAGAAGGTGAAGTCTGGAGGGTGAATCAGAAGAGGTAGAAGAAGGAGAAGGAGAAGGTGAAGTCAGGAGGGTGAAGCAGAAGAAGCAGAAGATGGAGAAGGAGAAGGTGAAGTCTGGAGGGTGAAACAGAAGAATCAGAAGAAGGAGAAGGAGAAGGTGAAGTCTGGAGGGTGAATCAGAAGAAGCAGAAGAAAGAGAAGGAGAAGGTGAAGTCTGGAGGGTGAAGCAGAAGAAACAGAAGAAGGAGAAGGAGAAGGTGAAGACTGAAGGGTGAATCAGAAGACGTAGAAGAAGGAGAAGGAGAAGGTGAAGTCTGGAGGGTGAATCAGAAGAAGTAGAAGAAGGAGAAGGAGAAGGTGAAGTCTGGAGGGTGAATCAGAAGAAGCAGAAGAAGGAGAAGGAGAAGGTGAAGTCTGGAGGGTGAATCAGAAGAAGCAGAAGAAGGAGAAGGAGAAGATGAAGTCTGGAGGGTGAATCAGAAGAAGTAGAAGAAGGAGAAGGAGAAGGTGAGGTCTGGAGGGTGAAATAGAAGAAGCAGAAGAAGGAGAAGGAGAAGGTGAAGTCTGGAGGGTGAATCAGAAGAAGCAGAAGAAGGAGAAGGAGAAGGTGAAGTCTGGAGGGTGAATCAGAAGAAGCAAAAGAAGGAGAAGGAGAAGGTGAAGTCAGGAGGGTGAATCAGAAGAAGCAGAAAAGGAGAAGGAGAAGGTGAAGTCTGGAGGGTGAATCAGAAGAAGTAGAAGAAGGAGAAGGAGAAGGTGAAGTCTGGAGGGTGAATCAGAAGAAGTAGAAGAAGGAGAAGGAGAAGGTGAAGTCTGGAGGGTGAATCAGAAGAAGCAGAAGAAGGAGAAGGAGAAGGTGAAGTCTGGAGGGTGAATCAGAAGAAGCAGAAGAAGGAGAAGGAGACGATGAAGTCTGGAGGGTGAATCAGAAGAAGTAGAAGAAGGAGAAGGAGAAGGTGAAGTCTGGAGGGTGAATCAGAAGAAGCAGAAGAAGGAGAAGGAGAAGGTGAAGTCTGGAGGGTGAATCAGAAGAAGCAGAAGAAGGAGAAGGAGAAGGTGAAGTCTGGAGGGTGAATCAGAAGAAGCAGAATAAGGAGAAGGAGAAGGTGAAGTCTGGAGGGTGAATCAGAAGAAGCAGAAGAAGTAGAAGGAGAAGGTGAAGTCTGGAGGGTGAATCAGAAGAAGTAGAAGAAGGAGAAGGAGAAGGTGAAGTCTGGAGGGTGAAGCAGAAGAAGTAGAAGAAGGAGAAGGAGAAGGTGAAGTAAGGAGGGTGAATCAGAAGAAGTAGAAGAAGGAGAAGGAGAAGGTGAAGTCAGGTGGGTGATTCAGAAGAAGCAGAAGAAGGAGAAGGAGAAGGTGAAGTCTGGAGGGTGAATCAGAAGAATCAGAAGAAGGAGAAGGAGAAGGTGAAGTCTGGAGGGTGAATCAGAAGAAGCAGAAGAAAGAGAAGGAGAAGGTGAAGTCTGGAGGGTGAAGCAGAAGAAACAGAAGAAGGAGAAGGAGAAGGTGAAGACTGAAGGGTGAATGAGAAGAAGTAGAAGAAGCATTAGGAGAAGGTGAGGTCTGGAGGGTGAATCAGAAGAAGTAGAAGAAGGAGAAGGAGAAGGTGAAGACTGGAGGGTGAATCAGAAGAAGCAGAAGAAGGAGAAGGAGAAGGTGAAGTCTGGAGGGTGAATCAGAAGAAGCAGAAGAAGGAGAAGGAGAAGATGAAGTCTGGAGGGTGAATCAGAAGAAGTAGAAGAAGGAGAAGGAGAAGGTGAGGTCTGGAGGGTGAATCAGAAGAAGCATAAGAAGGAGAAGGAGAAGGTGAAGTCTGGAGGGTGAATCAGAAGAAGCAGAAGAAGGAGAAGGAGAAGGTGATGTCTGGAGGGTGAATCAGAAGAAGCAAAAGAAGGAGAAGGAGAAGGTGAAGTCAGGAGGGTGAATCAGAAGAAGCAGAAGAAGGATAGGAGAAGGTGAAGTTAGGAGGGTGAATCAGAAGAAGCAGAAGAAGGAGAAGGAGCAGGTGAAGTCAGGGGGGAGAAGCAGAAGAAGTAGAAGAAGGAGAAGGAGAAGGTGAAGTCAGGACGGTGAAGCAGAAGAGGCAGAAGAAGGAGAAGGAGAAGGTGAAGTCTGGAGGGCGCAGCAGAAGAAGCAGAAGAAGGAGAAGGAGAAGGTGAAGTCTGGAGGGTGAAGCAGAAGAAGCAGAAGAAGGAGAAGGAGAAGGTGAAGTCTGGAGGGTGAATCAGAAGAAGTAGAAGAAGGAGAAGGAGAAGGTGAAGTCAGGAGAGTGAAGCAGAAGAAGCAGAAGAAGGAGAAGGAGAAGGTGAAGTCTGGAGGGTGAAGCAGAAGAAGCAGAAGAAGGAGAAGGAGAAGGTGAAGTCTGGAGGGCGAAGCAGAAGAAGCAGAAGAAGGAGAAGGAGAAGGTGAAGTCTGGAGGGTGAAGCAGAAGAAGCTGAAGAAGGAGAAGGAGAAGGTGAAGTCTGGAGGGTGAATCAGAAGAGGTAGAAGAAGGAGAAGGAGAAGGTGAAGTCAGGAGGGTGAAGCAGAAGAAGCAGAAGATGGAGAAGGAGAAGGTGAAGTCTGGAGGGTGAAACAGAAGAATCAGAAGAAGGAGAAGGAGAAGGTGAAGTCTGGAGGGTGAATCAGAAGAAGCAGAAGAAAGAGAAGGAGAAGGTGAAGTCTGGAGGGTGAAGCAGAAGAAACAGAAGAAGGAGAAGGAGAAGGTGAAGACTGAAGGGTGAATCAGAAGACGTAGAAGAAGGAGAAGGAGAAGGTGAAGTCTGGAGGGTGAATCAGAAGAAGTAGAAGAAGGAGAAGGAGAAGGTGAAGTCTGGAGGGTGAATCAGAAGAAGCAGAAGAAGGAGAAGGAGAAGGTGAAGTCTGGAGGGTGAATCAGAAGAAGCAGAAGAAGGAGAAGGAGAAGATGAAGTCTGGAGGGTGAATCAGAAGAAGTAGAAGAAGGAGAAGGAGAAGGTGAGGTCTGGAGGGTGAAATAGAAGAAGCAGAAGAAGGAGAAGGAGAAGGTGAAGTCTGGAGGGTGAATCAGAAGAAGCAGAAGAAGGAGAAGGAGAAGGTGAAGTCTGGAGGGTGAATCAGAAGAAGCAAAAGAAGGAGAAGGAGAAGGTGAAGTCAGGAGGGTGAATCAGAAGAAGCAGAAGAAGGAGAAGGAGAAGGTCAAGTTAGGAGGGTGAATCAGAAGAAGCAGAAGAAGGAGAAGGAGCAGGTGAAGTCAGTGGGGTGAAGCAGAAGAAGTAGAAGAAGTAGAAGGAGAAGGTGAAGTCAGGACGGTGAAGCAGAAGAAGCAGAAGAAGGAGAAGGAGAAGGTGAAGTCTGGAGGGCGCAGCAGAAGAAGCAGAAGAAGGAGAAGGAGAAGGTGAAGTCTGGAGGGTGAAGCAGAAGAAGCAGAAGAAGGAGAAGGAGAAGATGAAGTCTGGAGGGTGAATCAGAAGAAGTAGAAGAAGGAGAAGGAGAAGGTGAAGTCAGGAGAGTGAAGCAGAAGAAGCAGAAGAAGGAGAAGGAGAAGGTGAAGTCTGGAGGGTGAAGCAGAAGAAGCAGAAGAAGGAGAAGGAGAAGGTGAAGTCTGGAGGGCGAAGCAGAAGAAGCAGAAGAAGGAGAAGGAGAAGGTGAAGTCTGGAGGGTGAAGCAGAAGAAGCAGAAGAAGGAGAAGGAGAAGGTGAAGTCTGGAGGGTGAATCAGAAGAAGTAGAAGAAGGAGAAGGAGAAGGTGAAGTCAGGAGGGTGAAGCAGAAGAAGCAGAAGAAGGAGAAGGAGAAGGTGAAGTCTGGAGGGTGAAGCAGAAGAAGCAGAAGAAGGAGAAGGAGAAGGTGAAGTCTGGAGGGTGAAGCAGAAGAAGCAGAAGAAGGAGAAGGAGAAGGTGAAGTAAGGAGGGTGAATCAGAAGAAGTAGAAGAAGGAGAAGGAGAAGGTGAGGTCTGGAGGGTGAATCAGAAGACGTAGAAGAAGGAGAAGGAGAAGGTGAAGTCTGGAGGGTGAATCAGAAGAAGTAGAAGAAGGAGAAGGAGAATGTGAAGTCTGGAGGGTGAATCAGAAGAAGCAGAAGAAGGAGAAGGAGAAGGTGAAGTCTGGAGGGAGAAGCAGAAGAAGTAGAAGAAGGAGAAGGAGAAGTTGAAGTCTGGAGGGTGAATCAGAAGAAGTAGGAGAAGGAGAAGGAGAAGGTGAAGTCTGGAGGGTCAATCAGAAGAAGCAAAAGAAGGTTAAGGAGAAGATGAAGTCTGGAGGGTGAGTCAGAAGAAGTAGAAGAAGGAGAAGGAGAAGGTGGAGTCTGGACGGTGAATCAGAAGCAGTAGAAGAAGGAGAAGGAGAAGGTGAAGTCTGGAGGGTGAATCAGAAGAAGAAGGAGAAGGTGAAGTCTGGAGGGTGAATCAGAAGAAGCAGAAGAAGGAGAAGGAGAAGGTGAAGTCTGGAGGGTGAATCAGAAGAAGCAGAAAAAGGAGAAGGAGAAGGTGAAGTCTGGAGGGTGAATCAGAAGAAGCAGAAGAAGGAGAAGGAGAAGGTGAAGTCTGGAGGGTGAATCAGAAGAAGTAGAAGAAGGAGAAGGAGAAGTTGAAGTCTGGAGGGTGAATCAGAAGAAGTAGAAGAAGGAGAAGGAGAAGGTGAAGTCAGGAGAGTGAAGCAGAAGAAGCAGAAGAAGGAAAAGGAGAAGGTGAAGTCTGGAGGGTGAAGCAGAAGAAGCAGAAGAAGGAGAAGGAGAAGGTGAAGTCTGGAGGGCGAAGCAGAAGAAGCAGAAGAAGGAGAAGGAGAAGGTGAAGTCTGGAGGGTGAAGCAGAAGAAGCAGAAGAAGGAGAAGGAGAAGGTGAAGTCTGGAGGGTGAATCAGAAGAAGTAGAAGAAGGAGAAGGAGAAGGTGAAGTCTGGAGGGTGAAGCAGAAGAAACAGAAGAAGGAGAAGGAGAAGGTGAAGACTGAAGGGTGAATCAGAAGAAGTAGAAGAAGGAGAAGGAGAAGGTGAAGTCTGGAGGGTGAATCAGAAGAAGCAGAAGAAGGAGAAGGAGAAGGTGAAGTCTGGAGGGTGAATCAGAAGAAGCAGAAGAAGGAGAAGGAGAAGATGAAGTCTGGAGGGTGAATCAGAAGAAGTAGAAGAAGGAGAACGAGAAGGTGAGGTCTGGAGGGTGAATCAGAAGAAGCAGAAGAAGGAGAAGGGGAAGGTGAAGTCTGGAGAGTGAAGCAGAAGAAGCAGAAGAAGGAGAAGGAGAAGGTGAAGTCTGGAGGGTGAAGCAGAAGAAGCAGAAGAAGGAGAAGGAGAAGGTGAAGTCTGGAGGGCGAAGCAGAAGAAGCAGAAGAAGGAGAAGGAGAAGGTGAAGTCTGGAGGGTGAAGCAGAAGAAGCAGAAGAAGGAGAAGGAGAAGGTGAAGTCTGGAGGGTGAATCAGAAGAAGTAGAAGAAGGAGAAGGAGAAGGTGAAGTCAGGAGGGTGAAGCAGAAGAAGCAGAAGAAGGAGAAGGAGAAGGTGAAGTCTGGAGGGTGAAGCAGAAGAAGCAGAAGAAGGAGAAGGAGAAGGTGAAGTCTGGAGGGTGAAGCAGAAGAAGCAGAAGAAGGAGAAGGAGAAGGTGAAGTAAGGAGGGTGAATCAGAAGAAGTAGAAGAAGGAGAAGGAGAAGGTGAAGTCTGGAGGGTGAATCAGAAGACGTAGAAGAAGGAGAAGGAGAAGGTGAAGTCTGGAGGGTGAATCAGAAGATGTAGAAGAAGGAGAAGGAGAATGTGAAGTCTGGAGGGTGAATCAGAAGAAGCAGAAGAAGGAGAAGGAGAAGGTGAAGTCTGGAGGGAGAAGCAGAAGAAGTAGAAGAAGGAGAAGGAGAAGTTGAAGTCTGGAGGGTGAATCAGAAGAAGTAGAAGAAGGAGAAGGAGAAGGTGAAGTCTGGAGGGTGAATCAGAAGAAGCAGAAGAAGGAGAAGGAGAAGATGAAGTCTGGAGGGTGAATCAGAAGAAGTAGAAGAAGGAGAAGGAGAAGGTGTAGTCTGGACGGTGAATCAGAAGAAGTAGACGAAGGAGAAGGAGAAGGTGAAGTCTGCAGGGTGAATCAGAAGAAGCAGAAGAAGGAGAAGGAGAAGGTGAAGTCTGGAGGGTGAATCAGAAGAAGTAGAAGAAGGAGAAGGAGAAGGTGAAGTCTGGAGGGTGAATCAGAAGAAGAAGGAGAAGGTAAAGTCTGGAGGGTGAATCAGAAGAAGCAGAAGAAGGAGAAGGGGAAGGTGAAGTCTGGAGGGTGAATCAGAAGAAGCAGAATAAGGAGAAGGAGAAGGTGAAGTGTGGAGGGTGAATCAGAAGAAGCAGAAGAAGGAGAAGGAGAAGGCGAAGTCTAGAGGGTGAATCAGAAGAAGTAGAAGAAGGAGAAGGAGAAGGTGAAGTCTGGAGGGTGAATCAGAAGAAGTAGAAGAAGGAGAACGAGAAGGTGAAGTCAGGAGAGTGAAGCAGAAGAAGCAGAAGAAGGAGAAGGAGAAGGTGAAGTCTGGAGGGTGAAGCAGAAGAAGCAGAAGAAGGAGAAGGAGAAGGTGAAGTCTGGAGGGCGAAGCAGAAGAAGCAGAAGAAGGAGAAGGAGATGGTGAAGTCTGGAGGGTGAAGCAGAAGAAGCAGAAGAAGGAGAAGGAGAAGGTGAAGTCTGGAGGGTGAATCAGAAGAAGTAGAAGAAGGAGAAGGAGAAGGTGAAGTCTGGAGGGTGAAGCAGAAGAAACAGAAGAAGGAGAAGGAGAAGGTGAAGACTGAAGGGAGAATCAGAAGAAGTAGAAGAAGGAGAAGGAGAAGGTGAAGTCTGGAGGGTGAATCAGAAGAAGCAGAAGAAGGAGAAGGAGAAGGTGAAGTCTGTAGGGTGAATCAGAAGAAGCAGAAGAAGGAGAAGGAGAAGATGAAGTCTGGAGGGTGAATCAGAAGAAGTAGAAGAAGGAGAAGGAGAAGGTGAGATCTGGAGGGTGAATCAGAAGAAGCAGAAGAAGGAGAAGGAGAAGGTGAAGTCTGGAGGGTGAATCAGAAGAAGCAGAAGAAGGAGAAGGAGAAGGTGAAGTCTGGAGGGTGAATCAGCAGAAGCAAAAGAAGGAGAAGGAGAAGGTGAAGTCAGGAGGGTGAATCAGAAGAAGCAGAAGAAGGAGAAGGAGAAGGTGAAGTTAGGAGGGTGAATCAGAAGAAGCAGAAGAAGGAGAAGGAGCAGGTGAAGTCAGGGGGGTGAAGCAGAAGAAGTAGAAGAAGGAGAAGGAGAAGGTGAAGTCAGGACGGTGAAGCAGAAGAAGCAGAAGAAGGAGAAGGAGAAGGTGAAGTCTGGAGGGCGCAGCAGAAGAAGAAGAAGGAGAAGGTGAAGTCTGGAGGGTGAAGCAGAAGAAGCAGAAGATGGAGAAGGAGAAGGTGAAGTCTGGAGGGTGAAACAGAAGAATCAGAAGAAGGAGAAGGGGAAGGTGAAGTCTGGAGGGTGAATCAGAAGAAGCAGAAGAAAGAGAAGGAGAAGGTGAAGTCTGGAGGGTGAAGCAGAAGAAACAGAAGAAGGAGAAGGAGAAGGTGAAGACTGAAGGGTGAATCAGAAGAAGTAGAAGAAGGAGAAGGAGAAGGTGAAGTCTGGAGGGTGAATCAGAAGAAGTAGAAGAAGGAGAAGGAGAATGTGAAGTCTGGAGGGTGAAACAGAAGAAGCAGAAGAAGGAGAAGGAGAAGGTGAAGTCTGGAGGGTGAATCAGAAGAAGCAGAAGAAGGAGAAGGAGAAGATGAAGTCTGGAGGGTGAATCAGAAGAAGTAGAAGAAGGAGAAGGAGAAGGTGAGGTCTGGAGGGTGAATCAGAAGAAGCAGAAGAAGGAGAAGGAGAAGGTGAAGTCTGGAGGGTGAATCAGAAGAAGCAGAAGAAGGAGAAGGAGAAGGTGAAGTCTGCAGGGTGAATCAGAAGAAGCAAAAGAAGGAGAAGGAGAAGGTGAAGTCAGGAGGGTGAATCAGAAGAAGCAGAAGAAGGAGAAGGAGAAGGTGAAGTTAGGAGGGTGAATCAGAAGAAGCAGAAGAAGGAGAAGGAGCAGGTGAAGTCAGTGGGGTGAAGCAGAAGAAGTAGAAGAAGGAGAAGGAGAAGGTGAAGTCAGGACGGTGAAGCAGAAGAAGCAGAAGAAGGAGAAGGAGAAGGTGAAGTCTGGAGGGCGCAGCAGAAGAAGCAGAAGAAGGAGAAGGAGAAGGTGAAGTCTGGAGTGTGAAGCAGAAGAAGCAGAAGAAGGAGAAGGAGAAGATGAAGTCTGGAGGGTGAATCAGAAGAAGCAGAAGAAGGAGAAGGAGAAGGTGAAGTCTGGAGGGTGAATCAGAAGACGTAGAAGAAGGAGAAGGAGAAGGTGAAGTCTGGAGGGTGAATCAGAAGAAGTAGAAGAAGGAGAAGGAGAATGTGAAGTCTGGAGGGTGAATCAGAAGAAGCAGAAGAAGGAGAAGGAGAAGGTGAAGTCTGGAGGGAGAAGCAGAAGAAGTAGAAGAAGGAGAAGGAGAAGTTGAAGTCTGGAGGGTGAATCAGAAGAAGTAGGAGAAGGAGAAGGAGAAGGTGAAGTCTGGAGGGTCAATCAGAAGAAGTAGAAGAAGGAGAAGGAGAAGGTGAAGTCTGGAGGGTAAATCAGAAGAAGCAAAAGAAGGTTAAGGAGAAGATGAAGTTTGGAGGGTGAGTCAGAAGAAGTTGAAGAAGGAGAAGGAGAAGGTGTAGTCTGGACGGTGAATCAGAAGAAGTCGACGAAGGAGAAGGAGAAGGTGAAGTCTGCAGGGTGAATCAGAAGAAGCAGAAGAAGGAGAAGGAGAAGGTGAAGTCTGGAGGGTGAATCAGAAGCAGTAGAAGAAGGAGAAGGAGAAGGTGAAGTCTGGAGGGTGAATCAGAAGAAGAAGGAGAAGGTGAAGTCTGGAGGGTGAATCAGAAGAAGCAGAAGAAGGAGAAGGAGAAGGTGAAGTCTGGAGGGTGAATCAGAAGAAGCAGAAAAAGGAGAAGGAGAAGGTGAAGTCTGGAGGGTGAATCAGAAGAAGCAGAAGAAGGAGAAGGAGAAGGTGAAGTCTGGAGGGTGAATCAGAAGAAGTAGAAGAAGGAGAAGGAGAAGTTGAAGTCTGGAGGGTGAATCAGAAGAAGTAGAAGAAGGAGAAGGAGAAGGTGAAGTCAGGAGAGTGAAGCAGAAGAAGCAGAAGAAGGAGAAGGAGAAGGTGAAGTCTGGAGGGTGAAGCAGAAGAAGCAGAAGAAGGAGAAGGAGAAGGTGAAGTCTGGAGGGCGAAGCAGATGAAGCAGAAGAAGGAGAAGGAGAAGGTGAAGTCTGGAGGGTGAAGCAGAAGAAGCAGAAGAAGGAGAAGAAGAAGGTGAAGTCTGGAGGGTGAATCAGAAGAAGTAGAAGAAGGAGAAGGAGAAGGTGAAGTCTGGAGGGTGAAGCAGAAGAAACAGAAGAAGGAGAAGGAGAAGGTGAAGACTGAAGGGTGAATCAGAAGAAGTAGAAGAAGGAGAAGGAGAAGGTGAAGTCTGGAGGGTGAATCAGAAGAAGCAGAAGAAGGAGAAGGAGAAGGTGAAGTCTGGAGGGTGAATCAGAAGAAGCAGAAGAAGGAGAAGGAGAAGATGAAGTCTGGAGGGTGTATCAGAAGAAGTAGAAGAAGGAGAACGAGAAGGTGAGGTCTGGAGGGTGAATCAGAAGAAGCAGAAGAAGGAGAAGGAGAAGGTGAAGTCTGGAGAGTGAAGCAGAAGAAGCAGAAGAAGGAGAAGGAGAAGGTGAAGTCTGGAGGGTGAAGCAGAAGAAGCAGAAGAAGGAGAAGGAGAAGGTGAAGTCTGGAGGGCGAAGCAGAAGAAGCAGAAGAAGGAGAAGGAGAAGGTGAAGTCTGGAGGGTGAAGCAGAAGAAGCAGAAGAAGGAGAAGGAGAAGGTGAAGTCTGGAGGGTGAATCAGAAGAAGTAGAAGAAGGAGAAGGAGAAGGTGAAGTCAGGAGGGTGAAGCAGAAGAAGCAGAAGAAGGAGAAGGAGAAGGTGAAGTCTGGAGGGTGAAGCAGAAGAAGCAGAAGAAGGAGAAGGAGAAGGTGAAGTCTGGAGGGAGAAGCAGAAGAAGCAGAAGAAGGAGAAGCAGAAGGTGAAGTAAGGAGGGTGAATCAGAAGAAGTAGAAGAAGGAGAAGGAGAAGGTGAAGTCTGGAGGGTGAATCAGAAGACGTAGAAGAAGGAGAAGGAGAAGGTGAAGTCTGGAGGGTGAATCAGAAGAAGTAGAAGAAGGAGAAGGAGAATGTGAAGTCTGGAGGGTGAATCAGAAGAAGCAGAAGAAGGAGAAGGAGAAGGTGAAGTCTGGAGGGAGAAGCAGAAGAAGTAGAAGAAGGAGAAGGAGAAGTTGAAGTCTGGAGGGTGAATCAGAAGAAGTAGAAGAAGGAGAAGGAGAAGGTGAAGTCTGGAGGGTGAATCAGAAGAAGCAGAAGAAGGAGAAGGAGAAGATGAAGTCTGGAGGGTGAATCAGAAGAAGTAGAAGAAGGAGAAGGAGAAGTTGTAGTCTGGACGGTGAATCAGAAGAAGTAGACGAAGGAGAAGGAGAAGGTGAAGTCTGCAGGGTGAATCAGAAGAAGTAGAAGAAGGAGAAGGAGAAGGTGAAGTCTGGAGGGTGAATCAGAAGAAGAAGGAGAAGGTGAAGTCTGGAGGGTGAATCAGAAGAAGCAGAAGAAGGAGAAGGGGAAGGTGAAGTCTGGAGGGTGAATCAAAAGAAGCAGAAGAAGGAGAAGGAGAAGGTGAAGTCTGGAGGGTGAATCAGAAGAAGCAGAAGAAGGAGAAGGAGAAGATGAAGTCTGGAGGGTGAATCAGAAGAAGTAGAAGAAGGAGAAGGAGAAGGTGAGGTCTGGAGGGTGAATCAGAAGAAGCAGAAGAAGGAGAAGGAGAAGGTGAAGTCTGGAGGGTGAATCAGATGAAGCAGAAGAAGGAGAAGGAGAAGGTGAAGTCTGGAGGGTGAATCAGCAGAATCAAAAGAAGGAGAAGGAGAAGGTGAAGTCAGGAGGGTGAATCAGAAGAAGCAGAAGAAGGAGAAGGAGAAGGTGAAGTTAGGAGGGTGAATCAGAAGAAGCAGAAGAAGGAGAAGGAGCAGGTGAAGTCAGGGGGGTGAAGCAGAAGAAGTAGAAGAAGGAGAAGGAGAAGGTGATGTCAGGACGGTGAAGCAGAAGAAGCAGAAGAAGGAGAAGGAGAAGGTGAAGTCTGGAGGGCGCAGCAGAAGAAGCAGAAGAAGGAGAAGGAGAAGGTGAAGTCTGGAGGGTGAAGCAGAAGAAGCAGAAGAATGAGAAGGAGAAGGTGAAGTCTGGAGGGCGCAGCAGAAGAAGCAGAAGAAGGAGAAGGAGAAGGTGAAGTCTGGAGGGTGAAGCAGAAGAAGCAGAAGAATGAGAAGGAGAAGGTGAAGTCTGGAGGGCGAAGCAGAAGAAGCAGAAGAAGGAGAAGGAGAAGGTGAAGTCTGGAGGGTGAAGCAGAAGAAGCAGAAGAAGGAGAAGGAGAAGGTGAAGTCTGGAGGGTGAATCAGAAGAAGTAGAAGAAGGAGAAGGAGAAGGTGAAGTCAGGAGGGTGAAGCAGAAGAAGCAGAAGAAGGAGAAGGAGAAGGTGAAGTCTGGAGGGTGAAGCAGAAGAAGCAGAAGAAGGAGAAGGAGAAGGTGAGGTCTGGAGGGTGAAGCAGAAGAAGCAGAAGAAGGAGAAGGAGAAGGTGAAGTAAGGAGGGTGAATCAGAAGAAGTAGAAGAAGGAGAAGGAGAAGGTGAAGTCTGGAGGGTGAATCAGAAGACGTAGAAGAAGGAGAAGGAGAAGGTGAAGTCTGGAGGGTGAATCAGAAGAAGAAGAAGAAGGAGAAGGAGATGGTGAAGTCTGGAGGGTGAATCAGAAGAAGCAGAAGAAGGAGAAGGAGAAGGTGAAGTCTGGAGGGAGAAGCAGAAGAAGTAGAAGAAGGAGAAGGAGAAGATGAAGTCTGGAGGGTGAATCAGAAGAAGTAGAAGAAGGAGAAGGAGAAGGTGAAGTCTGGAGGGTCAATCAGAAGAAGTAGAAGAAGGAGAAGGAGAAGGTGAAGTGTGGAGGGTGAATCAGAAGCAGCAGAAGAAGGAGAAGGAGAAGATGAAGTCTGGAGGGTGAATCAGAAGAAGTAGAAGAAGGAGAAGGAGAAGGTGAAGTCTGGAGGGTGAATCAGAAGAAGAAGGAGAAGGTGAAGTCTGGAGGGTGAATCAGAAGAAGCAGAAGAAGGAGAAGGAGAAGGTGAGGTCTGGAGGGTGAATCAGAAGAAGCAGAATAAGGAGAAGTAGAAGGTGAAGTCTGGAGGGTGAATCAGAAGAAGCAGAAGAAGGAGAAGGAGAAGGTGAAGTCTGGAGGGAGAATCAGAAGAAGTAGAAGAAGGAGAAGGAGAAGGTGAAGTCTGGAGGGTGAATCAGAAGAAGTAGAAGAAGGAGAAGGAGAAGGTGAAGTCAGGAGAGTGAAGCAGAAGAAGCAGAAGAAGGAGAAGGAGAAGGTGACGTCTGGAGGGTGAAGCAGAAGAAGCAGAAGAAGGAGAAGGAGAAGGTGAAGTCTGGAGGGCGAAGCAGAAGAAGCATAAGAAGGAGAAGGAGAAGGTGAAGTCTGGAGGGTGAAGCAGAAGAAGCAGAAGAAGGAGAAGGAGAAGGTGAAGTCTGGAGGGTGAATCAGAAGAAGTAGAAGAAGGAGAAGGAGAAGGTGAAGTCAGGAGGGTGAAGCAGAAGAAGCAGAAGAAGGAGAAGGAGAAGGTGCAGTCTGGAGGGTGAAGCAGAAGAAGCAGAAGAAGGAGAAGGAGAAGGTGAAGTTTGGAGGGTGAAGCAGAAGAAGCAGAAGAAGGAGAAGGAGAAGGTGAAGTCAGGAGGGTGAATCAGAAGAAGTAGAAGAAGGAGAAGGAGAAGGTGAAGTCTGGAGGGTGAATCAGAAGAAGTAGAAGAAGGAGAAGGAGAAGGTGAAGTCTGGAGGGTGAATCAGAAGAAGTAGAAGAAGGAGAAGGAGAAGGTGAAGTCTGGAGGGTGAATCAGAAGAAGCAGAAGAAAGAGAAGGAGAAGGTGAAGTCTGGAGGGAGAAGCAGAAGAAGTAGAAGAAGGAAAAGGAGAAGGTGAAGTCTGGAGCGTGAATCAGAAGATGTAGAAGAAGGAGAAGGAGAAGGTGAAGTCTGGAGGGTCAATCAGAAGAAGTAGAAGAAGGAGAAGGAGAAGGTGAAGTCTGGAGGGTGAATCAGAAGAAGCAGAAGAAGGAGAAGGAGAAGGTGAAGTCTGGAGGGTGAATCAGAAGAAGTAGAAGAAGGAGAAGGAGAAGGTGTAGTCTGGACGGTGAATCAGAAGAAGTAGACGAAGGAGAAGGAGAAGGTGAAGTCTGCAGGGTGAATCAGAAGAAGCAGAAGAAGGAGAAGGAGAAGGTGAAGTCTGGAGGGTGAATCAGAAGAAGTAGAAGAAGGAGAAGGAGAAGGTGAAGTCTGGAGGTTGAATCAGAAGAAGGAGAAGAAGGAGAAGGAGAAGGTGAAGTCTGGAGGGTGATTCAGAAGAAGCAGAAGAAGGAGAAGGGGAAGGTGAAGTCTGGAGGGTGAATCAGAAGAAGTAGAAGAAGGAGAAGGAGAAGGTGTAGTCTGGACGGTGAATCAGAAGAAGTAGACGAAGGAGAAGGAGAAGGTGAAGTCTGCAGGGTGAATCAGAAGAAGCAGAAGAAGGAGAAGGAGAAGGTGAAGTCTGGAGGGTGAATCAGAAGAAGTAGAAGAAGGAGAAGGAGAAGGTGAAGTCTGGAGGGTGAATCAGAAGAAGAAGGAGAAGGAGAAGGAGAAGGTGAAGTCTGGAGGGAGAAGCAGAAGAAGTAGAAGAAGGAGAAGGAGAAGATGAAGTCTGGAGGGTGAATCAGAAGAAGTAGAAGAAGGAGAAGGAGAAGGTGAAGTCTGGAGGGTCAATCAGAAGAAGTAGAAGAAGGAGAAGGAGAAGGTGAAGTGTGGAGGGTGAATCAGAAGCAGCAGAAGAAGGAGAAGGAGAAGATGAAGTCTGGAGGGTGAATCAGAAGAAGTAGAAGAAGGAGAAGGAGAAGGTGAAGTCTGGAGGGTGAATCAGAAGAAGAAGGAGAAGGTGAAGTCTGGAGGGTGAATCAGAAGAAGCAGAAGAAGGAGAAGGAGAAGGTGAGGTCTGGAGGGTGAATCAGAAGAAGCAGAATAAGGAGAAGTAGAAGGTGAAGTCTGGAGGGTGAATCAGAAGAAGCAGAAGAAGGAGAAGGAGAAGGTGAAGTCTGGAGGGAGAATCAGAAGAAGTAGAAGAAGGAGAAGGAGAAGGTGAAGTCTGGAGGGTGAATCAGAAGAAGTAGAAGAAGGAGAAGGAGAAGGTGAAGTCAGGAGAGTGAAGCAGAAGAAGCAGAAGAAGGAGAAGGAGAAGGTGACGTCTGGAGGGTGAAGCAGAAGAAGCAGAAGAAGGAGAAGGAGAAGGTGAAGTCTGGAGGGCGAAGCAGAAGAAGCATAAGAAGGAGAAGGAGAAGGTGAAGTCTGGAGGGTGAAGCAGAAGAAGCAGAAGAAGGAGAAGGAGAAGGTGAAGTCTGGAGGGTGAATCAGAAGAAGTAGAAGAAGGAGAAGGAGAAGGTGAAGTCAGGAGGGTGAAGCAGAAGAAGCAGAAGAAGGAGAAGGAGAAGGTGCAGTCTGGAGGGTGAAGCAGAAGAAGCAGAAGAAGGAGAAGGAGAAGGTGAAGTTTGGAGGGTGAAGCAGAAGAAGCAGAAGAAGGAGAAGGAGAAGGTGAAGTCAGGAGGGTGAATCAGAAGAAGTAGAAGAAGGAGAAGGAGAAGGTGAAGTCTGGAGGGTGAATCAGAAGAAGTAGAAGAAGGAGAAGGAGAAGGTGAAGTCTGGAGTGTGAATCAGAAGAAGTAGAAGAAGGAGAAGGAGAAGGTGAAGTCTGGAGGGTGAATCAGAAGAAGCAGAAGAAAGAGAAGGAGAAGGTGAAGTCTGGAGGGAGAAGCAGAAGAAGTAGAAGAAGGAAAAGGAGAAGGTGAAGTCTGGAGCGTGAATCAGAAGATGTAGAAGAAGGAGAAGGAGAAGGTGAAGTCTGGAGGGTCAATCAGAAGAAGTAGAAGAAGGAGAAGGAGAAGGTGAAGTCTGGAGGGTGAATCAGAAGAAGCAGAAGAAGGAGAAGGAGAAGGTGAAGTCTGGAGGGTGAATCAGAAGAAGTAGAAGAAGGAGAAGGAGAAGGTGTAGTCTGGACGGTGAATCAGAAGAAGTAGACGAAGGAGAAGGAGAAGGTGAAGTCTGCAGGGTGAATCAGAAGAAGCAGAAGAAGGAGAAGGAGAAGGTGAAGTCTGGAGGGTGAATCAGAAGAAGTAGAAGAAGGAGAAGGAGAAGGTGAAGTCTGGAGGTTGAATCAGAAGAAGCAGAAGAAGGAGAAGGAGAAGGTGAAGTCTGGAGGGTGATTCAGAAGAAGCAGAAGAAGGAGAAGGGGAAGGTGAAGTCTGGAGGGTGAATCAGAAGAAGTAGAAGAAGGAGAAGGAGAAGGTGTAGTCTGGACGGTGAATCAGAAGAAGTAGACGAAGGAGAAGGAGAAGGTGAAGTCTGCAGGGTGAATCAGAAGAAGCAGAAGAAGGAGAAGGAGAAGGTGAAGTCTGGAGGGTGAATCAGAAGAAGTAGAAGAAGGAGAAGGAGAAGGTGAAGTCTGGAGGGTGAATCAGAAGAAGAAGGAGAAGGTGAAGTCTGGAGGGTGAATCAGAAGAAGCAGAAGAAGGAGAAGGGGAAGGTGAAGTCTGGAGGGTGAATCAGAAGAAGCAGAATAAGGAGAAGGAGAAGGTGAAGTGTGGAAGGTGAATCAGAAGAAGCAGAAGAAGGAGAAGGAGAAGGTGAAGTCTGGAGGGTGAATCAGAAGAAGTAGAAGAAGGAGAAGGAGAAGGTGAAGTCTGGAGGGTGAATCAGAAGAAGTAGAAGAAGGAGAACGAGAAGGTGAAGTCAGGAGAGTGAAGCAGAAGAAGCAGAAGAAGGAGAAGGAGAAGGTGAAGTCTGGAGGGTGAAGCAGAAGAAGCAGAAGAAGGAGAAGGAGAAGGTGAAGTCTGGAGGGCGAAGCAGAAGAAGCAGAAGAAGTAGAAGGAGATGGTGAAGTCTGGAGGGTGAAGCAGAAGAAGCAGAAGAAGGAGTAGGAGAAGGTGAAGTCTGGAGGGTGAATCAGAAGAAGTAGAAGAAGGAGAAGGAGAAGGTGAAGTCTGGAGGGTGAAGCAGAAGAAACAGAAGAAGGAGAAGGAGAAGGTGAAGACTGAAGGGTGAATCAGAAGAAGTAGAAGAAGGAGGAGGAGAAGGTGAAGTCTGGAGGGTGAATCAAAAGAAGCAGAAGAAGGAGAAGGAGAAGGTGAAGTCTGGAGGGTGAATCAGAAGAAGCAGAAGAAGGAGAAGGAGAAGATGAAGTCTGGAGGGTGAATCAGAAGAAGTAGAAGAAGGAGAAGGAGAAGGTGAGGTCTGGAGGGTGAATCAGAAGAAGCAGAAGAAGGAGAAGGAGAAGGTGAAGTCTGGAGGGTGAATCAGATGAAGCAGAAGAAGGAGAAGGAGAAGGTGAAGTCTGGAGGGTGAATCAGCAGAATCAAAAGAAGGAGAAGGAGAAGGTGAAGTCAGGAGGGTGAATCAGAAGAAGCAGAAGAAGGAGAAGGAGAAGGTGAAGTTAGGAGGGTGAATCAGAAGAAGCAGAAGAAGGAGAAGGAGCAGGTGATGTCAGGGGGGTGAAGCAGAAGAAGTAGAAGAAGGAGAAGGAGAAGGTGATGTCAGGACGGTGAAGCAGAAGAAGCAGAAGAAGGAGAAGGAGAAGGTGAAGTCTGGAGGGCGCAGCAGAAGAAGCAGAAGAAGGAGAAGGAGAAGGTGAAGTCTGGAGGGTGAAGCAGAAGAAGCAGAAGAATGAGAAGGAGAAGGTGAAGTCTGGAGGGTGAATCAGAAGAAGTAAAAGAAGGAGAAGGAGAAGGTGAAGTCAGGACGGTGAAGCAGAAGAAGCAGAAGAAGGAGAAGGAGAAGGTGAAGTCTGGAGGGCGCAGCAGAAGAAGCAGAAGAAGGAGAAGGAGAAGGTGAAGTCTGGAGGGTGAAGCAGAAGAAGCAGAAGAATGAGAAGGAGAAGGTGAAGTCTGGAGGGCGAAGCAGAAGAAGCAGAAGAAGGAGAAGGAGAAGGTGAAGTCTGGAGGGTGAAGCAGAAGAAGCAGAAGAAGGAGAAGGAGAAGGTGAAGTCTGGAGGGTGAATCAGAAGAAGTAGAAGAAGGAGAAGGAGAAGGTGAAGTCAGGAGGGTGAAGCAGAAGAAGCATAAGAAGGAGAAGGAGAAGGTGAAGTCTGGAGGGTGAAGCAGAAGAAGCAGAAGAAGGAGAAGGAGAAGGTGAGGTCTGGAGGGTGAAGCAGAAGAAGCAGAAGAAGGAGAAGGAGAAGGTGAAGTAAGGAGGGTGAATCAGAAGAAGTAGAAGAAGGAGAAGGAGAAGGTGAAGTCTGGAGGGTGAATCAGAAGACGTAGAAGAAGGAGAAGGAGAAGGTGAAGTCTGGAGGGTGAATCAGAAGAAGAAGAAGAAGGAGAAGGAGATGGTGAAGTCTGGAGGGTGAATCAGAAGAAGCAGAAGAAGGAGAAGGAGAAGGTGAAGTCTGGAGGGAGAAGCAGAAGAAGTAGAAGAAGGAGAAGGAGAAGATGAAGTCTGGAGGGTGAATCAGAAGAAGTAGAAGAAGGAGAAGGAGAAGGTGAAGTCTGGAGGGTCAATCAGAAGAAGTAGAAGAAGGAGAAGGAGAAGGTGAAGTCTGGAGGGTGAATCAGAAGCAGCAGAAGAAGGAGAAGGAGAAGATGAAGTCTGGAGGGTGAATCAGAAGAAGTAGAAGAAGGAGAAGGAGAAGGTGAAGTCTGGAGGGTGAATCAGAAGAAGAAGGAGAAGGTGAAGTCTGGAGGGTGAATCAGAAGAAGCAGAAGAAGGAGAAGGAGAAGGTGAGGTCTGGAGGGTGAATCAGAAGAAGCAGATTAAGGAGAAGTAGAAGGTGAAGTCTGGAGGGTGAATCAGAAGAAGCAGAAGAAGGAGAAGGAGAAGGTGAAGTCTGGAGGGAGAATCAGAAGAAGTAGAAGAAGGAGAAGGAGAAGGTGAAGTCTGGAGGGTGAATCAGAAGAAGTAGAAGAAGGAGAAGGAGAAGGTGAAGTCAGGAGAGTGAAGCAGAAGAAGCAGAAGAAGGAGAAGGAGAAGGTGACGTCTGGAGGGTGAAGCAGAAGAAGCAGAAGAAGGAGAAGGAGAAGGTGAAGTCTGGAGGGCGAAGCAGAAGAAGCATAAGAAGGAGAAGGAGAAGGTGAAGTCTGGAGGGTGAAGCAGAAGAAGCAGAAGAAGGAGAAGGAGAAGGTGAAGTCTGGAGGGTGAATCAGAAGAAGTAGAAGAAGGAGAAGGAAAAGGTGAAGTCAGGAGGGTGAAGCAGAAGAAGCAGAAGAAGGAGAAGGAGAAGGTGAAGTCTGGAGGGTGAAGCAGAAGAAGCAGAAGAAGGAGAAGGAGAAGGTGAAGTTTGGAGGGTGAAGCAGAAGAAGCAGAAGGAGAAGGAGAAGGTGAAGTCAGGAGGGTGAATCAGAAGAAGTAGAAGAAGGAGAAGGAGAAGGTGAAGTCTGGAGGGTGAATCAGAAGAAGTAGAAGAAGGAGAAGGAGAAGGTGAAGTCTGGAGGGTGAATCAGAAGAAGTAGAAGAAGGAGAAGGAGAAGGTGAAGTCTGGAGGGTGAATCAGAAGAAGCAGAAGAAAGAGAAGGAGAAGGTGAAGTCTGGAGGGAGAAGCAGAAGAAGTAGAAGAAGGAAAAGGAGAAGGTGAAGTCTGGAGCGTGAATCAGAAGATGTAGAAGAAGGAGAAGGAGAAGGTGAAGTCTGGAGGGTCAATCAGAAGAAGTAGAAGAAGGAGAAGGAGAAGGTGAAGTCTGGAGGGTGAATCAGAAGAAGCAGAAGAAGGAGAAGGAGAAGGTGAAGTCTGGAGGGTGAATCAGAAGAAGTAGAAGAAGGAGAAGGAGAAGGTGTAGTCTGGACGGTGAATCAGAAGAAGTAGACGAAGGAGAAGGAGAAGGTGAAGTCTGCAGGGTGAATCAGAAGAAGCAGAAGAAGGAGAAGGAGAAGGTGAAGTCTGGAGGGTGAATCAGAAGAAGTAGAAGAAGGAGAAGGAGAAGGTGAAGTCTGGAGGTTGAATCAGAAGAAGCAGAAGAAGGAGAAGGAGAAGGTGAAGTCTGGAGGGTGATTCAGAAGAAGCAGAAGAAGGAGAAGGAGAAGGTGAAGTCTGGAGGGTGAATCAGAAGAAGTAGAAGAAGGAGAAGGAGAAGGTGTAGTCTGGACGGTGAATCAGAAGAAGTAGACGAAGGAGAAGGAGAAGGTGAAGTCTGCAGGGTGAATCAGAAGAAGCAGAAGAAGGAGAAGGAGAAGGTGAAGTCTGGAGGGTGAATCAGAAGAAGTAGAAGAAGGAGAAGGAGAAGGTGAAGTCTGGAGGGTGAATCAGAAGAAGAAGGAGAAGGTGAAGTCTGGAGGGTGAATCAGAAGAAGCAGAAGAAGGAGAAGGGGAAGGTGAAGTCTGGAGGGTGAATCAGAAGAAGCAGAATAAGGAGAAGGAGAAGGTGAAGTGTGGAGGGTGAATCAGAAGAAGCAGAAGAAGGAGAAGGAGAAGGTGAAGTCTGGAGGGTGAATCAGAAGAAGTAGAAGAAGGAGAAGGAGAAGGTGAAGTCTGGAGGGTGAATCAGAAGAAGTAGAAGAAGGAGAACGAGAAGGTGAAGTCAGGAGAGTGAAGCAGAAGAAGCAGAAGAAGGAGAAGGAGAAGGTGAAGTCTGGAGGGTGAAGCAGAAGAAGGAGAAGGAGAAGGTGAAGTCTGGAGGGCGAAGCAGAAGAAGCAGAAGAAGGAGAAGGAGATGGTGAAGTCTGGAGGGTGAAGCAGAAGAAGCAGAAGAAGGAGAAGGAGAAGGTGAAGTCTGGAGGGTGAATCAGAAGAAGTAGAAGAAGGAGAAGGAGAAGGTGAAGTCTGGAGGGTGAAGCAGAAGAAACAGAAGAAGGAGAAGGAGAAGGTGAAGACTGAAGGGTGAATCAGAAGAAGTAGAAGAAGGAGGAGGAGAAGGTGAAGTCTGGAGGGTGAATCAAAAGAAGCAGAAGAAGGAGAAGGAGAAGGTGAAGTCTGGAGGGTGAATCAGAAGAAGCAGAAGAAGGAGAAGGAGAAGATGAAGTCTGGAGGGTGAATCAGAAGAAGTAGAAGAAGGAGAAGGAGAAGGTGAGGTCTGGAGGGTGAATCAGAAGAAGCAGAAGAAGGAGAAGGAGAAGGTGAAGTCTGCAGGGTGAATCAGAAGAAGCAGAAGAAGGAGAAGGAGAAGGTGAAGTCTGGAGGGTGAATCAGAAGCAGTAGAAGAAGGAGAAGGAGAAGGTGAAGTCTGGAGGGTGAATCAGAAGCAGTAGAAGAAGGAGAAGGAGAAGGTGAAGTCTGGAGGGTGAATCAGAAGAAGAAGGAGAAGGTGAAGTCTGGAGGGTGAATCAGAAGAAGCAGAAGAAGGAGAAGGAGAAGGTGAAGTCTGGAGGGTGAATCAGAAGAAGCAGAAAAAGGAGAAGGAGAAGGTGAAGTCTGGAGGGTGAATCAGAAGAAGCAGAAGAAGGAGAAGGAGAAGGCGAAGCCTGGAGTGTGAAACAGAAGAAGTAGAAGAAGGAGAAGGAGAAGGTGAAGTCTGGAGCGTGAATCAGAAGATGTAGAAGAAGGAGAAGGAGAAGGTGAAGTCTGGAGGGTCAATCAGAAGAAGTAGTAGAAGGAGAAGGAGAAGGTGAAGTCTGGAGGGTGAATCAGAAGAAGCAGAAGAAAGAGAAGGAGAAGGTGATGTCTGGAGGGTGAAGCAGAAGAAACAGAAGAAGGAGAAGGAGAAGGTGAAGTCTGGAGGGTGAATCAGAAGAACAGAAGAAGGAGAAGGAGAAGGTGAGGTCTGGAGGGTGAATCAGAAGAAGCAGAAGAAGAAGAAGGAGAAGATGAAGTCTGGAGGGTGAATCAGAAGAAGTAGAAGAAGGAGAAGGAGAAGGTGAGGTCTGGAGGGTGAATCAGAAGAAGCAGAAGAAGGAGAAGGAGAAGGTGAAGTCTGGAGGGTGAATCAGAAGAAGCAGAAGAAGGAGAAGGAGAAGGTGAAGTTAGGAGGGTGAATCAGAAGAAGCAGAAGAAGGAGAAGGAGCAGGTGAAGTCAGGGGGGTGAAGCAGAAGAAGTAGAAGAAGGAGAAGGAGAAGGTGAAGTCAGGAGGGTGAAGCAGAAGAAGCAGAAGAAGGAGAAGGAGAAGGTGAAGTCTGGAGGGCGCAGCAGAAGAAGCAGAAGAAGGAGAAGGAGAAGGTGAAGTCTGGAGGGTGAATCAGAAGCAGCAGAAGAAGGAGAAGGAGAAGATGAAGTCTGGAGGGTGAATCAGAAGAAGTAGAAGAAGGAGAAGGAGAAGGTGAAGTCTGGAGGGTGAATCAGAAGAAGAAGGAGAAGGTGAAGTCTGGAGGGTGAATCAGAAGAAGCAGAAGAAGGAGAAGGAGAAGGTGAGGTCTGGAGGGTGAATCAGAAGAAGCAGAATAAGGAGAAGTAGAAGGTGAAGTCTGGAGGGTGAATCAGAAGAAGCAGAAGAAGGAGAAGGAGAAGGTGAAGTCTGGAGGGAGAATCAGAAGAAGTAGAAGAAGGAGAAGGAGAAGGTGAAGTCTGGAGGGTGAATCAGAAGAAGTAGAAGAAGGAGAAGGAGAAGGTGAAGTCAGGAGAGTGAAGCAGAAGAAGCAGAAGAAGGAGAAGGAGAAGGTGACGTCTGGAGGGTGAAGCAGAAGAAGCAGAAGAAGGAGAAGGAGAAGGTGAAGTCTGGAGGGCGAAGCAGAAGAAGCATAAGAAGGAGAAGGAGAAGGTGAAGTCTGGAGGGTGAAGCAGAAGAAGCAGAAGAAGGAGAAGGAGAAGGTGAAGTCTGGAGGGTGAATCAGAAGAAGTAGAAGAAGGAGAAGGAGAAGGTGAAGTCAGGAGGGTGAAGCAGAAGAAGCAGAAGAAGGAGAAGGAGAAGGTGAAGTCTGGAGGGTGAAGCAGAAGAAGCAGAAGAAGGAGAAGGAGAAGGTGAAGTTTGGAGGGTGAAGCAGAAGAAGCAGAAGAAGGAGAAGGAGAAGGTGAAGTCAGGAGGGTGAATCAGAAGAAGTAGAAGAAGGAGAAGGAGAAGGTGAAGTCTGGAGGGTGAATCAGAAGAAGTAGAAGAAGGAGAAGGAGAAGGTGAAGTCTGGAGGGTGAATCAGAAGAAGTAGAAGAAGGAGAAGGAGAAGGTGAAGTCTGGAGGGTGAATCAGAAGAAGTAGAAGAAGGAGAAGGAGAAGGTGTAGTCTGGACGGTGAATCAGAAGAAGTAGACGAAGGAGAAGGAGAAGGTGAAGTCTGCAGGGTGAATCAGAAGAAGCAGAAGAAGGAGAAGGAGAAGGTGAAGTCTGGAGGGTGAATCAGAAGAAGCAGAAGAAGGAGAAGGAGAAGGTGAAGTCTGGAGGTTGAATCAGAAGAAGCAGAAGAAGGAGAAGGAGAAGGTGAAGTCTGGAGGGTGATTCAGAAGAAGCAGAAGAAGGAGAAGGAGAAGGTGAAGTCTGGAGGGTGAATCAGAAGAAGTAGAAGAAGGAGAAGGAGAAGGTGTAGTCTGGACGGTGAATCAGAAGAAGTAGACGAAGGAGAAGGAGAAGGTGAAGTCTGCAGGGTGAATCAGAAGAAGCAGAAGAAGGAGAAGGAGAAGGTGAAGTCTGGAGGGTGAATCAGAAGAAGTAGAAGAAGGAGAAGGAGAAGGTGAAGTCTGGAGGGTGAATCAGAAGAAGAAGGAGAAGGTGAAGTCTGGAGGGTGAATCAGAAGAAGCAGAAGAAGGAGAAGGGGAAGGTGAAGTCTGGAGGGTGAATCAGAAGAAGCAGAATAAGGAGAAGGAGAAGGTGAAGTGTGGAGGGTGAATCAGAAGAAGCAGAAGAAGGAGAAGGAGAAGGTGAAGTCTGGAGGGTGAATCAGAAGAAGTAGAAGAAGGAGAAGGAGAAGGTGAAGTCTGGAGGGTGAATCAGAAGAAGTAGAAGAAGGAGAACGAGAAGGTGAAGTCAGGAGAGTGAAGCAGAAGAAGCAGAAGAAGGAGAAGGAGAAGGTGAAGTCTGGAGGGTGAAGCAGAAGAAGCAGAAGAAGGAGAAGGAGAAGGTGAAGTCTGGAGGGCGAAGCAGAAGAAGCAGAAGAAGGAGAAGGAGATGGTGAAGTCTGGAGGGTGAAGCAGAAGAAGCAGAAGAAGGAGAAGGAGAAGGTGAAGTCTGGAGGGTGAATCAGAAGAAGTAGAAGAAGGAGAAGGAGAAGGTGAAGTCTGGAGGGTGAAGCAGAAGAAACAGAAGAAGGAGAAGGAGAAGGTGAAGACTGAAGGGTGAATCAGAAGAAGTAGAAGAAGGAGGAGGAGAAGGTGAAGTCTGGAGGGTGAATCAAAAGAAGCAGAAGAAGGAGAAGGAGAAGGTGAAGTCTGGAGGGTGAATCAGAAGAAGCAGAAGAAGGAGAAGGAGAAGATGAAGTCTGGAGGGTGAATCAGAAGAAGTAGAAGAAGGAGAAGGAGAAGGTGAGGTCTGGAGGGTGAATCAGAAGAAGCAGAAGAAGGAGAAGGAGAAGATGAAGTCTGGAGGGTGAATCAGAAGAAGCAGAAGAAGGAGAAGGAGAAGATGAAGTCTGGAGGGTGAATCAGAAGAAGTAGAAGAAGGAGAAGGAGAAGGTGAGGTCTGGAGGGTGAATCAGAAGAAGCAGAAGAAGGAGAAGGAGAAGGTGAAGTCTGGAGGGTGAATCAGATGAAGCAGAAGAAGGAGAAGGAGAAGGTGAAGTCTGGAGGGTGAATCAGCAGAATCAAAAGAAGGAGAAGGAGAAGGTGAAGTCAGGAGGGTGAATCAGAAGAAGCAGAAGAAGGAGAAGGAGCAGGTGAAGTCAGGGGGGTGAAGCAGAAGAAGTAGAAGAAGGAGAAGGAGAAGGTGATGTCAGGACGGTGAAGCAGAAGAAGCAGAAGAAGGAGAAGGAGAAGGTGAAGTCTGGAGGGTGAATCAGAAGAAGCAGAAGAAGAAGAAGGAGAAGATGAAGTCTGGAGGGTGAATCAGAAGAAGTAGAAGAAGGAGAAGGAGAAGGTGAGGTCTGGAGGGTGAATCAGAAGAAGCAGAAGAAGGAGAAGGAGAAGGTGAAGTCTGGAGGGTGAATCAGAAGAAGCAGAAGAAGGAGAAGGAGAAGGTGAAGTTAGGAGGGTGAATCAGAAGAAGCAGAAGAAGGAGAAGGAGCAGGTGAAGTCAGGGGGGTGAAGCAGAAGAAGTAGAAGAAGGAGAAGGAGAAGGTGAAGTCAGGAGGGTGAAGCAGAAGAAGCAGAAGAAGGAGAAGGAGAAGGTGAAGTCTGGAGGGCGCAGCAGAAGAAGCAGAAGAAGGAGAAGGAGAAGGTGAAGTCTGGAGGGTGAATCAGAAGCAGCAGAAGAAGGAGAAGGAGAAGATGAAGTCTGGAGGGTGAATCAGAAGAAGTAGAAGAAGGAGAAGGAGAAGGTGAAGTCTGGAGGGTGAATCAGAAGAAGAAGGAGAAGGTGAAGTCTGGAGGGTGAATCAGAAGAAGCAGAAGAAGGAGAAGGAGAAGGTGAGGTCTGGAGGGTGAATCAGAAGAAGCAGAATAAGGAGAAGTAGAAGGTGAAGTCTGGAGGGTGAATCAGAAGAAGCAGAAGAAGGAGAAGGAGAAGGTGAAGTCTGGAGGGAGAATCAGAAGAAGTAGAAGAAGGAGAAGGAGAAGGTGAAGTCTGGAGGGTGAATCAGAAGAAGTAGAAGAAGGAGAAGGAGAAGGTGAAGTCAGGAGAGTGAAGCAGAAGAAGCAGAAGAAGGAGAAGGAGAAGGTGACGTCTGGAGGGTGAAGCAGAAGAAGCAGAAGAAGGAGAAGGAGAAGGTGAAGTCTGGAGGGCGAAGCAGAAGAAGCATAAGAAGGAGAAGGAGAAGGTGAAGTCTGGAGGGTGAAGCAGAAGAAGCAGAAGAAGGAGAAGGAGAAGGTGAAGTCTGGAGGGTGAATCAGAAGAAGTAGAAGAAGGAGAAGGAGAAGGTGAAGTCAGGAGGGTGAAGCAGAAGAAGCAGAAGAAGGAGAAGGAGAAGGTGAAGTCTGGAGGGTGAAGCAGAAGAAGCAGAAGAAGGAGAAGGAGAAGGTGAAGTTTGGAGGGTGAAGCAGAAGAAGCAGAAGAAGGAGAAGGAGAAGGTGAAGTCAGGAGGGTGAATCAGAAGAAGTAGAAGAAGGAGAAGGAGAAGGTGAAGTCTGGAGGGTGAATCAGAAGAAGTAGAAGAAGGAGAAGGAGAAGGTGAAGTCTGGAGGGTGAATCAGAAGAAGTAGAAGAAGGAGAAGGAGAAGGTGAAGTCTGGAGGGTGAATCAGAAGAAGTAGAAGAAGGAGAAGGAGAAGGTGTAGTCTGGACGGTGAATCAGAAGAAGTAGACGAAGGAGAAGGAGAAGGTGAAGTCTGCAGGGTGAATCAGAAGAAGCAGAAGAAGGAGAAGGAGAAGGTGAAGTCTGGAGGGTGAATCAGAAGAAGCAGAAGAAGGAGAAGGAGAAGGTGAAGTCTGGAGGTTGAATCAGAAGAAGCAGAAGAAGGAGAAGGAGAAGGTGAAGTCTGGAGGGTGATTCAGAAGAAGCAGAAGAAGGAGAAGGAGAAGGTGAAGTCTGGAGGGTGAATCAGAAGAAGTAGAAGAAGGAGAAGGAGAAGGTGTAGTCTGGACGGTGAATCAGAAGAAGTAGACGAAGGAGAAGGAGAAGGTGAAGTCTGCAGGGTGAATCAGAAGAAGCAGAAGAAGGAGAAGGAGAAGGTGAAGTCTGGAGGGTGAATCAGAAGAAGTAGAAGAAGGAGAAGGAGAAGGTGAAGTCTGGAGGGTGAATCAGAAGAAGAAGGAGAAGGTGAAGTCTGGAGGGTGAATCAGAAGAAGCAGAAGAAGGAGAAGGGGAAGGTGAAGTCTGGAGGGTGAATCAGAAGAAGCAGAATAAGGAGAAGGAGAAGGTGAAGTGTGGAGGGTGAATCAGAAGAAGCAGAAGAAGGAGAAGGAGAAGGTGAAGTCTGGAGGGTGAATCAGAAGAAGTAGAAGAAGGAGAAGGAGAAGGTGAAGTCTGGAGGGTGAATCAGAAGAAGTAGAAGAAGGAGAACGAGAAGGTGAAGTCAGGAGAGTGAAGCAGAAGAAGCAGAAGAAGGAGAAGGAGAAGGTGAAGTCTGGAGGGTGAAGCAGAAGAAGCAGAAGAAGGAGAAGGAGAAGGTGAAGTCTGGAGGGCGAAGCAGAAGAAGCAGAAGAAGGAGAAGGAGATGGTGAAGTCTGGAGGGTGAAGCAGAAGAAGCAGAAGAAGGAGAAGGAGAAGGTGAAGTCTGGAGGGTGAATCAGAAGAAGTAGAAGAAGGAGAAGGAGAAGGTGAAGTCTGGAGGGTGAAGCAGAAGAAACAGAAGAAGGAGAAGGAGAAGGTGAAGACTGAAGGGTGAATCAGAAGAAGTAGAAGAAGGAGGAGGAGAAGGTGAAGTCTGGAGGGTGAATCAAAAGAAGCAGAAGAAGGAGAAGGAGAAGGTGAAGTCTGGAGGGTGAATCAGAAGAAGCAGAAGAAGGAGAAGGAGAAGATGAAGTCTGGAGGGTGAATCAGAAGAAGTAGAAGAAGGAGAAGGAGAAGGTGAGGTCTGGAGGGTGAATCAGAAGAAGCAGAAGAAGGAGAAGGAGAAGGTGAAGTCTGGAGGGTGAATCAGATGAAGCAGAAGAAGGAGAAGGAGAAGGTGAAGTCTGGAGGGTGAATCAGCAGAATCAAAAGAAGGAGAAGGAGAAGGTGAAGTCAGGAGGGTGAATCAGAAGAAGCAGAAGAAGGAGAAGGAGAAGGTGAAGTTAGGAGGGTGAATCAGAAGAAGCAGAAGAAGGAGAAGGAGCAGGTGAAGTCAGGGGGGTGAAGCAGAAGAAGTAGAAGAAGGAGAAGGAGAAGGTGATGTCAGGATGGTGAAGCAGAAGAAGCAGAAGAAGGAGAAGGAGAAGGTGAAATCTGGAGGGCGCAGCAGAAGAAGCAGAAGAAGGAGAAGGAGAAGGTGAAGTCTGGAGGGTGAAGCAGAAGAAGCAGAAGAATGAGAAGGAGAAGGTGAAGTCTGGAGGGTGAATCAGAAGAAGTAGAAGAAGGAGAAGGAGAAGGTGAAGTCAGGACGGTGAAGCAGAAGAAGCAGAAGAAGGAGAAGGAGAAGGTGAAGTCTGGAGGGCGCAGCAGAAGAAGCAGAAGAAGGAGAAGGAGAAGGTGAAGTCTGGAGGGTGAAGCAGAAGAAGCAGAAGAATGAGAAGGAGAAGGTGAAGTCTGGAGGGCGAAGCAGAAGAAGCAGAAGAAGGAGAAGGAGAAGGTGAAGTCTGGAGGGTGAAGCAGAAGAAGCAGAAGAAGGAGAAGGAGAAGGTGAAGTCTGGAGGGTGAATCAGAAGAAGTAGAAGAAGGAGAAGGAGAAGGTGAAGTCAGGAGGGTGAAGCAGAAGAAGCAGAAGAAGGAGAAGGAGAAGGTGAAGTCTGGAGGGTGAAGCAGAAGAAGCAGAAGAAGGAGAAGGAGAAGGTGAGGTCTGGAGGGTGAAGCAGAAGAAGCAGAAGAAGGAGAAGGAGAAGGTGAAGTAAGGAGGGTGTATCAGAAGAAGTAGAAGAAGGAGAAGGAGAAGGTGAAGTCTGGAGGGTGAATCAGAAGACGTAGAAGAAGGAGAAGGAGAAGGTGAAGTCTGGAGGGTGAATCAGAAGAAGTAGAAGAAGGAGAAGGAGATGGTGAAGTCTGGAGGGTGAATCAGAAGAAGCAGAAGAAGGAGAAGGAGAAGGTGAAGTCTGGAGGGAGAAGCAGAAGAAGTAGAAGAAGGAGAAGGAGAAGATGAAGTCTGGAGGGTGAATCAGAAGAAGTAGAAGAAGGAGAAGGAGAAGGTGAAGTCTGGAGGGTCAATCAGAAGAAGTAGAAGAAGGAGAAGGAGAAGGTGAAGTCTGGAGGGTGAATCAGAAGCAGCAGAAGAAGGAGAAGGAGAAGATGAAGTCTGGAGGGTGAATCAGAAGAAGTAGAAGAAGGAGAAGGAGAAGGTGAAGTCTGGAGGGTGAATCAGAAGAAGAAGGAGAAGGTGAAGTCTGGAGGGTGAATCAGAAGAAGCAGAAGAAGGAGAAGGAGAAGGTGAGGTCTGGAGGGTGAATCAGAAGAAGCAGAATAAGGAGAAGGAGAAGGTGAAGTCTGGAGGGTGAATCAGAAGAAGCAGAAGAAGGAGAAGGAGAAGGTGAAGTCTGGAGGGAGAATCAGAAGAAGTAGAAGAAGGAGAAGGAGAAGGTGAAGTCTGGAGGGTGAATCAGAAGAAGTAGAAGAAGGAGAAGGAGAAGGTGAAGTCAGGAGAGTGAAGCAGAAGAAGCAGAAGAAGGAGAAGGAGAAGGTGACGTCTGGAGGGTGAAGCAGAAGAAGCAGAAGAAGGAGAAGGAGAAGGTGAAGTCTGGAGGGCGAAGCAGAAGAAGCATAAGAAGGAGAAGGAGAAGGTGAAGTCTGGAGGGTGAAGCAGAAGAAGCAGAAGAAGGAGAAGGAGAAGGTGAAGTCTGGAGGGTGAATCAGAAGAAGTAGAAGAAGGAGAAGGAGAAGGTGAAGTCAGGAGGGTGAAGCAGAAGAAGCAGAAGAAGGAGAAGGAGAAGGTGATGTCTGGAGGGTGAAGCAGAAGAAGCAGAAGGAGGAGAAGGAGAAGGTGAAGTTTGGAGGGTGAAGCAGAAGAAGCAGAAGAAGGAGAAGGTGAAGTCAGGAGGGTGAATCAGAAGAAGTAGAAGAAGGAGAAGGAGAAGGTGAAGTCTGGAGGGTGAATCAGAAGAAGTAGAAGAAGGAGAAGGAGAAGGTGAAGTCTGGAGGGTGAATCAGAAGAAGTAGAAGAAGGAGAAGGAGAAGGTGAAGTCTGGAGGGTGAATCAGAAGAAGCAGAAGAAAGAGAAGGAGAAGGTGAAGTCTGGAGGGAGAAGCAGAAGAAGTAGAAGAAGGAAAAGGAGAAGGTGAAGTCTGGAGCGTGAATCAGAAGATGTAGAAGAAGGAGAAGGAGAAGGTGAAGTCTGGAGGGTCAATCAGAAGAAGTAGAAGAAGGAGAAGGAGAAGGTGAAGTCTGGAGGGTGAATCAGAAGAAGCAGAAGAAGGAGAAGGAGAAGGTGAAGTCTGGAGGGTGAATCAGAAGAAGTAGAAGAAGGAGAAGGAGAAGGTGTAGTCTGGACGGTGAATCAGAAGAAGTAGACGAAGGAGAAGGAGAAGGTGAAGTCTGCAGGGTGAATCAGAAGAAGCAGAAGAAGGAGAAGGAGAAGGTGAAGTCTGGAGGGTGAATCAGAAGAAGTAGAAGAAGGAGAAGGAGAAGGTGAAGTCTGGAGGGTGAATCAGAAGAAGCAGAAGAAGGAGAAGGAGAAGGTGAAGTCTGGAGGGTGATTCAGAAGAAGCAGAAGAAGGAGAAGGAGAAGGTGAAGTCTGGAGGGTGAATCAGAAGAAGCAGTATAAGGAGAAGGAGAAGGTGAAGTCTGGAGGGTGAATCAGAAGAAGCAGAAGAAGGAGATGGAGAAGGTGAAGTCTGGAGGGTGAATCAGAAGAAGTAGAAGAAGGAAAAGGAGAAGGTGAAGTCTGGAGGGTGAATCAGAAGAAGTAGAAGAAGGAGAAGGAGAAGGTGAAGTCTGGAGGGTGAATCAGAAGAAGCAGAAGAAGGAGAAGGAGAAGGTGAAGTCTGGAGGATGAATCAGTAGAAGCAGAAGAAGGAGAAGGAGACGATGAAGTCTGGAGGGTGAATCAGAAGAAGTAGAAGAAGGAGAAGGAGAAGGTGAAGTCTGGAGGGTGAATCAGAAGAAGCAGAAGAAGGAGAAGGAGAAGGTGAAGTCTGGAGGGTGAATCAGAAGAAGCAGAAGAAGGAGAAGGAGAAGGTGAAGTCTGGAGGGTGAATCAGAAGAAGCAGAATAAGGAGAAGGAGAAGGTGAAGTCTGGAGGGTGAATCAGAAGAAGCAGAAGAAGGAGAAGGTGAAGTCTGGAGGGTGAATCAGAAGAAATAGAAGAAGGAAAAGGAGAAGGTGAAGTCTGGAGGGTGAAGCAGAAGAAGTAGAAGAAGGAGAAGGAGAAGGTGAAGTCAGGAGGGTGAATCAGAAGAAGTAGAAGAAGGAGAAGGAGAAGGTGAAGTCAGGAGGGTGAATCAGAAGAAGCTGAAGAAGGAGAAGGAGAAGGTGAAGTCTGGAGGGTGAATCAGAAGAATCAGAAGAAGGAGAAGGTGAAGGTGAAGTCTGGAGGGTGAATCAGAAGAAGCAGAAGAAAGAGAAGGAGAAGGTGATGTCTGGAGGGTGAAGCAGAAGAAACAGAAGAAGGAGAAGGAGAAGGTGAAGACTGGAGGGTGAATCAGAAGAAGTAGAAGAAGGAGAAGGAGAAGGTGAAGTCTGGAGGGTGAATCAGAAGAAGTAGAAGAAGTTGAAGGAGATGGTGAAGTCTGGAGGGTGAATCAGAAGAAGCAGAAGAAGGAGAAGGAGAAGGTGAAGTCTGGAGGGTGAATCAGAAGCAGAAGAAGAAGAAGGAGAAGATGAAGTCTGGAGGGTGAATCAGAAGAAGTAGAAGAAGGAGAAGGAGAAGGTGAGGTCTGGAGGGTGAATCAGAAGAAGCAGAAGAAGGAGAAGGAGAAGGTGAAGTCTGGAGGGTGAATCAGAAGAAGCAGAAGAAGGAGAAGGAGAAGGTGAAGTTAGGAGGGTGAATCAGAAGAAGCAGAAGAAGGAGAAGGAGAAGGTGAAGTCAGGGGGGTGAAGCAGAAGAAGTAGAAGAAGGAGAAGGAGAAGGTGAAGTCAGGAGGGTGAAGCAGAAGAAGCAGAAGAAGGAGAAGGAGAAGGTGAAGTCTGGGGGGCGCAGAAGAAGAAGCAGAAGAAGGAGAAGGAGAAGGTGCAGTCTGGAGGGTGAAGCAGAAGAAGCAGAAGAAGGAGAAGGAGAAGGTGAAGTCTGGAGGGTGAAACAGAAGAAGTAGAAGAAGGAGAAGGAGAAGGTGAAGTCAGGAGGGTGAAGGAGAAGAAGCAGAACAAGGAGAAGTAGAAGGTGAAGTCTGGAGGGTGAATCAGAAGAAGTAGAAGAAGGAGAAGGAGAAGGTGAAGTCAGGAGGGTGAAGCAGAAGAAGTAGAAGAAGGAGAAGGAGAAGGCGAAGCCTGGAGTGTGAAACAGAAGAAGTAGAAGAAGGAGAAGGAGAAGGTGAAGTCTGGAGCGTGAATCAGAAGATGTAGAAGAAGGAGAAGGAGAAGGTGAAGTCTGGAGGGTGAGTCAGAAGAAGTAGAAGAAGGAGAAGGAGAAGGTGTAGTCTGGACGGTGAATCAGAAGAAGTAGACGAAGGAGAAGGAGAAGGTGAAGTCTGCAGGGTGAATCAGAAGAAGCAGAAGAAGGAGAAGGAGAAGGTGAAGTCTGGAGGGTGAATCAGAAGCAGTAGAAGAAGGAGAAGGAGAAGGTGAAGTCTGGAGGGTGAATCAGAAGAAGAAGGAGAAGGTGAAGTCTGGAGGGTGAATCAGAAGAAGCAGAAGAAGGAGAAGGAGAAGGTGAAGTCTGGAGGGTGAATCAGAAGAAGCAGAAAAAGGAGAAGGAGAAGGTGAAGTCTGGAGGGTGAATCAGAAGAAGCAGAAGAAGGAGAAGGAGAAGGCGAAGCCTGGAGTGTGAAACAGAAGAAGTAGAAGAAGGAGAAGGAGAAGGTGAAGTCTGGAGCGTGAATCAGAAGATGTAGAAGAAGGAGAAGGAGAAGGTGAAGTCTGGAGGGTCAATCAGAAGAAGTAGTAGAAGGAGAAGGAGAAGGTGAAGTCTGGAGGGTGAATCAGAAGAAGCAGAAGAAAGAGAAGGAGAAGGTGATGTCTGGAGGGTGAAGCAGAAGAAACAGAAGAAGGAGAAGGAGAAGGTGAAGTCTGGAGGGTGAATCAGAAGAACAGAAGAAGGAGAAGGAGAAGGTGAAGTCTGGAGGGTGAATCAGAAGAAGCAGAAGAAGAAGAAGGAGAAGATGAAGTCTGGAGGGTGAATCAGAAGAAGTAGAAGAAGGAGAAGGAGAAGGTGAGGTCTGGAGGGTGAATCAGAAGAAGCAGAAGAAGGAGAAGGAGAAGGTGAAGTTAGGAGGGTGAATCAGAAGAAGCAGAAGAAGGAGAAGGAGCAGGTGAAGTCAGGGGGGTGAAGCAGAAGAAGTAGAAGAAGGAGAAGGAGAAGGTGAAGTCAGGAGGGTGAAGCAGAAGAAGCAGAAGAAGGAGAAGGAGAAGGTGAAGTCTGGAGGGCGCAGCAGAAGAAGCAGAAGAAGGAGAAGGAGAAGGTGCAGTCTGGAGGGTGAAGCAGAAGAAGCAGAAGAAGGAGAAGGAGAAGGTGAAGTCTGGAGGGTGAATCAGAAGAAGTAGAAGAAGGAGAAGGAGAAGGTGAAGTCAGGAGGGTGAAGCAGAAGAAGTAGAAGAAGGAGAAGGAGAAGGCGAAGCCTGGAGTGTGAAACAGAAGAAGTAGAAGAAGGAGAAGGAGAAGGTGAAGTCTGGAGCGTGAATCAGAAGATGTAGAAGAAGGAGAAGGAGAAGGTGAAGTCTGGAGGGTCAATCAGAAGAAGTAGAAGAAGGAGAAGGAGAAGGTGAAGTCTGGAGGGTGAATCAGAAGAAGCAGAAGAAGGAGAAGGAGAAGGTGAAGTCTGGAGGGTGAATCAGAAGAAGTAGAAGAAGGAGAAGGAGAAGGTGTAGTCTGGACGGTGAATCAGAAGAAGTAGACGAAGGAGAAGGAGAAGGTGAAGTCTGCAGGGTGAATCAGAAGAAGCAGAAGAAGGAGAAGGAGAAGGTGAAGTCTGGAGGGTGAATCAGAAGAAGTAGAAGAAGGAGAAGGAGAAGGTGAAGTCTGGAGGGTGAATCAGAAGAAGCAGAAGAAGGAGAAGGAGAAGGTGAAGTCTGGAGGGTGAATCAGAAGAAGCAGAAGAAGGAGAAGGAGAAGGTGAAGTCTGGAGGGTGAATCAGAAGAAGCAGAATAAGGAGAAGGAGAAGGTGAAGTCAGGAGGGTGAATCAGAAGAAGCAGAAGAAGGAGAAGGAGAAGGTGAAGTCTGGAGGGTGAATCAGAAGAAGTAGAAGAAGGAGAAGGAGAAGGTGATGTCTGGAGGGTGAATCAGAAGAAGTAGAAGAAGGAGAAGGAGAGGGTGAAGTCTGGAGGGTGAATCAGAAGAAGCAGAAGAAGGAGAAGGAGAAGGAGAAGTCTGGAGGATGAATCAGAAGAAGCAGAAGAAGGAGAAGGAGACGATGAAGTCTGGAGGGTGAATCAGAAGAATTAGAAGAAGGAGAAGGAGAAGGTGAAGTCTGGATGGTGAATCAGAAGAAGCAGAAGAAGGAGAAGGAGAAGGTGAAGTCTAGAGGGTGAATCAGAAGAAGCAGAAGAAGGAGAAGGAGAAGGTGAAGTCTGGAGGGTGAATCAGAAGAAGCAGAATAAGGAGAAGGAGAAGGTGAAGTCTGGAGGGTGAATCAGAAGAAGCAGAAGAAGGAGAAGGTGAAGTCTGGAGGGTGAATCAGAAGAAGTAGAAGAAGGAGAAGGAGAAGGTGAAGTCTGGAGGGTGAAGCAGAAGAAGTAGAAGAAGGAGAAGGAGAAGGTGAAGTCAGGAGGGTGAATCAGAAGAAGTAGAAGAAGGAGAAGGAGAAGGTGAAGTCAGGAGGGTGAATCAGAAGAAGCTGAAGAAGGAGAAGGAGAAGGTGAAGTCTGGAGGGTGAATCAGAAGAATCAGAAGAAGGAGAAGGAGAAGGTGAAGTCTGGAGGGTGAATCAGAAGAAGCAGAAGAAAGAGAAGGAGAAGGTGATGTCTGGAGGGTGAATCAGAAGAAGTAGAAGAAGTTGAAGGAGAAGGTGAAGTCTGGAGGGTGAATCAGAAGAAGCAGAAGAAGGAGAAGGAGAAGGTGAAGTCTGGAGGGTGAATCAGAAGAAGCAGAAGAAGAAGAAGGAGAAGATGAAGTCTGGAGGGTGAATCAGAAGAAGTAGAAGAAGGAGAAGGAGAAGGTGAGGTCTGGAGGGTGAATCAGAAGAAGCAGAAGAAGGAGAAGGAGAAGCTGAAGTCTGGAGGGCGCAGCAGAAGAAGCAGAAGAAGGAGAAGGAGAAGGTGCAGTCTGGAGGGTGAAGCAGAAGAAGCAGAAGAAGGAGAAGGAGAAGGTGAAGTCAGGAGGTTGAAGCAGAAGAAGCAGAAGAAGGAGAAGGAGAAGGTGAAGTCTGGAGGGTGAATCAGAAGAAGTAGAAGAAGGAGAAGGAGAAGGTGAAGTCAGGAGGGTGAAGCAGAAGTAGCAGAAGAAGGAGAAGGAGAAGGTGAAGTCTGGAGGGTGAATCAGAAGAAGCAGAAGAAGGAGAAGGAGAAGCTGAAGTCTGGAGGGCGCAGCAGAAGAAGCAGAAGAAGGAGAAGGAGAAGGTGCAGTCTGGAGGGTGAAGCAGAAGAAGCAGAAGAAGGAGAAGGAGAAGGTGAAGTCTGGAGGGTGAAGCAGAAGAAGCAGAAGAAGGAGAAGGAGAAGGTGAAGTCAGGAGGGTGAATCAGAAGAAGTAGAAGAAGGAGAAGGAGAAGGTGAAGTCTGGAGGGTGAATCAGAAGAAGTAGAAGAAGGAGAAGGAGAAGGTGAAGTCTGGAGGGTGAATCAGAAGAAGTAGAAGAAGGAGAAGGAGAAGGTGAAGTCTGGAGGGTGAATCAGTAGAAGCAGAAGAAGGAGAACGGGAAGGTGAAGTCTGGAGGGAGAAGCAGAAGAAGTAGAAGAAGGAGAAGGAGAAGGTGAAGTCTGGAGGGTGAATCAGAAGAAGTAGAAGAAGGAGAAGGCGAAGGGAAAGTCTGGAGGGTGAATCAGAAGAAGCAGAAGAAGGAGAAGGAGAAGGTGAAGTCTGGAGGGTGAATCGGAAGAAGCATAAGAAGGAGAAGGAGAAGGTGAAGTCTTGGGGGTGAATCAGAAGAAGTAGAAGAAGGAGAAGGAGAAGGTGTAGTCTGGAGGGTGAATCAGAAGAAGTAGACGAAGGAGAAGGAGAAGGTGAAATCTGGAGGGTGAATCAGAAGAAGCAGAAGAAGGAGAAGGAGAAGGTGAAGTCTGGAGGGTGAATCAGAAGAGGTAGAAGAAGGATAAGGAGAAGGTGAAGTCTGGAGGGTGAACCAGAAGAAGCAGAAGAAGGAGAAGGAGAAGGTGAAGTCTGGAGGGTGAATCAGACGATGCAGAAGAAGCAGAAGGAGAAGGTGAAGTCTGGAGGGTGAATCAGAAGAAGTAGAAGAAGTAGAAGGAGAAGGTGAAGTCTGGAGGGTGAATCAGAAGAAGTAGAAGAAGGAGAAGGAGAAGGTGAAGTCTGGAGGGTGAATCAGAAGAAGCAGAAGAAGGAGAAGGAGAAGGTGAAGTCAGGAGGGTGAATCAGAAGAAGCAGAAGAAGGAGAAGGAGAAGGTGAAGTCTGGAGGTTGAATCAGAAGAAGCAGAAGAAGGAGAAGGAGAAGGTGAAGACTGGAGGGTGAATCAGAAGAAGTAGAAGAAGGAGAAGGAGAAGGTGAAGTCTGGAGGGTGAATCAGAAGAAGTAGAAGAAGGAGAAGGAGAAGGTGAAGTCTGGAGGGTGAATCAGAAGAGGTAGAAGAAGGATACGGAGAAGGTGAAGTCTGGAGGGTGAACCAGAAGAAGCAGAAGAAGGAGAAGGAGAAGGTGAAGTCTGGAGGGTGAATCAGACGATGCAGAAGAAGCAGAAGGAGAAGGTGAAGTCTGGAGGGTGAATCAGAAGAAGTAGAAGAAGTAGAAGGAGAAGGTGAAGTCTGGAGGGTGAATCAGAAGAAGTAGAAGAAGGAGAAGGAGAAGGTGAAGTCTGGAGGGTGAATCAGAAGAAGCAGAAGAAGGAGAAGGAGAAGGTGAAGTCAGGAGGGTGAATCAGAAGAAGCAGAAGAAGGAGAAGGAGAAGGTGAAGTCTGGAGGTTGAATCAGAAGAAGCAGAAGAAGGAGAAGGAGAAGGTGAAGACTGGAGGGTGAATCAGAAGAAGTAGAAGAAGGAGAAGGAGAAGGTGAAGTCTGGAGGGTGAATCAGAAGAAGTAGAAGAAGGAGAAGGAGAAGGCGAAGTCTGGAGGGTGAATCAGAAGAAGCAGAAGAAGGAGAAGGAGAAGGTGAAGTCTGGAGGGTGAATCAGAAGAAGCAGAAGAAGGAGAAGGAGAAGATGAAGTCTGGAGGGTGAATCAGAAGAAGTAGAAGAAGGAGAAGGAGAAGGTGAGGTCTGGAGGGTGAATCAGAAGAAGCAGAAGAAGGAGAAGGAGAAGGTGAAGTCTGAAGGGTGAATCAGAAGAAGCAGAAGAAGGAGAAGGAGAAGGTGAAGTCTGGAGGGTGAATCAGAAGAAGCAGAAGAAGGAGAAGGAGAAGGTGAAGTCTGGAGGGTGAATCAGAAGAAGCAGAAGAAGGAGAAGGAGAAGGTGAAGTCTGGAGGGTGAATCAGCAGAAGTAGAAGAAGGAGAAGGAGAAGGTGAAGTCTGCAGGGTGAATCAGAAGAAGTAGAAGAAGGAGAAGGAGAAGGTGAAGTCTGGAGGGTGTATCAGAAGAAGCAGAAGAAGGAGAAAGGGAAGCTGAAGTCTGGAGGGAGAAGCAGAAGAAGTAGAAGAAGGAGAAGGAGAAGGTGAAGTCTGGAGGGTGAATCAGAAGAAGTAGAAGAAGGAGAAGGCGAAGGTAAAGTCTGGAGGGTGAATCAGAAGAAGTAGAAGAAGGAGAAGGAGAAGGTGAAGTCTGGAGGGTGAATCGGAAGAAGCAGAAGAAGGAGAAGGAGAAGGTGAAGTCTGGAGGGTGAATCAGAAGAAGTAGAAGAAGGAGAAGGAGAAGGTGTAGTCTGGAGGGTGAATCAGAAGAAGTAGACGAAGGAGAAGGAGAAGGTGAAGTCTGGAGGGTGAATCAGAAGAAGCAGAAGAAGGAGAAGGAGAAGGTGAAGTCTGGAGGGTGGATCAGAAGAGGTAGAAGAAGGATAAGGAGAAGGTGAAGTCTGGAGGGTGAACCAGAAGAAGCAGAAGAAGGAGAAGGAGAAGGTGAAGTCTGGAGGGTGAATCGGAAGAAGCAGAAGAAGGAGAAGGAGAAGGTGAAGTCTGGAGGGTGAATCAGAAGAAGCAGAAGAAGTAGAAGGAGAAGGTGAAGTCTGGAGGGTGAATCAGAAGAAGTAGAAGAAGGAGAAGGAGAAGATGAAGTCTGGAGGGTGAATCAGAAGAAGTAGAAGAAGGAGAAGGAGAAGGTGAGGTCTGGAGGGTGAATCAGAAGAAGCAGAAGAAGGAGAAGGAGAAGGTGAAGTCTGAAGGGTGAATCAGAAGAAGCAGAAGAAGGAGAAGGAGAAGGTGAAGTCTGGAGGGTGAATCAGAAGAAGCAGAAGAAGGAGAAGGAGAAGGTGAAGTCTGGAGGGTGAATCAGAAGAAGCAGAAGAAGGAGAAGGAGAAGGTGAAGTCTGGAGGGTGAATCAGAAGAAGTAGAAGAAGGAGAAGGAGAAGGTGAAGTCTGGAGGGTGAATCAGAAGAAGTAGAAGAAGGAGAAGGATAAGGCGAAGTCTGGAGGGTGAACCAGAAGAAGCAGAAGAAGGAGAAGGAGAAGGTGAAGTCTGGAGGGTGAATCAGAAGAAGCAGAAGAAGGAGAAGGAGAAGATGAAGTCTGGAGGGTGAATCAGAAGAAGTAGAAGAAGGAGAAGGAGAAGGTGAAGTCTGGAGGGTGAATCAGCAGAAGCAGAAGAAGGAGAAGGGGAAGGTGAAGTCTGGAGGGTGAATCAGAAGAAGCAGAAGAAGGAGAAGGAGAAGGTGAAGTCTGGAGGGTGAATCAGAAGAAGCAGAATAAGGAGAAGGAGAATGTGAAGTCTGGAGGGTGAATCAGAAGAAGCAGAAGAAGGAGAAGGAGAAGGTGAAGTCTGGAGGGTGAATCAGAGGAAGTAGAAGAAGGAGAAGGAGAAGGTGAAGTCTGGAGGGTGAAGCAGAAGAAGTAGAAGAAGGAGAAGGAGAAGGTGAAGTCTGGAGGGTGAATCAGAAGAAGCAGAAGAAAGAGAAGGAGAAGGTGAAGTCTGGAGGGTGAAGCAGAAGAAGCAGAAGAAGGAGAAGGAGAAGGTGAAGACTGGAGGGTGAATCAGAAGAAGTAGAAGAAGGAGAAGGAGAAGGTGAAGTCTGGAGGGTGAATCAGAAGAAGTAGAAGAAGGAGAAGGAGAAGGTGAAGTCTGGAGGGTGAATCAGAAGAAGCAGAAGAAGGAGAAGTAGAAGATGAAGTCTGGAGCGTGAATCAGAAGAAGCAGAAGAAGGAGAAGGAGAAGATGAAGTCTGGAGGGTGAATTTGAAGAAGTAGAAGAAGGAGAAGGAGAAGGTGAGGTCTGGAGGGTGAATCAGAAGAAGCAGAAGAAGGAGAAGGAGAAGGTGAAGTCTGGAGGGTGAATCAGAAGAAGCAGAAGCAGGAGAAGGAGAAGGTGAAGTCTGGAGGGTGAATCAGAAGAAGCAGAAGAAGGAGAAGGAGAAGGTGAAGTCAGGAGGGTGAATCAGAAGAAGCAGAAGAAGGAGAAGGAGAAGGTGAAGTTAGGAGGGTGAATCAGAAGAAGCAGAAGAAGGAGAAGAAGAAGTTGAGGTCAGGGGGGTGAAGCAGAAGAAGTAGAAGAAGGAGAAGGAGAAGGTGTAGTCAGGAGGGTGAAGCAGAAGGAGCAGAAGAAGGAGAAGGAGAAGGTGAAGTCAGGAGGGTGAAGCAGAAGAAGCAGAAGAAGGAGATGGAGACGGTGAAGTCTGGAGGGCGCAGCAGAAGAAGCAGAAGAAGGAGAAGGAGAAGGTGAAGTCCTAAGGGTGAAGCAGAAGAAGCAGAAGAAGGAGAAGGAGAAGGTGAAGTCTGGAGGGTGAATCAGAAGAAGTAGAAGAAGGAGAAGGAGAAGGTGAAGTCAGGAGGGTGAAGCAGAAGAAGCAGAAGAAGGAGAAGGAGAAGGTGAAATCTGGAGGGTGAAGCAGAAGAAGCAGAAGAAGGAGAAGGAGAAGGTGAAGTCTGGAGGGTGAAGCAGAAGAAGCAGAAGAAGGAAAAGGAGAAGGTGAAGTCTGGAGGGTGAATCAGAAGAAGTAGAAGAAGGAGAAGGAGAAGCTAAGTAAGGAGGCTGAAGCAGAAGAAGCAGAAGAAGGAGAAGGAGAAGGTGAAGTCTGGAGGGTGAAGCAGAAGAAGGAGAAGGAGAAGGTGAAGTCTGGAGGGTGAAGCCGAAGAAGCAGAAGAAGGAGAAGGACAAGGTGAAGTCAGGAGGGTGAATCAGAAGAAGTAGAAGAAGGAAAAGGAGAAGGTGAAGTCTGGAGGGTGAATCAGAAGGAGAAGAAGGAGAAGGAGAAGGTGAAGTCTGGAGGGTGAATCAGAAGAAGTGGAAGAAGGAGAAGGAGAAGGTGAAGTCTGGAGGGTGAAGCAGAAGAAGCAGAAGAAGGAGAAGGAGAAGGTGAAGTCTGGAGGGTGAATCAGAAGAAGTAGAAGAAGGAGAAGGAGAAGGTGAAGTCTGGAGGGTGAAGCAGAAGAAGCAGAAGAAGTAGAAGGAGAAGGTGAAGTCTGGAGGGTGAATCAGAAGAAGTAGAAGAAGGAGAAGGAGAAGATGAAGTCTGGAGGGTGAATCAGAAGAAGTAGAAGAAGGAGAAGGAGAAGGTGAGGTCTGGAGGGTGAATCAGAAGAAGCAGAAGAAGGAGAAGGAGAAGGTGAAGTCTGAAGGGTGAATCAGAAGAAGCAGAAGAAGGAGAAGGAGAAGGTGAAGTCTGGAGGGTGAATCAGAAGAAGCAGAAGAAGGAGAAGGAGAAGGAGAAGTCTGGAGGGTGAATCAGAAGAAGCAGAAGAAGGAGAAGGAGAAGGTGAAGTCTGGAGGGTGAATCAGAAGAAGTAGAAGAAGGAGAAGGAGAAGGTGAAGTCTGGAGGGTGAATCAGAAGAAGTAGAAGAAGGAGAAGGATAAGGCGAAGTCTGGAGGGTGAACCAGAAGAAGCAGAAGAAGGAGAAGGAGAAGGTGAAGTCTGGAGGGTGAATCAGAAGAAGCAGAAGAAGGAGAAGGAGAAGATGAAGTCTGGAGGGTGAATCAGAAGAAGTAGAAGAAGGAGAAGGAGAAGGTGAAGTCTGGAGGGTGAATCAGCAGAAGCAGAAGAAGGAGAAGGGGAAGGTGAAGTCTGGAGGGTGAATCAGAAGAAGCAGAAGAAGGAGAAGGAGAAGGTGAAGTCTGGAGGGTGAATCAGAAGAAGCAGAATAAGGAGAAGGAGAATGTGAAGTCTGGAGGGTGAATCAGAAGAAGCAGAAGAAGGAGAAGGAGAAGGTGAAGTCTGGAGGGTGAATCAGAGGAAGTAGAAGAAGGAGAAGGAGAAGGTGAAGTCTGGAGGGTGAAGCAGAAGAAGTAGAAGAAGGAGAAGGAGAAGGTGAAGTCTGGAGGGTGAATCAGAAGAAGCAGAAGAAAGAGAAGGAGAAGGTGAAGTCTGGAGGGTGAAGCAGAAGAAGCAGAAGAAGGAGAAGGAGAAGGTGAAGACTGGAGGGTGAATCAGAAGAAGTAGAAGAAGGAGAAGGAGAAGGTGAAGTCTGGAGGGTGAATCAGAAGAAGTAGAAGAAGGAGAAGGAGAAGGTGAAGTCTGGAGGGTGAATCAGAAGAAGCAGAAGAAGGAGAAGTAGAAGATGAAGTCTGGAGCGTGAATCAGAAGAAGCAGAAGAAGGAGAAGGAGAAGATGAAGTCTGGAGGGTGAATTTGAAGAAGTAGAAGAAGGAGAAGGAGAAGGTGAGGTCTGGAGGGTGAATCAGAAGAAGCAGAAGAAGGAGAAGGAGAAGGTGAAGTCTGGAGGGTGAATCAGAAGAAGCAGAAGCAGGAGAAGGAGAAGGTGAAGTCTGGAGGGTGAATCAGAAGAAGCAGAAGAAGGAGAAGGAGAAGGTGAAGTCAGGAGGGTGAATCAGAAGAAGCAGAAGAAGGAGAAGGAGAAGGTGAAGTTAGGAGGGTGAATCAGAAGAAGCAGAAGAAGGAGAAGAAGAAGTTGAGGTCAGGGGGGTGAAGCAGAAGAAGTAGAAGAAGGAGAAGGAGAAGGTGAAGTCAGGAGGGTGAAGCAGAAGAAGCAGAAGAAGGAGAAGGAGAAGGTGAAGTCAGGAGGGTGAAGCAGAAGAAGCAGAAGAAGGAGATGGAGACGGTGAAGTCTGGAGGGCGCAGCAGAAGAAGCAGAAGAAGGAGAAGGAGAAGGTGAAGTCCTAAGGGTGAAGCAGAAGAAGCAGAAGAAGGAGAAGGGGAAGGTGAAGTCTGGAGGGTGAATCAGAAGAAGTAGAAGAAGGAGAAGGAGAAGGTGAAGTCAGGAGGGTGAAGCAGAAGAAGCAGAAGAAGGAGAAGGAGAAGGTGAAATCTGGAGGGTGAAGCAGAAGAAGCAGAAGAAGGAGAAGGAGAAGGTGAAGTCTGGAGGGTGAAGCAGAAGAAGCAGAAGAAGGAAAAGGAGAAGGTGAAGTCTGGAGGGTGAATCAGAAGAAGTAGAAGAAGGAGAAGGAGAAGGTGAAGTAAGGAGGCTGAAGCAGAAGAAGCAGAAGAAGGAGAAGGAGAAGGTGAAGTCTGGAGGGTGAAGCAGAAGAAGGAGAAGGAGAAGGTGAAGTCTGGAGGGTGAAGCCGAAGAAGCAGAAGAAGGAGAAGGACAAGGTGAAGTCAGGAGGGTGAATCAGAAGAAGTAGAAGAAGGAAAAGGAGAAGGTGAAGTTTGGAGGGTGAATCAGAAGAAGGAGAAGAAGGAGAAGGAGAAGGTGAAGTCTGGAGGGTGAATCAGAAGAAGTGGAAGAAGGAGAAGGAGAAGGTGAAGTCTGGAGGGTGAAGCAGAAGAAGCAGAAGAAGGAGAAGGAGAAGGTGAAGTCTGGAGGGTGAATCAGAAGAAGTAGAAGAAGGAGAAGGAGAAGGTGAAGTCTGGAGGGTGAAGCAGAAGAAGCAGAAGAAGGAGAAGGAGAAGGTGAAGTCTGGAGGGTGAATCAGAAGAAGTAGAAGAAGGAGAAGGAGAAGGTGAAGTCTGGAGGGTGAATCAGAAGAAGCAGAAGAAGGAGAAGGAGAAGATGAAGTCTGGAGGGTGAATCAGAAGAAGCAGAAGAAGGAGAAGGAGAAGGTGAAGTCTGGAGTGTGAATCAGAAGAAGCAGAATAAGGAGAAGGAGAAGGTGAAGTCTGGAGGGTGAATCAGAAGAAGCAGAAGAAGGAGAAGGAGAAGGCGAAGTCTGGAGGGTGAATCAGAAGAACTAGAAGAAGGAGAAGGAGAAGGTGAAGTCTGGAGAGTGAAGCAGAAGAAGTAGGAGAAGGAGAAGGTGAAGTCAGGAGGGTGAATCAGAAGAAGTAGAAGAAGGAGAAGGAGAAGGTGAAGTCAGGAGGGTGAATCAGAAGAAGCAGAAGAAGGAGAAGGAGAAGGTGAAGTCTGGAGGGTGAATCTGAAGAATCAGACGAAGGAGAAGGAGAAGGTGAAGTTTGGAGGGTGAATCAGAAGAAGCAGAAGAAAGAGAAGGAGAAGGTGAAGTCTGGAGGGTGAAGCAGAAGAAGCAGAAGAAGGAGAAGAAGGTGAAGACCGGAGGGTGAATCAGAAGAAGGAGAAGAAAGAGAAGGAGAAGGTGAAGTCTGGAGGGTGAATCAGAAGAAGTAGAAGAAGGAGAAGGAGATGGTGAAGTCTGGAGGGTGAATCAGAAGAAGCAGAAGAAGGAGAATTAGAAGATGAAGTCTGGAGCGTGAATCAGAAGAAGCAGAAGAAGGAGAAGGAGAAGATGAAGTCTGGAGGGTGAATCAGAAGAAGTAGAAGAAGGAGAAGGAGAAGGTGAGGTCTGGAGGGTGAATCAGAAGAAGCAGAAGAAGGAGAAGGAGAAGGTGAAGTCTGGAGGGTGAATCAGAAGAAGCAGAAGAAGGAGAAGGAGAAGGTGAAGTCTGGAAGGTGAATCAGAAGAAGCAGAAGAAGGAGAAGGAGAAGGTGAAGTCAGGAGGGTGAATCAGAAGAAGCAGAAGAAGGAGAAGGAGAAGGTGAAGTTAGGAGGGTGAATCAGAAGAAGCAGAAGAAGGAGAAGGAGAAGGTGAAGTCAGGGGGGTGAAGCAGAAGAAGTAGAAGAAGGAGAAGGAGAAGGTGAAGTCAGGAGGGTGAAGCAGAGGAAGCAGAAGAAGGAGATGGAGACGGTGAAGCCTGGAGGGCGCAGCAGAAGAAGCAGAAGAAGGAGAAGGAGAAGGTGAAGTCCTAAGGGTGAAGCAGAAGAAGCAGAAGAAGGAGAAGGAGAAGGTGAAGTCTGGAGGGTGAATCAGAAGAAGTAGAAGAAGGAGAAGGAGAAGGTGAAGTCAGGAGGGTGAAGCAGAAGAAGCAGAAGAAGGAGAAGGAGAAGGTGAAATCTGGAGGGTGATGCAGATGAAGCAGAAGAAGGAGAAGGAGAAGGTGAAGTCTGGAGGGCGAAGCAGAAGAAGCAGAAGAAGGAGAAGGAGAAGGTGAAGTCTGGAGGGTGAAGCAGAAGAAGCAGAAGAAGGAGAAGGAGAAGGTGAAGTCTGGAGGGTGAATCGCAAGAAGTAGAAGAAGGAGAAGGAGAAGGTGAAGTAAGGAGGGTGAAGCAGAAGAAGCAGAAGAAGGAGAAGGAGAAGGTGAAGTCTGGAGGGTGAAGCAGAAGAAGCAGAAGAAGGAGAAGGAGGAGGTGAAGTCTGGAGGGTGAAGCAGAAGAAGCAGAAGAAGGAGAAGGAGAAGGTGAAGTCAGGAGGGTGAATCAGAAGAAGTAGAAGAAGGAAAAGGAGAAGGTGAAGTCTGGAGGGTGAATCAGAAGAAGTAGAAGAAGGAGAAGGAGAAGGTGAAGTCTGGAGGGTGAATCAGAAGAAGTGGAAGAAGGAGAAGGAGAAGGTGAAGTCTGGAGGGTGAATCAGAAGAAGCAGAAGAAGGAGAAGGAGAAGGTGAAGTCTGGAGGGAGAAGCAGAAGAAGTAGAAGAAGGAGAAGGAGAAGGTGAAGTCTGGATTGTGAATCAGAAGAAGTAGAAGAAGGAGAAGGAGGAGGTGAAGTCTGGAGGGTGAATCAGAAGAAGTAGAAGAAGGAGAAGGAGAAGGTCAAGTCTGGAGGGTGAATCAAAAGGAGCAGAAGAAGGAGAAGGAGAAGGTGAAGTCTGGAGGGTGAATCAGAAGAAGTAGAAGAAGGAGAAGGAGAAGGTGTAGTCTGGAGGATGAATCAGAAGAAGTAGAAGAAGGAGAAGGAGAAGGTGAAGTCTGGAGGGTGAATCAGAAGAAGCAGAATAAGGAGAAGGAGAAGGTGAAGTCTGGAGGGTGAAACAGAAGAAGCAGAAGAAGGAGAAGGAGAAGGTGAAGTCTGGAGGGTGAATCAGAAGAAGTAGAAGAAGGAGAAGGAGAAGGTGAATTCTGGAGGGTGAAGCAGAAGAAGTAGAAGAAGGAGAAGGAGAAGGTGAAGTCTGGAGGGCGAAGCAGAAGAAGCAGAAGAAGGAGAAGGAGAAGGTGAAGTCTGGAGGGTGAAGCAGAAGAAGCAGAAGAAGGAGAAGGAGAAGGTGAAGTCTGGAGGGTGAATCAGAAGAAGTAGAAGAAGGAGAAGGAGAAGGTGAAGTAAGGAGGGTGAAGCAGAAGAAGCAGAAGAAGGAGAAGGAGAAGGTGAAGTCTGGAGGGTGAAGCAGAAGAAGCAGAAGAAGGAGAAGGAGGAGGTGAAGTCTGGAGGGTGAATCAGAAGAAGCAGAAGAAGGAGAAGGAGAAGGTGAAGTCTGGAGGGTGAATCAGAAGAAGTAGAAGAAGGAGAAGGAGAAGGTGAAGTCAGGAGGGTGAAGCAGAAGAAGCAGAAGAAGGAGAAGGAGAAGGTGAAATCTGGAGGGTGAAGCAGAAGAAGCAGAAGAAGGAGAAGGAGAAGGTGAAGTCTGGAGGGTGAAGCAGAAGAAGCAGAAGAAGGAGAAGGAGAAGGTGAAGTCTGGAGGGTGAATCAGAAGAAGTAGAAGAAGGAGAAGGAGAAGGTGAAGTAAGGAGGGTGAAGCAGAAGAAGCAGAAGAAGGAGAAGGAGAAGGTGAAGTCTGGAGGGTGAAGCAGAAGAAGGAGAAGGAGAAGGTGAAGTCTGGAGGGTGAAGCAGAAGAAGCAGAAGAAGGAGAAGGAGAAGGTGAAGTCAGGAGGGTGAATCAGAAGAAGTAGAAGAAGGAAAAGGAGAAGGTGAAGTCTGGAGGGTGAATCAGAAGATGTAGAAGAAGGAGAAGGAGAAGGTGAAGTCTGGAGGGTGAATCAGAAGAAGTGGAAGAAGGAGAAGGAGAAGGTGAAGTCTGGAGGGTGAAGCAGAAGAAGCAGAAGAAGGAGAAGGAGAAGGTGAAGTCTGGAGGGTGAATCAGAAGAAGTAGAAGAAGGAGAAGGAGAAGGTGAAGTCTGGAGGGTGAAGCAGAAGAAGCAGAAGAAGGAGAAGGAGAAGGTGAAGTCTGGAGGGTGAATCAGAAGAAGTAGAAGAAGGAGAAGGAGAAGGTGAAGTCTGGAGGGTGAATCAGAAGAAGCAGAAGAAGGAGAAGGAGAAGATGAAGTCTGGAGGGTGAATCAGAAGAAGCAGAAGAAGGAGAAGGAGAAGGTGACGTCTGGAGGGTGAATCAGAAGAAGCAGAATAAGGAGAAGGAGAAGGTGAAGTCTGGAGGGTGAATCAGAAGAAGCAGAAGAAGGAGAAGGAAAAGGTGAAGTCTGGAGGGTGAATCAGAAGAAGTAGAAGAAGGAGAAGGAGAAGGTGAAGTCTGGAGGGTGAAGCAGAAGAAGTAGAAGAAGGAGAAGGAGAAGGTGAAGTCAGGAGGGTGAATCAGAAGAAGTAGAAGAAGGAGAAGGAGAAGGTGAAGTCAGGAGGGTGAATCAGAAGAAGCAGAAGAAGGAGAAGGAGAAGGTGAAGTCAGGAGGGTGAATCAGAAGAAGCAGAAGAAGGAGAAGGAGAAGGTGAAGACTGGAGGGTGAATCAGAAGAATCAGACGAAGGAGAAGGAGAAGGTGAAGTCTGGAGGGTGAATCAGAAGAAGCAGAAGAAAGAGAAGGAGAAGGTGAAGTCTGGAGGGTGAAGCAGAAGAAGCAGAAGAAGGAGAAGAAGGTGAAGACTGGAGGGTGAATCAGAAGAAGGAGAAGAAGGAGAAGGAGAAGGTGAAGTCTGGAGGGTGAATCAGAAGAAGTAGAAGAAGGAGAAGGAGATGGTGAAGTCTGGAGGGTGAATCAGAAGAAGCAGAAGAAGGAGAAGTAGAAGATGAAGTCTGGAGCGTGAATCAGAAGAAGCAGAAGAAGGAGAAGGAGAAGATGAAGTCTGGAGGGTGAATCAGAAGAAGTAGAAGAAGGAGAAGGAGAAGGTGCGGTCTGGAGGGTGAATCAGAAGAAGCAGAAGAAGGAGAAGGAGAAGGTGAAGTCTGGAGGGTGAATCAGAAGAAGCAGAAGAAGGAGAAGGAGAAGGTGAAGTCTGGAGGGTGAATCAGAAGAAGCAGAAGAAGGAGAAGGAGAAGGTGAAGTCAGGAGGGTGAATCAGAAGAAGCAGAAGAAGGAGAATGAGAAGGTGAAGTTAGGAGGGTGAATCAGAAGAAGCAGAAGAAGGAGAAGGAGAAGGTGAAGTCAGGGGGGTGAAGCAGAAGAAGTAGAAGAAGGAGAAGGAGAAGGTGAAGTCAGGAGGGTGAAACAGAAGAAGCAGAAGAAGGAGAAGGAGAAGGTGAAGTCAGGAGGGTGAAGCAGAAGAAGCAGAAGAAGGAGATGGAGACAGTGAAGCCTGGAGGGCGCAGCAGAAGAAGCAGAAGGAGGAGAAGGAGAAGGTGAAGTCCTAAGGGTGAAGCAGAAGAAGCAGAAGAAGGAGAAGGAGAAGGTGAAGTCTGGAGGGTGAATCAGAAGAAGTAGAAGAAGGAGAAGGAGAAGGTGAAGTCAGGAGGGTGAAGCAGAAGAAGCAGAAGAAGGAGAAGGAGAAGGTGAAATCTGGAGGGTGAAGCAGAAGAAGCAGAAGAAGGAGAAGGAGAAGGTGAAGTCTGGAGGGCGAAGCAGAAGAAGCAGAAGAAGGAGAAGGAGAAGGTGAAGTCTGGAGGGTGAAGCAGAAGAAGCAGAAGAAGGAGAAGGAGAAGGTGAAGTCTGGAGGGTGAATCACAAGAAGTAGAAGAAGGAGAAGGAGAAGGTGAAGTAAGGAGGGTGAAGCAGAAGAAGCAGAAGAAGGAGAAGGAGAAGGTGAAGTCTGGAGGGTGAAGCAGAAGAAGCAGAAGAAGGAGAAGGAGAAGGTGAAGTCAGGAGGGTGAATCAGAAGAAGTAGAAGAAGGAAAAGGAGAAGGTGAAGTCTGGAGGGTGAATCAGAAGAAGTAGAAGAAGGAGAAGGAGAAGGTGAAGTCTGGAGGGTGAATCAGAAGAAGTGGAAGAAGGAGAAGGAGAAGGTGAAGTCTGGAGGGTGAATCAGAAGAAGCAGAAGAAGGAGAAGGAGAAGGTGAAATCTGGAGGGAGAAGCAGAAGAAGAAGAAGAAGGAGAAGGAGAAGGTGAAGTCTGGATTGTGAATCAGAAGAAGTAGAATAAGGAGAAGGAGGAGGTGAAGTCTGGAGGGTGAATCAGAAGAAGTAGAAGAAGGAGAAGGAGAAGGTCAAGTCTGGAGGGTGAATCAAAAGGAGCAGAAGAAGGAGAAGGAGAAGGTGAAGTCTGGAGGGTGAATCAGAAGAAGTAGAAGAAGGAGAAGGAGAAGGTGTAGTCTGGAGGATGAATCAGAAGAAGTAGAAGAAGGAGAAGGAGAAGGTGAAGTCTGGAGGGTGAATCAGAAGAAGCAGAATAAGGAGAAGGAGAAGGTGAAGTCTGGAGGGTGAATCAGAAAAAGCAGAAGAAGGAAAAGGAGAAGGTGAAGTCTGGAGGGTGAAGCAGAAGAAGCAGAAGAAGGAGAAGGAGAAGGTGAAGTCAGGAGGGTGAATCAGAAGAAGTAGAAGAAGGAAAAGGAGAAGGTGAAGTCTGGAGGGTGAATCAGAAGAAGTAGAAGAAGGAGAAGGAGAAGGTGAAGTCTGGAGGGTGAATCAGAAGAAGTGGAAGAAGGAGAAGGAGAAGGTGAAGTCTGGAGGGTGAATCAGAAGAAGCAGAAGAAGGAGAAGGAGAAGGTGAAGTCTGGAGGGAGAAGCAGAAGAAGTAGAAGAAGGAGAAGGAGAAGGTGAAGTCTGGATTGTGAATCAGAAGAAGTAGAAGAAGGAGAAGGAGGAGGTGAAGTCTGGAGGGTGAATCAGAAGAAGTAGAAGAAGGAGAAGGAGAAGGTCAAGTCTGGAGGGTGAATCAAAAGGAGCAGAAGAAGGAGAAGGAGAAGGTGAAGTCTGGAGGGTGAATCAGAAGAAGTAGAAGAAGGAGAAGGAGAAGGTGTAGTCTGGAGGATGAATCAGAAGAAGTAGAAGAAGGAGAAGGAGAAGGTGAAGTCTGGAGGGTGAATCAGAAGAAGCAGAATAAGGAGAAGGAGAAGGTGAAGTCTGGAGGGTGAAACAGAAGAAGCAGAAGAAGGAGAAGGAGAAGGTGAAGTCTGGAGGGTGAATCAGAAGAAGTAGAAGAAGGAGAAGGAGAAGGTGAATTCTGGAGGGTGAAGCAGAAGAAGTAGAAGAAGGAGAAGGAGAAGGTGAAGTCTGGAGGGCGAAGCAGAAGAAGCAGAAGAAGGAGAAGGAGAAGGTGAAGTCTGGAGGGTGAAGCAGAAGAAGCAGAAGAAGGAGAAGGAGAAGGTGAAGTCTGGAGGGTGAATCAGAAGAAGTAGAAGAAGGAGAAGGAGAAGGTGAAGTAAGGAGGGTGAAGCAGAAGAAGCAGAAGAAGGAGAAGGAGAAGGTGAAGTCTGGAGGGTGAAGCAGAAGAAGCAGAAGAAGGAGAAGGAGGAGGTGAAGTCTGGAGGGTGAATCAGAAGAAGCAGAAGAAGGAGAAGGAGAAGGTGAAGTCTGGAGGGTGAATCAGAAGAAGTAGAAGAAGGAGAAGGAGAAGGTGAAGTCAGGAGGGTGAAGCAGAAGAAGCAGAAGAAGGAGAAGGAGAAGGTGAAATCTGGAGGGTGAAGCAGAAGAAGCAGAAGAAGGAGAAGGAGAAGGTGAAGTCTGGAGGGTGAAGCAGAAGAAGCAGAAGAAGGAGAAGGAGAAGGTGAAGTCTGGAGGGTGAATCAGAAGAAGTAGAAGAAGGAGAAGGAGAAGGTGAAGTAAGGAGGGTGAAGCAGAAGAAGCAGAAGAAGGAGAAGGAGAAGGTGAAGTCTGGAGGGTGAAGCAGAAGAAGGAGAAGGAGAAGGTGAAGTCTGGAGGGTGAAGCAGAAGAAGCAGAAGAAGGAGAAGGAGAAGGTGAAGTCAGGAGGGTGAATCAGAAGAAGTAGAAGAAGGAAAAGGAGAAGGTGAAGTCTGGAGGGTGAATCAGAAGATGTAGAAGAAGGAGAAGGAGAAGGTGAAGTCTGGAGGGTGAATCAGAAGAAGTGGAAGAAGGAGAAGGAGAAGGTGAAGTCTGGAGGGTGAAGCAGAAGAAGCAGAAGAAGGAGAAGGAGAAGGTGAAGTCTGGAGGGTGAATCAGAAGAAGTAGAAGAAGGAGAAGGAGAAGGTGAAGTCTGGAGGGAGAAGCAGAAGAAGTAGAAGAAGGAGAAGGAGAAGGTGAAGTCTGGAGGGTGAATCAGAAGAAGCAGAAGAAGGAGAAGGAGAAGATGAAGTCTGGAGGGTGAATCAGAAGAAGCAGAAGAAGGAGAAGGAGAAGGTGACGTCTGGAGGGTGAATCAGAAGAAGCAGAATAAGGAGAAGGAGAAGGTGAAGTCTGGAGGGTGAATCAGAAGAAGCAGAAGAAGGAGAAGGAAAAGGTGAAGTCTGGAGGGTGAATCAGAAGAAGTAGAAGAAGGAGAAGGAGAAGGTGAAGTCTGGAGGGTGAAGCAGAAGAAGTAGAAGAAGGAGAAGGAGAAGGTGAAGTCAGGAGGGTGAATCAGAAGAAGTAGAAGAAGGAGAAGGAGAAGGTGAAGTCAGGAGGGTGAATCAGAAGAAGCAGAAGAAGGAGAAGGAGAAGGTGAAGTCAGGAGGGTGAATCAGAAGAAGCAGAAGAAGGAGAAGGAGAAGGTGAAGACTGGAGGGTGAATCAGAAGAATCAGACGAAGGAGAAGGAGAAGGTGAAGTCTGGAGGGTGAATCAGAAGAAGCAGAAGAAAGAGAAGGAGAAGGTGAAGTCTGGAGGGTGAAGCAGAAGAAGCAGAAGAAGGAGAAGAAGGTGAAGACTGGAGGGTGAATCAGAAGAAGGAGAAGAAGGAGAAGGAGAAGGTGAAGTCTGGAGGGTGAATCAGAAGAAGTAGAAGAAGGAGAAGGAGATGGTGAAGTCTGGAGGGTGAATCAGAAGAAGCAGAAGAAGGAGAAGTAGAAGATGAAGTCTGGAGCGTGAATCAGAAGAAGCAGAAGAAGGAGAAGGAGAAGATGAAGTCTGGAGGGTGAATCAGAAGAAGTAGAAGAAGGAGAAGGAGAAGGTGCGGTCTGGAGGGTGAATCAGAAGAAGCAGAAGAAGGAGAAGGAGAAGGTGAAGTCTGGAGGGTGAATCAGAAGAAGCAGAAGAAGGAGAAGGAGAAGGTGAAGTCTGGAGGGTGAATCAGAAGAAGCAGAAGAAGGAGAAGGAGAAGGTGAAGTCAGGAGGGTGAATCAGAAGAAGCAGAAGAAGGAGAATGAGAAGGTGAAGTTAGGAGGGTGAATCAGAAGAAGCAGAAGAAGGAGAAGGAGAAGGTGAAGTCAGGGGGGTGAAGCAGAAGAAGTAGAAGAAGGAGAAGGAGAAGGTGAAGTCAGGAGGGTGAAACAGAAGAAGCAGAAGAAGGAGAAGGAGAAGGTGAAGTCAGGAGGGTGAAGCAGAAGAAGCAGAAGAAGGAGATGGAGACAGTGAAGCCTGGAGGGCGCAGCAGAAGAAGCAGAAGGAGGAGAAGGAGAAGGTGAAGTCCTAAGGGTGAAGCAGAAGAAGCAGAAGAAGGAGAAGGAGAAGGTGAAGTCTGGAGGGTGAATCAGAAGAAGTAGAAGAAGGAGAAGGAGAAGGTGAAGTCAGGAGGGTGAAGCAGAAGAAGCAGAAGAAGGAGAAGGAGAAGGTGAAATCTGGAGGGTGAAGCAGAAGAAGCAGAAGAAGGAGAAGGAGAAGGTGAAGTAAGGAGGGTGAAGCAGAAGAAGCAGAAGAAGGAGAAGGAGAAGGTGAAGTCTGGAGGGTGAAGCAGAAGAAGCAGAAGAAGGAGAAGGAGAAGGTGAAGTCAGGAGGGTGAATCAGAAGAAGTAGAAGAAGGAAAAGGAGAAGGTGAAGTCTGGAGGGTGAATCAAAAGAAGTAGAAGAAGGAGAAGGAGAAGGTGAAGTCTGGAGGGTGAATCAGAAGAAGTGGAAGAAGGAGAAGGAGAAGGTGAAGTCTGGAGGGTGAATCAGAAGAAGCAGAAGAAGGAGAAGGAGAAGGTGAAGTCAGGAGGGTGAATCAGAAGAAGTAGAAGAAGGAAAAGGAGAAGGTTAAGTCTGGAGGGTGAATCAAAAGAAGTAGAAGAAGGAGAAGGAGAAGGTGAAGTCTGGAGGGTGAATCAGAAGAAGTGGAAGAAGGAGAAGGAGAAGGTGAAGTCTGGAGGGTGAATCAGAAGAAGCAGAAGAAGGAGAAGGAGAAGGTGAAATCTGGAGGGAGAAGCAGAAGAAGAAGAAGAAGGAGAAGGAGAAGGTGAAGTCTGGATTGTGAATCAGAAGAAGTAGAATAAGGAGAAGGAGGAGGTGAAGTCTGGAGGGTGAATCAGAAGAAGTAGAAGAAGGAGAAGGAGAAGGTCAAGTCTGGAGGGTGAATCAAAAGGAGCAGAAGAAGGAGAAGGAGAAGGTGAAGTCTGGAGGGTGAATCAGAAGAAGTAGAAGAAGGAGAAGGAGAAGGTGTAGTCTGGAGGATGAATCAGAAGAAGTAGAAGAAGGAGAAGGAGAAGGTGAAGTCTGGAGGGTGAATCAGAAGAAGCAGAATAAGGAGAAGGAGAAGGTGAAGTCTGGAGGGTGAATCAGAAAAAGCAGAAGAAGGAAAAGGAGAAGGTGAAGTCTGGAGGGTGAATCAGAAGAAGTAGAAGAAGGAGAAGGAGAAGGTGAAGTCTGGAGCGTGAAGCAGAAGAAGTAGAAGAAGGAGAAGGAGAAGGTGAAGTCTGGAGGGCGAAGCAGAAGAAGCAGTAGAAGGAGAAGGAGAAGGTGAAGTCTGGAGGGTGAAGCAGAAGAAGCAGAAGAAGGAGAAGGAGAAGGTGAAGTCTGGAGGGTGAATCAGAAGAAGTAGAAGAAGGAGAAGGAGAAGGTGAAGTAAGGAGGGTGAAGCAGAAGAAGCAGAAGAAGGAGAAGGAGAAGGTGAAGTCTGGAGGGTGAAGCAGAAGAAGCAGAAGAAGGAGAAGGAGGAGGTGAAGTCTGGAGGGTGAATCAGAAGAAGCAGAAGAAGGAGAAGGAGAAGGTGAAGTCTGGAGGGTGAATCAGAAGAAGTTGAAGAAGGAGAAGGAGAAGGTGAAGTCTGGAGGGTGAATCAGAAGAAGCAGAATAAGGAGAAGGAGAAGGTGAAGTCTGGAGGGTGAATCAGAAGAAGCAGAAGAAGGAGAAGGAGAAGGTGAAGTCTGGAGGGTGAATCAGAAGAAGTAGAAGAAGGAGAAGGAGAAGGTGAAGTCTGGAGGGTGAAGCGGAAGAAGTAGAAGAAGGAGAAGGAGAAGGTGAAGTCAGGAGGGTGAATCAGAAGAAGTAGAAGAAGGAGAAGGAGAAGGTGAAGTCAGGAGGGTGAATCAGAAGAAGCAGAAGAAGGAGAAGGAGAAGGTGAAGTCTGGAGGGTGAATCAGAAGAATCAGACGAAGGAGAAGGAGAAGGTGAAGTCTGGAGGGTGAATCAGAAGAAGCAGAAGAAAGAGAAGGAGAAGGTGAAGTCTGGAGGGTGAAGCAGAAGAAGCAGAAGAAGGAGAAGGAGAAGGTGAAGACTGGAGTGTGAATCAGAAGAAGTAGAAGAAGGAGAAGGAGAAGGTGAAGTCTGGAGGGTGTATCAGAAGAAGTAGAATAAGGAGAAGGGGAAGGTGAAGTCTGGAGGGTGAATCAGAAGAAGCAGAAGAAGGAGAAGTAGAAGATGAAGTCTGGAGCGTGAATCAGAAGAAGCAGAAGAAGGAGAAGGAGAAGATGAAGTCTGGAGGGTGAATCAGAAGAAGTAGAAGAAGGAGAAGGAGAAGGTGAGGTCTGGAGGGTGAATCAGAAGAAGCAGAAGAAGGAGAAGGAGAAGGTGAAGTCTGGAGGGTGAATCAGAAGAAGCAGAAGAAGGAGAAGGAGAAGGTGAAGTCTGGAGGGTGAATCAGAAGAAGCAGAATAAGGAGAAGGAGAAGGTGAAGTCAGGAGGGTGAATCAGAAGAAGCAGAAGAAGGAGAAGGAGAAGGTGAGGTTAGGAGGGTGAATCAGAAGAAGCAGAAGAAGGAGAAGGAGAAGGTGAAGTCAGGGGGGTGAAGCAGAAGAAGTAGAAGAAGGAGAAGGAGAAGGTGAAGTCAGGAGGGTGATGCAGAAGAAGCAGAAGAAGGAGAAGGAGAAGGTGAAGTCAGGAGGGTGAAGCAGAAGAACCAGAAGAAGGAGAAGGAGAAGGTGAAGTCTGGAGGGTGAATCAGAAGAAGTAGAAGAAGGAGAAGGAGAAGGTGAAGTCAGGAGGGTGAAGCAGAAGAAGCAGAAGGAGGAGAAGGAGAAACTGAAGTCTGGAGGGTGAAGCAGAAGAAGCAGAAGAAGAAGAAGGAGAAGGTGAAGTCTGGAGGGCGAAGCAGAAGAAGCAGAAGAAGGAGAAGGAGAAGGTGAAGTCTGGAGGGTGAAGCAGAAGAAGCTGAAGAAGGAGAAGGAGAAGGTGAAGTCTGGAGGGTGAATCAGAAGAAGTAGAAGAAGGAGAAGGAGAAGGTGAAGTAAGGAGGGTGAAGCAGAAGAAGCAGAAGAAGGAGAAGGAGAAGGTGAAGTCTGGAGGGTGAAGCAGAAGAAGCAGAAGAAGGAGAAGGAGAAGGTGAAGTCTGGAGGGTGAAGCAGAAGAAGCAGAAGAAGGAGAAGGAGAAGGTGAAGTCAGGAGGGTGTATCAGAAGAAGTAGAAGAAGGAAAAGGAGAAGATGAAGTCTGGAGGGTGAATCAGAAGAAGTTGAAGAAGGAGAAGGAAAAGGTGAAGTCTGGAGGGTGAATCAGAAGAAGTGGAAGAAGGAGAAGGAGAAGGTGAAGTCTGGAGGGTGAATCAGAAGAAGCAGAAGAAGGAGAAGGGGAAGGTGAAGTCTGGAGGGAGAAGCAGAAGAAGTAGAAGAAGGAGAAGGAGAAGGTGAAGTCTGGAGGGTGAATCAGAAGAAGTAGAAGAAGGAGAAGGAGAAGGTGAAGTCTGGAGGGTGAATCAGAAGAAGTAGAAGAAGGAGAAGGAGAAGGTTAAGTCTGGAGGGTGAATCAGAAGAAGCAGAAGAAGGAGAATGAGAAGGTGAAGTCTGGAGGGTGAATCAGAAGAAGTAGAAGAAGGAGAAGGAGAAGGTGTAGTCTGGAGGATGAATCAGAAGAAGTAGACGAAGGAGAAGGAGAAGGTGTAGTCTGGAGGGTGAATCAGAAGAAGCAGAAGAAGGAGAAGGAGAAGGTGAAGTCTGGAGGGTGAATCAGAAGAAGCAGAAGAAGGAGAAGGAGAAGGTGAAGTCTGGAGGGTGGATCAGAAGAAGCAGAAGAAGGAGAAGGAGAAGGTGAAGTCTGGAGGGTGAATCAGAAGAAGCGGAAGAAGGAGAAGGAGAAGGTGAAGTCTGGAGGATGAATCAGAAGAAGCAGAAGAAGTAGAAGGAGAAGGTGAAGTCTGGAGGGTGAATAAGAAGAATTAGAAGAAGGAGAAGGAGAAGGTGAAGTCTGGAGGGTGAATCAGAAGAAGCAGAAGAAGGAGAAGTAGAAGGTGAAGTCAGGAAGGTGAATCAGAAGAAGCAGAAGAAGGAGAAGGAGAAGGTGAAGTGTGGAGGGTGAATCAGAAGAAGCAGAAGAAGGAGAAGGAGAAGGTGAAGACTGGAGGGTGAATCAGAAGAAGTAGAAGAAGGACAAGGAGAAGGTGAAGTCTGGAGGGTGAATCAGAAGAAGTAGAAGAAGGAGAAGGAGAAGGCGAAGTCTGGAGGGTGAATCAGAAGAAGCAGAAGAAGGAGAAGGAGAAGGTGATGTCTGGAGGGTGAATCAGAAGAAGCAGAAGAAGGAGAAGGAGAAGATGAAGTCTGGAGGGTGAATCAGAAGAAATAGAAGAAGGAGAAGGAGAAGGTGAGGTCTGGAGGGTGAATCAGAAGAAGAAGAAGAAGGAGAAGGAGAAGGTGAAGTCTGAAGGGTGAATCAGAAGAAGCAGAAGAAAGAGAAGGAGAAGATGAAGTCTGGAGGGTGAATCAGAAGAAGCAGAAGAAGGAGAAGGAGAAGGTGAAGTCTGGAGGGTGAATCAGAAGAAGCAGAAGAAGGAGAAGGAGAAGGTGAAGTCTGGAGGGTGAATCAGAAGAAGTAGAAGAAGGAGAAGGAGAAGGTGAAGTCTGGAGGGTGAATGAGAAGAAGTAGAAGAAGGAGAAGGAGAAGATGAAGTCTGGAGGGTGAATCAGAAGAAGCAGAAGAAGGAGAAGGAGAAGGTGAAGTCTGGAGGGTGAATCAGAAGAAGCAGAAGAAGGAGAAGGAGAAGATGAAGTCTGGCGGGTGAATCAGAAGAAGGAGAAGAAGGAGAAGGAGAAGGTGAAGTCTGGAGGGAGAATCAGAAGAAGCAGGAGAAGGAGAAGGAGAAGGTGAAGTCTGGAGGGTGAATCAGAAGAAGCAGAAGAAGGAGAAGGAGAAGGTGAAGTCTGGAGGGTGAATCACAAGAAGTAGAAGAAGGAGAAGGAGATGGTGAAGTAAGGAGGGTGAAGCAGAAGAAGCAGAAGAAGGAGAAGGAGAAGGTGAAGTCTGGAGGGTGAAGCAGAAGAAGCAGAAGAAGGAGAAGGAGAAGGTGAAGTCTGGAGGGTGAAGCAGAAGAAGCAGAAGAAGGAGAAGGAGAAGGTGAAGTCTGGAGGATGAATCAGAAGAAGTAGAAGAAGGAGAAGGAGAAGGTGAAGTCAGGAGGGTGAAGCAGAAGAACCAGAAGAAGGAGAAGGAGAAGGTGAAGTCAGGAGGGTGAAGCAGAAGAACCAGAAGAAGGAGAAGGAGAAGGTGAAGTCTGGAGGGTGAATCAGAAGAAGTAGAAGAAGGAGAAGGAGAAGGTGAAGTCAGGAGGGTGAAGCAGAAGAAGCAGAAGAAGGAGAAGGAGAAACTGAAGTCTGGAGGGTGAAGCAGAAGAAGCAGAAGAAGGAGAAGGAGAAGGTGAAGTCTGGAGGGCGAAGCAGAAGAAGCAGAAGAAGGAGAAGGAGAAGGTGAAGTCTGGAGGGTGAAGCAGAAGAAGCTGAAGAAGGAGAAGGAGAAGGTGAAGTCTGGAGGGTGAATCAGAAGAAGTAGAAGAAGGAGAAGGAGAAGGTGAAGTAAGGAGGGTGAAGCAGAAGAAGCAGAAGAAGGAGAAGGAGAAGGTGAAGTCTGGAGGGTGAAGCAGAAGAAGCAGAAGAAGGAGAAGGAGAAGGTGAAGTCTGGAGGGTGAAGCAGAAGAAGCAGAAGAAGGAGAAGAAGAAGGTGAAGTCAGGAGGGTGTATCAGAAGAAGTAGAAGAAGGAAAAGGAGAAGATGAAGTCTGGAGGGTGAATCAGAAGAAGTTGAAGAAGGAGAAGGAAAAGGTGAAGTCTGGAGGGTGAATCAGAAGAAGTGGAAGAAGGAGAAGGAGAAGGTGAAGTCTGGAGGGTGAATCAGAAGAAGCAGAAGAAGGAGAAGGGGAAGGTGAAGTCTGGAGGGAGAAGCAGAAGAAGTAGAAGAAGGAGAAGGAGAAGGTGAAGTCTGGAGGGTGAATCAGAAGAAGTAGAAGAAGGAGAAGGAGAAGGTGAAGTCTGGAGGGTGAATCAGAAGAAGTAGAAGAAGGAGAAGGAGAAGGTTAAGTCTGGAGGGTGAATCAGAAGAAGCAGAAGAAGGAGAATGAGAAGGTGAAGTCTGGAGGGTGAATCAGAAGAAGAAGGAGAAGGAGAAGGTGTAGTCTGGAGGATGAATCAGAAGAAGTAGACGAAGGAGAAGGAGAAGGTGTAGTCTGGAGGGTGAATCAGAAGAAGCAGAAGAAGGAGAAGGAGAAGGTGAAGTCTGGAGGGTGAATCAGAAGAAGCAGAAGGAGGAGAAGGAGAAGGTGAAGTCTGGAGGGTGAATCAGAAGAAGCAGAAGAAGGAGAAGGAGAAGGTGAAGTCTGGAGGGTGAATCAGAAGAAGCGGAAGAAGGAGAAGGAGAAGGTGAAGTCTCGAGGATGAATCAGAAGAAGCAGAAGAAGTAGAAGGAGAAGGTGAAGTCTGGAGGGTGAATAAGAAGAATTAGAAGAAGGAGAAGGAGAAGGTGAAGTCTGGAGGGTGAATCAGAAGAAGCAGAAGAAGGAGAAGGAGAAGGTGAAGTCAGGAAGGTGAATCAGAAGAAGCAGAAGAAGGAGAAGGAGAAGGTGAAGTCTGGAGGGTGAATCAGAAGAAGCAGAAGAAGGAGAAGGAGAAGGTGAAGACTGGAGGGTGAATCAGAAGAAGTAGAAGAAGGACAAGGAGAAGGTGAAGTCTGGAGGGTGAATCAGAAGAAGTAGAAGAAGGAGAAGGAGAAGGCGAAGTCTGGAGGGTGAATCAGAAGAAGCAGAAGAAGGAGAAGGAGAAGGTGATGTCTGGAGGGTGAATCAGAAGAAGCAGAAGAAGGAGAAGGAGAAGATGAAGTCTGGAGGGTGAATCAGAAGAAATAGAAGAAGGAGAAGGAGAAGGTGAGGTCTGGAGGGTGAATCAGAAGAAGAAGAAGAAGGAGAAGGAGAAGGTGAAGTCTGAAGGGTGAATCAGAAGAAGCAGAAGAAAGAGAAGGAGAAGATGAAGTCTGGAGGGTGAATCAGAAGAAGCAGAAGAAGGAGAAGGAGAAGGTGAAGTCTGGAGGGTGAATCAGAAGAAGCAGAAGAAGGAGAAGGAGAAGGTGAAGTCTGGAGGGTGAATCAGAAGAAGTAGAAGAAGGAGAAGGAGAAGGTGAAGTCTGGAGGGTGAATCAGAAGAAGTAGAAGAAGGAGAAGGAGAAGATGAAGTCTGGAGGGTGAATCAGAAGAAGCAGAAGAAGGAGAAGGAGAAGGTGAAGTCTGGAGGGTGAATCAGAAGAAGCAGAAGAAGGAGAAGGAGAAGATGAAGTCTGGCGGGTGAATCAGAAGAAGGAGAAGAAGGAGAAGGAGAAGGTGAAGTCTGGAGGGAGAATCAGAAGAAGCAGGAGAAGGAGAAGGAGAAGGTGAAGTCTGGAGGGTGAATCAGAAGAAGCAGAAGAAGGAGAAGGAGAAGGTGAAGTCTGGAGGGTGAATCACAAGAAGTAGAAGAAGGAGAAGGAGAAGGTGAAGTAAGGAGGGTGAAGCAGAAGAAGCAGAAGAAGGAGAAGGAGAAGGTGAAGTCTGGAGGGTGAAGCAGAAGAAGCAGAAGAAGGAGAAGGAGAAGGTGAAGTCTGGAGGGTGAAGCAGAAGAAGCAGAAGAAGGAGAAGGAGAAGGTGAAGTCTGGAGGATGAATCAGAAGAAGTAGAAGAAGGAGAAGGAGAAGGTGAAGTCAGGAGGGTGAAGCAGAAGAACCAGAAGAAGGAGAAGGAGAAGGTGAAGTCTGGAGGGTGAATCAGAAGAAGTAGAAGAAGGAGAAGGAGAAGGTGAAGTCAGGAGGGTGAAGCAGAAGAAGCAGAAGAAGGAGAAGGAGAAACTGAAGTCTGGAGGGTGAAGCAGAAGAAGCAGAAGAAGGAGAAGGAGAAGGTGAAGTCTGGAGGGCGAAGCAGAAGAAGCAGAAGAAGGAGAAGGAGAAGGTGAAGTCTGGAGGGTGAAGCAGAAGAAGCTGAAGAAGGAGAAGGAGAAGGTGAAGTCTGGAGGGTGAATCAGAAGAAGTAGAAGAAGGAGAAGGAGAAGGTGAAGTAAGGAGGGTGAAGCAGAAGAAGCAGAAGAAGGAGAAGGAGAAGGTGAAGTCTGGAGGGTGAAGCAGAAGAAGCAGAAGAAGGAGAAGGAGAAGGTGAAGTCTGGAGGGTGAAGCAGAAGAAGCAGAAGAAGGAGAAGGAGAAGGTGAAGTCAGGAGGGTGTAACAGAAGAAGTAGAAGAAGGAAAAGGAGAAGATGAAGTCTGGAGGGTGAATCAGAAGAAGTTGAAGAAGGAGAAGGAAAAGGTGAACTCTGGAGGGTGAATCAGAAGAAGTGGAAAAAGGAGAAGGAGAAGGTGAAGTCTGGAGGGTGAATCAGAAGAAGCAGAAGAAGGAGAAGGGGAAGGTGAAGTCTGGAGGGAGAAGCAGAAGAAGTAGAAGAAGGAGAAGGAGAAGGTGAAGTCTGGAGGGTGAATCAGAAGAAGTAGTAGAAGGAGAAGGAGAAGGTGAAGTCTGGAGGGTGAATCAGAAGAAGTAGAAGGAGGAGAAGGAGAAGGTTAAGTCTGGAGGGTGAATCAGAAGAAGCAGAAGAAGGAGAATGAGAAGGTGAAGTCTGGAGGGTGAATCAGAAGAAGTAGAAGAAGGAGAAGGAGAAGGTGTAGTCTGGAGGATGAATCAGAAGAAGTAGACGAAGGAGAAGGAGAAGGTGTAGTCTGGAGGGTGAATCAGAAGAAGCAGAAGAAGGAGAAGGAGAAGGTGAAGTCTGGAGGGTGAATCAGAAGAAGTAGAAGAAGGAGAAGGAGAAGGTGAAGTCTGGAGGGTGAATCAGAAGAAGCAGAAGAAGGAGAAGGAGAAGGTGAAGTCTGGAGGGTGAATCAGAAGAAGCAGAAGAAGGAGAAGGAGAAGGTGAAGTCTGGAGGGTGAATCAGAAGAAGCGGAAGAAGGAGAAGGAGAAGGTGAAGTCTGGAGGATGAATCAGAAGAAGCAGAAGAAGTAGAAGGAGAAGGTGAAGTCTGGAGGGTGAATAAGAAGAATTAGAAGAAGGAGAAGGAGAAGGTGAAGTCTGGAGGGTGAATCAGAAGAAGCAGAAGAAGGAGAAGGAGAAGGTGAAGTCAGGAAGGTGAATCAGAAGAAGCAGAAGAAGGAGAAGGAGAAGGTGAAGTCTGGAGGGTGAATCAGAAGAAGCAGAAGAAGGAGAAGGAGAAGGTGAAGACTGGAGGGTGAATCAGAAGAAGTAGAAGAAGGACAAGGAGAAGGTGAAGTCTGGAGGGTGAATCAGAAGAAGTAGAAGAAGGAGAAGGAGAAGGCGAAGTCTGGAGGGTGAATCAGAAGAAGCAGAAGAAGGAGAAGGAGAAGGTGATGTCTGGAGGGTGAATCAGAAGAAGCAGAAGAAGGAGAAGGAGAAGATGAAGTCTGGAGGGTGAATCAGAAGAAGTAGAAGAAGGAGAAGGAGAAGGTGAGGTCTGGAGGGTGAATCAGAAGAAGAAGAAGAAGGAGAAGGAGAAGGTGAAGTCTGAAGGGTGAATCAGAAGAAGCAGAAGAAAGAGAAGGAGAAGATGAAGTCTGGAGGGTGAATCAGAAGAAGCAGAAGAAGGAGAAGGAGAAGGTGAAGTCTGGAGGGTGAATCAGAAGAAGCAGAAGAAGGAGAAGGAGAAGGTGAAGTCTGGAGGGTGAATCAGAAGAAGTAGAAGAAGGAGAAGGAGAAGGTGAAGTCTGGAGGGTGAATCAGAAGAAGTAGAAGAAGGAGAAGGAGAAGATGAAGTCTGGAGGGTGAATCAGAAGAAGCAGAAGAAGGAGAAGGAGAAGGTGAAGTCTGGAGGGTGAATCAGAAGAAGCAGAAGAAGGAGAAGGAGAAGATGAAGTCTGGCGGGTGAATCAGAAGAAGGAGAAGAAGGAGAAGGAGAAGGTGAAGTCTGGAGGGTGAATCAGAAGAAGCAGGAGAAGGAGAAGGAGAAGGTGAAGTCTGGAGGGTGAATCAGAAGAAGCAGAAGAAGGAGAAGGAGAAGGTGAAGTCTGGAGGGTGAATCACAAGAAGAAGAAGAAGGAGAAGGAGAAGGTGAAGTAAGGAGGGTGAAGCAGAAGAAGCAGAAGAAGGAGAAGGAGAAGGTGAAGTCTGGAGGGTGAAGCAGAAGAAGCAGAAGAAGGAGAAGGAGAAGGTGAAGTCTGGAGGGTGAAGCAGAAGAAGCAGAAGAAGGAGAAGGAGAAGGTGAAGTCTGGAGGATGAATCAGAAGAAGTAGAAGAAGGAGAAGGAGAAGGTGAAGTCTGGAGGGTGAATCAGAAGAAGCAGAAGAAGGAGAAGGAGAAGGTGAAGTCTGGAGGGAGAAGCAGAAGAAGGAGAAGAAGGAGAAGGAGAAGGTGAAGTCTGGATTGTGAATCAGAAGAAGTAGAAGAAGGAAAAGGAGGAGGTGAAGTCTGGAGGGTGAATCAGAAGAAGTAGAAGAAGGAGAAGGAGAAGGTCAAGTCTGGAGGGTGAATCAAAAGGAGCAGAAGAAGGAGAAGGAGAAGCTGAAGTCTGGAGGGTGAATCAGAAGAAGTAGAAGAAGGAGAAGGAGAAGGTGTAGTCTGGAGGATGAATCAGAAGAAGTAGAAGAAGGAGAAGGAGAAGGTGAAGTCTGGAGGATGAATCAGAAGAAGCAGAATAAGGAGAAGGAGAAGGTGAAGTCTGGAGGGTGAATCAGAAGAAGCAGAAGAAGGAGAAGGAGAAGGTGAAGTCTGGAGGGTGAATAAGAAGAAGTAGAAGAAGGAGAAGGAGAAGGTGAAGTCTGGAGGGTGAAGCAGAAGAAGTAGAAGAAGGAGAAGGAGAAGGTGAAGTCTGGAGGGCGAAGCAGAAGAAGCAGAAGAAGGAGAAGGAGAAGGTGAAGTCTGGAGGGTGAAGCAGAAGAATCAGAAGAAGGAGAAGGAGAAGGTGAAGTCTGGAGGGTGAATCAGAAGAAGTAGAAGAAGGAGAAGGAGAAGGTGAAGTAAGGAGGGTGAAGCAGAAGAAGCAGAAGAAGGAGAAGGAGAAGGTGAAGTCTGGAGGGTGAAGCAGAAGAAGCAGAAGAAGGAGAAGGAGGAGGTGGTCTGGAGGGTGAATCAGAAGAAGCAGAAGAAGGAGAAGGAGAAGGTGAAGTCTGGAGGGTGAATCAGAAGAAGCAGAAGAAGGAGAAGGAGAAGGTGAAGTCTGGAGGGTGAATCAGAAGAAGTAGAAGAAGGACAAGGAGAAGGTGAAGTCTGGAGGGTGAATCAGAAGAAGTAGAAGAAGGAGAAGGAGAAGGCGAAGTCTGGAGGGTGAATCAGAAGAAGCAGAAGAAGGAGAAGGAGAAGGTGATGTCTGGAGGGTGAATCAGAAGAAGCAGAAGAAGGAGAAGGAGAAGGCGAAGTCTGGAGGGTGAATCAGAAGAAGCAGAAGAAGGAGAAGGAGAAGGTGATGTCTGGAGGGTGAATCAGAAGAAGCAGAAGAAGGAGAAGGAGAAGATGAAGTCTGGAGGGTGAATCAGAAGAAGTAGAAGAAGGAGAAGGAGAAGGTGAGGTCTGGAGGGTGAATCAGAAGAAGAAGAAGAAGGAGAAGGAGAAGGTGAAGTCTGAAGGGTGAATCAGAAGAAGCAGAAGAAAGAGAAGGAGAAGATGAAGTCTGGAGGGTGAATCAGAAGAAGCAGAAGAAGGAGAAGGAGAAGGTGAAGTCTGGAGGGTGAATCAGAAGAAGCAGAAGAAGGAGAAGGAGAAGGTGAAGTCTGGAGGGTGAATCAGAAGAAGTAGAAGAAGGAGAAGGAGAAGGTGAAGTCTGGAGGGTGAATCAGAAGAAGTAGAAGAAGGAGAAGGAGAAGATGAAGTCTGGAGGGTGAATCAGAAGAAGCAGAAGAAGGAGAAGGAGAAGGTGAAGTCTGGAGGGTGAATCAGAAGAAGCAGAAGAAGGAGAAGGAGAAGATGAAGTCTGGCGGGTGAATCAGAAGAAGGAGAAGAAGGAGAAGGAGAAGGTGAAGTCTGGAGGGTGAATCAGAAGAAGCAGGAGAAGGAGAAGGAGAAGGTGAAGTCTGGAGGGTGAATCAGAAGAAGCAGAAGAAGGAGAAGGAGAAGGTGAAGTCTGGAGGGTGAATCACAAGAAGAAGAAGAAGGAGAAGGAGAAGGTGAAGTAAGGAGGGTGAAGCAGAAGAAGCAGAAGAAGGAGAAGGAGAAGGTGAAGTCTGGAGGGTGAAGCAGAAGAAGCAGAAGAAGGAGAAGGAGAAGGTGAAGTCTGGAGGGTGAAGCAGAAGAAGCAGAAGAAGGAGAAGGAGAAGGTGAAGTCTGGAGGATGAATCAGAAGAAGTAGAAGAAGGAGAAGGAGAAGGTGAAGTCTGGAGGGTGAATCAGAAGAAGCAGAAGAAGGAGAAGGAGAAGGTGAAGTCTGGAGGGAGAAGCAGAAGAAGGAGAAGAAGGAGTAGGAGAAGGTGAAGTCTGGATTGTGAATCAGAAGAAGTAGAAGAAGGAAAAGGAGGAGGTGAAGTCTGGAGGGTGAATCAGAAGAAGTAGAAGAAGGAGAAGGAGAAGGTCAAGTCTGGAGGGTGAATCAAAAGGAGCAGAAGAAGGAGAAGGAGAAGCTGAAGTCTGGAGGGTGAATCAGAGGAAGTAGAAGAAGGAGAAGGAGAAGGTGAAGTCTGGAGGGTGAATAAGAAGAAGTAGAAGAAGGAGAAGGAGAAGGTGAAGTCTGGAGGGTGAAGCAGAAGAAGTAGAAGAAGGAGAAGGAGAAGGTGAAGTCTGGAGGGCGAAGCAGAAGAAGCAGAAGAAGGAGAAGGAGAAGGTGAAGTCTGGAGGGTGAAGCAGAAGAAGCAGAAGAAGGAGAAGGAGAAGGTGAAGTCTGGAGGGTGAATCAGAAGAAGTAGAAGAAGGAGAAGGAGAAGGTGAAGTAAGGAGGGTGAAGCAGAAGAAGCAGAAGAAGGAGAAGGAGAAGGTGAAGTCTGGAGGGTGAAGCAGAAGAAGCAGAAGAAGGAGAAGGAGGAGGTGAAGTCTGGAGGGTGAATCAGAAGAAGCAGAAGAAGGAGAAGGAGAAGGTGAAGTCTGGAGGGTGAATCAGAAGAAGTTGAAGAAGGAGAAGGAGAAGGTGTAGTCTGGAGGGTGAATCAGAAGAAGTAGAAGAAGGAGAAGGAGAAGGTGAAGTCTGGAGGGTGAATCAGAAGAAGCAGAATAAGGAGAAGGAGAAGGTGAAGTCTGGAGGGTGAATCAGAAGAAGCAGAAGAAGGAGAAGGAGAAGGTGAAGTCTGGAGGGTGAATCAGAAGAAGTAGAAGAAGGAGAAGGAGAAGGTGAAGTCTGGAGGGTGAAGCGGAAGAAGTAGAAGAAGGAGAAGGAGAAGGTGAAGTCAGGAGGGTGAATCAGAAGAAGCAGAAGAAGGAGAAGGAGAAGGTGAAGTCAGAAGGGTGAATCAGAAGAAGCAGAAGGAGGAGAAGGAGAAGGTGAAGTCTGGAGGGAGAAGCAGAAGAAGTAGAAGAAGGAGAAGGAGAAGGTGAAGTCTGGATTGTGAATCAGAAGAAGGAGAAGGAGGAGGTGAAGTCTGGAGGGTGAATCAGAAGAAGTAGAAGAAGGAGAAGGAGAAGGTCAAGTCTGGAGGGTGAATCAAAAGGAGCAGAAGAAGGAGAAGGAGAAGCTGAAGTCTGGAGGGTGAATCAGAAGAAGTAGAAGAAGGAGAAGGAGAAGGTGTCGTCTGGAGGATGAATCAGAAGAAGTAGAAGAAGGAGAAGGAGAAGGTGAAGTCTGGAGGGTGAATCAGAAGAAGCAGAATAAGGAGAAGGAGAAGGTGAAGTCTGGAGGGTGAATCAGAAGAAGCAGAAGAAGGAGAAGGAGAAGGTGAAGTCTGGAGGGTGAATCAGAAGAAGTAGAAGAAGGAGAAGGAGAAGGTGAAGTCTGGAGGGTGAAGCAGAAGAAGTAGAAGAAGGAGAAGGAGAAGGTGAAGTCTGGAGGGCGAAGCAGAAGAAGCAGAAGAAGGAGAAGGAGAAGGTGAAGTCTGGAGGGTGAAGCGGAAGAAGCAGAAGAAGGAGAAGGAGAAGGTGAAGTCTGGAGGCTGAATCAGAAGAAGTAGAAGAAGGAGAAGGAGAAGGTGAAGTAAGAAGGGTGAAGCAGAAGAAGCAGAAGAAGGAGAAGGAGAAGGTGAAGTCTGGAGGGTGAAGCAGAAGAAGCAGAAGAAGGAGAAGGAGGAGGTGAAGTCTGGAGGGTGAATCAGAAGAAGCAGAAGAAGGAGAAGGAGAAGGTGAAGTCTGGAGGGTGAATCAGAAGAAGTTGAAGAAGGAGAAGGAGAAGGTGTAGTCTGGAGGGTGAATCAGAAGAAGTAGAAGAAGGAGAAGGAGAAGGTGAAGTCTGGAGGGTGAATCAGAAGAAGCAGAATAAGGAGAAGGAGAAGGTGAAGTCTGGAGGGTGAATCAGAAGAAGCAGAAGAAGGAGAAGGAGAAGGTGAAGTCTGGAGGGTGAATCAGAAGAAGTAGAAGAAGGAGAAGGAGAAGGTGAAGTCTGGAGGGTGAAGCGGAAGAAGTAGAAGAAGGAGAAGGAGAAGGTGAAGTCAGGAGGGTGAATCAGAAGAAGTAGAAGAAGGAGAAGGAGGAGGTGAAGTCTGGAGGGTGAATCAGAAGAAGCAGAAGAAGGAGAAGGAGAAGGTGAAGTCTGGAGGGTGAATCAGAAGAAGTTGAAGAAGGAGAAGGAGAAGGTGAAGTCTGGAGGGTGAATCAGAAGAAGCAGAATAAGGAGAAGGAGAAGGTGAAGTCTGGAGGGTGAATCAGAAGAAGCATAAGAAGGAGAAGGAGAAGGTGAAGTCTGGAGGGTGAAGCAGAAGAAGCAGAAGAAGGAGAAGGAGAAGGTGAAGTCTGGAGGGTGAATCAGAAGAAGTAGAAGAAGGAGAAGGAGAAGGTGAAGTAAGGAGGGTGAAGCAGAAGAAGCAGAAGAAGGACAAGGAGAAGGTGAAGTCTGGAGGGTGAAGCAGAAGAAGCAGAAGAAGGAGAAGGAGGAGGTGAAGTCTGGAGGGTGAATCAGAAGAAGCAGAAGAAGGAGAAGGAGAAGGTGAAGTCTGGAGGGTGAATCAGAAGAAGTTGAAGAAGGAGAAGGAGAAGGTGAAGTCTGGAGGGTGAATCAGAAGAAGCAGAATAAGGAGAAGGAGAAGGTGAAGTCTGGAGGGTGAATCAGAAGAAGCAGAAGAAGGAGAAGGAGAAGGTGAAGTCTGGAGGGTGAATCAGAAGAAGTAGAAGAAGGAGAAGGAGAAGGTGAAGTCTGGAGGGTGAAGCGGAAGAAGTAGAAGAAGGAGAAGGAGAAGGTGAAGTCAGGAGGGTGAATCAGAAGAAGTAGAAGAAGGAGAAGGAGAAGGTGAAGTCAGGAGGGTGAATCGGAAGAAGCAGAAGAAGGAGAAGGAGAAGGTGAAGTCTGGAGGGTGAATCAGAAGAATCAGACGAAGGAGAAGGAGAAGTTGAAGTCTGGAGGGTGAATCAGAAGAAGCAGAAGAAAGAGAAGGAGAAGGTGAAGTCTGGAGGGTGAAGCAGAAGAAGCAGAAGAAGGAGAAGGAGAAGGTGAAGACTGGAGTGTGAATCAGAAGAAGTAGAAGAAGGAGAAGGAGAAGGTGAAGTCTGGAGGGTGTATCAGAAGAAGTAGAATAAGGAGAAGGGGAAGGTGAAGTCTGGAGGGTGAATCAGAAGAAGCAGAAGAAGGAGAAGTAGAAGATGAAGTCTGGAGCGTGAATCAGAAGAAGCAGAAGAAGGAGAAGGAGAAGATGAAGTCTGGAGGGTGAATCAGAAGAAGTAGAAGAAGGAGAAGGAGAAGGTGAGGTCTGGAGGGTGAATCAGAAGAAGCAGAAGAAGGAGAAGGAGAAGGTGAAGTCTGGAGGGTGAATCAGAAGAAGCAGAAGAAGGAGAAGGAGAAGGTGAAGTCTGGAGGGTGAATCAGAAGAAGCAGAAGAAGGAGAAGGAGAAGGTGAAGTCAGGAGGGTGAATCAGAAGAAGCAGAAGAAGGAGAAGGAGAAGGTGAAGTTAGGAGGGTGAATCAGAAGAAGCAGAAGAAGGAGAAGGAGAAGGTGAAGTCAGGGGGGTGAAGCAGAAGAAGTAAAAGAAGGAGAAGGAGAAGGTGAAGTCTGGAGGGTGATGCAGAAGAAGCAGAAGAAGGAGAAGGAGAAGGTGAAGTCAGGAGGGTGAAGCAGAAGAACCAAAAGAAGGAGAAGGAGAAGGTGAAGTCTGGAGGGTGAATCAGAAGAAGCAGAAGAAGGAGAAGGAGAAGGTGAAGTCAGGAGGGTGAAGCAGAAGAAGCAGAAGAAGGAGAAGGAGAAGGTGAAGTCTGGAGGGTGAAGCAGAAGAAGCAGAAGAAGGAGAAGGAGAAGGTGAAGTCTGGAGGGCGAAGCAGAAGAAGCAGAAGAAGGAGAAGGAGAAGGTGAAGTCTGGAGGGTGAAGCAGAAGAAGCAGAAGAAGGAGAAGGAGAAGGTGAAGTCTGGAGGGTGAATCAGAAGAAGTAGAAGAAGGAGAAGGAGAAGGTGAAGTAAGGAGGGTGAAGCAGAAGAAGCAGAAGAAGGAGCAGGAGAAGGTGAAGTCTGGAGGGTGAAGCAGAAGAAGCAGAAGAAGGAGAAGGAGAAGGTGAAGTCTGGAGGGTGAAGCAGAAGAAGTAGAAGAAGGAGAAGGAGAAGGTGAAGTAAGGAGGGTGAAGCAGAAGAAGCAGAAGAAGGAGAAGGAGAAGGTGAAGTCTGGAGGGTGAAGCAGAAGAAGCAGAAGAAGGAGAAGGAGAAGGTGAAGTCTGGAGGGTGAAGCAGAAGAAGCAGAAGAAGGAGAAGGAGAAGGTGAAGTCAGGAGGGTGTATCAGAAGAAGTAGAAGAAGGAAAAGGAGAAGGTGAAGTCTGGAGGGTGAATCAGAAGAAGTTGAAGAAGGAGAAGGAAAAGGTGAAGTCTGGAGGGTGAATCAGAAGAAGTGGAAGAAGGAGAAGGAGAAGGTGAAGTCTGGAGGGTGAATCAGAAGAAGCAGAAGAAGGAGAAGGAGAAGGTGAAGTCTGGAGGGAGAAGCAGAAGAAGTAGAAGAAGGAGAAGGAGAAGGTGAAGTCTGGAGGGTGAATCAGAAGAAGTAGAAGAAGGAGAAGGAGAAGGTGAAGTCTGGAGGGTGAATCAGAAGAAGTAGAAGAAGGAGAAGGAGAAGGTTAAGTCTGGAGGGTGAATCAGAAGAAGCAGAAGAAGGAGAATGAGAAGGTGAAGTCTGGAGGGTGAATCAGAAGAAGTTGAAGAAGGAGAAGGAGAAGGTGTAGTCTGGAGGATGAATCAGAAGAAGTAGACCAAGGAGAAGGAGAAGGTGAAGTCTGGAGGGTGAATCAGAAGAAGCAGAAGAAGGAGAAGGAGAAGGTGAAGTCTGGAGGGTGAATCAGAAGAAGTAGAAGAAGGAGAAGGAGAAGGTGAAGTCTGGAGGGTGAATCAGAAGAAGCAGAAGAAGGAGAAGGAGAAGGTGAAGTCTGGAGGGTGAATCAGAAGAAGCAGAAGAAGGAGAAGGAGAAGGTGAAGTCTGGAGGGTGAAACAGAAGAAGCGGAAGAAGGAGAAGGAGAAGGTGAAGTCTGGAGGGTGAATCAGAAGAAGCAGAAGAAGTAGAAGGAGAAGGTGAAGTCTGGAGGGTGAATAAGAAGAATTAGAAGAAGGAGAAGGAGAAGGTGAAGTCTGGAGGGTGAATCAGAAGAAGCAGAAGAAGGAGAAGGAGAAGGTGAAGTCAGGAAGGTGAATCAGAAGAAGCAGAAGAAGGAGAAGGAGAAGGTGAAGTCTGGAGGGTGAATCAGAAGAAGCAGAAGAAGGAGAAGGAGAAGGTGAAGACTGGAGGGTGAATCAGAAGAAGTAGAAGAAGGAGAAGGAGAAGGTGAAGTCTGGAGGGTGAATCAGAAGAAGTAGAAGAAGGAGAAGGAGAAGGCGAAGTCTGGAGGGTGAATCAGAAGAAGCAGAAGAAGGAGAAGGAGAAGGTGATGTCTGGTGGGTGAATCAGAAGAAGCAGAAGAAGGAGAAGGAGAAGATGAAGTCTGGAGGGTGAATCAGAAGAAGTAGAAGAAGGAGAAGGAGAAGGTGAGGTCTGGAGGGTGAATCAGAAGAAGCAGAAGAAGGAGAAGGAGAAGGTGAAGTCTGAAGGGTGAATCAGAAGAAGCAGAAGAAGGAGAAGGAGAAGATGAAGTCTGGAGGGTGAATCAGAAGAAGCAGAAGAAGGAGAAGCAGAAGGTGAAGTCTGGAGGGTGAATCAGAAGAAGCAGAAGAAGGAGAAGGAGAAGGTGAAGTCTGGAGGGTGAATCAGAAGAAGTAGAAGAAGGAGAAGGAGAAGTTTAAGTCTGGAGGGTGAATCAGAAGAAGCAGAAGAAGGAGAATGAGAAGGTGAAGTCTGGAGGGTGAATCAGAAGAAGTAGAAGAAGGAGAAGGAGAAGGTGTAGTCTGGAGGATGAATCAGAAGAAGTAGACGAAGGAGAAGGAGAAGGTGAAGTCTGGAGGGTGAATCAGAAGAAGCAGAAGAAGGAGAAGGAGAAGGTGAAGTCTGGAGGGTGAATCAGAAGAAGTAGAAGAAGGAGAAGGAGAAGGTTAAGTCTGGAGGGTGAATCAGAAGAAGCAGAAGAAGGAGAATGAGAAGGTGAAGTCTGGAGCGTGAATCAGAAGAAGTAGAAGAAGGAGAAGGAGAAGGTGTAGTCTGGAGGATGAATCAGAAGAAGTAGACGAAGGAGAAGGAGAAGGTGAAGTCAGGAAGGTGAATCAGAAGAAGCAGAAGAAGGAGAAGGAGAAGGTGAAGTCTGGAGGGTGAATCAGAAGAAGTAGAAGAAGGAGAAGGAGAAGGTGAAGTCTGGAGGGTGAATCAGAAGAAGCAGAAGAAGGAGAAGGAGAAGGTGAAGTCTGGAGGGTGAATCAGAAGAAGCAGAAGAAGGAGAAGGAGAAGGTGAAGTCTGGAGGGTGAAACAGAAGAAGCGGAAGAAGGAGAAGGAGAAGGTGAAGTCTGGAGGGTGAATCAGAAGAAGCAGAAGAAGTAGAAGGAGAAGGTGAAGTCTGGAGGGTGAATAAGAAGAATTAGAAGAAGGAGAAGGAGAAGGTGAAGTCTGGAGGGTGAATCAGAAGAAGCAGAAGAAGGAGAAGGAGAAGGTGAAGTCAGGAAGGTGAATCAGAAGAAGCAGAAGAAGGAGAAGGAGAAGGTGAAGTCTGGAGGGTGAATCAGAAGAAGCAGAAGAAGGAGAAGGAGAAGGTGAAGACTGGAGGGTGAATCAGAAGAAGTAGAAGAAGGAGAAGGAGAAGGTGAAGTCTGGAGGGTGAATCAGAAGAAGTAGAAGAAGGAGAAGGAGAAGGCGAAGTCTGGAGGGTGAATCAGAAGAAGCAGAAGAAGGAGAAGGAGAAGGTGATGTCTGGTGGGTGAATCAGAAGAAGCAGAAGAAGGAGAAGGAGAAGATGAAGTCTGGAGGGTGAATCAGAAGAAGTAGAAGAAGGAGAAGGAGAAGGTGAGGTCTGGAGGGTGAATCAGAAGAAGCAGAAGAAGGAGAAGGAGAAGGTGAAGTCTGAAGGGTGAATCAGAAGAAGCAGAAGAAGGAGAAGGAGAAGATGAAGTCTGGAGGGTGAATCAGAAGAAGCAGAAGAAGGAGAAGCAGAAGGTGAAGTCTGGAGGGTGAATCAGAAGAAGCAGAAGAAGGAGAAGGAGAAGGTGAAGTCTGGAGGGTGAATCAGAAGAAGTAGAAGAAGGAGAAGGAGAAGTTTAAGTCTGGAGGGTGAATCAGAAGAAGCAGAAGAAGGAGAATGAGAAGGTGAAGTCTGGAGGGTGAATCAGAAGAAGTAGAAGAAGGAGAAGGAGAAGGTGTAGTCTGGAGGATGAATCAGAAGAAGTAGACGAAGGAGAAGGAGAAGGTGAAGTCTGGAGGGTGAATCAGAAGAAGCAGAAGAAGGAGAAGGAGAAGGTGAAGTCTGGAGGGTGAATCAGAAGAAGTAGAAGAAGGAGAAGGAGAAGGTTAAGTCTGGAGGGTGAATCAGAAGAAGCAGAAGAAGGAGAATGAGAAGGTGAAGTCTGGAGCGTGAATCAGAAGAAGTAGAAGAAGGAGAAGGAGAAGGTGTAGTCTGGAGGATGAATCAGAAGAAGTAGACGAAGGAGAAGGAGAAGGTGAAGTCAGGAAGGTGAATCAGAAGAAGCAGAAGAAGGAGAAGGAGAAGGTGAAGTCTGGAGGGTGAATCAGAAGAAGCAGAAGAAGGAGAAGGAGAAGGTGAAGACTGGAGGGTGAATCAGAAGAAGTAGAAGAAGGAGAAGGAGAAGGTGAAGTCTGGAGGGTGAATCAGAAGAAGTAGAAGAAGGAGAAGGAGAAGGCGAAGTCTGGAGGGTGAATCAGAAGAAGCAGAAGAAGGAGAAGGAGAAGGTGATGTCTGGTGGGTGAATCAGAAGAAGCAGAAGAAGGAGAAGGAGAAGATGAAGTCTGGAGGGTGAATCAGAAGAAGTAGAAGAAGGAGAAGGAGAAGGTGAGGTCTGGAGGGTGAATCAGAAGAAGCAGAAGAAGGAGAAGGAGAAGGTGAAGTCTGAAGGGTGAATCAGAAGAAGCAGAAGAAGGAGAAGGAGAAGATGAAGTCTGGAGGGTGAATCAGAAGAAGCAGAAGAAGGAGAAGCAGAAGGTGAAGTCTGGAGGGTGAATCAGAAGAAGCAGAAGAAGGAGAAGGAGAAGGTGAAGTCTGGAGGGTGAATCAGAAGAAGTAGAAGAAGGAGAAGGAGAAGTTTAAGTCTGGAGGGTGAATCAGAAGAAGCAGAAGAAGGAGAATGAGAAGGTGAAGTCTGGAGGGTGAATCAGAAGAAGTAGAAGAAGGAGAAGGAGAAGGTGTAGTCTGGAGGATGAATCAGAAGAAGTAGACGAAGGAGAAGGAGAAGGTGAAGTCTGGAGGGTGAATCAGAAGAAGCAGAAGAAGGAGAAGGAGAAGGTGAAGTCTGGAGGGTGAATCAGAAGAAGTAGAAGAAGGAGAAGGAGAAGGTTAAGTCTGGAGGGTGAATCAGAAGAAGCAGAAGAAGGAGAATGAGAAGGTGAAGTCTGGAGCGTGAATCAGAAGAAGTAGAAGAAGGAGAAGGAGAAGGTGTAGTCTGGAGGATGAATCAGAAGAAGTAGACGAAGGAGAAGGAGAAGGTGAAGTCTGGAGGGTGAATCAGAAGAAGCAGAAGAAGGAGAAGGAGAAGGTGAAGTCTGGAGGGTGAATCAGAAGAAGTAGAAGAAGGAGAAGGAGAAGGTGAAGTCTGGAGGGTGAATCAGAAGAAGCAGAAGAAGGAGAAGGAGAAGGTGAAGTCTGGAGGGTGAATCAGAAGAAGCAGAAGAAGGAGAAGGAGAAGGTAAAGTCTGGAGGGTGAATCAGAAGAAGCGGAAGAAGGAGAAGGAGAAGGTGAAGTCTGGAGGGAGAATCAGAAGAAGCAGAAGAAGTAGAAGGAGAAGGTGAAGTCTGGAGGGTGAATAAGAAGAATTAGAAGAAGGAGAAGGAGAAGGTGAAGTCTGGAGGGTGAATCAGAAGAAGCAGAAGAAGGAGAAGGAGAAGGTGAAGTCAGGAAGGTGAATCAGAAGAAGCAGAAGAAGGAGAAGGAGAAGGTGAAGTCTGGAGGGTGAATCAGAAGAAGCAGAAGAAGGAGAAGGAGAAGGTGAAGTCAGGAGGGTGTATCAGAAGAAGTAGAAGAAGGAAAAGGAGAAGATGAAGTCTGGAGGGTGAATCAGAAGAAGTTGAAGAAGGAGAAGGAAAAGGTGAAGTCTGGAGGGTGAATCAGAAGAAGTGGAAGAAGGAGAAGGAGAAGGTGAAGTCTGGAGGGTGAATCAGAAGAAGCAGAAGAAGGAGAAGGGGAAGGTGAAGTCTGGAGGGAGAAGCAGAAGAAGTAGAAGAAGGAGAAGGAGAAGGTGAAGTCTGGAGGGTGAATCAGAAGAAGTAGAAGAAGGAGAAGGAGAAGGTGAAGTCTGGAGGGTGAATCAGAAGAAGTAGAAGAAGGAGAAGGAGAAGGTTAAGTCTGGAGGGTGAATCAGAAGAAGCAGAAGAAGGAGAATGAGAAGGTGAAGTCTGGAGGGTGAATCAGAAGAAGTAGAAGAAGGAGAAGGAGAAGGTGTAGTCTGGAGGATGAATCAGAAGAAGTAGACGAAGGAGAAGGAGAAGGTGTAGTCTGGAGGGTGAATCAGAAGAAGCAGAAGAAGGAGAAGGAGAAGGTGAAGTCTGGAGGGTGAATCAGAAGAAGTAGAAGAAGGAGAAGGAGAAGGTGAAGTCTGGAGGGTGAATCAGAAGAAGCAGAAGAAGGAGAAGGAGAAGGTGAAGTCTGGAGGGTGAATCAGAAGAAGCAGAAGAAGGAGAAGGAGAAGGTGAAGTCTGGAGGGTGAATCAGAAGAAGCGGAAGAAGGAGAAGGAGAAGGTGAAGTCTGGAGGATGAATCAGAAGAAGCAGAAGAAGTAGAAGGAGAAGGTGAAGTCTGGAGGGTGAATAAGAAGAATTAGAAGAAGGAGAAGGAGAAGGTGAAGTCTGGAGGGTGAATCAGAAGAAGCAGAAGAAGGAGAAGGAGAAGGTGAAGTCAGGAAGGTGAATCAGAAGAAGCAGAAGAAGGAGAAGGAGAAGGTGAAGTCTGGAGGGTGAATCAGAAGAAGCAGAAGAAGGAGAAGGAGAAGGTGAAGACTGGAGGGTGAATCAGAAGAAGTAGAAGAAGGACAAGGAGAAGGTGAAGTCTGGAGGGTGAATCAGAAGAAGTAGAAGAAGGAGAAGGAGAAGGCGAAGTCTGGAGGGTGAATCAGAAGAAGCAGAAGAAGGAGAAGGAGAAGGTGATGTCTGGAGGGTGAATCAGAAGAAGCAGAAGAAGGAGAAGGAGAAGATGAAGTCTGGAGGGTGAATCAGAAGAAGTAGAAGAAGGAGAAGGAGAAGGTGAGGTCTGGAGGGTGAATCAGAAGAAGAAGAAGAAGGAGAAGGAGAAGGTGAAGTCTGAAGGGTGAATCAGAAGAAGCAGAAGAAAGAGAAGGAGAAGATGAAGTCTGGAGGGTGAATCAGAAGAAGCAGAAGAAGGAGAAGGAGAAGGTGAAGTCTGGAGGGTGAATCAGAAGAAGCAGAAGAAGGAGAAGGAGAAGGTGAAGTCTGGAGGGTGAATCAGAAGAAGTAGAAGAAGGAGAAGGAGAAGGTGAAGTCTGGAGGGTGAATCAGGAGAAGTAGAAGAAGGAGAAGGAGAAGATGAAGTCTGGAGGGTGAATCAGAAGAAGCAGAAGAAGGAGAAGGAGAAGGTGAAGTCTGGAGGGTGAATCAGAAGAAGCAGAAGAAGGAGAAGGAGAAGATGAAGTCTGGCGGGTGAATCAGAAGAAGGAGAAGAAGGAGAAGGAGAAGGTGAAGTCTGGAGGGTGAATCAGAAGAAGCAGGAGAAGGAGAAGGAGAAGGTGAAGTCTGGAGGGTGAAACAGAAGAAGCAGAAGAAGGAGAAGGAGAAGGTGAAGTCTGGAGGGTGAATCACAAGAAGAAGAAGAAGGAGAAGGAGAAGGTGAAGTAAGGAGGGTGAAACAGAAGAAGCAGAAGAAGGAGAAGGAGAAGGTGAAGTCTGGAGGGTGAAGCAGAAGAAGCAGAAGAAGGAGAAGGAGAAGGTGAAGTCTGGAGGGTGAAGCAGAAGAAGCAGAAGAAGGAGAAGGAGAAGGTGAAGTCTGGAGGATGAATCAGAAGAAGTAGAAGAAGGAGAAGGAGAAGGTGAAGTCTGGAGGGTGAATCAGAAGAAGCAGAAGAAGGAGAAGGAGAAGGTGAAGTCTGGAGGGAGAAGCAGAAGAAGGAGAAGAAGGAGAAGGAGAAGGTGAAGTCTGGATTGTGAATCAGAAGAAGTAGAAGAAGGAAAAGGAGGAGGTGAAGTCTGGAGGGTGAATCAGAAGAAGTAGAAGAAGGAGAAGGAGAAGGTCAAGTCTGGAGGGTGAATCAGAAGAAGCAGAAGAAGGAGAAGGAGAAGGTGAAGTCTGGAGGGTGAATCAGAAGAAGCAGAAGAAGGAGAAGGAGAAGGTGAAGTCTGGAGGGTGAATCAGAAGAAGCGGAAGAAGGAGAAGGAGAAGGTGAAGTCTGGAGGGTGAATCAGAAGAAGCAGAAGAAGTAGAAGGAGAAGGTGTAGTCTGGAGGATGAATCAGAAGAAGTAGACGAAGGAGAAGGAGAAGGTGAAGTCTGGAGGGTGAATCAGAAGAAGCAGAAGAAGGAGAAGGAGAAGGTGAAGTCTGGAGGGTGAATCAGAAGAAGTAGAAGAAGGAGAAGGAGAAGGTTAAGTCTGGAGCGTGAATCAGAAGAAGCAGAAGAAGGAGAATGAGAAGGTGAAGTCTGGAGGGTGAATCAGAAGAAGTAGAAGAAGGAGAAGGAGAAGGTGTAGTCTGGAGGATGAATCAGAAGAAGTAGACGTAGGAGAAGGAGAAGGTGAAGTCTGGAGGGTGAATCAGAAGAAGCAGAAGAAGGAGAAGGAGAAGGTGAAGTCTGGAGGGTGAATCAGAAGAAGTAGAAGAAGGAGAAGGAGAAGGTGAAGTCTGGAGGGTGAATCAGAAGAAGCAGAAGAAGGAGAAGGAGAAGGTGAAGTCTGGAGGGTGAATCAGAAGAAGCAGAAGAAGGAGAAGAGAAGGTGAAGTCTGGAGGGTGAATCAGAAGAAGCGGAAGAAGGAGAAGGAGAAGGTGAAGTCTGGAGGGTGAATCAGAAGAAGCAGAAGAAGTAGAAGGAGAAGGTGAAGTCTGGAGGGTGAATAAGAAGAATTAGAAGAAGGAGAAGGAGAAGGTGAAGTCTGGAGGGTGAATCAGAAGAAGCAGAAGGAGAAGGAGAAGGTGAAGTCAGGAAGGTGAATCAGAAGAAGCAGAAGAAGGAGAAGGAGAAGGTGAAGTCTGGAGGGTGAATCAGAAGAAGCAGAAGAAGGAGAAGGAGAAGGTGAAGTCAGGAGGGTGTATCAGAAGAAGTAGAAGAAGGAAAAGGAGAAGATGAAGTCTGGAGGGTGAATCAGAAGAAGTTGAAGAAGGAGAAGGAAAAGGTGAAGTCTGGAGGGTGAATCAGAAGAAGTGGAAGAAGGAGAAGGAGAAGGTGAAGTCTGGAGGGTGAATCAGAAGAAGCAGAAGAAGGAGAAGGGGAAGGTGAAGTCTGGAGGGAGAAGCAGAAGAAGTAGAAGAAGGAGAAGGAGAAGGTGAAGTCTGGAGGGTGAATCAGAAGAAGTAGAAGAAGGAGAAGGAGAAGGTGAAGTCTGGAGGGTGAATCAGAAGAAGTAGAAGAAGGAGAAGGAGAAGGTTAAGTCTGGAGGGTGAATCAGAAGAAGCAGAAGAAGGAGAATGAGAAGGTGAAGTCTGGAGGGTGAATCAGAAGAAGTAGAAGAAGGAGAAGGAGAAGGTGTAGTCTGGAGGATGAATCAGAAGAAGTAGACGAAGGAGAAGGAGAAGGTGTAGTCTGGAGGGTGAATCAGAAGAAGCAGAAGAAGGAGAAGGAGAAGGTGAAGTCTGGAGGGTGAATCAGAAGAAGTAGAAGAAGGAGGAGGAGAAGGTGAAGTCTGGAGGGTGAATCAGAAGAAGCAGAAGAAGGAGAAGGAGAAGGTGAAGTCTGGAGGGTGAATCAGAAGAAGCAGAAGAAGGAGAAGGAGAAGGTGAAGTCTGGAGGGTGAATCAGAAGAAGCAGAAGAAGGAGAAGGAGAAGGTGAAGACTGGAGGGTGAATCAGAAGAAGTAGAAGAAGGACAAGGAGAAGGTGAAGTCTGGAGGGTGAATCAGAAGAAGTAGAACAAGGAGAAGGAGAAGGCGAAGTCTGGAGGGTGAATCAGAAGAAGCAGAAGAAGGAGAAGGAGAAGGTGATGTCTGGAGGGTGAATCAGAAGAAGCAGAAGAAGGAGAAGGAGAAGATGAAGTCTGGAGGGTGAATCAGAAGAAGTAGAAGAAGGAGAAGGAGAAGGTGAGGTCTGGAGGGTGAATCAGAAGAAGAAGAAGAAGGAGAAGGAGAAGGTGAAGTCTGAAGGGTGAATCAGAAGAAGCAGAAGAAAGAGAAGGAGAAGATGAAGTCTGGAGGGTGAATCAGAAGAAGCAGAAGAAGGAGAAGGAGAAGGTGAAGTCTGGAGGGTGAATCAGAAGAAGCAGAAGAAGGAGAAGGAGAAGGTGAAGTCTGGAGGGTGAATCAGAAGAAGTAGAAGAAGGAGAAGGAGAAGGTGAAGTCTGGAGGGTGAATCAGAAGAAGTAGAAGAAGGAGAAGGAGAAGATGAAGTCTGGAGGGTGAATCAGAAGAAGCAGAAGAAGGAGAAGGAGAAGGTGAAGTCTGGAGGGTGAATCAGAAGAAGCAGAAGAAGGAGAAGGAGAAGATGAAGTCTGGCGGGTGAATCAGAAGAAGGAGAAGAAGGAGAAGGAGAAGGTGAAGTCTGGAGGGTGAATCAGAAGAAGCAGGAGAAGGAGAAGGAGAAGGTGAAGTCTGGAGGGTGAATCAGAAGAAGCAGAAGAAGGAGAAGGAGAAGGTGAAGTCTGGAGGGTGAATCACAAGAAGAAGAAGAAGGAGAAGGAGAAGGTGAAGTAAGGAGGGTGAAGCAGAAGAAGCAGAAGAAGGAGAAGGAGAAGGTGAAGTCTGGAGGGTGAAGCAGAAGAAGCAGAAGAAGGAGAAGGAGAAGGTGAAGTCTGGAGGGTGAAGCAGAAGAAGCAGAAGAAGGAGAAGGAGAAGGTGAAGTCTGGAGGATGAATCAGAAGAAGTAGAAGAAGGAGAAGGAGAAGGTGAAGTCTGGAGGGTGAATCAGAAGAAGCAGAAGAAGGAGAAGGAGAAGGTGAAGTCTGGAGGGAGAAGCAGAAGAAGGAGAAGAAGGAGAAGGAGAAGGTGAAGTCTGGATTGTGAATCAGAAGAAGTAGAAGAAGGAAAAGGAGGAGGTGAAGTCTGGAGGGTGAATCAGAAGAAGTAGAAGAAGGAGAAGGAGAAGGTCAAGTCTGGAGGGTGAATCAAAAGGAGCAGAAGAAGGAGAAGGAGAAGCTGAAGTCTGGAGGGTGAATCAGAAGAAGTAGAAGAAGGAGAAGGAGAAGGTGTAGTCTGGAGGATGAATCAGAAGAAGTAGAAGAAGGAGAAGGAGAAGGTGAAGTCTGGAGGATGAATCAGAAGAAGCAGAATAAGGAGAAGGAGAAGGTGAAGAGTGGAGGGTGAATCAGAAGAAGCAGAAGAAGGAGAAGGAGAAGGTGAAGTCTGGAGGGTGAATAAGAAGAAGTAGAAGAAGGAGAAGGAGAAGGTGAAGTCTGGAGGGTGAAGCAGAAGAAGTAGAAGAAGGAGAAGGAGAAGGTGAAGTCTGGAGGGCGAAGCAGAAGAAGCAGAAGAAGGAGAAGGAGAAGGTGAAGTCTGGAGGGTGAAGCAGAAGAAGCAGAAGAAGGAGAAGGAGAAGGTGAAGTCTGGAGGGTGAATCAGAAGAAGTAGAAGAAGGAGAAGGAGAAGGTGAAGTAAGGAGGGTGAAGCAGAAGAAGCAGAAGAAGGAGAAGGAGAAGGTGAAGTCTGGAGGGTGAAGCAGAAGAAGCAGAAGAAGGAGAAGGAGGAGGTGAAGTCTGGAGGGTGAATCAGAAGAAGCAGAAGAAGGAGAAGGAGAAGGTGAAGTCTGGAGGGTGAATCAGAAGAAGTTGAAGAAGGAGAAGGAGAAGGTGTAGTCTGGAGGGTGAATCAGAAGAAGTAGAAGAAGGAGAAGGAGAAGGTGAAGTCTGGAGGGTGAATCAGAAGAAGCAGAATAAGGAGAAGGAGAAGGTGAAGTCCGGAGGGTGAATCAGAAGAAGCAGAAGAAGGAGAAGGAGAAGGTGAAGTCTGGAGGGTGAATCAGAAGAAGTAGAAGAAGGAGAAGGAGAAGGTGAAGCCTGGAGGGTGAAGCGGAAGAAGTAGAAGAAGGAGAAGGAGAAGGTGAAGTCAGGAGGGTGAATCAGAAGAAGCAGAAGAAGGAGAAGGAGAAGGTGAAGTCAGGAGGGTGAATCAGAAGAAGCAGAAGAAGGAGAAGGAGAAGGTGAAGTCTGGAGGGTGAATCAGAAGAATCAGACGAAGGAGAAGGAGAAGGTGAAGAAAGGAGTGTGAATCAGAAGAAGTAGAAGAAGGAGAAGGAGAAGGTGAAGTCTGGAGGGTGTATCAGAAGAAGTAGAATAAGGAGAAGGGGAAGGTGAAGTCTGGAGGGTGAATCAGAAGAAGCAGAAGAAGGAGAAGTAGAAGATGAAGTCTGGAGCGTGAATCAGAAGAAGCAGAAGAGGGAGAAGGAGAAGGTGAAGTCTGGAGGGTGAATCAGAAGAAGCAGAAGAAGGAGAAGGAGAAGGTAAAGTCTGGAGGGTTAATCACAAGAAGTAGAAGAAGGAGAAGGAGAAGGTGAATTAAGGAGGGTGAAGCAGAAGAAGCAGAAGAAGGAGAAGGAGAAGGTGAAGTCTGGAGGGTGAAGCAGAAGAAGCAGAAGAAGGAGAAGGAGAAGGTGAAGTCTGGAGGGTGAAGCAGAAGAAGCAGAAGAAGGAGAAGGAGAAGGTGAAGTCAGGAGGGTGAATCAGAAGAAGTAGAAGAAGGAAAAGGAGAAGGTGAAGTCTGGAGGATGAATCAGAAGAAGTAGAAGAAGGAGAAGGAGAAGGTGAAGTCTGGAGGGTGAATCAGAAGAAGTGGAAGAAGGAGAAGGAGAAGGTGAAGTCTGGAGGGTGAATCAGAAGAAGCAGAAGAAGGAGAAGGAGAAGGTGAAGTCTGGAGGGAGAAGCAGAAGAAGTAGAAGAAGGAGAAGGAGAAGGTGAAGTCTGGATTGTGAATCAGAAGAAGGAGAAGAAGGAGAAGGAGGAGGTGAAGTCTGGAGGGTGAATCAAAAGATGTAGAAGAAGGAGAAGGAGAAGGTCAAGTCTGGATGGTGAATCAAAAGGAGCAGAAGAAGGAAAAGGAGAAGCTGAAGTCTGGAGGGTGAATCAGAAGAAGTAGAAGAAGGAGAAGGAGAAGGTGTCGTCTGGAGGATGAATCAGAAGAAGTAGAAGAAGGAGAAGGAGAAGGTGAAGTCTGGAGGGTGAATCAGAAGAAGCAGAATAAGGAGAAGGAGAAGGTGAAGTCTGGAGGGTGAATCAGAAGAAGCAGAAGAAGGAGAAGGAGAAGGTGAAGTCTGGAGGGTGAATCAGAAGAAGTAGAAGAAGGAGAAGGAGAAGGTGAAGTCTGGAGGGTGAAGCAGAAGAAGTAGAAGAAGGAGAAGGAGAAGGTGAAGTCTGGAGGGCGAAGCAGAAGAAGCAGAAGAAGGAGAAGGAGAAGGTGAAGTCTGGAGGGTGAAGCGGAAGAAGCAGAAGAAGGAGAAGGAGAAGGTGAAGTCTGGAGGGTGAATCAGAAGAAGTAGAAGAAGGAGAAGGAGAAGGTGAAGTAAGGAGGGTGAAGCAGAAGAAGCAGAAGAAGGAGAAGGAGAAGGTGAAGTCTGGAGGGTGAAGCAGAAGAAGCAGAAGAAGGAGAAGGAGGAGGTGAAGTCTGAAGGGTGAATCAGAAGAAGCAGAAGAAGGAGAAGGAGAAGGTGAAGTCTGGAGGGTGAATCAGAAGAAGTTGAAGAAGGAGAAGGAGAAGGTGTAGTCTGGAGGGTGAATCAGAAGAAGTAGAAGAAGGAGAAGGAGAAGGTGAAGTCTGGAGGGTGAATCAGAAGAAGCAGAATAAGGAGAAGGAGAAGGTGAAGTCTGGAGGGTGAATCAGAAGAAGCAGAAGAAGGAGAAGGAGAAGGTGAAGTCTGGAGGGTGAATCAGAAGAAGTAGAAGAAGGAGAAGGAGAAGGTGAAGTCTGGAGGGTGAAGCGGAAGAAGTAGAAGAAGGAGAAGGAGAAGGTGAAGTCAGGAGGGTGAATCAGAAGAAGTAGAAGAAGGAGAAGGAGGAGGTGAAGTCTGGAGGGTGAATCAGAAGAAGCAGAAGAAGGAGAAGGAGAAGGTGAAGTCTGGAGGGTGAATCAGAAGAAGTTGAAGAAGGAGAAGGAGAAGGTGAAGTCTGGAGGGTGAATCAGAAGAAGCAGAATAAGGAGAAGGAGAAGGTGAAGTCTGGAGGGTGAATCAGAAGAAGCAGAAGAAGGAGAAGGAGAAGGTGAAGTCTGGAGGGTGAAGCAGAAGAAGCAGAAGAAGGAGAAGGAGAAGGTGAAGTCTGGAGGGTGAATCAGAAGAAGTAGAAGAAGGAGAAGGAGAAGGTGAAGTAAGGAGGGTGAAGCAGAAGAAGCAGAAGAAGGAGAAGGAGAAGGTGAAGTCTGGAGGGTGAAGCAGAAGAAGCAGAAGAAGGAGAAAGAGGAGGTGAAGTCTGGAGGGTGAATCAGAAGAAGCAGAAGAAGGAGAAGGAGAAGGTGAAGTCTGGAGGGTGAATCAGAAGAAGTTGAAGAAGGAGAAGGAGAAGGTGAAGTCTGGAGGGTGAATCAGAAGAAGCAGAATAAGGAGAAGGAGAAGGTGAAGTCTGGAGGGTGAATCAGAAGAAGCAGAAGAAGGAGAAGGAGAAGGTGAAGTCTGGAGGGTGAATCAGAAGAAGTAGAAGAAGGAGAAGGAGAAGGTGAAGTCTGGAGGGTGAAGCGGAAGAAGTAGAAGAAGGAGAAGGAGAAGGTGAAGTCAGAAGGGTGAATCAGAAGAAGTAGAAGAAGGAGAAGGAGAAGGTGAAGTCAGGAGGGTGAATCAGAAGAAGCAGAAGAAGGAGAAGGAGAAGGTGAAGTCTGGAGGGTGAATCAGAAGAATCAGACGAAGGAGAAGGAGAAGTTGAAGTCTGGAGGGTGAATCAGAAGAAGCAGAAGAAAGAGAAGGAGAAGGTGAAGTCTGGAGGGTGAAGCAGAAGAAGCAGAAGAAGGAGAAGGAGAAGGTGAAGACTGGAGTGTGAATCAGAAGAAGTAGAAGAAGGAGAAGGAGAAGGTGAAGTCTGGAGGGTGTATCAGAAGAAGTAGAATAAGGAGAAGGGGAAGGTGAAGTCTGGAGGGTGAATCAGAAGAAGCAGAAGAAGGAGAAGTAGAAGATGAAGTCTGGAGCGTGAATCAGAAGAAGCAGAAGAAGGAGAAGGAGAAGATGAAGTCTGGAGGGTGAATCAGAAGAAGTAGAAGAAGGAGAAGGAGAAGGTGAGGTCTGGAGGGTGAATCAGAAGAAGCAGAAGAAGGAGAAGGAGAAGGTGAAGTCTGGAGGGTGAATCAGAAGAAGCAGAAGAAGGAGAAGGAGAAGGTGAAGTCTGGAGGGTGAATCAGAAGAAGCAGAAGAAGGAGAAGGAGAAGGTGAAGTCAGGAGGGTGAATCAGAAGAAGCAGAAGAAGGAGAAGGAGAAGGTGAAGTTAGGAGGGTGAATCAGAAGAAGCAGAAGAAGGAGAAGGAGGAGGTGAAGTCAGGGGGGTGAAGCAGAAGAAGTAGAAGAAGGAGAAGGAGAAGGTGAAGTCAGGAGGGTGATGCAGAAGAAGCAGAAGAAGGAGAAGGAGAAGGTGAAGTCAGGAGGGTGAAGCAGAAGAACCAGAAGAAGGAGAAGGAGAAGGTGAAGTCTGGAGGGTGAATCAGAAGAAGTAGAAGAAGGAGAAGGAGAAGGTGAAGTCAGGAGGGTGAAGCAGAAGAAGCAGAAGAAGGAGAAGGAGAAGGTGAAGTCTGGAGGGTGAAGCAGAAGAAGCAGAAGAAGGAGAAGGAGAAGGTGAAGTCTGGAGGGCGAAGCAGAAGAAGTTGAAGAAGGAGAAGGAAAAGGTGAAGTCTGGAGGGTGAATCAGAAGAAGTGGAAGAAGGAGAAGGAGAAGGTGAAGTCTGGAGGGTGAATCAGAAGAAGCAGAAGAAGGAGAAGGAGAAGGTGAAGTCTGGAGGGAGAAGCAGAAGAAGTAGAAGAAGGAGAAGGAGAAGGTGAAGTCTGGAGGGTGAATCAGAAGAAGTAGAAGAAGGAGAAGGAGAAGGTGAAGTCTGGAGGGTGAATCAGAAGAAGTAGAAGAAGGAGAAGGAGAAGGTTAAGTCTGGAGGGTGAATCAGAAGAAGCAGAAGAAGGAGAATGAGAAGGTGAAGTCTGGAGGGTGAATCAGAAGAAGTAGAAGAAGGAGAAGGAGAAGGTGTAGTCTGGAGGATGAATCAGAAGAAGTAGACCAAGGAGAAGGAGAAGGTGAAGTCTGGAGGGTGAATCAGAAGAAGCAGAAGAAGGAGAAGGAGAAGGTGAAGTCTGGAGGGTGAATCAGAAGAAGTAGAAGAAGGAGAAGGAGAAGGTGAAGTCTGGAGGGTGAATCAGAAGAAGCAGAAGAAGGAGAAGGAGAAGGTGAAGTCTGGAGGGTGAAACAGAAGAAGCGGAAGAAGGAGAAGGAGAAGGTGAAGTCTGGAGGGTGAATCAGAAGAAGCAGAAGAAGTAGAAGGAGAAGGTGAAGTCTGGAGGGTGAATAAGAAGAATTAGAAGAAGGAGAAGGAGAAGGTGAAGTCTGGAGGGTGAATCAGAAGAAGCAGAAGAAGGAGAAGGAGGAGGTGAAGTCAGGAAGGTGAATCAGAAGAAGCAGAAGAAGGAGAAGGAGAAGGTGAAGTCTGGAGGGTGAATCAGAAGAAGCAGAAGAAGGAGAAGGAGAAGGTGAAGACTGGAGGGTGAATCAGAAGAAGTAGAAGAAGGAGAAGGAGAAGGTGAAGTCTGGAGGGTGAATCAGAAGAAGTAGAAGAAGGAGAAGGAGAAGGCGAAGTCTGGAGGGTGAATCAGAAGAAGCAGAAGAAGGAGAAGGAGAAGGTGATGTCTGGTGGGTGAATCAGAAGAAGCAGAAGAAGGAGAAGGAGAAGATGAAGTCTGGAGGGTGAATCAGAAGAAGTAGAAGAAGGAGAAGGAGAAGGTGAGGTCTGGAGGGTGAATCAGAAGAAGCAGAAGAAGGAGAAGGAGAAGGTGAAGTCTGAAGGGTGAATCAGAAGAAGCAGAAGAAGGAGAAGGAGAAGATGAAGTCTGGAGGGTGAATCAGAAGAAGCAGAAGAAGGAGAAGGAGAAGGTGAAGTCTGGAGGGTGAATCAGAAGAAGCAGAAGAAGGAGAAGGAGAAGGTGAAGTCTGGAGGGTGAATCAGAAGAAGTAGAAGAAGGAGAAGGAGAAGTTTAAGTCTGGAGGGTGAATCAGAAGAAGCAGAAGAAGGAGAATGAGAAGGTGAAGTCTGGAGGGTGAATCAGAAGAAGTAGAAGAAGGAGAAGGAGAAGGTGTAGTCTGGAGGATGAATCAGAAGAAGTAGACGAAGGAGAAGGAGAAGGTGAAGTCTGGAGGGTGAATCAGAAGAAGCAGAAGAAGGAGAAGGAGAAGGTGAAGTCTGGAGGGTGAATCAGAAGAAGTAGAAGAAGGAGAAGGAGAAGGTTAAGTCTGGAGGGTGAATCAGAAGAAGCAGAAGAAGGAGAATGAGAAGGTGAAGTCTGGAGGGTGAATCAGAAGAAGTAGAAGAAGGAGAAGGAGAAGGTGTAGTCTGGAGGATGAATCAGAAGAAGTAGACGAAGGAGAAGGAGAAGGTGAAGTCTGGAGGGTGAATCACAAGAAGCAGAAGAAGGAGAAGGAGAAGGTGAAGTCTGGAGGGTGAATCAGAAGAAGTAGAAGAAGGAGAAGGAGAAGGTGAAGTCTGGAGGGTGAATCAGAAGAAGCAGAAGAAGGAGAAGGAGAAGGTGAAGTCTGGAGGGTGAATCAGAAGAAGCAGAAGAAGGAGAAGGAGAAGGTGAAGTCTGGAGGGTGAATCAGAAGAAGCGGAAGAAGGAGAAGGAGAAGGTGAAGTCTGGAGGGTGAATCAGAAGAAGCAGAAGAAGTAGAAGGAGAAGGTGAAGTCTGGAGGGTGAATAAGAAGAATTAGAAGAAGGATAAGGAGAAGGTGAAGTCTGGAGGGTGAATCAGAAGAAGCAGAAGAAGGAGAAGGAGAAGGTGAAGTCAGGAAGGTGAATCAGAAGAAGCAGAAGAAGGAGAAGGAGAAGATGAAGTCTGGAGGGTGAATCAGAAGAAGTAGAAGAAGGAGAAGGAGAAGGTGAGGTCTGGAGGGTGAATCAGAAGAAGCAGAAGAAGGAGAAGGAGAAGGTGAAGTCTGAAGGGTGAATCAGAAGAAGCAGAAGAAGGAGAAGGAGAAGATGAAGTCTGGAGGGTGAATCAGAAGAAGCAGAAGAAGGAGAAGGAGAAGGTGAAGTCTGGAGGGTGAATCAGAAGAGCAGAAGAAGGAGAAGGAGAAGGTGAAGTCTGGAGGGTGAATCAGAAGAAGTAGAAGAAGGAGAAGGAGAAGGTGAAGTCTGGAGGGTGAATCAGAAGAAGTAGAAGAAGGAGAAGGAGAAGATGAAGTCTGGAGGGTGAATCAGAAGAAGCAGAAGAAGGAGAAGGAGAAGGTGAAGTCTGGAGGGTGAATCAGAAGAAGCAGAAGAAGGAGAAGGAGAAGATGAAGTCTGGCGGGTGAATCAGAAGAAGTAGAAGAAGGAGAAGGAGAAGGTGAAGTCTGGAGGGTGAATCAGAAGAAGCAGAAGAAGGAGAAGGAGAAGGTGAAGTCTGGAGGGTGAATCAGAAGAAGCAGAAGAAGGAGAAGGAGAAGATGAAGTCTGGCGGGTGAATCAGAAGAAGTAGAAGAAGGAGAAGGAGAAGGTGAAGTCTGGAGGGTGAATCAGAAGAAGCAGAAGAAGGAGAAGGAGAAGGTGAAGTCTGGAGGGTGAATCAGAAGAAGCAGAAGAAGGAGAAGGAGAAGGTGAAGTCTGGAGGGTGAATCACAAGAAGTAGAAGAAGGAGAAGGAGAAGGTGAAGTAAGGAGGGTGAAGCAGAAGAAGCAGAAGAAGGAGAAGGAGAAGGTGAAGTCTGGAGGGTGAAGCAGAAGAAGCAGAAGAAGGAGAAGGAGAAGGTGAAGTCTGGAGGGTGAAGCAGAAGAAGCAGAAGAAGGAGAAGGAGAAGGTGAAGTCAGGAGGGTGAATCAGAAGAAGTAGAAGAAGGAAAAGGAGAAGGTGAAGTCTGGAGGATGAATCCGGAGATGTAGAAGAAGGAGAAGGAGAAGGTGAAGTCAGGAGGGTGAAGCAGAAGAAGCAGAAGAAGGAGAAGGAGAAGGTGAAGTCTGGAGGGCGAAGCAGAAGAAGCAGAAGAAGGAGAAGGAGAAGGTGAAGTCTGGAGGGTGAAGCAGAAGAAGCAGAAGAAGGAGAAGGAGAAGGTGAAGTCTGGAGGGTGAATCAGAAGAAGTAGAAGAAGGAGAAGGAGAAGGTGAAGTAAGGAGGGTGAAGCAGAAGAAGCAGAAGAAGGAGAAGGAGAAGGTGAAGTCTGGAGGGTGAAGCAGAAGAAGCAGAAGAAGGAGAAGGAGAAGGTGAAGTCTGGAGGGTGAAGCAGAAGAAGCAGAAGAAGGAGAAGGAGAAGGTGAAGTCAGGAGGGTGTATCAGAAGAAGTAGAAGAAGGAAAAGGAGAAGGTGAAGTCTGGAGGGTGAATCAGAAGAAGTTGAAGAAGGAGAAGGAAAAGGTGAAGTCTGGAGGGTGAATCAGAAGAAGTGGAAGAAGGAGAAGGAGAAGGTGAAGTCTGGAGGGTGAATCAGAAGAAGCAGAAGAAGGAGAAGGAGAAGGTGAAGTCTGGAGGGAGAAGCAGAAGAAGTAGAAGAAGGAGAAGGAGAAGGTGAAGTCTGGAGGGTGAATCAGAAGAAGTAGAAGAAGGAGAAGGAGAAGGTGAAGTCTGGAGGGTGAATCAGAAGAAGTAGAAGAAGGAGAAGGAGAAGGTTAAGTCTGGAGGGTGAATCAGAAGAAGCAGAAGAAGGAGAATGAGAAGGTGAAGTCTGGAGGGTGAATCAGAAGAAGTAGAAGAAGGAGAAGGAGAAGGTGTAGTCTGGAGGATGAATCAGAAGAAGTAGACCAAGGAGAAGGAGAAGGTGAAGTCTGGAGGGTGAATCAGAAGAAGCAGAAGAAGGAGAAGGAGAAGGTGAAGTCTGGAGGGTGAATCAGAAGAAGTAGAAGAAGGAGAAGGAGAAGGAGAAGTCTGGAGGGTGAATCAGAAGAAGCAGAAGAAGGAGAAGGAGAAGGTGAAGTCTGGAGGGTGAATCAGAAGAAGCAGAAGAAGGAGAAGGAGAAGGTGAAGTCTGGAGGGTGAAACAGAAGAAGCGGAAGAAGGAGAAGGAGAAGGTGAAGTCTGGAGGGTGAATCAGAAGAAGCAGAAGAAGTAGAAGGAGAAGGTGAAGTCTGGAGGGTGAATAAGAAGAATTAGAAGAAGGAGAAGGAGAAGGTGAAGTCTGGAGGGTGAATCAGAAGAAGCAGAAGAAGGAGAAGGAGAAGGTGAAGTCAGGAAGGTGAATCAGAAGAAGCAGAAGAAGGAGAAGGAGAAGGTGAAGTCTGGAGGGTGAATCAGAAGAAGCAGAAGAAGGAGAAGGAGAAGGTGAAGACTGGAGGGTGAATCAGAAGAAGTAGAAGAAGGAGAAGGAGAAGGTGAAGTCTGGAGGGTGGATCAGAAGAAGTAGAAGAAGGAGAAGGAGAAGGCGAAGTCTGGAGGGTGAATCAGAAGAAGCAGAAGAAGGAGAAGGAGAAGGTGATGTCTGGTGGGTGAATCAGAAGAAGCAGAAGAAGGAGAAGGAGAAGATGAAGTCTGGAGGGTGAATCAGAAGAAGTAGAAGAAGGAGAAGGAGAAGGTGAGGTCTGGAGGGTGAATCAGAAGAAGCAGAAGAAGGAGAAGGAGAAGGTGAAGTCTGAAGGGTGAATCAGAAGAAGCAGAAGAAGGAGAAGGAGAAGATGAAGTCTGGAGGGTGAATCAGAAGAAGCAGAAGAAGGAGAAGGAGAAGGTGAAGTCTGGAGGGTGAATCAGAAGAAGCAGAAGAAGGAGAAGGAGAAGGTGAAGTCTGGAGGGTGAATCAGAAGAAGTAGAAGAAGGAGAAGGAGAAGTTTAAGTCTGGAGGGTGAATCAGAAGAAGCAGAAGAAGGAGAATGAGAAGGTGAAGTCTGGAGGGTGAATCAGAAGAAGTAGAAGAAGGAGAAGGAGAAGGTGTAGTCTGGAGGATGAATCAGAAGAAGTAGACGAAGGAGAAGGAGAAGGTGAAGTCTGGAGGGTGAATCAGAAGAAGCAGAAGAAGGAGAAGGAGAAGGTGAAGTCTGGAGGGTGAATCAGAAGAAGTAGAAGAAGGAGAAGGAGAAGGTTAAGTCTGGAGGGTGAATCAGAAGAAGCAGAAGAAGGAGAATGAGAAGGTGAAGTCTGGAGGGTGAATCAGAAGAAGTAGAAGAAGGAGAAGGAGAAGGTGTAGTCTGGAGGATGAATCAGAAGAAGTAGACGAAGGAGAAGGAGAAGGTGAAGTCTGGAGGGTGAATCAGAAGAAGCAGAAGAAGGAGAAGGAGAAGGTGAAGTCTGGAGGGTGAATCAGAAGAAGTAGAAGAAGGAGAAGGAGAAGGTGAAGTCTGGAGGGTGAATCAGAAGAAGCAGAAGAAGGAAAAGGAGAAGGTGAAGTCTGGAGGGTGAATCAGAAGAAGCAGAAGAAGGAGAAGGAGAAGGTGAAGTCTGGAGGGTGAATCAGAAGAAGCGGAAGAAGGAGAAGGAGAAGGTGAAGTCTGGAGGGTGAATCAGAAGAAGCAGAAGAAGTAGAAGGAGAAGGTGAAGTCTGGAGGGTGAATAAGAAGAATTAGAAGAAGGAGAAGGAGAAGGTGAAGTCTGGAGGGTGAATCAGAAGAAGCAGAAGAAGGAGAAGGAGAAGGTGAAGTCAGGAAGGTGAATCAGAAGAAGCAGAAGAAGGAGAAGGAGAAGGTGAAGTCTGGAGGGTGAATCAGAAGAAGCAGAAGAAGGAGAAGGAGAAGGTGAAGACTGGAGGGTGAATCAGAAGAAGTAGAAGAAGGAGAAGGAGAAGGTGAAGTCTGGAGGGTGAATCAGAAGAACTAGAAGAAGGAGAAGGAGAAGGCGAAGTCTGGAGGGTGAATCAGAAGAAGCAGAAGAAGGAGAAGGAGAAGGTGATGTCTGGTGGGTAAATCAGAAGAAGCAGAAGAAGGAGAAGGAGAAGATGAAGTCTGGAGGGTGAATCAGAAGAAGTAGAAGAAGGAGAAGGAGAAGGTGAGGTCTGGAGGGTGAATCAGAAGAAGCAGAAGAAGGAGAAGGAGAAGGTGAAGTCTGAAGGGTGAATCAGAAGAAGCAGAAGAAGGAGAAGGAGAAGATGAAGTCTGGAGGGTGAATCAGAAGAAGCAGAAGAAGGAGAAGGAGAAGGTGAAGTCTGGAGGGTGAATCAGAAGAGCAGAAGAAGGAGAAGGAGAAGGTGAAGTCTGGAGGGTGAATCAGAAGAAGTAGAAGAAGGAGAAGGAGAAGGTGAAGTCTGGAGGGTGAATCAGAAGAAGTAGAAGAAGGAGAAGGAGAAGATGAAGTCTGGAGGGTGAATCAGAAGAAGCAGAAGAAGGAGAAGGAGAAGGTGAAGTCTGGAGGGTGAATCAGAAGAAGCAGAAGAAGGAGAAGGAGAAGATGAAGTCTGGCGGGTGAATCAGAAGAAGTAGAAGAAGGAGAAGGAGAAGGTTAAGTCTGGAGGGTGAATCAGAAGTAGCAGAAGAAGGAGAAGGAGAAGGTGAAGTCTGGAGGGTGAATCAGAAGAAGCAGAAGAAGGAGAAGGAGAAGATGAAGTCTGGCGGGTGAATCAGAAGAAGTAGAAGAAGGAGAAGGAGAAGGTGAAGTCTGGAGGGTGAATCAGAAGAAGCAGAAGAAGGAGAAGGAGAAGGTGAAGTCTGGAGGGTGAATCAGAAGAAGCAGAAGAAGGAGAAGGAGAAGGTGAAGTCTGGAGGGTGAATCACAAGAAGTAGAAGAAGGAGAAGGAGAAGGTGAAGTAAGGAGGGTGAAGCAGAAGAAGCAGAAGAAGGAGAAGGAGAAGGTGAAGTCTGGAGGGTGAAGCAGAAGAAGCAGAAGAAGGAGAAGGAGAAGGTGAAGTCTAGAGGGTGAAGCAGAAGAAGCAGAAGAAGGAGAAGGAGAAGGTGAAGTCAGGAGGGTGAATCAGAAGAAGTAGAAGAAGGAAAAGGAGAAGGTGAAGTCTGGAGGATGAATCAGAAGAAGTAGAAGAAGGAGAAGGAGAAGGTGAAGTCTGGAGGGTGAATCAGAAGAAGTGGAAGAAGGAGAAGGAGAAGGTGAAGTCTGGAGGGTGAATCAGAAGAAGCAGAAGAAGGAGAAGGAGAAGGTGAAGTCTGGAGGGAGAAGCAGAAGCAGTAGAAGAAGGAGAAGGAGAAGGTGAAGTCTGGATTGTGAATCAGAAGAAGTAGAAGAAGGAGAAGGAGGAGGTGAAGTCTGGAGGGTGAATCAGAAGAAGTAGAAGAAGGAGAAGGAGAAGGTCAAGTCTGGAGGGTGAATCAAAAGGAGCAGAAGAAGGAGAAGGAGAAGCTGAAGTCTGGAGGGTGAATCAGAAGAAGTAGAAGAAGGAGAAGGAGAAGGTGTAGTCTGGAGGATGAATCAGAAGAAGTAGAAGAAGGAGAAGGAGAAGGTGAAGTCTGGAGGGTGAATCAGAAGAAGCAGAATAAGGAGAAGGAGAAGGTGAAGTCTGGAGGGTGAATCAGAAGAAGCAGAAGAAGGAGAAGGAGAAGGTGAAGTCTGGAGGGTGAATAAGAAGAAGTAGAAGAAGGAGAAGGAGAAGGTGAAGTCTGGAGGGTGAAGCAGAAGAAGTAGAAGAAGGAGAAGGAGAAGGTGAAGTCTGGAGGGCGAAGCAGAAGAAGCAGAAGAAGGAGAAGGAGAAGGTGAAGTCTGGAGGGTGAAGCAGAAGAAGCAGAAGAAGGAGAAGGAGAAGGTGAAGTCTGGAGGGTGAATCAGAAGAAGTCGAAGCAGGAGAAGGAGAAGGTGAAGTAAGGAGGGTGAAGCAGAAGAAGCAGAAGAAGGAGAAGGAGAAGGTGAAGTCTGGAGGGTGAAGCAGAAGAAGCAGAAGAAGGAGAAGGAGGAGGTGAAGTCTGGAGGGTGAATCAGAAGAAGCAGAAGAAGGAGAAGGAGAAGGTGAAGTCTGGAGGGTGAATCAGAAGAAGTTGAAGAAGGAGAAGGAGAAGGTGTAGTCTGGAGGGTGAATCAGAAGAAGTAGAAGAAGGAGAAGGAGAAGGTGAAGTCTGGAGGGTGAATCAGAAGAAGCAGAATAAGGAGAAGGAGAAGGTGAAGTCTGGAGGGTGAATCAGAAGAAGCAGAAGAAGGAGAAGGAGAAGGTGAAGTCTGGAGGGTGAATCAGAAGAAGTAGAAGAAGGAGAAGGAGAAGGTGAAGTCTGGAGGGTGAAGCGGAAGAAGTAGAAGAAGGAGAAGGAGAAGGTGAAGTCAGGAGGGTGAATCAGAAGAAGTAGAAGAAGGAGAAGGAGAAGGTGAAGTCAGGAGGGTGAATCAGAAGAAGCAGAAGAAGGAGTAGGAGAAGGTGAAGTCTGGAGGGTGAATCAGAAGAATCAGACGAAGGAGAAGGAGAAGGTGAAGTCTGGAGGGTGAATCAGAAGAAGCAGAAGAAAGAGAAGGAGAAGGTGAAGTCTGGAGGGTGAAGCAGAAGAAGCAGAAGAAGGAGAAGGAGAAGGTGAAGACTGGAGTGTGAATCAGAAGAAGTAGAAGAAGGAGAAGGAGAAGGTGAAGTCTGGAGGGTGTATCAGAAGAAGTAGAATAAGGAGAAGGGGAAGGTGAAGTCTGGAGGGTGAATCAGAAGAAGCAGAAGAAGGAGAAGTAGAAGATGAAGTCTGGAGCGTGAATCAGAAGAAGCAGAAGAAGGAGAAGGAGAAGGTGAAGTCTGGAGGGTGAATCAGAAGAAGCAGAAGAAGGAGAAGTAGAAGGTGAAGTCTGGAGGGTGAATCACAAGAAGTAGAAGAAGGAGAAGGAGAAGGTGAAGTAAGGAGGGTGAAGCAGAAGAAGCAGAAGAAGGAGAAGGAGAAGGTGAAGTCTGGAGGGTGAAGCAGAAGAAGCAGAAGAAGGAGAAGGAGAAGGTGAAGTCTGGAGGGTGAAGCAGAAGAAGCAGAAGAAGGAGAAGGAGAAGGTGAAGTCAGGAGGGTGAATCAGAAGAAGTAGAAGAAGGAAAAGGAGAAGGTGAAGTCTGGAGGATGAATCAGAAGAAGTAGAAGAAGGAGAAGGAGAAGGTGAAGTCTGGAGGGTGAATCAGAAGAAGTGGAAGAAGGAGAAGGAGAAGGTGAAGTCTGGAGGGTGAATCAGAAGAAGCAGAAGAAGGAGAAGGAGAAGGTGAAGTCTGGAGGGAGAAGCAGAAGAAGTAGAAGAAGGAGAAGGAGAAGGTGAAGTCTGGATTGTGAATCAGAAGAAGTAGAAGAAGGAGAAGGAGGAGCTGAAGTCTGGAGGGTGTATCAGAAGAAGTAGAAGAAGGAGAAGGAGAAGGTCAAGTCTGGAGGGAGAATCAAAAGGAGCAGAAGAAGGAGAAGGAGAAGGTGTAGTCTGGAGGATGAATCAGAAGAAGTAGAAGAAGGAGAAGGAGAAGTTGAAGTCTGGAGGATGAATCAGAAGAAGTAGAAGAAGGAGAAGGAGAAGGTGAAGTCTGGAGGGTGAAGCAGAAGAAGTAGAAGAAGGAGAAGGAGAAGGTGAAGTCTGCAGGGCGAAGCAGAAGAAGCAGAAGAAGGAGAAGGAGAAGGTGAAGTCTGGAGGGTGAAGCAGAAGAAGCAGAAGAAGGAGAAGGTGAAGTCTGGAGGGTGAATCAGAAGAAGTAGAAGAAGGAGAAGGAGAAGGTGAAGTAAGGAGGGTGAAGCAGAAGAAGCAGAAGAAGGAGAAGAAGAAGGTGAAGTCTGGAGGGTGAAGCAGAAGACGCAGAAGAAGGAGAAGGAGGAGGTGAAGTCTGGAGGGTGAATCAGAAGAAGCAGAAGAAGGAGAAGGAGAAGGTGAAGTCTGGAGGGTGAATCAGAAGAAGTTGAAGAAGGAGAAGGAGAAGGTGTAGTCTGGAGGGTGAATCAGAAGAAGTAGAAGAAGGAGAAGGAGAAGGTGAAGTCTGGAGGGTGAATCAGAAGAAGCAGAATAAGGAGAAGGAGAAGGTGAAGTCTGGAGGGTGAATCAGAAGAAGCAGAAGAAGGAGAAGGAGAAGGTGAAGTCTGGAGGGTGAATCAGAAGAAGTAGAAGAAGGAGAAGGAGAAGGTGAAGTCTGGAGGGTGAAGCGGAAGAAGTAGAAGAAGGAGAAGGAGAAGGTGAAGTCAGGAGGGTGAATCAGAAGAAGTAGAAGAAGGAGAAGGAGAAGGTGAAGTGAGGAGGGTGAATCAGAAGAAGCAGAAGAAGGAGAAGGAGAAGGTGAAGTCTGGAGGGTGAATCAGAAGAATCAGACGAAGGAGAAGGAGAAGGTGAAGTCTGGAGGGTGAATCAGAAGAAGCAGAAGAAAGAGAAGGAGAAGGTGAAGTCTGGAGGGTGAAGCAGAAGAAGCAGAAGAAGGAGAAGGAGAAGGTGAAGACTGGAGTGTGAATCAGAAGAAGTAGAAGAAGGAGAAGGAGAAGGTGAAGTCTGGAGGGTGTATCAGAAGATGTAGAATAAGGAGAAGGGGAAGGTGAAGTCTGGAGGGTGAATCAGAAGAAGCAGAAGAAGGAGAAGTAGAAGATGAAGTCTGGAGCGTGAATCAGAAGAAGCAGAAGAAGGAGAAGGAGAAGATGAAGTCTGGAGGGTGAATCAGAAGAAGTAGAAGAAGGAGAAGGAGAAGGTGAAGTCTGGAGGGTGGATCAGAAGAAGCAGAAGAAGGAGAAGGAGAAGGTTGAGGTCTGGAGGGTGAATCACAAGAAGCAGAAGAAGGAGAAGGAGAAGGTGAAGTCTGGAGGGTGAATCAGAAGAAGCAGAAGAAGGAGAAGGAGAAGGTGAAGTCTGGAGGGTGAATCAGAAGAAGCAGAAGAAGGAGAAGGAGAAGGTGAAGTCAGGAGGGTGAATCAGAAGAAGCAGAAGAAGGAGAAGGAGAAGGTGAAGTTAGGAGAGTGAATCAGAAGAAGCAGAAGAAGGAGAAGGAGAAGGTGAAGTCTGGAGGGAGAAGCAGAAGCAGTAGAAGAAGGAGAAGGAGAAGGTGAAGTCTGGATTGTGAATCAGAAGAAGTAGAAGAAGGAGAAGGAGGAGGTGAAGTCTGGAGGGTGAATCAGAAGAAGTAGAAGAAGGAGAAGGAGAAGGTCAAGTCTGGAGGGAGAATCAAAAGGAGCAGAAGAAGGAGAAGGAGAAGCTGAAGTCTGGAGGGTGAATCAGAAGAAGTAGAAGAAGGAGAAGGAGAAGGTGTAGTCTGGAGGATGAATCAGAAGAAGTAGAAGAAGGAGAAGGAGAAGGTGAAGTCTGGAGGGTGAATCAGAAGAAGCAGAATAAGGAGAAGGAGAAGGTGAAGTCTGGAGGGTGAATCAGAAGAAGCAGAAGAAGGAGAAGGAGAAGGTGAAGTCTGGAGGGTGAATAAGAAGAAGTAGAAGAAGGAGAAGGAGAAGGTGAAGTCTGGAGGGTGAAGCAGAAGAAGTAGAAGAAGGAGAAGGAGAAGGTGAAGTCTGGAGGGCGAAGCAGAAGAAGCAGAAGAAGGAGAAGGAGAAGGTGAAGTCTGGAGGGTGAAGCAGAAGAAGCAGAAGAAGGAGAAGGAGAAGGTGAAGTCTGGAGGGTGAATCAGAAGAAGTAGAAGAAGGAGAAGGGGAAGGTGAAGTAAGGAGGGTGAAGCAGAAGAAGCAGAAGAAGGAGAAGGAGAAGGTGAAGTCTGGAGGGTGAAGCAGAAGAAGCAGAAGAAGGAGAAGGAGGAGGTGAAGTCTGGAGGGTGAATCAGAAGAAGCAGAAGAAGGAGAAGGAGAAGGTGAAGTCTGGAGGGTCAATCAGAAGAAGTTGAAGAAGGAGAAGGAGAAGGTGTAGTCTGGAGGGTGAATCAGAAGAAGTAGAAGAAGGAGAAGGAGAAGGTGAAGTCTGGAGGGTGAATCAGAAGAAGCAGAATAAGGAGAAGGAGAAGGTGAAGTCTGGAGGGTGAATCAGAAGAAGCAGAAGAAGGAGAAGGAGAAGGTGAAGTCTGGAGGGTGAATCAGAAGAAGTAGAAGAAGGAGAAGGAGAAGGTGAAGTCTGGAGGGTGAAGCGGAAGAAGTAGAAGAAGGAGAAGGAGAAGGTGAAGTCAGGAGGGTGAATCAGAAGAAGTAGAAGAAGGAGAAGGAGAAGGTGAAGTCAGGAGGGTGAATCAGAAGAAGCAGAAGAAGGAGTAGGAGAAGGTGAAGTCTGGAGGGTGAATCAGAAGAATCAGACGAAGGAGAAGGAGAAGGTGAAGTCTGGAGGGTGAATCAGAAGAAGCAGAAGAAAGAGAAGGAGAAGGTGAAGTCTGGAGGGTGAAGCAGAAGAAGCAGAAGAAGGAGAAGGAGAAGGTGAAGACTGGAGTGTGAATCAGAAGAAGTAGAAGAAGGAGAAGGAGAAGGTGAAGTCTGGAGGGTGTATCAGAAGAAGTAGAATAAGGAGAAGGGGAAGGTGAAGTCTGGAGGGTGAATCAGAAGAAGCAGAAGAAGGAGAAGTAGAAGATGAAGTCTGGAGCGTGAATCAGAAGAAGCAGAAGAAGGAGAAGGAGAAGGTGAAGTCTGGAGGGTGAATCAGAAGAAGCAGAAGAAGGAGAAGGAGAAGGTGAAGTCTGGAGGGTGAATCACAAGAAGTAGAAGAAGGAGAAGGAGAAGGTGAAGTCTGGAGGGTGAAGCAGAAGAAGCAGAAGAAGGAGAAGGAGAAGGTGAAGTCAGGAGGGTGAATCAGAAGAAGTAGAAGAAGGAAAAGGAGAAGGTGAAGTCTGGAGGATGAATCAGAAGAAGTAGAAGAAGGAGAAGGAGAAGGTGAAGTCTGGAGGGTGAATCAGAAGAAGTGGAAGAAGTAGAAGGAGAAGGTGAAGTCTGGAGGGTGAATCAGAAGAAGCAGAAGAAGGAGAAGGAGAAGGTGAAGTCTGGAGGGAGAAGCAGAAGAAGTAGAAGAAGGAGAAGGAGAAGGTGAAGTCTGGATTGTGAATCAGAAGAAGTAGAAGAAGGAGAAGGAGGAGGTGAAGTCTGGAGGGTGAATCAGAAGAAGTAGAAGAAGGAGAAGGAGAAGGTCAAGTCTGGAGGGTGAATCAAAAGGAGCAGAAGAAGGAGAAGGAGAAGCTGAAGTCTGGAGGGTGAATCAGAAGAAGCAGAAGAAGGAGAAGGAGAAGGTGAAGTCTGGAGGGTGAATCAGAAGAAGTTGAAGAAGGAGAAGGAGAAGGTGTAGTCTGGAGGGTGAATCAGAAGAAGTAGAAGAAGGAGAAGGAGAAGGTGAAGTCTGGAGGGTGAATCAGAAGAAGCAGAATAAGGAGAAGGAGAAGGTGAAGTCTGGAGGGTGAATCAGAAGAAGCAGAAGAAGGAGAAGGAGAAGGTGAAGTCTGGAGGGTGAATCAGAAGAAGTAGAAGAAGGAGAAGGAGAAGGTGAAGTCTGGAGGGTGAAGCGGAAGAAGTAGAAGAAGGAGAAGGAGAAGGTGAAGTCAGGAGGGTGAATCAGAAGAAGTAGAAGAAGGAGAAGGAGAAGGTGAAGTAAGGAGGGTGAAGCAGAAGAAGCAGAAGAAGGAGAAGAAGAAGGTGAAGTCTGGAGGGTGAAGCAGAAGACGCAGAAGAAGGAGAAGGAGGAGGTGAAGTCTGGAGGGTGAATCAGAAGAAGCAGAAGAAGGAGAAGGAGAAGGTGAAGTCTGGAGGGTGAATCAGAAGAAGTTGAAGAAGGAGAAGGAGAAGGTGTAGTCTGGAGGGTGAATCAGAAGAAGTAGAAGAAGGAGAAGGAGAAGGTGAAGTCTGGAGGGTGAATCAGAAGAAGCAGAATAAGGAGAAGGAGAAGGTGAAGTCTGGAGGGTGAATCAGAAGAAGCAGAAGAAGGAGAAGGAGAAGGTGAAGTCTGGAGGGTGAATCAGAAGAAGTAGAAGAAGGAGAAGGAGAAGGTGAAGTCTGGAGGGTGAAGCGGAAGAAGTAGAAGAAGGAGAAGGAGAAGGTGAAGTCAGGAGGGTGAATCAGAAGAAGTAGAAGAAGGAGAAGGAGAAGGTGAAGTGAGGAGGGTGAATCAGAAGAAGCAGAAGAAGGAGAAGGAGAAGGTGAAGTCTGGAGGGTGAATCAGAAGAATCAGACGAAGGAGAAGGAGAAGGTGAAGTCTGGAGGGTGAATCAGAAGAAGCAGAAGAAAGAGAAGGAGAAGGTGAAGTCTGGAGGGTGAAGCAGAAGAAGCAGAAGAAGGAGAAGGAGAAGGTGAAGACTGGAGTGTGAATCAGAAGAAGTAGAAGAAGGAGAAGGAGAAGGTGAAGTCTGGAGGGTGTATCAGAAGATGTAGAATAAGGAGAAGGGGAAGGTGAAGTCTGGAGGGTGAATCAGAAGAAGCAGAAGAAGGAGAAGTAGAAGATGAAGTCTGGAGCGTGAATCAGAAGAAGCAGAAGAAGGAGAAGGAGAAGATGAAGTCTGGAGGGTGAATCAGAAGAAGTAGAAGAAGGAGAAGGAGAAGGTGAAGTCTGGAGGGTGGATCAGAAGAAGCAGAAGAAGGAGAAGGAGAAGGTTGAGGTCTGGAGGGTGAATCACAAGAAGCAGAAGAAGGAGAAGGAGAAGGTGAAGTCTGGAGGGTGAATCAGAAGAAGCAGAAGAAGGAGAAGGAGAAGGTGAAGTCTGGAGGGTGAATCAGAAGAAGCAGAAGAAGGAGAAGGAGAAGGTGAAGTCAGGAGGGTGAATCAGAAGAAGCAGAAGAAGGAGAAGGAGAAGGTGAAGTTAGGAGAGTGAATCAGAAGAAGCAGAAGAAGGAGAAGGAGAAGGTGAAGTCTGGAGGGAGAAGCAGAAGCAGTAGAAGAAGGAGAAGGAGAAGGTGAAGTCTGGATTGTGAATCAGAAGAAGTAGAAGAAGGAGAAGGAGGAGGTGAAGTCTGGAGGGTGAATCAGAAGAAGTAGAAGAAGGAGAAGGAGAAGGTCAAGTCTGGAGGGAGAATCAAAAGGAGCAGAAGAAGGAGAAGGAGAAGCTGAAGTCTGGAGGGTGAATCAGAAGAAGTAGAAGAAGGAGAAGGAGAAGGTGTAGTCTGGAGGATGAATCAGAAGAAGTAGAAGAAGGAGAAGGAGAAGGTGAAGTCTGGAGGGTGAATCAGAAGAAGCAGAATAAGGAGAAGGAGAAGGTGAAGTCTGGAGGGTGAATCAGAAGAAGCAGAAGAAGGAGAAGGAGAAGGTGAAGTCTGGAGGGTGAATAAGAAGAAGTAGAAGAAGGAGAAGGAGAAGGTGAAGTCTGGAGGGTGAAGCAGAAGAAGTAGAAGAAGGAGAAGGAGAAGGTGAAGTCTGGAGGGCGAAGCAGAAGAAGCAGAAGAAGGAGAAGGAGAAGGTGAAGTCTGGAGGGTGAAGCAGAAGAAGCAGAAGAAGGAGAAGGAGAAGGTGAAGTCTGGAGGGTGAATCAGAAGAAGTAGAAGAAGGAGAAGGGGAAGGTGAAGTAAGGAGGGTGAAGCAGAAGAAGCAGAAGAAGGAGAAGGAGAAGGTGAAGTCTGGAGGGTGAAGCAGAAGAAGCAGAAGAAGGAGAAGGAGGAGGTGAAGTCTGGAGGGTGAATCAGAAGAAGCAGAAGAAGGAGAAGGAGAAGGTGAAGTCTGGAGGGTCAATCAGAAGAAGTTGAAGAAGGAGAAGGAGAAGGTGTAGTCTGGAGGGTGAATCAGAAGAAGTAGAAGAAGGAGAAGGAGAAGGTGAAGTCTGGAGGGTGAATCAGAAGAAGCAGAATAAGGAGAAGGAGAAGGTGAAGTCTGGAGGGTGAATCAGAAGAAGCAGAAGAAGGAGAAGGAGAAGGTGAAGTCTGGAGGGTGAATCAGAAGAAGTAGAAGAAGGAGAAGGAGAAGGTGAAGTCTGGAGGGTGAAGCGGAAGAAGTAGAAGAAGGAGAAGGAGAAGGTGAAGTCAGGAGGGTGAATCAGAAGAAGTAGAAGAAGGAGAAGGAGAAGGTGAAGTCAGGAGGGTGAATCAGAAGAAGCAGAAGAAGGAGTAGGAGAAGGTGAAGTCTGGAGGGTGAATCAGAAGAATCAGACGAAGGAGAAGGAGAAGGTGAAGTCTGGAGGGTGAATCAGAAGAAGCAGAAGAAAGAGAAGGAGAAGGTGAAGTCTGGAGGGTGAAGCAGAAGAAGCAGAAGAAGGAGAAGGAGAAGGTGAAGACTGGAGTGTGAATCAGAAGAAGTAGAAGAAGGAGAAGGAGAAGGTGAAGTCTGGAGGGTGTATCAGAAGAAGTAGAATAAGGAGAAGGGGAAGGTGAAGTCTGGAGGGTGAATCAGAAGAAGCAGAAGAAGGAGAAGTAGAAGATGAAGTCTGGAGCGTGAATCAGAAGAAGCAGAAGAAGGAGAAGGAGAAGGTGAAGTCTGGAGGGTGAATCAGAAGAAGCAGAAGAAGGAGAAGGAGAAGGTGAAGTCTGGAGGGTGAATCACAAGAAGTAGAAGAAGGAGAAGGAGAAGGTGAAGTCTGGAGGGTGAAGCAGAAGAAGCAGAAGAAGGAGAAGGAGAAGGTGAAGTCAGGAGGGTGAATCAGAAGAAGTAGAAGAAGGAAAAGGAGAAGGTGAAGTCTGGAGGATGAATCAGAAGAAGTAGAAGAAGGAGAAGGAGAAGGTGAAGTCTGGAGGGTGAATCAGAAGAAGTGGAAGAAGTAGAAGGAGAAGGTGAAGTCTGGAGGGTGAATCAGAAGAAGCAGAAGAAGGAGAAGGAGAAGGTGAAGTCTGGAGGGAGAAGCAGAAGAAGTAGAAGAAGGAGAAGGAGAAGGTGAAGTCTGGATTGTGAATCAGAAGAAGTAGAAGAAGGAGAAGGAGGAGGTGAAGTCTGGAGGGTGAATCAGAAGAAGTAGAAGAAGGAGAAGGAGAAGGTCAAGTCTGGAGGGTGAATCAAAAGGAGCAGAAGAAGGAGAAGGAGAAGCTGAAGTCTGGAGGGTGAATCAGAAGAAGTAGAAGAAGGAGAAGGAGAAGGTGTAGTCTGGAGGATGAATCAGAAGAAGTAGAAGAAGGAGAAGGAGAAGGTGAAGTCTGGAGGGTGAATCAGAAGAAGCAGAATAAGGAGAAGGAGAAAGTGAAGTCTGGAGGGTGAATCAGAAGAAGCAGAAGAAGGAGAAGGAGAAGGTGAAGTCTGGAGGGTGAATCAGAAGAAGTAGAAGAAGGAGAAGGAGAAGGTGAAGTCTGGAGGGTGAAGCAGAAGAAGTAGAAGAAGGAGAAGGAGAAGGTGAAGTCTGGAGGGCGAAGCAGAAGAAGCAGAAGAAGGAGAAGGAGAAGGTGAAGTCTGGAGGGTGAAGCAGAAGAAGCAGAAGAAGGAGAAGGTGAAGTCTGGAGGGTGAATCAAAAGAAGTAGAAGAAGGAGAAGGAGAAGGTGAAGTAAGGAGGGTGAAGCAGAAGAAGCAGAAGAAGGAGAAGGAGAAGGTGATGTCTGGAGGGTGAAGCAGAAGACGCAGAAGAAGGAGAAGGAGGAGGTGAAGCCTGGAGGGTGAATCAGAAGAAGCAGAAGAAGGAGAAGGAGAAGGTGAAGACTGGAGGGTGAATCAGAAGAAGTTGAAGAAGGAGAAGGAGAAGGTGTAGTCTGGAGGGTGAATCAGAAGAAGTAGAAGAAGGAGAAGGAGAAGGTGAAGTCTGGAGGGTGAATCAGAAGAAGCAGAATAAGGAGAAGGAGAAGGTGAAGTCTGGAGGGTGAATCAGAAGAAGCAGAAGAAGGAGAAGGAGAAGGTGAAGTCTGGAGGGTGAATCAGAAGAAGTAGAAGAAGGAGAAGGAGAAGGTGAAGTCTGGAGGGTGAAGCGGAAGAAGTAGAAGAAGGAGAAGGAGAAGGTGAAGTCAGGAGGGTGAATCAGAAGAAGTAGAAGAAGGAGAAGGAGAAGGTGAAGTCAGGAGGGTGAATCAGAAGAAGCAGAAGAAGGAGAAGGAGAAGGTGAAGTCTGGAGGGTGAATCAGAAGAATCAGACGAAGGAGAAGGAGAAGGTGAAGTCTGGAGGGTGAATCAGAAGAAGCAGAAGAAAGAGAAGGAGAAGGTGAAGTCTGGAGGGTGAAGCAGAAGAAGCAGAAGAAGGAGAAGGAGAAGGTGAAGACTGGAGTGTGAATCAGAAGAAGTAGAAGAAGGAGAAGGAGAAGGTGAAGTCTGGAGGGTGTATCAGAAGATGTAGAATAAGGAGAAGGGGAAGGTGAAGTCTGGAGGGTGAATCAGAAGAAGCAGAAGAAGGAGAAGTAGAAGATGAAGTCTGGAGCGTGAATCAGAAGAAGCAGAAGAAGGAGAAGGAGAAGATGAAGTCTGGAGGGTGAATCAGAAGAAGTAGAAGAAGGAGAAGTAGAAGGTTGAGGTCTGCAGGGTGAATCACAAGAAGCAGAAGAAGGAGAAGGAGAAGGTGAAGTCTGGAGGTTGAATCAGAAGAAGCAGAAGAAGGAGAAGGAGAAGGTGAAGTTTGGAGGGTTAATCAGAAGAAGCAGAAGAAGGAGAAGGAGAAGGTGAAGTCAGGAGGGTGAATCAGAAGAAGCAGAAGAAGGAGAAGGAGAAGGTGAAGTTAGGAGGGTGAATCAGAAGAAGCAGAAGAAGGAGAAGGAGAAGGTGAAGTCAGGGGGGTGAAGCAGAAGAAGTAGAAGAAGGAGAAGGAGAAGGTGAAGTCAGGAGGGTGATGCAGAAGAAGTAGAAGAAGGAGAAGGAGAAGGTGAAGTCAGGGGGGTGAAGCAGAAGAAGTAGGAGAAGGAGAAGGAGAAGGTGAAGTCTGGAGGGTGAATCAGAAGAAGTAGAAGAAGGAGAAGGAGAAGCTGAAGTCTGGAGGGTGAAGCGGAAGAAGTAGAAGAAGGAGAAGGAGAAGGTGAAGTCAGGAGGGTGAATCAGAAGAAGTAGAAGAAGGAGAAGGAGAAGGTGAAGTCAGGAGGGTGAATCAGAAGAAGCAGAAGAAGGAGAAGGAGAAGGTGAAGTCTGGAGGGTGAATCAGAAGAATCAGACAAAGGAGAAGGAGAAGGTGAAGTCTGGAGGGTGAATCAGAAGAAGCAGAAGAAAGAGAAGGAGAAGGTGAAGTCTGGAGGGTGAAGCAGAAGAAGCAGAAGAAGGAGAAGGAGAAGGTGAAGACTGGAGTGTGAATCAGAAGAAGAAGAAGAAGGAGAAGGAGAAGGTGAAGTCTGGAGGGTGTATCAGAAGAAGTAGAAGAAGGAGAAGGAGAAGGTTGAGGTCTGGAGGGTGAATCAGAAGAAGCAGAATAAGGAGAAGGGGAAGGTGAAGTCTGGAGGGTGAATCAGAAGAAGCAGAAGAAGGAGAAGTAGAAGATGAAGTCTGGAGCGTGAATCAGAAGAAGCAGAAGAAGGAGAAGGAGAAGATGAAGTCTGGAGGGTGAATCAGAAGAAGTAGAAGAAGGAGAAGGAGAAGGTTGAGGTCTGGAGGGTGAATCAGAAGAAGCAGAAGAAGGAGAAGGAGAAGGTGAAGTCTGGAGGGTGAATCAGAAGAAGCAGAAGAAGGAGAAGGAGAAGGTGAAGTCTGGAGGGTGAATCAGAAGAAGCAGAAGAAGGAGAAGGAGAAGGTGAAGTCAGGAGGGTGAATCAGAAGAAGCAGAAGAAGGAGAAGGAGAAGGTGAAGTTAGGAGGGTGAATCAGAAGAAGCAGAAGAAGGAGAAGGAGAAGGTGAAGTCAGGGGGGTGAAGCAGAAGAAGTAGAAGAAGGAGAAGGAGAAGGTGAAGTCAGGAGGGTGATGCAGAAGAAGCAGAAGAAGGAGAAGGAGAAGTTGAAGTCAGGAGGGTGAAGCAGAAGAAGCAGAAGAAGGAGATGGAGACGGTGAAGTCTGGAGGGCGCAGCAGAAGAAGCAGAAGAAGGAGAAGGAGAAGGTGAAGTCCTAAGGGTGAAGCAGAAGAACCAGAAGAAGGAGAAGGAGAAGGTAAAGTCTGGAGGGTGAATCAGAAGAAGTAGAAGAAGGAGAAGGAGAAGGTGAAGTCAGGAGGGTGAAGCAGAAGAAGCAGAAGAAGGAGAAGGAGAAGGTGAAGCCTGGAGGGCGAAGCAGAAGAAGCAGAAGAAGGAGAAGGAGAAGGTGAAGTCTGGAGGGTGAAGCAGAAGAAGCAGAAGAAGGAGAAGGAGAAGGTGAAGTCTGGAGGGTGAATCAGAAGAAGTAGAAGAAGGAGAAGGAGAAGGTGAAGTAAGGAGGGTGAAGCAGAAGAAGCAGAAGAAGGAGAAGGAGAAGGTGAAGTCTGGAGGGTGAAGCAGAAGAAGCAGAAGAAGGAGAAGGAGAAGGTGAAGTCAGGAGGGTGTATCAGAAGAAGTAGAAGAAGGAAAAGGAGAAGGTGAAGTCTGGAGGGTGAATCAGAAGAAGTAGAAGAAGGAGAAGGAGAAGGTGAAGTCTGGAGGGTGAATCAGAAGAAGTGGAAGAAGGAGAAGGAGAAGGTGAAGTCTGGAGGGTGAATCAGAAGAAGCAGAAGAAGGAGAAGGAGAAGGTGAAGTCTGGAGGGAGAAGCAGAAGAAGTAGAAGAAGGAGAAGGAGAAGGTGAAGTCTGGAGGGTGAATCAGAAGAAGTAGAAGAAGGAGAAGGAGAAGGTGAAGTCTGGAGGGTGAAGCAGAAGAAGCAGAAGAAGGAGAAGGAGAAGGTGAAGTCTGGAGGGTGAATCAGAAGAAGCAGAAGAAGGAGAAGGAGAAGGTGAAGTCTGGAGGGTGAAGCAGAAGAAGCAGAAGGAGGAGAAGGAGAAGGTGAAGTCTGGAGGGTGAAGCAGAAGAAGCAGAAGAAGGAGAAGGAGAAGGTGAAGTCTGGAGGGTGAAGCAGAAGAAGCAGAAGAAGGAGAAGGAGAAGGTGAAGTCAGGAGGGTGTATCAGAAGAAGTAGAAGAAGGAAAAGGAGAAGGTGAAGTCTGGAGGGTGAATCAGAAGAAGTAGAAGAAGGAGAAGGAGAAGGTGAAGTCTGGAGGGTGATTCAGAAGAAGTGGAAGAAGGAGAAGGGGAAGGTGAAGTCTGGAGGGTGAATCAGAAGAAGCAGAAGAAGGAGAAGTAGAAGATGAAGTCTGGAGCGTGAATCAGAAGAAGCAGAAGAAGGAGAAGGAGAAGATGAAGTCTGGAGGGTGAATCAGAAGAAGTAGAAGAAGGAGAAGGAGAAGGTTGAGGTCTGGAGGGTGAATCAGAAGAAGCAGAAGAAGGAGAAGGAGAAGGTGAAGTCTGGAGGGTGAATCAGAAGAAGCAGAAGAAGGAGAAGGAGAAGGTGAAGTCTGGAGGGTGAAGCAGAAGAAGCAGAAGAAGGAGAAGGAGAAGGTGAAGTCTGGAGGGTGAAGCAGAAGAAGCAGAAGAAGGAGAAGGAGAAGGTGAAGTCAGGAGGGTGTATCAGAAGAAGTAGAAGAAGGAAAAGGAGAAGGTGAAGTCTGGAGGGTGAATCAGAAGAAGTAGAAGAAGGAGAAGGAGAAGGTGAAGTCTGGAGGGTGATTCAGAAGAAGTGGAAGAAGGAGAAGGAGATGGTGAAGTCTGGAGGGTGAATCAGAAGAAGCAGAAGAAGGAGAAGTAGAAGATGAAGTCTGGAGCGTGAATCAGAAGAAGCAGAAGAAGGAGAAGGAGAAGATGAAGTCTGGAGGGTGAATCAGAAGAAGTAGAAGAAGGAGAAGGAGAAGGTTGAGGTCTGGAGGGTGAATCAGAAGAAGCAGAAGAAGGAGAAGGAGAAGGTGAAGTCTGGAGGGTGAATCAGAAGAAGCAGAAGAAGGAGAAGGAGAAGGTGAAGTCTGGAGAGTGAATCAGAAGAAGCAGAAGAAGGAGAAGGAGAAGGTGAAGTCAGGAGGGTGAATCAGAAGAAGCAGAAGAAGGAGAAGGAGAAGGTGAAGTTAGGAGGGTGAATCAGAAGAAGCAGAAGAAGGAGAAGGAGAAGGTGAAGTCAGGGGGGTGAAGCAGAAGAAGTAGAAGAAGGAGAAGGAGAAGGTGAAGTCAGGAGGGTGATGCAGAAGAAGCAGAAGAAGGAGAAGAAGAAGTTGAAGTCAGGAGGGTGAAGCAGAAGAAGCAGAAGAAGGAGATGGAGACGGTGAAGTCTGGAGGGCGCAGCAGAAGAAGCAGAAGAAGGAGAAGGAGAAGGTGAAGTCCTAAGGGTGAAGCAGAAGAACCAGAAGAAGGAGAAGGAGAAGGTAAAGTCTGGAGGGTGAATCAGAAGAAGTAGAAGAAGGAGAAGGAGAAGGTGAAGTCAGGAGGGTGAAGCAGAAGAAGCAGAAGAAGGAGAAGGAGAAGGTGAAGCCTGGAGGGCGAAGCAGAAGAAGCAGAAGAAGGAGAAGGAGAAGGTGAAGTCTGGAGGGTGAAGCAGAAGAAGCAGAAGAAGGAGAAGGAGAAGGTGAAGTCTGGAGGGTGAATCAGAAGAAGTAGAAGAAGGAGAAGGAGAAGGTGAAGTAAGGAGGGTGAAGCAGAAGAAGCAGAAGAAGGAGAAGGAGAAGGTGAAGTCTGGAGGGTGAAGCAGAAGAAGCAGAAGAAGGAGAAGGAGAAGGTGAAGTCAGGAGGGTGTATCAGAAGAAGTAGAAGAAGGAAAAGGAGAAGGTGAAGTCTGGAGGGTGAATCAGAAGAAGTAGAAGAAGGAGAAGGAGAAGGTGAAGTCTGGAGGGTGAATCAGAAGAAGTGGAAGAAGGAGAAGGAGAAGGTGAAGTCTGGAGGGTGAATCAGAAGAAGCAGAAGAAGGAGAAGGAGAAGGTGAAGTCTGGAGGGAGAAGCAGAAGAAGTAGAAGAAGGAGAAGGAGAAGGTGAAGTCTGGAGGGTGAATCAGAAGAAGTAGAAGAAGGAGAAGGAGAAGGTGAAGTCTGGAGGGTGAAGCAGAAGAAGCAGAAGAAGGAGAAGGAGAAGGTGAAGTCTGGAGGGTGAATCAGAAGAAGTGGAAGAAGGAGAAGGAGAAGGTGAAGTCTGGAGGGTGAATCAGAAGAAGCAGAAGAAGGAGAAGGAGAAGGTGAAGTCTGGAGGGAGAAGCAGAAGAAGTAGAAGAAGGAGAAGGAGAAGGTGAAGTCTGGATTGTGAATCAGAAGAAGTAGAAGAAGGAGAAGGAGGAGGTGAAGTCTGGAGGGTGAATCAGAAGAAGTAGAAGAAGGAGAAGGAGAAGGTCAAGTCTGGAGGGTGAATCAAAAGGAGCAGAAGAAGGAGAAGGAGAAGCTGAAGTCTGGAGGGTGAATCAGAAGAAGTAGAAGAAGGAGAAGGAGAAGGTGTAGTCTGGAGGATGAATCAGAAGAAGTAGAAGAAGGAGAAGGAGAAGGTGAAGTCTGGAGGGTGAATCAGAAGAAGCAGAATAAGGAGAAGGAGAAGGTGAAGTCTGGAGGGTGAATCAGAAGAAGCAGAAGAAGGAGAAGGAGAATGTGAAGTCTGGAGGGTGAATCAGAAGAAGTAGAAGAAGGAGAAGGAGAAGGTGAAGTCTGGAGGGTGAAGCAGAAGAAGTAGAAGAAGGAGAAGGAGAAGGTGAAGTCTGGAGGGCGAAGCAGAAGAAGCAGAAGAAGGAGAAGGAGAAGGTGAAGTCTAGAGGTGAAGCAGAAGAAGCAGAAGAAGGAGAAGGTGAAGTCTGGAGGGTGAATCAGAAGAAGTAGATGAAGGAGAAGGAGAAGGTGAAGTAAGGAGGGTGAAGCAGAAGAAGCAGAAGAAGGAGAAGGAGAAGGTGATGTCTGGAGGGTGAAGCAGAAGACGCAGAAGAAGGAGAAGGAGGAGGTGAAGTCTGGAGGGTGAATCAGAAGAAGCAGAAGAAGGAGAAGGAGAAGGTGAAGTCTGGAGGGTGAATCAGAAGAAGTTGAAGAAGGAGAAGGAGAAGGTGTAGTCTGGAGGCTGAATCAGAAGAAGTAGAAGAAGGAGAAGGAGAAGGTGAAGTCTGGAGGGTGAATCAGAAGAAGCAGAATACGGAGAAGGAGAAGGTGAAGTCTGGAGGGTGAATCAGAAGAAGCAGAAGAAGGAGAAGGAGAAGGTGAAGTCTGGAGGGTGAATCAGAAGAAGTAGAAGAAGGAGAAGGAGAAGGTGAAGTCTGGAGGGTGAAGCGGAAGAAGTAGAAGAAGGAGAAGGAGAAGGTGAAGTCAGGAGGGTGAATCAGAAGAAGTAGAAGAAGGAGAAGGAGAAGGTGAAGTCAGGAGGGTGAATCAGAAGAAGCAGAAGAAGGAGAAGGAGAAGGTGAAGTCTGGAGGGTGAATCAGAAGAATCAGACGAAGGAGAAGGAGAAGGTGAAGTCTGGAGGGTGAATCAGAAGAAGCAGAAGAAAGAGAAGGAGAAGGTGAAGTCTGGAGGGTGAAGCAGAAGAAGCAGAAGAAGGAGAAGGAGAAGGTGAAGACTGGAGTGTGAATCAGAAGAAGTAGAAGAAGGAGAAGGAGAAGGTGAAGTCTGGAGGGTGTATCAGAAGATGTAGAATAAGGAGAAGGGGAAGGTGAAGTCTGGAGGGTGAATCAGAAGAAGCAGAAGAAGGAGAAGTAGAAGATGAAGTCTGGAGCGTGAATCAGAAGAAGCAGAAGAAGGAGAAGGAGAAGATGAAGTCTGGAGGGTGAATCAGAAGAAGTAGAAGAAGGAGAAGGAGAAGGTTGAGGTCTGGAGGGTGAATCACAAGAAGCAGAAGAAGGAGAAGGAGCAGGTGAAGTCTGGAGGGTGAATCAGAAGAAGCAGAAGAAGGAGAAGGAGAAGGTGAAGTCTGGAGGGTGAATCAGAAGAAGCAGAAGAAGGAGAAGGAGAAGGTGAAGTCAGGAGGGTGAATCAGAAGAAGCAGGAGAAGGAGAAGGAGAAGGTGAAGTTAGGAGGGTGAATCAGAAGAAGCAGAAGAAGGAGAAGGAGAAGGTGAAGTCAGGGGGGTGAAGCAGAAGAAGTAGAAGAAGGAGAAGGAGAAGGTCAAGTCAGGAGGGTGATGCAGAAGAAGTAGAAGAAGGAGAAGGAGAAGGTGAAGTCAGGGGGGTGAAGCAGAAGAAGTAGGAGAAGGAGAAGGAGAAGGTGAAGTCTGGAGGGTGAATCAGAAGAAGTAGAAGAAGGAGAAGGAGAAGGTGAAGTCTGGAGGGTGAAGCGGAAGAAGTAGAAGAAGGAGAAGGAGAAGGTGAAGTCAGGAGGGTGAATCAGAAGAAGTAGAAGAAGGAGAAGGAGAAGGTGAAGTCAGGAGGGTGAATCAGAAGAAGCAGAAGAAGGAGAAGGAGAAGGTGAAGTCTGGAGGGTGAATCAGAAGAATCAGACAAAGGAGAAGGAGAAGTTGAAGTCTGGAGGGTGAATCAGAAGAAGCAGAAGAAAGAGAAGGAGAAGGTGAAGTCTGGAGGGTGAAGCAGAAGAAGCAGAAGAAGGAGAAGGAGAAGGTGAAGACTGGAGTGTGAATCAGAAGAAGAAGAAGAAGGAGAAGGAGAAGGTGAAGTCTGGAGGGTGTATCAGAAGAAGTAGAAGAAGGAGAAGGAGAAGGTTGAGGTCTGGAGGGTGAATCAGAAGAAGCAGAATAAGGAGAAGGGGAAGGTGAAGTCTGGAGGGTGAATCAGAAGAAGCAGAAGAAGGAGAAGTAGAAGATGAAGTCTGGAGCGTGAATCAGAAGAAGCAGAAGAAGGAGAAGGAGAAGATGAAGTCTGGAGGGTGAATCAGAAGAAGTAGAAGAAGGAGAAGGAGAAGGTTGAGGTCTGGAGGGTGAATCAGAAGAAGCAGAAGAAGGAGAAGGAGAAGGTGAAGTCTGGAGGGTGAATCAGAAGAAGCAGAAGAAGGAGAAGGAGAAGGTGAAGTCTGGAGGGTGAATCAGAAGAAGCAGAAGAAGGAGAAGGAGAAGGTGAAGTCAGGAGGGTGAATCAGAAGAAGCAGAAGAAGGAGAAGGAGAAGGTGAAGTTAGGAGGGTGAATCAGAAGAAGCAGAAGAAGGAGAAGGAGAAGGTGAAGTCAGGGGGGTGAAGCAGAAGAAGTAGAAGAAGGAGAAGGAGAAGGTGAAGTCAGGAGGGTGATGCAGAAGAAGCAGAAGAAGGAGAAGGAGAAGTTGAAGTCAGGAGGGTGAAGCAGAAGAAGCAGAAGAAGGAGATGGAGACGGTGAAGTCTGGAGGGCGCAGCAGAAGAAGCAGAAGAAGGAGAAGGAGAAGGTGAAGTCCTAAGGGTGAAGCAGAAGAACCAGAAGAAGGAGAAGGAGAAGGTAAAGTCTGGAGGGTGAATCAGAAGAAGTAGAAGAAGGAGAAGGAGAAGGTGAAGTCCTGAGGGTGAAGCAGAAGAAGCAGAAGAAGGAGAAGGAGAAGGTGAAGCCTGGAGGGCGAAGCAGAAGAAGCAGAAGAAGGAGAAGGAGAAGGTGAAGTCTGGAGGGTGAAGCAGAAGAAGCAGAAGAAGGAGAAGGAGAAGGTGAAGTCTGGAGGGTGAATCAGAAGAAGTAGAAGAAGGAGAAGGAGAAGGTGAAGTAAGGAGGGTGAAGCAGAAGAAGCAGAAGAAGGAGAAGGAGAAGGTGAAGTCTGGAGGGTGAAGCAGAAGAAGTAGAAGAAGGAAAAGGAGAAGGAGAAGTCTGGAGGGTGAATCAGAAGAAGTAGAAGAAGGAGAAGGAGAAGGTGAAGTCTGGAGGGTGAATCAGAAGAAGTGGAAGAAGGAGAAGGAGAAGGTGAAGTCTGGAGGGTGAATCAGAAGAAGCAGAAGAAGGAGAAGGAGAAGGTGAAGTCTGGAGGGAGAAGCAGAAGAAGTAGAAGAAGGAGAAGGAGAAGCTGAAGTCTGGAGGGTGAATCAGAAGAAGTAGAAGAAGGAGAAGGTGAAGTCTGGAGGGTGAATCAGAAGAAGTAGAAGAAGGAGAAGGAGAAGGTTAAGTCTGGAGGGTGAATCAGAAGAAGCAGAAGAAGGAGAATGAGAAGGTGAAGTCTGGAGGGTGAATCAGAAGAAGCAGACGAAGGAGAAGGAGAAGGTGAAGTCTGGAGGGTGAATCAGAAGAAGCAGAAGAAGGAGAAGGAGAAGGTGAAGTCTGGAGGGTGAATCAGAAGTAGTAGAAGAAGGAGAAGGAGAAGGTGAAGTCTGGAGGGTGAAGCGGAAGAAGTAGAAGAAGGAGAAGGAGAAGGTGAAGTCAGGAGGGTGAATCAGAAGAAGTAGAAGAAGGAGAAGGAGAAGGTGAAGTCAGGAGGGTGAATCAGAAGAAGCAGAAGAAGGAGAAGGAGAAGGTGAAGTCTGGAGGGTGAATCAGAAGAATCAGACGAAGGAGAAGGAGAAGGTGAAGTCTGGAGGGTGAATCAGAAGAAGCAGAAGAAAGAGAAGGAGAAGGTGAAGTCTGGAGGGTGAAGCAGAAGAAGCAGAAGAAGGAGAAGGAGAAGGTGAAGACTGGAGTGTGAATCAGAAGAAGTAGAAGAAGGAGAAGGAGAAGGTGAAGTCTGGAAGGTGTAACAGAAGATGTAGAATAAGGAGAAGGGGAAGGTGAAGTCTGGAGGGTGAATCAGAAGAAGCAGAAGAAGGAGAAGTAGAAGATGAAGTCTGGAGCGTGAATCAGAAGAAGCAGAAGAAGGAGAAGGAGAAGATGAAGTCTGGAGGGTGAATCAGAAGAAGTAGAAGAAGGAGAAGGAGAAGGTTGAGGTCTGGAGGGTGAATCACAAGAAGCAGAAGAAGGAGAAGGAGCAGGTGAAGTCTGGAGGGTGAATCAGAAGAAGCAGAAGAAGGAGAAGGAGAAGGTGAAGTCTGGAGGGTGAATCAGAAGAAGCAGAAGAAGGAGAAGGAGAAGGTGAAGTCAGGAGGGTGAATCAGAAGAAGCAGGAGAAGGAGAAGGAGAAGGTGAAGTTAGGAGGGTGAATCAGAAGAAGCAGAAGAAGGAGAAGGAGAAGGTGAAGTCAGGGGGGTGAAGCAGAAGAAGTAGAAGAAGGAGAAGGAGAAGGTGAAGTCAGGAGGGTGATGCAGAAGAAGTAGAAGAAGGAGAAGGAGAAGGTGAAGTCAGGGGGGTGAAGCAGAAGAAGTAGGAGAAGGAGAAGGAGAAGGTGAAGTCTGGAGGGTGAATCAGAAGAAGTAGAAGAAGGAGAAGGAGAAGGTGAAGTCTAGAGGGTGAAGCGGAAGAAGTAGAAGAAGGAGAAGGAGAAGGTGAAGTCAGGAGGGTGAATCAGAAGAAGTAGAAGAAGGAGAAGGAGAAGGTGAAGTCAGGAGGGTGAATCAGAAGAAGCAGAAGAAGGAGAAGGAGAAGGTGAAGTCTGGAGGGTGAATCAGAAGAATCAGACAAAGGAGAAGGAGAAGTTGAAGTCTGGAGGGTGAATCAGAAGAAGCAGAAGAAAGAGAAGGAGAAGGTGAAGTCTGGAGGGTGAAGCAGAAGAAGCAGAAGAAGGAGAAGGAGAAGGTGAAGACTGGAGTGTGAATCAGAAGAAGAAGAAGAAGGAGAAGGAGAAGGTGAAGTCTGGAGGGTGTATCAGAAGAAGTAGAAGAAGGAGAAGGAGAAGGTTGAGGTCTGGAGGGTGAATCAGAAGAAGCAGAATAAGGAGAAGGGGAAGGTGAAGTCTGGAGGGTGAATCAGAAGAAGCAGAAGAAGGAGAAGTAGAAGATGAAGTCTGGAGCGTGAATCAGAAGAAGCAGAAGAAGGAGAAGGAGAAGATGAAGTCTGGAGGGTGAATCAGAAGAAGTAGAAGAAGGAGAAGGAGAAGGTTGAGGTCTGGAGGGTGAATCAGAAGAAGCAGAAGAAGGAGAAGGAGAAGGTGAAGTCTGGAGGGTGAATCAGAAGAAGCAGAAGAAGGAGAAGGAGAAGGTGAAGTCTGGAGGGTGAATCAGAAGAAGCAGAAGAAGGAGAAGGAGAAGGTGAAGTCAGGAGGGTGAATCAGAAGAAGCAGAAGAAGGAGAAGGAGAAGGTGAAGTTAGGAGGGTGAATCAGAAGAAGCAGAAGAAGGAGAAGGAGAAGGTGAAGGCAGGGGGGTGAAGCAGAAGAAGTAGAAGAAGGAGAAGGAGAAGGTGAAGTCAGGAGGGTGATGCAGAAGAAGCAGAAGAAGGAGAAGGAGAAGTTGAAGTCAGGAGGGTGAAGCAGAAGAAGCAGAAGAAGGAGATGGAGACGGTGAAGTCTGGAGGGCGCAGCAGAAGAAGCAGAAGAAGGAGAAGGAGAAGGTGAAGTCCTAAGGGTGAAGCAGAAGAACCAGAAGAAGGAGAAGGAGAAGGTAAAGTCTGGAGGGTGAATCAGAAGAAGTAGAAGAAGGAGAAGGAGAAGGTGAAGTCAGGAGGGTGAAGCAGAAGAAGCAGAAGAAGGAGAAGGAGAAGGTGAAGCCTGGAGGGCGAAGCAGAAGAAGCAGAAGAAGGAGAAGGAGAAGGTGAAGTCTGGAGGGTGAAGCAGAAGAAGCAGAAGAAGGAGAAGGAGAAGGTGAAGTCTGGAGGGTGAATCAGAAGAAGTAGAAGAAGGAGAAGGAGAAGGTGAAGTAAGGAGGGTGAAGCAGAAGAAGCAGAAGAAGGAGAAGGAGAAGGTGAAGTCTGGAGGGTGAAGCAGAAGAAGTAGAAGAAGGAAAAGGAGAAGGAGAAGTCTGGAGGGTGAATCAGAAGAAGTAGAAGAAGGAGAAGGAGAAGGTGAAGTCTGGAGGGTGAATCAGAAGAAGTGGAAGAAGGAGAAGGAGAAGGTGAAGTCTGGAGGGTGAATCAGAAGAAGCAGAAGAAGGAGAAGGAGAAGGTGAAGTCTGGAGGGAGAAGCAGAAGAAGTAGAAGAAGGAGAAGGAGAAGGTGAAGTCTGGAGGGTGAATCAGAAGAAGTAGAAGAAGGAGAAGGTGAAGTCTGGAGGGTGAATCAGAAGAAGTAGAAGAAGGAGAAGGAGAAGGTTAAGTCTGGAGGGTGAATCAGAAGAAGCAGAAGAAGGAGAATGAGAAGGTGAAGTCTGGAGGGTGAATCAGAAGAAGCAGACGAAGGAGAAGGAGAAGGTGAAGTCTGGAGGGTGAATCAGAAGAAGCAGAAGAAGGAGAAGGAGAAGGTGAAGTCTGGAGGGTGAATCAGAAGTAGTAGAAGAAGGAGAAGGAGAAGGTGAAGTCTGGAGGGTGAATCAGAAGAAGCAGAAGAAGGAGAAGGAGAAGGTGAAGTCCTAAGGGTGAAACCGAAGAAGCAGAAGAAGGAGAAGGAGAAGGTGAAGTCTGGAGGGTGAATCAGAAGAAGTAGAAGAAGGAGAAGGAGAAGATGAAGTCTGGAGGGTGAATCAGAAGAAGCAGAAGAAGGAGAAGGAGAAGGTGAAGTCTGGAGGGTGAATCAGAAGAAGCAGAAGAAGGAGAAGGAGAAGATGAAGTCTGGCGGGTGAATCAGAAGAAGTAGAAGAAGGAGAAGGAGAAGGTGAAGTCTGGAGGGTGAATCAGAAGAAGCAGAAGAAGGAGAAGGAGAAGGTGAAGTCTGGAGGGTGAATCAGAAGAAGCAGAAGAAGGAGAAGGAGAAGGTGAAGTCTGGAGGGTGAATCAGAAGAAGCAGAATAAGGAGAAGGAGAAGGTGAAGTCTGGAGGGTGAATCAGAAGAAGCAGAAGAAGGAGAAGGAGAAGGTGAAGTCTGGAGGGTGAATCAGAAGAAGTAGAAGAAGGAGAAGGAGAAGGTGAAGTCTGGAGGGTGAAGCAGAAGAAGTAGAAGAAGGAGAAGGAGAAGGTGAAGTCAGGAGGGTGAATCAGAAGAAGTAGAAGAAGGAGAAGGAGAAGGTGAAGTCAGGAGGGTGAATCAGAAGAAGCAGAAGAAGGAGAAGGAGAAGGTGAAGTCTGGAGGGTGAATCAGAAGAATCAGAAGAAGGAGAAGGAGATGGTGAAGTCTAGAGGGGGAATCATAAGAAGCAGAAGAAAGAGAAGGAGAAGGTGAAGTCTGGAGGGTGAAGCAGAAGAAGCAGAAGAAGGAGAAGGAGAAGGTGAAGACTGGAGGGTGAATCAGAAGAAGTAAAAGAAGGAGAAGGAGAAGGTGAAGTCTGGAGGGTGAATCAGAAGAAGTAGAAGAAGGAGAAGGAGAAGGTGAAGTCTGGAGGGTGAATCAGAAGATGCAGAAGAAGGAGAAGGAGAAGGTGAAGTCTGGAGGGTGAATCAGAAGAAGCAGAAGAAGGAGAAGGAGAAGATGAAGTCTGGAGGGTGAATCAGAAGAAGTAGAAGAAGGAGAAGGAGAAGGTGAGGTCTGGAGGGTGAATCAGAAGAAGCAGAAGAAGGAGAAGGAGAAGATGAAGTCTGGAGGGTGAATCAGAAGAAGCAGAAGAAGGAGAAGGAGAAGGTGAAGTCTGGAGGGTGAATCAGAAGAAGTAGAAGAAGGAGAAGGAGAAGGTGTAGTCTGGAGGATGAATCAGAAGAAGTAGAAGAAGGAGAAGGAGAAGGTGAAGTCTGGAGGGTGAATCAGAAGAAGCAGAATAAGGAGAAGGAGAAGGTGAAGTCTGGAGGGTGAATCAGAAGAAGCAGAAGAAGGAGAAGGAGAAGGTGAAGTCTGGAGGGTGAATCAGAAGAAGTAGAAGAAGGAGAAGGAGAAGGTGAAGTCTGGAGGGTGAAGCAGAAGAAGTAGAAGAAGGAGAAGGAGAATGTGAAGTCTGGAGGGCGAAGCAGAGGAAGCAGAAGAAGGAGAAGGAGAAGGTGAAGTCTGGAGGGTGAATCAGAAGAAGTAGAAGAAGGAGAAGGAGAAGGTGAAGTAAGGAGGGTGAAGCAGAAGAAGCAGAAGAAGGAGAAGGAGAAGGTGAAGTCTGGAGGGTGAAGCAGAAGAAGCAGAAGAAGGAGAAGGAGGAGGTGAAGTCTGGAGGGTGAATCAGAAGAAGCAGAAGAAGGAGAAGGAGAAGGTGAAGTCTGGAGGGTGAATCAGAAGAAGTTGAAGAAGGAGAAGGAGAAGGTGTAGTCTGGAGGTGAATCAGAAGAAGTAGAAGAAGGAGAAGGAGAAGGTGAAGTCTGGAGGGTGAATCAGAAGAAGCAGAATAAGGAGAAGGAGAAGGTGAAGTCTGGAGGGTGAATCAGAAGAAGCAGAAGAAGGAGAAGGAGAAGGTGAAGTCTGGAAGGGTGAATCAGAAGAAGTAGAAGAAGGAGAAGGAGAAGGTGAAGTCTGGAGGGTGAAGCGGAAGAAGTAGAAGAAGGAGAAGGAGAAGGTGAAGTCAGGAGGGTGAATCAGAAGAAGTAGAAGAAGGAGAAGGAGAAGGTGAAGTCAGGAGGGTGAATAAGAAGAAGCAGAAGAAGGAGAAGGAGAAGGTGAAGTCTGGAGGGTGAATCAGAAGAATCAGACGAAGGAGAAGGAGAAGGTGAAGTCTGGAGGGTGAATCAGAAGAAGCAGAAGAAAGAGAAGGAGAAGGTGAAGTCTGGAGGGTGAAGCAGAAGAAGCAGAAGTAGGAGAAGGAGAAGGTGAAGACTGGAGTGTGAATCAGAAGAAGTAGAAGAAGGAGAAGGAGAAGGTGAAGTCTGGAGGGTGTATCAGAAGAAGTAGAATAAGGAGAAGGGGAAGGTGAAGTCTGGAGGGTGAATCAGAAGAAGCAGAAGAAGGAGAAGTTGAAGATGAAGTCTGTAGCGTGAATCAGAAGAAGCAGAAGAAGGAGAAGGAGAAGATGAAGTCTGGAGGGTGAATCAGAAGATGCAGAAGAAGGAGAAGGAGAAGGTGAAGTCTGGAGGGTGAATCAGAAGAAGCAGAAGAAGGAGAAGAAGAAGATGAAGTCTGGAGGGTGAATCAGAAGAAGTAGAAGAAGGAGAAGGAGAAGGTGAGGTCTGGAGGGTGAATCAGAAGAAGCAGAAGAAGGAGAAGGAGAAGATGAAGTCTGGAGGGTGAATCAGAAGAAGCAGAAGAAGGAGAAGGAGAAGGTGAAGTCTGGAGGGTGAATCAGAAGAAGTAGAAGAAGGAGAAGGAGAAGGTGTAGTCTGGAGGATGAATCAGAAGAAGTAGAAGAAGGAGAAGGAGAAGGTGAAGTCTGGAGGGTGAATCAGAAGAAGCAGAATAAGGAGAAGGAGAAGGTGAAGTCTGGAGGGTGAATCAGAAGAAGCAGAAGAAGGAGAAGGAGAAGGTGATGTCTGGAGGGTGAATCAGAAGAAGTAGAAGAAGGAGAAGGAGAAGGTGAAGTCTGGAGGGTGAAGCAGAAGAAGTAGAAGAAGGAGAAGGAGAAGGTGAAGTCTGGAGGTCGAAGCAGAGGAAGCAGAAGAAGGAGAAGGAGAAGGTGAAGTCTGGAGGGTGAAGCAGAAGAAGCAGAAGAAGTAGAAGGAGAAGGTGAAGTCTGGAGGGTGAATCAGAAGAAGTTGAAGAAGGAGAAGGAGAAGGTGAAGTAAGGAGGGTGAAGCAGAAGAAGCAGAAGAAGGAGAAGGAGAAGGTGAAGTCTGGAGGGTGAAGCAGAAGAAGCAGAAGAAGGAGAAGGAGGAGGTGAAGTCTGGAGGGTGAATCAGAAGAAGCAGAATAAGGAGAAGGAGAAGGTGAAGTCTGAAGGGTGAATCAGAAGAAGCAGAAGAAGGAGAAGGAGAAGGTGAAGTAAGGAGGGTGAAGCAGAAGAAGCAGAAGAAGGAGAAGGAGAATGTGAAGTCTGGAGGGTGAATCAGAAGAAGCAGAATAAGGAGAAGGAGAAGGTGAAGTCTGAAGGGTGAATCAGAAGAAGCAGAAGAAGGAGAAGGAGAAGGTGAAGTCTGGAGGGTGAATCAGAAGAAGTAGAAGAAGGAGAAGGAGAAGGTGAAGTCTGGAGGGTGAAGCGGAAGAAGTAGAAGAAGGAGAAGGAGAAGGTGAAGTCAGGAGGGTGAATCAGAAGAAGTAGAAGAAGGAGAAGGTGAAGTCAGGAGGGTGAATCAGAAGAAGCAGAAGAAGGAGAAGGAGAAGGTGAAGTCTGGAGGGTGAATCAGAAGAATCAGACGAAGGAGAAGGAGAAGGTGAAGTCTGGAGGGTGAATCAGAAGAAGCAGAAGAAAGAGAAGGAGAAGGGGAAGTCTGGAGGGTGAAGCAGAAGAAGCAGAAGAAGGAGAAGGAGAAGGTGAAGACTGGAGTGTGAATCAGAAGAAGTAGAAGAAGGAGAAGGAGAAGGTGAAGTCTGGAGGGTCTATCAGAAGAAGTAGAATAAGGAGAAGGGGAAGGTGAAGTCTGGAGGATGAATCAGAAGAAGCAGAAGAAGGAGAAGTTGAAGATGAAGTCTGGAGCGTGAATCAGAAGAAGCAGAAGAAGGAGAAGAAGAAGATGAAGTCTGGAGGGTGAATCAGAAGAAGTAGAAGAAGGAGAAGGAGAAGGTGAGGTCTGGAGGGTGAATCAGAAGAAGCAGAAGAAGGAGAAGGAGAAGGTGAAGTCTGGAGGGTGAATCAGAAGAAGCAGAAGAAGGAGAAGGAGAAGGTGAAGGCTGGAGGGTGAATCAGAAGAAGCAGAAGAAGGAGAAGGAGAAGGTGAAGTCAGGAGGGTGAATCAGAAGAAGCAGAAGAAGGAGAAGGAGAAGGTGAAGTTAGGAGGGTGAATCAGAAGAAGCAGAAGAAGGAGAAGGAGAAGGTGAAGTCAGGGGGGTGAAGCAGAAGAAGTAGAAGAAGGAGAAGGAGAAGGTGAAGTCAGGAGGGTGATGCAGAAGAAGCAGAAAAAGGAGAAGGAGAAGGTGAAGTCAGGAGGATGAAGCAGAAGAAGCAGAAGAAGGAGATGGAGACGGTGAAGTCTGGAGGGCGCAGCAGAAGAAGCAGAAGAAGGAGAAGGAGAAGGTGAAGACCTAAGGGTGAAGCAGAAGAAGCAGAAGAAGGAGAAGGAGAAGGTGAAGTCTGGAGGGCGAAGCAGAAGAAGCAGAAGAAGGAGAAGGAGAAGGTGAAGTCTGGAGGGTGAAGCAGAAGAAGCAGAAGAAGGAGAAGGAGAAGGTGAAGTCTGGAGGGTGAAGCAGAAGAAGCAGAAGAAGGAGAAGGAGAAGGTGAAGACTGGAGTGTGAATCAGAAGAAGTAGAAGAAGGAGAAGGAGAAGGTGAAGTAAGGAGGGTGAAGCAGAAGAAGCAGAAGAAGGAGAAGGAGAAGGTGAAGTCTGGAGGGTGAAGCAGAAGAAGCAGAAGAAGGAGAAGGAGAAGGTGAAGTCTGGAGGGTGAAGCAGAAGAAGCAGAAGAAAGAGAAGGAGAAGGTGAAGTCAGGAGGGTGTATCAGAAGAAGCAGAAGAAGGAAAAGGAGAAGGTGAAGTCTGGAGGGTGAATCAGAAGAAGTAGAAGAAGGAGAAGGAGAAGGTGAAGTCTGGAGGGTGAATCAGAAGAAGTGGAAGAAGGAGAAGGAGAAGGTGAAGTCTGGAGGGTGAATCAGAAGAAGCAGAAGAAGGAGAAGGAGCAGGTGAAGTCTGGAGGGTGAATCAGAAGAAGTAGAAGAAGGAGAAGGAGAAGGTGAAGTCTGGAGGGTGAATCAGAAGAAGTAGAAGAAGGAGAAGGAGAAGTTTAAGTCTGGAGGGTGAATCAGAAGAAGCAGAAGAAGGAGAATGAGAAGGTGAAGTCTGGTGGGTGAATCAGAAGAAGTAGACGAAGGAGAAGGAGAAGGTGAAGTCTGGAGGGTGAATCAGAAGAAGCAGAAGAAGGAGAAGGAGAAGGTGAAGTCTGGAGGGTGAATCAGAAGAAGTAGAAGAAGGAGAAGGAAAAGGTGAAGTCTGGAGGGTGAATCAGAAGAAGCAGAAGAAGGAGAAGGAGAAGGTGAAGTCTGGAGGGTGAATCAGAAGAAGCAGAAGAAGGAGAAGGAGAAGGTGAAGACTGGAGTGTGAATCAGAAGAAGTAGAAGAAGGAGAAGGAGAAGGTGAAGTCTGGAGGGTGTATCAGAAGAAGTAGAATAAGGAGAAGGGGAAGGTGAAGTCTGGAGGGTGAATCAGAAGAGGCAGAAGAAGGAGAAGTAGAAGATGAAGTCTGGAGCGTGAATCAGAAGAAGCAGAAGAAGGAGAAGGAGAAGATGAAGTCTGGAGGGTGAATCAGAAGAAGGAGAAGAAGGAGAAGGAGAAGGTGAGGTCTGGAGGGTGAATCAGAAGAAGCAGAAGAAGGAGAAGGAGAAGGTGAAGTCTGGAGGGTGAATCAGAAGAAGCAGAAGAAGGAGAAGGAGAAGGTGAAGTCTGGAGGGTGAATCAGAAGAAGCAGAAGAAGGAGAAGGAGAAGGTGAAGTCAGGAGGGTGAATCAGAAGAAGCAGAAGAAGGAGAAGGAGAAGGTGAAGCTAGGAGGGTGAATCAGAAGAAGCAGAAGAAGGAGAAGGAGAAGGTGAAGACAGGGGGGTGAAGCAGAAGAAGTAGAAGAAGGAGAAGGAGAAGGTGAAGTCAGGAGGGTGATGCAGAAGAAGCAGAAGAAGGAGAAGGAGAAGGTGAAGTCAGGAGGGTGAAGCAGAAGAAGCAGAAGAAGGAGATGGAGACGGTGAAGTCTGGAGGGCGCAGCAGAAGAAGCAGAAGAAGGAGAAGGTGAAGTCCTAAGGGTGAAGCAGAAGAACCAGAAGAAGGAGAAGGAGGAGGTGAAGTCTGGAGGGTGAATCAGAAGAAGTAGAAGAAGGAGAAGGAGAAGTTGAAGTCAGGAGGGTGAAGCAGAAGAAGCAGAAGAAGGAGAAGGAGAAGGTGAAGTCTGGAGGGTGAATCAGAAGAAGCAGAAGAAGGAGAAGGAGAAGGTGAAGTCTGGAGGGTGAATCAGAAGAAGCAGAATAAGGAGAAGGAGAAGGTGAAGTCTGGAGGGTGAATCAGAAGAAGCAGAAGAAGGAGAAGGAGAAGGTGAAGTCTGGAGGGTGAATCAGAAGAAGTAGAAGAAGGAGAAGGAGAAGGTGAAGTCTGGAGGGTGAAGCAGAAGAAGTAGAAGAAGGAGAAGGAGAAGGTGAAGTCAGGAGGGTGAATCAGAAGAAGTAGAAGAAGGAGAATTAGAAGGTGAAGTCAGGAGGGTGAATCAGAAGAAGCAGAAGAAGGAGAAGGAGAAGGTGAAGTCTGGAGGGTGAATCAGAAGAATCAGAAGAAGGAGAAGGAGATGGTGAAGTCTAGAGGGTGAATCAGAAGAAGCAGAAGAAAGAGAAGGAGAAGGTGAAGTCTGGAGGGTGAAGCAGAAGAAGCAGGAGAAGGAGAAGGTGAAGACTGGAGGGTGAATCAGAAGAAGTAGACGAAGGAGAAGGGGAAGGTGAAGTCTGGAGGGTGAATCAGAAGAAGTAGAAGAAGGAGAAGGAGAAGGTGATGTCTGGAGGGTGAATCAGAAGATGCAGAAGAAGGAGAAGGAGAAGGTGAAGTCTGGAGGGTGAATCAGAAGAAGCAGAAGAAGGAGAAGGAGAAGATGAAGTCTGGAGGGTGAATCAGAAGAAGTAGAAGAAGGAGAAGGAGAAGGTGAGGTCTGGAGGGTGAATCAGAAGAAGCAGAAGAAGGAGAAGGAGAAGATGAAGTCTGGAGGGTGAATCAGAAGAAGCAGAAGAAGGAGAAGGAGAAGGTGAAGTCTGGAGGGTGAATCAGAAGAAGTAGAAGAAGGAGAAGGAGAAGGTGAAGTCTGGAGGGTGAATCAGAAGAAGCAGAAGAAGGAGAAGGAGAAGGTGAAGTCTGGAGGGTGAATCAGAAGAAGCAGAAGAAGGAGAAGGAGAAGGTGAAGTCTGGAGGGTGAATCAGAAGAAGTAGAAGAAGGAGAAGGAGAAGGTGAAGTCTGGAGGGTGAATCAGAAGAAGCAGAAGAAGGAGAAGGAGAAGGTGAAGTCTGGAGGGTGAATCAGAAGAAGCAGAAGAAGGAGAAGGAGAAGGTGAAGACTGGAGTGTGAATCAGAAGAAGTAGAAGAAGGAGAAGGAGAAGGTGAAGTCTGGAGGGTGTATCAGAAGAAGTAGAATAAGGAGAAGGGGAAGGTGAAGTCTGGAGGGTGAATCAGAAGAGGCAGAAGAAGGAGAAGTAGAAGATGAAGTCTGGAGCGTGAATCAGAAGAAGCAGAAGAAGGAGAAGGAGAAGGTGAGGTCTGGAGGGTGAATCAGAAGAAGCAGAAGAAGGAGAAGGAGAAGGTGAAGTCTGGAGGGTGAATCAGAAGAAGCAGAAGAAGGAGAAGGAGAAGGTGAAGTCTGGAGGGTGAATCAGAAGAAGCAGAAGAAGGAGAAGGAGAAGGTGAAGTCAGGAGGGTGAATCAGAAGAAGCAGAAGAAGGAGAAGGAGAAGGTGAAGTTAGGAGGGTGAATCAGAAGAAGCAGAAGAAGGAGAAGGAGAAGGTGAAGACAGGGGGGTGAAGCAGAAGAAGTAGAAGAAGGAGAAGGAGAAGGTGAAGTCAGGAGGGTGATGCAGAAGAAGCAGAAGAAGGAGAAGGAGAAGGTGAAGTCAGGAGGGTGAAGCAGAAGAAGCAGAAGAAGGAGATGGAGACGGTGAAGTCTGGAGGGCGCAGCAGAAGAAGCAGAAGAAGGAGAAGGTGAAGTCCTAAGGGTGAAGCAGAAGAACCAGAAGAAGGAGAAGGAGAAGGTGAAGTCTGGAGGGTGAATCAGAAGAAGTAGAAGAAGGAGAAGGAGAAGGTGAAGTCAGGAGGGTGAAGCAGAAGAAGCAGAAGAAGGAGAAGGAGAAGGTGAAGTCTGGAGGGTGAATCAGAAGAAGCAGAAGAAGGAGAAGGAGAAGGTGAAGTCTGGAGGGTGAATCAGAAGAAGCAGAATAAGGAGAAGGAGAAGGTGAAGTCTGGAGGGTGAATCAGAAGAAGCAGAAGAAGGAGAAGGAGAAGGTGAAGTCTGGAGGGTGAATCAGAAGAAGGAGAAGAAGGAGAAGGAGAAGGTGAAGTCTGGAGGGTGAAGCAGAAGAAGTAGAAGAAGGAGAAGGAGAAGGTGAAGTCAGGAGGGTGAATCAGAAGAAGTAGAAGAAGGAGAATTAGAAGGTGAAGTCAGGAGGGTGAATCAGAAGAAGCAGAAGAAGGAGAAGGAGAAGGTGAAGTCTGGAGGGTGAATCAGAAGAATCAGAAGAAGGAGAAGGAGATGGTGAAGTCTAGAGGGTGAATCAGAAGAAGCAGAAGAAAGAGAAGGAGAAGGTGAAGTCTGGAGGGTGAAGCAGAAGAAGCAGAAGAAGGAGAAGGAGAAGGTGAAGACTGGAGGGTGAATCAGAAGAAGTAGACGAAGGAGAAGGAGAAGGTGAAGTCTGGAGGGTGAATCAGAAGAAGTAGAAGAAGGAGAAGGAGAAGGTGATGTCTGGAGGGTGAATCAGAAGATGCAGAAGAAGGAGAAGGAGAAGGTGAAGTCTGGAGGGTGAATCAGAAGAAGCAGAAGAAGGAGAAGGAGAAGATGAAGTCTGGAGGGTGAATCAGAAGAAGTAGAAGAAGGAGAAGGAGAAGGTGAGGTCTGGAGGGTGAATCAGAAGAAGCAGAAGAAGGAGAAGGAGAAGATGAAGTCTGGAGGGTGAATCAGAAGAAGCAGAAGAAGGAGAAGGAGAAGGTGAAGTCTGGAGGGTGAATCAGAAGAATTAGAAGAAGGAGAAGGAGAAGGTGAAGTCTGGAGGGTGAATCAGAAGAAGCAGAAGAAGGAGAAGGAGAAGGTGAAGTCTGGAGGGTGAATCAGAAGAAGCAGAAGAAGGAGAAGGAGAAGGTGAAGTCTGGAGGGTGAATCAGAAGAAGTAGAAGAAGGAGAAGGAGAAGTTGAAGTCAGGAGGGTGAAGCAGAAGAAGCAGAAGAAGGAGAAGGAGAAGGTGAAGTCTGGAGGGTGAAGCAGAAGAAGTAGAAGAAGGAGAAGGAGAAGGTGAAGTCAGGAGGGTGAATCAGAAGAAGTAGAAGAAGGAGAATTAGAAGGTGAAGTCAGGAGGGTGAATCAGAAGAAGCAGAAGAAGGAGAAGGAGAAGGTGAAGTCTGGAGGGTGAATCAGAAGAATCAGAAGAAGGAGAAGGAGATGGTGAAGTCTAGAGGGTGAATCAGAAGAAGCAGAAGAAAGAGAAGGAGAAGGTGAAGTCTGGAGGGTGAAGCAGAAGAAGCAGGAGAAGGAGAAGGTGAAGACTGGAGGGTGAATCAGAAGAAGTAGACGAAGGAGAAGGGGAAGGTGAAGTCTGGAGGGTGAATCAGAAGAAGTAGAAGAAGGAGAAGGAGAAGGTGATGTCTGGAGGGTGAATCAGAAGATGCAGAAGAAGGAGAAGGAGAAGGTGAAGTCTGGAGGGTGAATCAGAAGAAGCAGAAGAAGGAGAAGGAGAAGATGAAGTCTGGAGGGTGAATCAGAAGAAGTAGAAGAAGGAGAAGGAGAAGGTGAGGTCTGGAGGGTGAATCAGAAGAAGCAGAAGAAGGAGAAGGAGAAGATGAAGTCTGGAGGGTGAATCAGAAGAAGCAGAAGAAGGAGAAGGAGAAGGTGAAGTCTGGAGGGTGAATCAGAAGAAGTAGAAGAAGGAGAAGGAGAAGGTGAAGTCTGGAGGGTGAATCAGAAGAAGCAGAAGAAGGAGAAGGAGAAGGTGAAGTCTGGAGGGTGAATCAGAAGAAGCAGAAGAAGGAGAAGGAGAAGGTGAAGTCTGGAGGGTGAATCAGAAGAAGTAGAAGAAGGAGAAGGAGAAGGTGAAGTCTGGAGGGTGAATCAGAAGAAGCAGAAGAAGGAGAAGGAGAAGGTGAAGTCTGGAGGGTGAATCAGAAGAAGCAGAAGAAGGAGAAGGAGAAGGTGAAGACTGGAGTGTGAATCAGAAGAAGTAGAAGAAGGAGAAGGAGAAGGTGAAGTCTGGAGGGTGTATCAGAAGAAGTAGAATAAGGAGAAGGGGAAGGTGAAGTCTGGAGGGTGAATCAGAAGAGGCAGAAGAAGGAGAAGTAGAAGATGAAGTCTGGAGCGTGAATCAGAAGAAGCAGAAGAAGGAGAAGGAGAAGGTGAGGTCTGGAGGGTGAATCAGAAGAAGCAGAAGAAGGAGAAGGAGAAGGTGAAGTCTGGAGGGTGAATCAGAAGAAGCAGAAGAAGGAGAAGGAGAAGGTGAAGTCTGGAGGGTGAATCAGAAGAAGCAGAAGAAGGAGAAGGAGAAGGTGAAGTCAGGAGGGTGAATCAGAAGAAGCAGAAGAAGGAGAAGGAGAAGGTGAAGTTAGGAGGGTGAATCAGAAGAAGCAGAAGAAGGAGAAGGAGAAGGTGAAGACAGGGGGGTGAAGCAGAAGAAGTAGAAGAAGGAGAAGGAGAAGGTGAAGTCAGGAGGGTGATGCAGAAGAAGCAGAAGAAGGAGAAGGAGAAGGTGAAGTCAGGAGGGTGAAGCAGAAGAAGCAGAAGAAGGAGATGGAGACGGTGAAGTCTGGAGGGCGCAGCAGAAGAAGCAGAAGAAGGAGAAGGTGAAGTCCTAAGGGTGAAGCAGAAGAACCAGAAGAAGGAGAAGGAGAAGGTGAAGTCTGGAGGGTGAATCAGAAGAAGTAGAAGAAGGAGAAGGAGAAGGTGAAGTCAGGAGGGTGAAGCAGAAGAAGCAGAAGAAGGAGAAGGAGAAGGTGAAGTCTGGAGGGTGAATCAGAAGAAGCAGAAGAAGGAGAAGGAGAAGGTGAAGTCTGGAGGGTGAATCAGAAGAAGCAGAATAAGGAGAAGGAGAAGGTGAAGTCTGGAGGGTGAATCAGAAGAAGCAGAAGAAGGAGAAGGAGAAGGTGAAGTCTGGAGGGTGAATCAGAAGAAGGAGAAGAAGGAGAAGGAGAAGGTGAAGTCTGGAGGGTGAAGCAGAAGAAGTAGAAGAAGGAGAAGGAGAAGGTGAAGTCAGGAGGGTGAATCAGAAGAAGTAGAAGAAGGAGAATTAGAAGGTGAAGTCAGGAGGGTGAATCAGAAGAAGCAGAAGAAGGAGAAGGAGAAGGTGAAGTCTGGAGGGTGAATCAGAAGAATCAGAAGAAGGAGAAGGAGATGGTGAAGTCTAGAGGGTGAATCAGAAGAAGCAGAAGAAAGAGAAGGAGAAGGTGAAGTCTGGAGGGTGAAGCAGAAGAAGCAGAAGAAGGAGAAGGAGAAGGTGAAGACTGGAGGGTGAATCAGAAGAAGTAGACGAAGGAGAAGGAGAAGGTGAAGTCTGGAGGGTGAATCAGAAGAAGTAGAAGAAGGAGAAGGAGAAGGTGATGTCTGGAGGGTGAATCAGAAGATGCAGAAGAAGGAGAAGGAGAAGGTGAAGTCTGGAGGGTGAATCAGAAGAAGCAGAAGAAGGAGAAGGAGAAGATGAAGTCTGGAGGGTGAATCAGAAGAAGTAGAAGAAGGAGAAGGAGAAGGTGAGGTCTGGAGGGTGAATCAGAAGAAGCAGAAGAAGGAGAAGGAGAAGATGAAGTCTGGAGGGTGAATCAGAAGAAGCAGAAGAAGGAGAAGGAGAAGGTGAAGTCTGGAGGGTGAATCAGAAGAAGTAGAAGAAGGAGAAGGAGAAGGTGAAGTCTGGAGGGTGAATCAGAAGAAGCAGAAGAAGGAGAAGGAGAAGGTGAAGTCTGGAGGGTGAATCAGAAGAAGCAGAAGAAGGAGAAGGAGAAGGTGAAGTCTGGAGGGTGAATCAGAAGAAGTAGAAGAAGGAGAAGGAGAAGTTGAAGTCAGGAGGGTGAAGCAGAAGAAGCAGAAGAAGGAGAAGGAGAAGGTGAAGTCTGGAGGGTGAAGCAGAAGAAGTAGAAGAAGGAGAAGGAGAAGGTGAAGTCAGGAGGGTGAATCAGAAGAAGTAGAAGAAGGAGAATTAGAAGGTGAAGTCAGGAGGGTGAATCAGAAGAAGCAGAAGAAGGAGAAGGAGAAGGTGAAGTCTGGAGGGTGAATCAGAAGAATCAGAAGAAGGAGAAGGAGATGGTGAAGTCTAGAGGGTGAATCAGAAGAAGCAGAAGAAAGAGAAGGAGAAGGTGAAGTCTGGAGGGTGAAGCAGAAGAAGCAGGAGAAGGAGAAGGTGAAGACTGGAGGGTGAATCAGAAGAAGTAGACGAAGGAGAAGGGGAAGGTGAAGTCTGGAGGGTGAATCAGAAGAAGTAGAAGAAGGAGAAGGAGAAGGTGATGTCTGGAGGGTGAATCAGAAGATGCAGAAGAAGGAGAAGGAGAAGGTGAAGTCTGGAGGGTGAATCAGAAGAAGCAGAAGAAGGAGAAGGAGAAGATGAAGTCTGGAGGGTGAATCAGAAGAAGTAGAAGAAGGAGAAGGAGAAGGTGAGGTCTGGAGGGTGAATCAGAAGAAGCAGAAGAAGGAGAAGGAGAAGATGAAGTCTGGAGGGTGAATCAGAAGAAGCAGAAGAAGGAGAAGGAGAAGGTGAAGTCTGGAGGGTGAATCAGAAGAAGTAGAAGAAGGAGAAGGAGAAGGTGAAGTCTGGAGGGTGAATCAGAAGAAGCAGAAGAAGGAGAAGGAGAAGGTGAAGTCTGGAGGGTGAATCAGAAGAAGCAGAAGAAGGAGAAGGAGAAGGTGAAGTCTGGAGGGTGAATCAGAAGAAGTAGAAGAAGGAGAAGGAGAAGGTGAAGTCTGGAGGGTGAATCAGAAGAAGCAGAAGAAGGAGAAGGAGAAGGTGAAGTCTGGAGGGTGAATCAGAAGAAGCAGAAGAAGGAGAAGGAGAAGGTGAAGACTGGAGTGTGAATCAGAAGAAGTAGAAGAAGGAGAAGGAGAAGGTGAAGTCTGGAGGGTGTATCAGAAGAAGTAGAATAAGGAGAAGGGGAAGGTGAAGTCTGGAGGGTGAATCAGAAGAGGCAGAAGAAGGAGAAGTAGAAGATGAAGTCTGGAGCGTGAATCAGAAGAAGCAGAAGAAGGAGAAGGAGAAGGTGAAGACTGGAGGGTGAATCAGAAGAAGTAGACGAAGGAGAAGGAGAAGGTGAAGTCTGGAGGGTGAATCAGAAGAAGTAGAAGAAGGAGAAGGAGAAGGTGATGTCTGGAGGGTGAATCAGAAGATGCAGAAGAAGGAGAAGGAGAAGGTGAAGTCTGGAGGGTGAATCAGAAGAAGCAGAAGAAGGAGAAGGAGAAGATGAAGTCTGGAGGGTGAATCAGAAGAAGTAGAAGAAGGAGAAGGAGAAGGTGAGGTCTGGAGGGTGAATCAGAAGAAGCAGAAGAAGGAGAAGGAGAAGATGAAGTCTGGAGGGTGAATCAGAAGAAGCAGAAGAAGGAGAAGGAGAAGGTGAAGTCTGGAGGGTGAATCAGAAGAAGTAGAAGAAGGAGAAGGAGAAGGTGAAGTCTGGAGGGTGAATCAGAAGAAGCAGAAGAAGGAGAAGGAGAAGGTGAAGTCTGGAGGGTGAATCAGAAGAAGCAGAAGAAGGAGAAGGAGAAGGTGAAGTCTGGAGGGTGAATCAGAAGAAGTAGAAGAAGGAGAAGGAGAAGTTGAAGTCAGGAGGGTGAAGCAGAAGAAGCAGAAGAAGGAGAAGGAGAAGGTGAAGTCTGGAGGGTGAAGCAGAAGAAGTAGAAGAAGGAGAAGGAGAAGGTGAAGTCAGGAGGGTGAATCAGAAGAAGTAGAAGAAGGAGAATTAGAAGGTGAAGTCAGGAGGGTGAATCAGAAGAAGCAGAAGAAGGAGAAGGAGAAGGTGAAGTCTGGAGGGTGAATCAGAAGAATCAGAAGAAGGAGAAGGAGATGGTGAAGTCTAGAGGGTGAATCAGAAGAAGCAGAAGAAAGAGAAGGAGAAGGTGAAGTCTGGAGGGTGAAGCAGAAGAAGCAGGAGAAGGAGAAGGTGAAGACTGGAGGGTGAATCAGAAGAAGTAGACGAAGGAGAAGGGGAAGGTGAAGTCTGGAGGGTGAATCAGAAGAAGTAGAAGAAGGAGAAGGAGAAGGTTGATGTCTGGAGGGTGAATCAGAAGATGCAGAAGAAGGAGAAGGAGAAGGTGAAGTCTGGAGGGTGAATCAGAAGAAGCAGAAGAAGGAGAAGGAGAAGATGAAGTCTGGAGGGTGAATCAGAAGAAGTAGAAGAAGGAGAAGGAGAAGGTGAGGTCTGGAGGGTGAATCAGAAGAAGCAGAAGAAGGAGAAGGAGAAGATGAAGTCTGGAGGGTGAATCAGAAGAAGCAGAAGAAGGAGAAGGAGAAGGTGAAGTCTGAGGGTGAATCAGAAGAAGTAGAAGAAGGAGAAGGAGAAGGTGAAGTCTGGAGGGTGAATCAGAAGAAGCAGAAGAAGGAGAAGGAGAAGGTGAAGTCTGGAGGGTGAATCAGAAGAAGCAGAAGAAGGAGAAGGAGAAGGTGAAGTCTGGAGGGTGAATCAGAAGAAGTAGAAGAAGGAGAAGGAGAAGGTGAAGTCTGGAGGGTGAATCAGAAGAAGCAGAAGAAGGAGAAGGAGAAGGTGAAGTCTGGAGGGTGAATCAGAAGAAGCAGAAGAAGGAGAAGGAGAAGGTGAAGACTGGAGTGTGAATCAGAAGAAGTAGAAGAAGGAGAAGGAGAAGGTGAAGTCTGGAGGGTGTATCAGAAGAAGTAGAATAAGGAGAAGGGGGAAGGTGAAGTCTGGAGGGTGAATCAGAAGAGGCAGAAGAAGGAGAAGTAGAAGATGAAGTCTGGAGCGTGAATCAGAAGAAGCAGAAGAAGGAGAAGGAGAAGGTGAGGTCTGGAGGGTGAATCAGAAGAAGCAGAAGAAGGAGAAGGAGAAGGTGAAGTCTGGAGGGTGAATCAGAAGAAGCAGAAGAAGGAGAAGGAGAAGGTGAAGTCTGGAGGGTGAATCAGAAGAAGCAGAAGAAGGAGAAGGAGAAGGTGAAGTCAGGAGGGTGAATCAGAAGAAGCAGAAGAAGGAGAAGGAGAAGGTGAAGTTAGGAGGGTGAATCAGAAGAAGCAGAAGAAGGAGAAGGAGAAGGTGAAGACAGGGGGGTGAAGCAGAAGAAGTAGAAGAAGGAGAAGGAGAAGGTGAAGTCAGGAGGGTGATGCAGAAGAAGCAGAAGAAGGAGAAGGAGAAGGTGAAGTCAGGAGGGTGAAGCAGAAGAAGCAGAAGAAGGAGATGGAGACGGTGAAGTCTGGAGGGCGCAGCAGAAGAAGCAGAAGAAGGAGAAGGTGAAGTCCTAAGGGTGAAGCAGAAGAACCAGAAGAAGGAGAAGGAGAAGGTGAAGTCTGGAGGGTGAATCAGAAGAAGTAGAAGAAGGAGAAGGAGAAGGTGAAGTCAGGAGGGTGAAGCAGAAGAAGCAGAAGAAGGAGAAGGAGAAGGTGAAGTCTGGAGGGTGAATCAGAAGAAGCAGAAGAAGGAGAAGGAGAAGGTGAAGTCTGGAGGGTGAATCAGAAGAAGCAGAATAAGGAGAAGGAGAAGGTGAAGTCTGGAGGGTGAATCAGAAGAAGCAGAAGAAGGAGAAGGAGAAGGTGAAGTCTGGAGGGTGAATCAGAAGAAGGAGAAGAAGGAGAAGGAGAAGGTGAAGTCTGGAGGGTGAAGCAGAAGAAGTAGAAGAAGGAGAAGGAGAAGGTGAAGTCAGGAGGGTGTATCAGAAGAAGTAGAAGAAGGAGAATTAGAAGGTGAAGTCAGGAGGGTGAATCAGAAGAAGCAGAAGAAGGAGAAGGAGAAGGTGAAGTCTGGAGGGTGAATCAGAAGAATCAGAAGAAGGAGAAGGAGATGGTGAAGTCTAGAGGGTGAATCAGAAGAAGCAGAAGAAAGAGAAGGAGAAGGTGAAGTCTGGAGGGTGAAGCAGAAGAAGCAGAAGAAGGAGAAGGAGAAGGTGAAGACTGGAGGGTGAATCAGAAGAAGTAGACGAAGGAGAAGGAGAAGGTGAAGTCTGGAGGGTGAATCAGAAGAAGTAGAAGAAGGAGAAGGAGAAGGTGATGTCTGGAGGGTGAATCAGAAGATGCAGAAGAAGGAGAAGGAGAAGGTGAAGTCTGGAGGGTGAATCAGAAGAAGCAGAAGAAGGAGAAGGAGAAGATGAAGTCTGGAGGGTGAATCAGAAGAAGTAGAAGAAGGAGAAGGAGAAGGTGAGGTCTGGAGGGTGAATCAGAAGAAGCAGAAGAAGGAGAAGGAGAAGATGAAGTCTGGAGGGTGAATCAGAAGAAGCAGAAGAAGGAGAAGGAGAAGGTGAAGTCTGGAGGGTGAATCAGAAGAAGTAGAAGAAGGAGAAGGAGAAGGTGAAGTCTGGAGGGTGAATCAGAAGAAGCAGAAGAAGGAGAAGGAGAAGGTGAAGTCTGGAGGGTGAATCAGAAGAAGCAGAAACAGGAGAAGGAGAAGGTGAAGTCTGGAGGGTGAATCAGAAGAAGTAGAAGAAGGAGAAGGAGAAGGTGAAGTCTGGAGGGTGAATCAGAAGAATCAGAAGAAGGAGAAGGAGAAGGTGAAGTCTGGAGGGTGAATCAGAAGAAGCAGAAGAAAGAGAAGGAGAAGGTGAAGTCTGGAGGGTGAATCAGAAGAAGTAGAAGAAGGAGAAGGAGAAGGTGAAGTCTGGAGGGTGAATCAGAAGAAGCAGAGGAAGGAGAAGGAGAAGGTGAAGTCTGGAGGGTGAATCAGAAGAAACAGAATAAGGAGAAGGAGAAGGTGAAGTCTGGAGGGTGAATCAGAAGAAGCAGAAGAAGGAGAAGGAGAAGGTGAAGTCTGGAGGGTGAATCAGAAGAAGCAGTAGAAGGAGAAGGAGAAGATGAAGTCTGGAGGGTGAATCAGAAGAAGTAGAAGAAGGAGAAGGTGAAGTCTGGAGGGTGAATCAGAAGTAGTAGAAGAAGGAGAAGGAGAAGGTGAAGTCTGGACGGTGAATCAGAAGAAACAGAAGAAGGAGAAGGAGAAGGTGAAGTCTGGAGGGTGAATCAGAAGAAGTAGAAGAAGGAGAAGGAGAAGGTGTAGTCTGGAGGGAGAATCAGAAGAAGTAGACGTAGGAGAAGGAGAAGGTGAAGTCTGGCGGGTGAATCAGAAGAAGCAGAAGAAGGAAATGGAGAAGGTGAAGTCTGGAGGGTGAATCAGAAGAAGTAGAAAAAGGAGAAGGAGAAGGTGAAGTCTGGAGGGTGAATCAGAAGAAGCAGAAGAAGGAGAAGGAGAAGGTGAAGTCTGGAGGGTGAATCAGAAGAAGCAGAAGAAGGAGAAGGAGAAGGAGAAGTCTGGAGGGTGAATCAGAAGAAGCAGAAGAAGGAGAAGGAGAAGGTGAAGTCTGGAGGGTGAAGCAGAAGAAGTAGAAGAAGGAGAAGGAGAAGGTGAAGCCAGGAGGGTGAATCAGAAGAAGTAGAAGAAGGAGAAGGAGAAGGTGAAGTCAGGAGGGTGAATCAGAAGAAGCAGAAGAAGGAGAAGGAGAAGGTGAAGTCTGGAGGGTGAATCAGAAGAATCAGAAGAAGGAGAAGGAGAAGGTGAAGTCTGGAGGGTGAATCAGAAGAAGCAGAAGAAGGAGAAGGAGAAGGTGAAGTCTGGAGGGTGAATCAGAAGAAGCAGAAGAAGGAGAAGGAGAAGGTGAAGTCAGGAGGGTGAATCAGAAGAAGCAGAAGACGGAGAAGGAGAAGGTGATGTCAGCGGGATGAAGCAGAAGAAGTAGAAGAAGGAGAAGGAGAAGGTGAAGTCAGGACGGTGAAGCAGAAGAAGCAGAAGAAGGAGAAGGAGAATGTGAAGTCTGGAGGGTGAATCAGAATAAGTAGAAGAAGGAGAAGGAGAAGGTCAAGTCTGGAGTGTGAATCAGAAGAAGTAGAAGAAGGAGAAGGAGAAGGTGAAGTCTGGAGGGTGAAGCAGAAGAAGTAGAAGAAGGAGAAGGAGAAGTTGAAGTCAGGAGGGTGAATCAGAAGAAGTAGAAGAAGGAGAAGCAGAAGGTGAATTCAGGAGGGTGAATCAGAAGAAGCAGAAGAAGGAGAAGGAGAAGGTGAAGTCTGGAGGGTGAATCAGAAGAAGCAGAATAAGGAGAAGGAGAAGGTGAAGTCTGGAGGGTGAATCAGAAGAAGCAGAAAAAGGAGAAGGAGAAGGTGAAGTCTGAAGGGTGAATCAGAAGAAGTAGAAGAAGGAGAAGGAGAAGGTGAAGTCTGGAGGGTGAAGCAGAAGAAGTAGAAGAAGGAGAAGGAGAAGGTGAAGTCAGGAGGGTGAATCAGAAGAAGTAGAAGAAGGAGAAGGAGAAGGTGAAGTCAGGAGGGTGAATCATAAGAAGCAGAAAAAGGAGAAGGAGAAGGTGAAGTCTGGAGGGTGAATCAGAAGAATCAGAAGAAGGAGAAGGAGAAGGTGAAGTCTGGAGGGTGAATCAGAAGAAGCAGAAGAAAGAGAAGGAGAAGGTGAAGTCTGGAGGGTGAAGCAGAAGAAACAGAAGAAGGAGAAGGAGAAGGTGAAGACTGGAGGGTGAATCAGAAGAAGTAGAAGAAGGAGAAGGAGAAGGTGAAGTCTGGAGGGTGAATCAGAAGAAGTAGAAGAAGGAGAAGGAGAAGGTGAAGTCTGGAGGGTGAATCAGAAGAAGCAGAAGAAGGAGAAGGAGAAGGTGAAGTCTGGAGGGTGAATCAGAAGAAGCAGAAGAAGGAGAAGGAGAAGATGAAGTCTGGAGGGTGAATCAGAAGAAGTAGAAGAAGGAGAAGGAGAAGGTGAGGTCTGGAGGGTGAATCAGAAGCAGCAGAAGAAGGAGAAGGAGAAGGTGAAGTCTGGAGGGTGAATCAGAAGAAGCAGAAGAAGGAGAAGGAGAAGGTGAAGTCTGGAGGGTGAATCAGAAGAAGCAGAAGAAGGAGAAGGAGAAGGTGAAGTCAGGAGGGTGAATCAGAAGAAGCAGAAGAAGGAGAAGGAGAAGATGAAGTTAGGAGGGTGAATCAGAAGAAGCAGAAGAAGGAGAAGGAGCAGGTGATGTCAGGGGGATGAAGCAGAAGAAGTAGAAGAAGGAGAAGGAGAAGGTGAAGTCAGGACGGTGAAGCAGAAGAAGCAGAAGAAGGAGCAGGAGAAGGTGAAGTCTGGAGGGTGAATCAGAAGATGTAGAAGAAGGAGAAGGAGAAGGTCAAGTCTGGAGGGTGAATCAGAAGAAGTAGAAGAAGGAGAAGGAGAAGGTGAAGTCTGGAGGGTGAAGCAGAAGAAGTAGAAGAAGCAGAAGGAGAAGGTGAAGTCAGGAGGGTGAATCAGAAGAAGTAGAAGAAGGAGAAGGAGAAGGTGAAGTCAGGAGGGTGAATCAGAAGAAGCAGAAGAAGGAGAAGAAGAAGGTGAAGTCTGGAGGGTGAATCAGAAGAATCAGAAGAAGAAGAAGGAGAAGGTGAAGTCTGGAGGGTGAATCAGAAGAAGCAGAAGAAAGAGAAGGAGAAGGTGAAGTCTGGAGGGTGAATCAGAAGAAGTAGAAGAAGGAGAAGGAGAAGGTGAAGTCTGGAGTGTGAATCAGAAGAAGCAGAAGAAGGAGAAGGAGAAGGTGAAGTCTGGAGGGTGAATCAGAAGAAGCAGAATAAGGAGAAGGAGAAGGTGAAGTCTGGAGGGTGAATCAGTAGAAGCAGAAGAAGGAGAAGGAGAAGGTGAAGTCTGGAGGGTGAATCAGAAGAAGTAGAAGAAGGAGAAGGAGAAGGTGAAGTCTGGAGGGTGAAGCAGAAGAAGTAGAAGAAGGAGAAGGAGAAGGTGAAGTCAGCAGGGTGAATCAGAAGAAGTAGAAGAAGGAGAAGGAGAAGGTGAAGTCAGGAGGGTGAATCAGAAGAAGCAGAAGAAGGAGAAGGAGAAGGTGAAGTCTGGAGGGTGAATCAGAAGAATCAGAAGAAGGAGAAGGAGAAGGTGAAGTCTGGAGGGTGAATCAGAAGAAGCAGAGGAAAGAGAAGGAGAAGGTGAAGTCTGGAGGGTGAATCAGAAGAAGCAGAATAAGGAGAAGGAGAAGGTGAAGTCTGGAGGGTGAATCAGAAGAAGCAGAATAAGGAGAAGGAGAAGGTGAAGTCTGGACGGTGAATCAGAAGAAGCAGAAGAAGGAGAAGGAGAAGATGAAGTCTGGAGGGTGAAGCAGAAGAAGTAGAAGAAGGAGAAGGAGAAGGTGAAGTCTGGAGGGTGAAGCAGAAGAAGTAGAAGAAGGAGAAGGAGAAGGTGAAGTCAGGAGGGTGAATCAGAAGAAGTAGAAGGAGAAGGAGAAGGTGAAGTCAGGAGGGTGAATCAGAAGAAGCAGAAGAAGGAGAAGGAGAAGGTGAAGTCTGGAGGGTGAATCAGAAGAATCAGAAGAAGGAGAAGGAGAAGGTGAAGTCTGGAGGGTGAATCAGAAGAAGCAGAAGAAAGAGAAGGAGAAGGTGAAGTCTGGAGGGTGAAGCAGAAGAAACAGAAGAAGGAGAAGGAGAAGGTGAAGACTGGAGGGTGAATCAGAAGAAGTAGAAGAAGGAGAAGGAGAAGGTGAAGTCTGGAGGGTGAATCAGAAGAAGTAGAAGAAGGAGAAGGAGAAGGTGAAGTCTGGAGCGTGAATCAGAAGAAGCAGAAGAAGGAGAAGGAGAAGGTGAAGTCTGGAGGGTGAATCAGAAGAAGCAGAAGAAGGAGAAGGAGAAGATGAAGTCTGGAGGGTGAATCAGAAGAAGTAGAAGAAGGAGAAGGAGAAGGTGAAGACTGGAGGGTGAATCAGAAGTAGTAGAAGAAGGAGAAGGAGAAGGTGAAGTCTGGACGGTGAATCAGAAGAAACAGAAGAAGGAGAAGGAGAAGGTGAAGTCTGGAGGGTGAATCAGAAGAAGTAGAAGAAGGAGAAGGAGAAGGTGTAGTCTGGAGGGTGAATCAGAAGAAGTAGACGAAGGAGAAGGAGAAGGTGAAGTCTGGAGGGTGAATCAGAAGAAGCAGAAGAAGGAAATGGAGAAGGTGAAGTCTGGAGGGTGAATCAGAAGAAGTAGAAGAAGGAGAAGGAGAAGGTGAAGTCTGGAGGGTGAAGCAGAAGAAGTAGAAGAAGGAGAAGGAGAAGTTGAAGTCTGGAGGGTGAAGCAGAAGAAGTAGAAGAAGGAGAAGGAGAAGTTGAAGTCAGGAGGGTGAATCAGAAGAAGTAGAAGAAGGAGAAGGAGAAGGTGAAGTCTGGAGGGTGAATCAGAAGAAGTAGAAGAAGGAGAAGGAGAAGGTGTTGTCTGGAGGGTGAATCAGAAGAAGTAGACGAAGGAGAAGGAGAAGGTAAAGTCTGGAGGGTGAATCAGAAGAAGCAGAAGAAGGAGATGGAGAAGGTGAAGTCTGGAGGGTGAATCAGAAGAAGCAGAATAAGGAGAAGGAGAAGGTGAAGTCTGGAGGGTGAATCAGAAGAAGCAGAAAAAAGAGAAGGAGAAGGTGAAGTCTGAAGGGTGAATCAGAAGAAGTAGAAGAAGGAGAAGGAGAAGGTGAAGTCTGGAGGGTGAAGCAGAAGAAGTAGAAGAAGGAGAAGGAGAAGGTGAAGTCAGCAGGGTGAATCAGAAGAAGTAGAAGAAGGAGAAGGAGAAGGTGAAGTCAGGAGGGTGAATCAGAAGAAGCAGAAGAAGGAGAAGGAGAAGGTGAAGTCTGGAGGGTGAATCAGAAGAATCAGAAGAAGGAGAAGGAGAAGGTGAAGTCTGGAGGGTGAATCAGAAGAAGCAGAGGAAAGAGAAGGAGAAGGTGAAGTCTGGAGGGTGAATCAGAAGAAGCAGAATAAGGAGAAGGAGAAGGTGAAGTCTGGAGGGTGAATCAGAAGAAGCAGAATAAGGAGAAGGAGAAGGTGAAGTCTGGACGGTGAATCAGAAGAAGCAGAAGAAGGAGAAGGAGAAGATGAAGTCTGGAGGGTGAAGCAGAAGAAGTAGAAGAAGGAGAAGGAGAAGGTGAAGTCTGGAGGGTGAAGCAGAAGAAGTAGAAGAAGGAGAAGGAGAAGGTGAAGTCAGGAGGGTGAATCAGAAGAAGTAGAAGGAGAAGGAGAAGGTGAAGTCAGGAGGGTGAATCAGAAGAAGCAGAAGAAGGAGAAGGAGAAGGTGAAGTCTGGAGGGTGAATCAGAAGAATCAGAAGAAGGAGAAGGAGAAGGTGAAGTCTGGAGGGTGAATCAGAAGAAGCAGAAGAAAGAGAAGGAGAAGGTGAAGTCTGGAGGGTGAAGCAGAAGAAACAGAAGAAGGAGAAGGAGAAGGTGAAGACTGGAGGGTGAATCAGAAGAAGTAGAAGAAGGAGAAGGAGAAGGTGAAGTCTGGAGGGTGAATCAGAAGAAGTAGAAGAAGGAGAAGGAGAAGGTGAAGTCTGGAGCGTGAATCAGAAGAAGCAGAAGAAGGAGAAGGAGAAGGTGAAGTCTGGAGGGTGAATCAGAAGAAGCAGAAGAAGGAGAAGGAGAAGATGAAGTCTGGAGGGTGAATCAGAAGAAGTAGAAGAAGGAGAAGGAGAAGGTGAAGACTGGAGGGTGAATCAGAAGTAGTAGAAGAAGGAGAAGGAGAAGGTGAAGTCTGGACGGTGAATCAGAAGAAACAGAAGAAGGAGAAGGAGAAGGTGAAGTCTGGAGGGTGAATCAGAAGAAGTAGAAGAAGGAGAAGGAGAAGGTGTAGTCTGGAGGGTGAATCAGAAGAAGTAGACGAAGGAGAAGGAGAAGGTGAAGTCTGGAGGGTGAATCAGAAGAAGCAGAAGAAGGAAATGGAGAAGGTGAAGTCTGGAGGGTGAATCAGAAGAAGTAGAAGAAGGAGAAGGAGAAGGTGAAGTCTGGAGGGTGAATCAGAAGAAGCAGAAGAAGGAGAAGGAGAAGGTGAAGTCTGGAGGGTGAATCAGAAGAAGCAGAAGAAGGAGAAGGAGAAGGAGAAGTCTGGAGAGTGAATCAGAAGAAGCAGAAGAAGGAGAAGGAGAAGGTGAAGTCTGGAGGGTGAAGCAGAAGAAGTAGAAGAAGGAGAAGGAGAAGGTGAAGTCAGGAGGGTGAATCAGAAGAAACAGAAGAAGGAGAAGGAGAAGGTGAAGTCTGGAGGGTGAATCAGAAGAATCAGAAGAAGGAGAAGGAGAAGGTGAAGTCTGGAGGGTGAATCAGAAGAAGCAGAAGAAGGAGAAGGAGAAGGTGAAGTCTGGAGGGTGAATCAGAAGAAGCAGAAGAAGGAGAAGGAGAAGGTGAAGTCAGGAGGGTGAATCAGAAGAAGCAGAAGACGGAGAAGGAGAAGGTGAAGTTAGGAGGGTGAATCAGAAGAAGCAGAAGAAGGAGAAGGAGAAGGTGAAGTCAGGACGGTGAAGCAGAAGAAGCAAAAGAAGGAGAAGGAGAATGTGAAGTCTGGAGGGTGAATCAGAATAAGTAGAATAAGGAGAAGGAGAAGGTCAAGTCTGGAGGGTGAATCAGAAGAAGTAGAAGAAGGAGAAGGAGAAGGTGAAGTCTGGAGGGTGAAGCAGAAGAAGTAGAAGAAGGAGAAGGAGAAGTTGAAGTCTGGAGGGTGAAGCAGAAGAAGTAGAAGAAGGAGAAGGAGAAGTTGAAGTCAGGAGGGTGAATCAGAAGAAGTAGAAGAAGGAGAAGGAGAAGGTGAAGTCTGGAGGGTGAATCAGAAGAAGTAGAAGAAGGAGAAGGAGAAGGTGTTGTCTGGAGGGTGAATCAGAAGAAGTAGACGAAGGAGAAGGAGAAGGTAAAGTCTGGAGGGTGAATCAGAAGAAGCAGAAGAAGGAGATGGAGAAGGTGAAGTCTGGAGGGTGAATCAGAAGAAGCAGAATAAGGAGAAGGAGAAGGTGAAGTCTGGAGGGTGAATCAGAAGAAGCAGAAAAAGGAGAAGGAGAAGGTGAAGTCTGAAGGGTGAATCAGAAGAAGTAGAAGAAGGAGAAGGAGAAGGTGAAGTCTGGAGGGTGAAGCAGAAGAAGTAGAAGAAGGAGAAGGAGAAGGTGAAGTCAGGAGGGTGAATCAGAAGAAGTAGAAGAAGGAGAAGGAGAAGGTGAAGTCAGGAGGGTGAATCAGAAGAAGCAGAAGAAGGAGAAGGAGAAGGTGAAGTCTGGAGGGTGAATCAGAAGAATCAGAAGAAGGAGAAGGAGAAGGTGAAGTCTGGAGGGTGAATCAGAAGATGCAGAAGAAAGAGAAGGAGAAGGTGAAGTCTGGAGGGTGAAGCAGAAGAAACAGAAGAAGGAGAAGGAGAAGGTGAAGACTGGAGGGTGAATCAGAAGAAGTAGAAGAAGGAGAAGGAGAAGGTGAAGTCTGGAGGGTGAATCAGAAGAAGTAGAAGAAGGAGAAGGAACAGATGAAGTCTGGAGGGTGAATCAGAAGAAGTAGAAGAAGGAGAAGGAGAAGGTGAGGTCTGGAGGGTGAATCAGAAGAAGCAGAAGAAGGAGAAGGAGAAGGTGAAGTCTGGAGGGTGAATCAGAAGAAGCAGAAGAAGGAGAAGGAGCAGGTGATGTCAGGGGGATGAAGCAGAAGAAGTAGAAGAAGGAGAAGGAGAAGGTGAAGTCAGGACGGTGAAGCAGAAGAAGCAGAAGAAGGAGAAGGAGAAGGTGAAGTCTGGAGGGTGAATCAGAAGAAGTAGAAGAAGGAGAAGGAGAAGGTCAAGTCTGGAGGGTGAATCAGAAGAAGTAGAAGAAGGAGAAGGAGAAGGTGAAGTCTGGAGGGTGATCAGAAGAAGTAGAAGAAGGAGAAGGAGAAGGTGAAGTCAGGAGGGTGAATCAGAAGAAGTAGAAGAAGGAGAAGGAGAAGGTGAAGTCAGGAGGGTGAATCAGAAGAAGCAGAAGAAGGAGAAGAAGAAGGTGAAGTCTGGAGGGTGAATCAGAAGAATCAGAAGAAGGAGAAGGAGAAGGTGAAGTCTGGAGGGTGAATCAGATGAAGCAGAAGAAAGAGAAGGAGAAGGTGAAGTCTGGAGGGTGAATCAGAAGAAGTAGAAGAAGGAGAAGGAGAAGGTGAAGTCTGGAGTGTGAATCAGAAGAAGCAGAAGAAGGAGAAGGAGAAGGTGAAGTCTGGAGGGTGAATCAGAAGAAGCAGAAGAAGGAGAAGGAGAAGGTGAAGTCTGGAGGGTGAATCAGAAGAATCAGAAGAAGGAGAAGGAGAAGGTGAAGTCTGGAGGGTGAATCAGAAGAAGCAGAGGAAAGAGAAGGAGAAGGTGAAGTCTGGAGGGTGAATCAGAAGAAGCAGAATAAGGAGAAGGAGAAGGTGAAGTCTGGAGGGTGAATCAGAAGAAGCAGAATAAGGAGAAGGAGAAGGTGAAGTCTGGACGGTGAATCAGAAGAAGCAGAAGAAGGAGAAGGAGAAGTTGAAGTCTGGAGGGTGAATCAGAAGAAGCAGAATAAGGAGAAGGAGAAGGTGAAGTCTGGAGGGTGAATCAGTAGAAGCAGAAGAAGGGGAAGGAGAAGGTGAAGTCTGGAGGGTGAATCAGAAGAAGTAGAAGAAGGAGAAGGAGAAGGTGAAGTCTGGAGGGTGAAGCAGAAGAAGTAGAAGAAGGAGAAGGAGAAGGTGAAGTCAGCAGGGTGAATCAGAAGAAGTAGAAGAAGGAGAAGGAGAAGGTGAAGTCAGGAGGGTGAATCAGAAGAAGCAGAAGAAGGAGAAGGAGAAGGTGAAGTCTGGAGGGTGAATCAGAAGAATCAGAAGAAGGAGAAGGAGAAGGTGAAGTCTGGAGGGTGAATCAGAAGAAGCAGAGGAAAGAGAAGGAGAAGGTGAAGTCTGGAGGGTGAATCAGAAGAAGCAGAATAAGGAGAAGGAGAAGGTGAAGTCTGGAGGGTGAATCAGAAGAAGCAGAATAAGGAGAAGGAGAAGGTGAAGTCTGGACGGTGAATCAGAAGAAGCAGAAGAAGGAGAAGGAGAAGATGAAGTCTGGAGGGTGAAGCAGAAGAAGTAGAAGAAGGAGAAGGAGAAGGTGAAGTCTGGAGGGTGAAGCAGAAGAAGTAGAAGAAGGAGAAGGAGAAGGTGAAGTCAGGAGGGTGAATCAGAAGAAGTAGAAGGAGAAGGAGAAGGTGAAGTCAGGAGGGTGAATCAGAAGAAGCAGAAGAAGGAGAAGGAGAAGGTGAAGTCTGGAGGGTGAATCAGAAGAATCAGAAGAAGGAGAAGGAGAAGGTGAAGTCTGGAGGGTGAATCAGAAGAAGCAGAAGAAAGAGAAGGAGAAGGTGAAGTCTGGAGGGTGAAGCAGAAGAAACAGAAGAAGGAGAAGGAGAAGGTGAAGACTGGAGGGTGAATCAGAAGAAGTAGAAGAAGGAGAAGGAGAAGGTGAAGTCTGGAGGGTGAATCAGAAGAAGTAGAAGAAGGAGAAGGAGAAGGTGAAGTCTGGAGCGTGAATCAGAAGAAGCAGAAGAAGGAGAAGGAGAAGGTGAAGTCTGGAGGGTGAATCAGAAGAAGCAGAAGAAGGAGAAGGAGAAGATGAAGTCTGGAGGGTGAATCAGAAGAAGTAGAAGAAGGAGAAGGAGAAGGTGAAGTCTGGAGGGTGAATCAGAAGTAGTAGAAGAAGGAGAAGGAGAAGGTGAAGTCTGGACGGTGAATCAGAAGAAACAGAAGAAGGAGAAGGAGAAGGTGAAGTCTGGAGGGTGAATCAGAAGAAGTAGAAGAAGGAGAAGGAGAAGGTGTAGTCTGGAGGGTGAATCAGAAGAAGTAGACGAAGGAGAAGGAGAAGGTGAAGTCTGGAGGGTGAATCAGAAGAAGCAGAAGAAGGAAATGGAGAAGGTGAAGTCTGGAGGGTGAATCAGAAGAAGTAGAAGAAGGAGAAGGAGAAGGTGAAGTCTGGAGGGTGAATCAGAAGAAGCAGAAGAAGGAGAAGGAGAAGGTGAAGTCTGGAGGGTGAATCAGAAGAAGCAGAAGAAGGAGAAGGAGAAGGAGAAGTCTGGAGAGTGAATCAGAAGAAGCAGAATAAGGAGAAGGAGAAGGTGAAGTCTGGAGGGTGAAGCAGAAGAAGTAGAAGAAGGAGAAGGAGAAGGTGAAGTCAGGAGGGTGAATCAGATGAAGTAGAAGAAGGAGAAGGAGAAGGTGAAGTCAGGAGGGTGAATCAGAAGAAGCAGAAGAAGGAGAAGGAGAAGGTGAAGTCTGGAGGGTGAATCAGAAGAATCAGAAGAAGGAGAAGGAGAAGGTGAAGTCTGGAGGGTGAATCAGAAGAAGCAGAAGAAGGAGAAGGAGAAGGTGAAGTCTGGAGGGTGAATCAGAAGAAGCAGAAGAAGGAGAAGGAGAAGGTGAAGTCAGGAGGGTGAATCAGAAGAAGCAGAAGACGGAGAAGGAGAAGGTGAAGTTAGGAGGGTGAATCAGAAGAAGCAGAAGAAGGAGAAGGAGAAGGTGAAGTCAGGACGGTGAAGCAGAAGAAGCAGAAGAAGGAGAAGGAGAATGTGAAGTCTGGAGGGTGAATCAGAATAAGTAGAAGAAGGAGAAGGAGAAGGTCAAGTCTGGAGGGTGAATCAGAAGAAGTAGAAGAAGGAGAAGGAGAAGGTGAAGTCTGGAGGGTGAAGCAGAAGAAGTAGAAGAAGGAGAAGGAGAAGTTGAAGTCTGGAGGGTGAAGCAGAAGAAGTAGAAGAAGGAGAAGGAGAAGTTGAAGTCAGGAGGGTGAATCAGAAGAAGTAGAAGAAGGAGAAGGAGAAGGTGAAGTCTGGAGGGTGAATCAGAAGAAGTAGAAGAAGGAGAAGGAGAAGGTGTTGTCTGGAGGGTGAATCAGAAGAAGTAGACGAAGGAGAAGGAGAAGGTAAAGTCTGGAGGGTGAATCAGAAGAAGCAGAAGAAGGAGATGGAGAAGGTGAAGTCTGGAGGGTGAATCAGAAGAAGCAGAATAAGGAGAAGGAGAAGGTGAAGTCTGGAGGGTGAATCAGAAGAAGCAGAAAAAGGAGAAGGAGAAGGTGAAGTCTGAAGGGTGAGTCAGAAGAAGTAGAAGAAGGAGAAGGAGAAGGTGAAGTCTGGAGGGTGAAGCAGAAGAAGTAGAAGAAGGAGAAGGAGAAGGTGAAGTCAGGAGGGTGAATCAGAAGAAGTAGAAGAAGGAGAAGGAGAAGGTGAAGTCAGGAGGGTGAATCAGAAGAAGCAGAAGAAGGAGAAGGAGAAGGTGAAGTCTGGAGGGTGAATCAGAAGAATCAGAAGAAGGAGAAGGAGAAGGTGAAGTCTGGAGGGTGAATCAGAAGAAGCAGAAGAAAGAGAAGGAGAAGGTGAAGTCTGGAGGGTGAAGCAGAAGAAACAGAAGAAGGAGAAGGAGAAGGTGAAGACTGGAGGGTGAATCAGAAGATGTAGAAGAAGGAGAAGGAGAAGGTCAAGTCTGGAGGGTGAATCAGAAGAAGTAGAAGAAGGAGAAGGAACAGATGAAGTCTGGAGGGTGAATCAGAAGAAGTAGAAGAAGGAGAAGGAGAAGGTGAAGTCAGGAGGGTGAATCAGAAGAAGTAGAAGAAGGAGAAGGAGAAGGTGAAGTCAGGAGGGTGAATCAGAAGAAGCAGAAGAAGGAGAAGAAGATGGTGAAGTCTGGAGGGTGAATCAGAAGAATCAGAAGAAGGAGAAGGAGAAGGTGAAGTCTGGAGGGTGAATCAGATGAAGCAGAAGAAAGAGAAGGAGAAGGTGAAGTCTGGAGGGTGAATCAGAAGAAGTAGAAGAAGGAGAAGGAGAAGGTGAAGTCTGGAGTGTGAATCAGAAGAAGCAGAAGAAGGAGAAGGAGAAGGTGAAGTCTGGAGGGTGAATCAGAAGAAGCAGAATAAGGAGAAGGAGAAGGTGAAGTCTGGAGGGTGAATCAGAAGAAGCAGAAGAAGGAGAAGGAGAAGGTGAAGTCTGGAGGGTGAATCAGAAGAAGTAGAAGAAGGAGAAGGAGAAGGTGAAGTCTGGTGGGTGAAGCAGAAGAAGTAGAAGAAGGAGAAGGAGAAGGTGAAGTCAGGAGGGTGAATCAGAAGAAGTAGAAGAAGGAGAAGGAGAAGGTGAAGTCAGGAGGGTGAATCAGAAGAAGCAGAAGAAGGAGAAGGAGAAGGTGAAGTCTGGAGGGTGAATCAGAAGAATCAGAAGAAGGAGAAGGAGAAGGTGAAGTCTGGAGGGTGAATCAGAAGAAGCAGAGGAAGGAGAAGGAGAAGGTGAAGTCTGGAGGGTGAATCAGAAGAAGCAGAATAAGGAGAAGGAGAAGGTGAAGTCTGGAGGGTGAATCAGAAGATGCAGAATAAGGAGAAGGAGAAGGTGAAGTCTGGAGGGTGAATCAGAAGAAGCAGAAGAAGGAGAAGAAGAAGGTGAAGTCTGGAGGGTGAATCAGAAGAATCAGAAGAAGGAGAAGGAGAAGGTGAAGTCTGGAGGGTGAATCAGATGAAGCAGAAGAAAGAGAAGGAGAAGGTGAAGTCTGGAGGGTGAATCAGAAGAAGTAGAAGAAGGAGAAGGAGAAGGTGAAGTCTGGAGTGTGAATCAGAAGAAGCAGAAGAAGGAGAAGGAGAAGGTGAAGTCTGGAGGGTGAATCAGAAGAAGCAGAATAAGGAGAAGGAGAAGGTGAAGTCTGGAGGGTGAATCAGAAGAAGCAGAAGAAGGAGAAGGAGAAGGTGAAGTCTGGAGGGTGAATCAGAAGAAGTAGAAGAAGGAGAAGGAGAAGGTGAAGTCTGGTGGGTGAAGCAGAAGAAGTAGAAGAAGGAGAAGGAGGAGGTGAAGTCAGGAGGGTGAATCAGAAGAAGTAGAAGAAGGAGAAGGAGAAGGTGAAGTCAGGAGGGTGAATCAGAAGAAGCAGAAGAAGGAGAAGGAGAAGGTGAAGTCTGGAGGGTGAATCAGAAGAATCAGAAGAAGGAGAAGGAGAAGGTGAAGTCTGGAGGGTGAATCAGAAGAAGCAGAAGAAGGAGAAGAAGAAGGTGAAGTCTGGAGGGTGAATCAGAAGAATCAGAAGGAGAAGGAGAAGGTGAAGTCTGGAGGGTGAATCAGAAGAAGCAGAAGAAAGAGAAGGAGAAGGTGAAGTCTGGAGGGTGAATCAGAAGAAGTAGAAGAAGGAGAAGGAGAAGGTGAAGTCTGGAGTGTGAATCAGAAGAAGCAGAAGAAGGAGAAGGAGAAGGTGAAGTCTGGAGGGTGAATCAAAAGAAGCAGAATAAGGAGAAGGAGAAGGTGAAGTCTGGAGGGTGAATCAGAAGAAGCAGAAGAAGGAGAAGGAGAAGGTGAAGTCTGGAGGGTGAATCAGAAGAAGTAGAAGAAGGAGAAGGAGAAGGTGAAGTCTGGAGGGTGAAGCAGAAGAAGTAGAAGAAGGAGAAGGAGAAGGTGAAGTCAGCAGGGTGAATCAGAAGAAGTAGAAGAAGGAGAAGGAGAAGGTGAAGTCAGGAGGGTGAATCAGAAGAAGCAGAAGAAGGAGAAGGAGAAGGTGAAGTCTGGAGGGTGAATCAGAAGAATCAGAAGAAGGAGAAGGAGAAGGTGAAGTCTGGAGGGTGAATCAGAAGAAGCAGAGGAAGGAGAAGGAGAAGGTGAAGTCTGGAGGGTGAATCAGAAGAAGCAGAATAAGGAGAAGGAGAAGGTGAAGTCTGGAGGGTGAATCAGAAGAAGCAGAATAAGGAGAAGGAGAAGGTGAAGTCTGGACGGTGAATCAGAAGAAGCAGAAGAAGGAGAAGGAGAAGATGAAGTCTGGAGGGTGAAGCAGAAGAAGTAGAAGAAGGAGAAGGAGAAGGTGAAGTCTGGAGGGTGAAGCAGAAGAAGTAGAAGAAGGAGAAGGAGAAGGTGAAGTCAGGAGGGTGAATCAGAAGAAGTAGAAGGAGAAGGAGAAGGTGAAGTCAGGAGGGTGAATCAGAAGAAGCAGAAGAAGGAGAAGGAGAAGGTGAAGTCTGGAGGGTGAATCAGAAGAATCAGAAGAAGGAGAAGGAGAAGGTGAAGTCTGGAGGGTGAATCAGAAGAAGCAGAAGAAAGAGAAGGAGAAGGTGAAGTCTGGAGGGTGAAGCAGAAGAAACAGAAGAAGGAGAAGGAGAAGGTGAAGACTGGAGGGTGAATCAGAAGAAGTAGAAGAAGGAGAAGGAGAAGGTGAAGTCTGGAGGGTGAATCAGAAGAAGTAGAAGAAGGAGAAGGAGAAGGTGAAGTCTGGAGCGTGAATCAGAAGAAGCAGAAGAAGGAGAAGGAGAAGGTGAAGTCTGGAGGGTGAATCAGAAGAAGCAGAAGAAGGAGAAGGAGAAGATGAAGTCTGGAGGGTGAATCAGAAGAAGTAGAAGAAGGAGAAGGAGAAGGTGAAGTCTGGAGGGTGAATCAGAAGTAGTAGAAGAAGGAGAAGGAGAAGGTGAAGTCTGGACGGTGAATCAGAAGAAACAGAAGAAGGAGAAGGAGAAGGTGAAGTCTGGAGGGTGAATCAGAAGAAGTAGAAAAAGGAGAAGGAGAAGTTGTAGTCTGGAGGGTGAATCAGAAGAAGTAGACGAAGGAGAAGGAGAAGGTGAATTCTGGAGGGTGAATCAGAAGAAGCAGAAGAAGGAAATGGAGAAGTTGAAGTCTGGAGGGTGAATCAGAAGAAGTAGAAGAAGGAGAAGGAGAAGGTGAAGTCTGGAGGGTGAATCAGAAGAAGCAGAAGAAGGAGAAGGAGAAGGTGAAGTCTGGAGGGTGAATCAGAAGAAGCAGAAGAAGGAGAAGGAGAAGGAGAAGTCTGGAGGGTGAATCAGAAGAAGCAGAAGAAGGAGAAGGAGAAGGTGAAGTCTGGAGGGTGAAGCAGAAGAAGTAGAAGAAGGAGAAGGAGAAGGTGAAGTCAGGAGGGTGAATCAGATGAAGTAGAAGAAGGAGAAGGAGAAGGTGAAGTCAGGAGGGTGAATCAGAAGAAGCAGAAGAAGGAGAAGGAGAAGGTGAAGTCTGGAGGGTGAATCAGAAGAATCAGAAGAAGGAGAAGGAGAAGGTGAAGTCTGGAGGGTGAATCAGAAGAAGCAGAAGAAGAAGAAGGAGAAGGTGAAGTCTGGAGGGTGAATCAGACGAAGCAGAAGAAGGAGAAGGAGAAGGTGAAGTCAGGAGGGTGAATCAGAAGAAGCAGAAGACGGAGAAGGAGAAGGTGAAGTTAGGAGGGTGAATCAGAAGAAGCAGAAGAAGGAGAAGGAGCAGGTGATGTCAGCGGGATGAAGCAGAAGAAGTAGAAGAAGGAGAAGGAGAAGGTGAAGTCAGGACGGTGAAGCAGAAGAAGCAGAAGAAGGAGAAGGAGAATGTGAAGTCTGGAGGGTGAATCTGAATAAGTAGAAGAAGGAGAAGGAGAAGGTCAAGTCTGGAGGGTGAATCAGAAGAAGTAGAAGAAGGAGAAGGAGAAGGTGAAGTCTGGAGGGTGAAGCAGAAGAAGTAGAAGAAGGAGAAGGAGAAGTTGAAGTCAGGAGGGTGAATCAGAAGAAGTAGAAGAAGGAGAAGGAGAAGGTGAAGTCAGGAGGGTGAATCAGAAGAAGCAGAAGAAGGAGAAGGAGAAGGTGAAGTCTGGAGGGTGAATCAGAAGAAGTAGAAGAAGGAGAAGGAGAAGGTGTTGTCTGGAGGGTGAATCAGAAGAAGTAGACGAAGGAGAAGGAGAAGGTGAAGTCTGGAGGGTGAATCAGAAGAAGCAGAAGAAGGAGATGGAGAAGGTGAAGTCTGGAGGGTGAATCAGAAGAAGCAGAAAAAGGAGAAGGAGAAGGTGAAGTCTGAAGGGTGAATCAGAAGAAGTAGAAGAAGGAGAAGGAGAAGGTGAAGTCTGGAGGGTGAAGCAGAAGAAGTAGAAGAAGGAGAAGGAGAAGGTGAAGTCAGGAGGGTGAATCAGAAGAAGTAGAAGAAGGAGAAGGAGAAGGTGAAGTCAGGAGGGTGAATCAGAAGAAGCAGAAGAAGGAGAAGGAGAAGGTGAAGTCTGGAGGGTGAATCAGAAGAATCAGAAGAAGGAGAAGTAGAAGGTGAATTCTGGAGGGTGAATCAGAAGAAGCAGAAGAAAGAGAAGGAGAAGGTGAAGTCTGGAGGGTGAAGCAGAAGAAACAGAAGAAGGAGAAGGAGAAGGTGAAGACTGGAGGGTGAATCAGAAGAAGTAGAAGAAGGAGAAGGAGAAGGTGAAGTCTGGAGGGTGAATCAGAAGAAGTAGAAGAAGGAGAAGGAACAGATGAAGTCTGGAGGGTGAATCAGAAGATGTAGAAGAAGGAGAAGGAGAAGGTGAGGTCTGGAGGGTGAATCAGAAGAAGCAGAAGAAGGATAAGGAGAAGGTGAAGTCTGGAGGGTGAATCAGAAGAAGCAGAAGAAGGAGAAGGAGCAGGTGATGTCAGGGGGATGAAGCAGAAGAAGTAGAAGAAGGAGAAGGAGAAGGTGATGTCAGGACGGTGAAGCAGAAGAAGCAGAAGAAGGAGAAGGAGAAGGTGAAGTCTGGAGGGTGAATCAGAAGAAGTAGAAGAAGGAGAAGGAGAGGGTGAAGTCTGGAGGGTGAAGCAGAAGAAGTAGAAGAAGGAGAAGGAGAAGGTGAAGTCAGGAGGGTGAATCAGAAGAAGTAGAAGAAGGAGAAGGAGAAGGTGAAGTCAGGAGGGTGAATCAGAAGAAGCAGAAGAAGGAGAAGAAGAAGGTGAAGTCTGGAGGGTGAATCAGAAGAATCAGAAGAAGGAGAAGGAGAAGGTGAAGTCTGGAGGGTGAATCAGATGAAGCAGAAGAAAGAGAAGGAGAAGGTGAAGTCTGGAGGGTGAATCAGAAGAAGTAGAAGAAGGAGAAGGAGAAGGTGAAGTCTGGAGTGTGAATCAGAAGAAGCAGAAGAAGGAGAAGGAGAAGGTGAAGTCTGGAGGGTGAATCAGAAGAAGCAGAATAAGGAGAAGGAGAAGGTGAAGTCTGGAGGGTGAATCAGAAGAAGCAGAAGAAGGAGAAGGAGAAGGTGAAGTCTGGAGGGTGAATCAGAAGAAGTAGAAGAAGGAGAAGGAGAAGGTGAAGTCTGGTGGGTGAAGCAGAAGAAGTAGAAGAAGGAGAAGGAGAAGGTGAAGTCAGGAGGGTGAATCAGAAGAAGTAGAAGAAGGAGAAGGAGAAGGTGAAGTCAGGAGGGTGAATCAGAAGAAGCAGAAGAAGGAGAAGGAGAAGGTGAAGTCTGGAGGGTGAATCAGAAGAATCAGAAGAAGGAGAAGGAGAAGGTGAAGTCTGGAGGGTGAATCAGAAGAAGCAGAGGAAGGAGAAGGAGAAGGTGAAGTCTGGAGGGTGAATCAGAAGAAGCAGAATAAGGAGAAGGAGAAGGTGAAGTCTGGAGGGTGAATCAGAAGAAGCCGAATAAGGAGAAGGAGAAGGTGAAGTCTGGAGGGTGAATGAGAAGAAGCAGAAGAAGGAGAAGGAGAAGATGAAGTCTGGAGGGTGAATCAGAAGAAGTAGAAGAAGGAGAAGGAGAAGGTGAAGTCTGGAGGGTGAAGCAGAAGAAGTAGAAGAAGGAGAAGGAGAAGGTGAAGTCAGGAGGGTGAATCAGAAGAAGCAGAAGAAGGAGAAGGAGAAGGTGAAGTCTGGAGGGTGAATCAGAAGAATCAGAAGAAGGAGAAGGAGAAGGTGAAGTCTGGAGGGTGAATCAGAAGAAGCAGAAGAAAGAGAAGGAGAAGGTGAAGTCTGGAGGGTGAAGCAGAAGAAACAGAAGAAGGAGAAGGAGAAGGTGAAGACTGGAGGGTGAATCAGAAGAAGTAGAAGAAGGAGAAGGAGAAGGTGAAGTCTGGAGGGTGAATCAGAAGAAGTAGAAGAAGGAGAAGGAGAAGGTGAAGTCTGGAGGGTGAATCAGAAGAAGCAGAAGAAGGAGAAGGAGAAGGTGAAGTCTGGAGGGTGAATCAGAAGAAGCAGAAGAAGGAGAAGGAGAAGATGAAGTCTGGAGGGTGAATCAGAAGAAGTAGAAGAAGGAGAAGGAGAAGGTGAAGTCTGGAGGGTGAATCAGAAGTACTAGAAGAAGGAGAAGGAGAAGGTGAAGTCTGGACGGTGAATCAGAAGAAACAGAAGAAGGAGAAGGAGAAGGTGAAGTCTGGAGGGTGAATCAGAAGAAGTAGAAGAAGGAGAAGGAGGAGGTGTAGTCTGGAGGGTCAATCAGAAGAAGTAGACGAAGGAGAAGGAGAAGGTGAAGTCTGGAGGGTGAATCAGAAGAAGTAGAAGAAGGAGAAGGAGAAGGTGTTGTCTGGAGGGTGAATCAGAAGAAGTAGACGAAGGAGAAGGAGAAGGTGAAGTCTGGAGGGTGAATCAGAAGAAGCAGAAGAAGGAGATGGAGAAGGTGAAGTCTGGAGGGTGAATCAGAAGAAGCAGAAAAAGGAGAAGGAGAAGGTGAAGTCTGAAGGGTGAATCAGAAGAAGTAGAAGAAGGAGAAGGAGAAGGTGAAGTCTGGAGGGTGAAGCAGAAGAAGTAGAAGAAGGAGAAGGAGAAGGTGAAGTCAGGAGGGTGAATCAGAAGAAGTAGAAGAAGGAGAAGGAGAAGGTGAAGTCAGGAGGGTGAATCAGAAGAAGCAGAAGAAGGAGAAGGAGAAGGTGAAGTCTGGAGGGTGAATCAGAAGAATCAGAAGAAGGAGAAGTAGAAGGTGAATTCTGGAGGGTGAATCAGAAGAAGCAGAAGAAAGAGAAGGAGAAGGTGAAGTCTGGAGGGTGAAGCAGAAGAAACAGAAGAAGGAGAAGGAGAAGGTGAAGACTGGAGGGTGAATCAGAAGAAGTAGAAGAAGGAGAAGGAGAAGGTGAAGTCTGGAGGGTGAATCAGAAGAAGTAGAAGAAGGAGAAGGAACAGATGAAGTCTGGAGGGTGAATCAGAAGATGTAGAAGAAGGAGAAGGAGAAGGTGAGGTCTGGAGGGTGAATCAGAAGAAGCAGAAGAAGGATAAGGAGAAGGTGAAGTCTGGAGGGTGAATCAGAAGAAGCAGAAGAAGGAGAAGGAGCAGGTGATGTCAGGGGGATGAAGCAGAAGAAGTAGAAGAAGGAGAAGGAGAAGGTGATGTCAGGACGGTGAAGCAGAAGAAGCAGAAGAAGGAGAAGGAGAAGGTGAAGTCTGGAGGGTGAATCAGAAGAAGTAGAAGAAGGAGAAGGAGAGGGTGAAGTCTGGAGGGTGAAGCAGAAGAAGTAGAAGAAGGAGAAGGAGAAGGTGAAGTCAGGAGGGTGAATCAGAAGAAGTAGAAGAAGGAGAAGGAGAAGGTGAAGTCAGGAGGGTGAATCAGAAGAAGCAGAAGAAGGAGAAGAAGAAGGTGAAGTCTGGAGGGTGAATCAGAAGAATCAGAAGAAGGAGAAGGAGAAGGTGAAGTCTGGAGGGTGAATCAGATGAAGCAGAAGAAAGAGAAGGAGAAGGTGAAGTCTGGAGGGTGAATCAGAAGAAGTAGAAGAAGGAGAAGGAGAAGGTGAAGTCTGGAGTGTGAATCAGAAGAAGCAGAAGAAGGAGAAGGAGAAGGTGAAGTCTGGAGGGTGAATCAGAAGAAGCAGAATAAGGAGAAGGAGAAGGTGAAGTCTGGAGGGTGAATCAGAAGAAGCAGAAGAAGGAGAAGGAGAAGGTGAAGTCTGGAGGGTGAATCAGAAGAAGTAGAAGAAGGAGAAGGAGAAGGTGAAGTCTGGTGGGTGAAGCAGAAGAAGTAGAAGAAGGAGAAGGAGAAGGTGAAGTCAGGAGGGTGAATCAGAAGAAGTAGAAGAAGGAGAAGGAGAAGGTGAAGTCAGGAGGGTGAATCAGAAGAAGCAGAAGAAGGAGAAGGAGAAGGTGAAGTCTGGAGGGTGAATCAGAAGAATCAGAAGAAGGAGAAGGAGAAGGTGAAGTCTGGAGGGTGAATCAGAAGAAGCAGAGGAAGGAGAAGGAGAAGGTGAAGTCTGGAGGGTGAATCAGAAGAAGCAGAATAAGGAGAAGGAGAAGGTGAAGTCTGGAGGGTGAATCAGAAGAAGCCGAATAAGGAGAAGGAGAAGGTGAAGTCTGGAGGGTGAATGAGAAGAAGCAGAAGAAGGAGAAGGAGAAGATGAAGTCTGGAGGGTGAATCAGAAGAAGTAGAAGAAGGAGAAGGAGAAGGTGAAGTCTGGAGGGTGAAGCAGAAGAAGTAGAAGAAGGAGAAGGAGAAGGTGAAGTCAGGAGGGTGAATCAGAAGAAGCAGAAGAAGGAGAAGGAGAAGGTGAAGTCTGGAGGGTGAATCAGAAGAATCAGAAGAAGGAGAAGGAGAAGGTGAAGTCTGGAGGGTGAATCAGAAGAAGCAGAAGAAAGAGAAGGAGAAGGTGAAGTCTGGAGGGTGAAGCAGAAGAAACAGAAGAAGGAGAAGGAGAAGGTGAAGACTGGAGGGTGAATCAGAAGAAGTAGAAGAAGGAGAAGGAGAAGGTGAAGTCTGGAGGGTGAATCAGAAGAAGTAGAAGAAGGAGAAGGAGAAGGTGAAGTCTGGAGGGTGAATCAGAAGAAGCAGAAGAAGGAGAAGGAGAAGGTGAAGTCTGGAGGGTGAATCAGAAGAAGCAGAAGAAGGAGAAGGAGAAGATGAAGTCTGGAGGGTGAATCAGAAGAAGTAGAAGAAGGAGAAGGAGAAGGTGAAGTCTGGAGGGTGAATCAGAAGTACTAGAAGAAGGAGAAGGAGAAGGTGAAGTCTGGACGGTGAATCAGAAGAAACAGAAGAAGGAGAAGGAGAAGGTGAAGTCTGGAGGGTGAATCAGAAGAAGTAGAAGAAGGAGAAGGAGGAGGTGTAGTCTGGAGGGTCAATCAGAAGAAGTAGACGAAGGAGAAGGAGAAGGTGAAGTCTGGAGGGTGAATCAGAAGAAGCAGAAGAAGGAAATGGAGAAGGTGAAGTCTGGAGGGTGAAGCAGAAGAAGGAGAAGGAGAAGGTGAAGTCAGGAGGGTGAATCAGAAGAAGTAGAAGAAGGAGAAGGAGAAGGTGAAGTCAGGACGGTGAAGCAGAAGAAGCAGAAGAAGGAGAAGGAGAAGGTGAAGTCTGGAGGGTGAATCAGAATAAGTAGAAGAAGGAGAAGGAGAATGTGAAGTCTGGAGGGTGAATCAGAAGAAGTAGAAGAAGGAGAAGGAGAAAGTGAAGTCTGGAGGGTGAAGCAGAAGAAGGAGAAGGAGAAGGTGAAGTCAGGAGGGTGAATCAGAAGAAGTAGAAGAAGGAGAAGGAGAAGGTGAAGTCAGGAGGGTGAATCAGAAGAAGCAGAAGAAGGAGAAGGAGAAGGTGAAGTCTGGAGGGTGAATCAGAAGAATCAGAAGAAGGAGAAGGAGAAGGTGAAGTCTGGAGGGTGAATCAGAAGAAGCAGAAGAAAGAGAAGGAGAAGGTGAAGTCTGGAGGGTGAATCGGAAGAAGCAGAAGAAGGAGAAGGAGAAGGTGAAGTCAGGAGGGTGAATCAGAAGAAGCAGAAGAAGGAGAAGGAGAAGGTGAAGTTAGGAGGGTGAATCAGAAGAAGCAGAAGAAGGAGAAGGAGCAGGTGATGTCAGGGGGATGAAGCAGAAGAAGTAGAAGAAGGAGAAGGAGAAGGTGAAGTCAGGACGGTGAAGCAGAAGAAGCAGAAGAAGCAGAAGGAGAAGGTGAAGTCTGGAGGGTGAATCAGAAGAAGTAGAAGAAGGAGAAGGAGAAGGTCAAGTCTGGAGGGTGAATCAGAAGAAGTAGAAGAAGGAGAAGGAGAAGGTGAAGTCTGGAGGGTGAAGCAGAAGAAGTAGAAGAAGGAGAAGGAGAAGGTGAAGTCAGGAGGGTGAATCAGAAGAAGTAGAAGAAGGAGAAGGAGAAGCTGAAGTCAGGAGGGTGAATCAGAAGAAGCAGAAGAAGGAGAAGGAGAAGGTGAAGTCTGGAGGGTGAATCAGAAGAAGCAGAAGAAGGAGAAGGAGAAGATGAAATCTGGAGGGTGAATCAGAAGAAGTAGAAGAAGGAGAAGGAGAAGGTGAGGTCTGGAGGGTGAATCAGAAGAAGTAGAAGAAGGAGAAGGAGAAGGTGAAGTCTGGAGGGTGAATCAGAAGAAGCAGAAGAAGGAGAAGGAGAAGGTGAAGTCCGGAGGGTGAATCAGAAGAAGCAGAAAAGGAGAAGGAGAAGGTGAAGTCTGGAGGGTGAATCAGAAGAAGCAGAAGAAGGAGAAGGAGAAGATGAAATCTGGAGGGTGAATCAGAAGAAGCAGAAGAAAGAGAAGGAGAAGGTGAAGTCTGGAGGGTGAATCAGAAGAAGTAGAAGAAGGAGAAGGAGAAGGTGAAGTCTGGAGGGTGAATCAGAAGAAGCAGCAGAAGGAGAAGGAGAAGGTGAAGTCTGGAGGGTGAATCAGAAGAAGCAGAAGAAGGAGAAGGAGAAGGTGAAGTCTGGAGGGTGAATCAGAAGAAGCAGAAGAAGGAGAAGGAGAAGTTGAAGTCTGGAGGGTGAATCAGAAGAAGCAGAATAAGGAGAAGTGAAGGTGAAGTATGGAGGGTGAATCAGAAGAAGCAGAAGAAGGAGAAGGAGAAGGTGAAGTCTGGAGGGTGAATCAGAAGAAGTAGAAGAAGGAGAAGGAGAAGGTGAAGTCTGGAGGGTGAAGCAGAAGAAGTAGAAGAAGGAGAAGGAGAAGGTGAAGTCAGGAGGGTGAATCAGAAGAAGTAGAAGAAGGAGAAGGAGAAGGTGAAGTCAGGAGGGTGAATCAGAAGAAGCAGAAGAAGGAGAAGGAGAAGGTGAAGTCTGGAGGGTGAATCAGTAGAAGCAGAATCAGGAGAAGGAGAAGGTGAAGTCTGGAGGGTGAATCAGAAGAAGCAGAATAAGGAGAAGGAGAAGGTGAAGTCTGGAGGGTGAATCAGAAGAAGCAGAAGAAGGAGAAGGAGAAGATGAAGTCTGGAGGGTGAATCAGAAGAAGTAGAAGAAGGAGAAGGAGAAGGTGAAGTCTGGAGGGTGAAGCAGAAGAAGTAGAAGAAGGAGAAGGAGAAGGTGAAGTCAGGAGGCTGAATCAGAAGAAGTAGAAGAAGGAGAAGGAGAAGGTGAAGTCAGGAGGGTGAATCAGAAGAAGCAGAAGAAGGAGAAGGAGAAGGTGAAGTCTGGAGGGTGAATCAGAAGAATCAGAAGAAGGAGAAGGAGAAGGTGAAGTCTGGAGGGTGAATCAGAAGAAGCAGAAGAAAGAGAAGGAGAAGGTGAAGTCTGGAGGGTGAAGCAGAAGAAACAGAAGAAGGAGAAGGAGAAGGTGAAGACTGGAGGGTGAATCGGAAGAAGTGGAAGAAGGAGAAGGAGAAGGTGAAGTCTGGAGGGTGAATCAGAAGAAGTAGAAGAAGGAGAAGGAGAAGGTGAAGTCTGGAGGGTGAATCAGAAGAAGCAGAAGAAGGAGAAGGAGAAGGTGAAGTCTGGAGGGTGAATCAGAAGAAGCAGAAGAAGGAGAAGGAGAAGATGAAGTCTGGAGGGTGAATCAGAAGAAGTAGAAGAAGGAGAAGGAGAAGGTGAAGTCTGGAGGGTGAATCAGAAGTAGTAGAAGAAGGAGAAGGAGAAGGTGAAGTCTGGACGGTGAATCAGAAGAAACAGAAGAAGGAGAAGGAGAAGGTGAAGTCTGGAGGGTGAATCAGAAGAAGTAGAAGAAGGAGAAGGAGAAGGTGTAGCCTGGAGGGTGAATCAGAAGAAGTAGACGAAGGAGAAGGAGAAGGTGAAGTCTGGAGGGTGAATCAGAAGAAGCAGAAGAAGGAGATGGAGAAGGTAAAGTGTGGAGGGTGAATCAGAAGAAGTAGAAGAAGGAGATGGAGAAGGTGAAGTCTGGAGGGTGAATCAGAAGAAGCAGAAGAAGGAGAAGGAGAAGGTGAAGTCTGGAGGGTGAATCAGAAGAAGCAGAAGAAGGAGAAGGAGAAGGAGAAGTCTGGAGGGTGAATCAGAAGAAGCAGAATAAGGAGAAGGAGAAGGTGAAGTCTGGAGGGTGAATCAGAAGAAGCAGAAGAAGGAGAAGGAGAAGGTGAAGTCTGGAGGGTGAATCAGAAGAAGTAGAAGAAGGAGAAGGAGAAGGTGAAGTCTGGAGGGTGAATCAGAAGAAGTAGAAGAAGGAGAAGGAGAAGGTGAAGTCTGGAGGTTGAATCAGAAGAAGTAGAAGAAGGAGAAGGAGAAGGTGAAGTCTGGAGGGTGAAGCAGAAGAAGTAGAAGAAGGAGAAGGAGAAGGTGAAGTCAGGAGGGTGAATCAGAAGAAGTAGAAGAAGGAGAAGGAGAAGGTGAAGTCAGGAGGGTGAATCAGAAGAAGCAGAAGAAGGAGAAGGAGAAGGTGAAGTCTGGAGGGTGAATAAGAAGAATCAGAAGAAGGAGAAGGAGAATGTGAAGTCTGGAGGGTGAATCAGAAGAAGCAGAAGAAAGAGAAGGAGATGGTGAAGTCTGGAGGGTGAATCAGAAGAAGTAGAAGAAGGAGAAGGAGAAGGTGAAGTCTGGAGGGTGAATCAGAAGAAGCAGAGGAAGGAGAAGGAGAAGGTGAAGTCTGGAGGGTGAATCAGAAGAAGCAGAAGAAGTAGAAGGAGAAGGTGAAGTCTGGAGGGTGAATCAGAAGAAGCAGAAGAAGGAGAAGGAGAAGGTGAAGTCTGGAGGGTGAATGAGAAGAAGCAGAATAAGGAGAAGGAGAAGGTGAAGTCTGGAGGGTGAATCAGAAGAAGCAGAAGAAGGAGAAGGAGAAGGTGAAGTCTGGAGGGTGAATCAGAAGAAGTAGAAGAAGGAGAAGGAGAAGGTGAAGTCTGGAGGGTGAAGCAGAAGAAGGAGAAGGAGAAGGTGAAGTCAGGAGGGTGAATCAGAAGAAGTAGAAGAAGGAGAAGGAGAAGGTGAAATCAGGAGGGTGAATCAGAAGAAGCAGAAGAAGGAGAAGGAGAAGGTGAAGTCTGTAGGGTGAATCAGAAGAATCAGAAGAAGGAGAAGGAGAAGGTGAAGTCTGGAGGGTGAATCAGAAGAAGCAGAAGAAAGAGAAGGAGAAGGTGAAGTCTGGAGGGTGAAGCAGAAGAAACAGAAGAAGGAGAAGGAGAAGGTGAAGACTGGAGGGTGAATCAGAAGAAGGAGAAGAAGGAGAAGGAGAAGGTGAAGTCTGGAGGGTGAATCAGAAGAAGTAGAAGAAGGAGAAGGAGAAGGTGAAGTCTGGAGGGTGAATCAGAAGAAGCAGAAGAAGGAGAAGGAGAAGGTGAAGTCTGGAGGGTGAATCAGAAGAAGCAGAAGAAGGAGAAGGAGAAGATGAAGTCTGGAGGGTGAATCAGAAGAAGTAGAAGAAGGAGAAGGAGAAGGTGAGGTCTGGAGGGTGAATCAGAAGAAGCAGAAGAAGGAGAAGGAGAAGGTGAAGTCTGGAGGGTGAATCAGAAGAAGCAGAAGAAGGAGAAGGAGAAGGTGAAGTCTGGAGGGTGAATCAGAAGAAACAGAAGAAGGAGAAGGAGAAGGTGAAGTCTGGAGGGTGAATCAGAAGAAGTAGAAGAAGGAGAAGGAGAAGGTATAGTCTGGAGGGTGAATCAGAAGAAGCAGAAGAAGGAGAAGGAGAAGGTGAAGTCTGGAGGGTGAATCAGAAGAAGCAGAAGAAGGAGAAGGAGAAGGTGAAGTCTGGAGGGTGAATCAGAAGAAGCAGAAGAAGGAGAAGGAGATGGTGAAGTCAGGAGGGTGAATCAGAAGAAGCAGAAGAAGGAGAAGGAGAAGGTGAAGTTAGGAGGGTGAATCAGAAGAAGCAGAAGAAGGAGAAGGAGCAGGTGATGTCAGGGGGATGAAGCAGAAGAAGTAGAAGAAGGAGAAGGAGAAGGTGAAGTCAGGACGGTGAAGCAGAAGAAGCAGAAGAAGGAGAAGGAGAAGGTGAAGTCTGGAGGGTGAATCAGAAGAAGTAGAGAAGGAAAAGGAGAAGGTCAAGTCTGGAGGGTGAATCAGAAGAAGTAGAAGAAGGAGAAGGAGAAGGTGAAGTCTGGAGGGTGAAGCAGAAGAAGTAGAAGAAGGAGAAGGAGAAGGTGAAGTCAGGAGGGTGAATCAGAAGAAGTAGAAGAAGGAGAAGGAGAAGGTGAAGTCTGGAGGGTGAATCAGAAGAATCAGAAGAAAGAGAAGGAGAAGGTGAAGTCTGGAGGGTGAATCAGAAGAAGCAGAAGAAAGAGAAGGAGAAGGTGAAGTCTGGAGGGTGAATCAGAAGAAGCAGAAGAAGGAGAAGGAGAAGGTGAAGTCAGGAGGGTGAATCAGAAGAAGCAGAAGAAGGAGAAGGAGAAGGTGAAGTTAGGAGGGTGAATCAGAAGAAGCAGAAGAAGGAGAAGGAGCAGGTGATGTCAGGGGGATGAAGCAGAAGAAGTAGAAGAAGGAGAAGGAGAAGGTGAAGTCAGGACGGTGAAGCAGAAGAAGCAGAAGAAGGAGAAGGAGAAGGTGAAGTCTGGAGGGTGAATCAGAAGAATTAGAAGAAGGAGAAGGAGAAGGTCAAGTCTGGAGGGTGAATCAGAAGAAGTAGAAGAAGGAGAAGGAGAAGGTGAAGTCTGGAGGGTGAAGCAGAAGAAGTAGAAGAAGGAGAAGGAGAAGGTGAAGTCAGGAGGGTGAATCAGAAGAAGTAGAAGAAGGAGAAGGAGAAGGTGAAGTCAGGAGGGTGAATCAGAAGAAGCAGAAGAAGGAGAAGGAGAAGGTGAAGTCTGGAGGGTGAATCAGAAGAAGCAGAAGAAGGAGAAGGAGAAGATGAAATCTGGAGGGTGAATCAGAAGAAGTAGAAGAAGGAGAAGTAGAAGGTGAGGTCTGGAGGGTGAATCAGAAGAAGTAGAAAAAGGAGAAGGAGAAGGTGAAGTCTGGAGGGTGAATCAGAAGAAGCAGAAGAAGGAGAAGGAGAAGGTGAAGTCTGGAGGGTGAATCAGAAGAAGCAGAAAAGGAGAAGGAGAAGGTGAAGTCTGGAGGGTGAATCAGAAGAAGCAGAAGAAGGAGAAGGAGAAGATGAAATCTGGAGGGTGAATCAGAAGAAGCAGAAGAAAGAGAAGGAGAAGGTGAAGTCTGGAGGGTGAATCAGAAGAAGTAGAAGAAGGAGAAGGAGAAGGTGAAGTCTGGAGGGTGAATCAGAAGAAGCAGAAGAAGGAGAAGGAGAAGGTGAAGTCTGGAGGGTGAATCAGAAGAAGCAGAAGAAGGAGAAGGAGAAGGTGAAGTCTGGAGGGTGAATCAGAAGAAGCAGAAGAAGGAGAAGTGAAGGTGAAGTATGGAGGGTGAATCAGAAGAAGCAGAAGAAGGAGAAGGAGAAGTTGAAGTCTGGAGGGTGAATCAGAAGAAGCAGAATAAGGAGAAGTGAAGGTGAAGTATGGAGGGTGAATCAGAAGAAGCAGAAGAAGGAGAAGGAGAAGGTGAAGTCTGGAGGGTGAATCAGAAGAAGTAGAAGAAGGAGAAGGAGAAGGTGAAGTCTGGAGGGTGAAGCAGAAGAAGTAGAAGAAGGAGAAGGAGAAGGTGAAGTCAGGAGGTGAATCAGAAGAAGCAGAAGAAGGAGAAGGGAGAAGGTGAAGTCTGGAGGGTGAATCAGAAGAAGCAGAATCAGGAGAAGGAGAAGGTGAAGTCTGGAGGGTGAATCAGAAGAAGCAGAATAAGGAGAAGGAGAAGGTGAAGTCTGGAGGGTGAATCAGAAGAAGCAGAAGAAGGAGAAGGAGAAGATGAAGTCTGGAGGGTGAATCAGAAGAAGTAGAAGAAGGAGAAGGAGAAGGTGCAGTCTGGAGGGTGAAGCAGAAGAAGTAGAAGAAGGAGAAGGAGAAGGTGAAGTCAGGAGGGTGAATCAGAAGAAGTAGAAGAAGGAGAAGGAGAAGGTGAAGTCAGGAGGGTGAATCAGAAGAAGCAGAAGAAGGAGAAGGAGAAGGTGAAGTCTGGAGGGTGAATCAGAAGAATCAGAAGAAGGAGAAGGAGAAGGTGAAGTCTGGAGGGTGAATCAGAAGAAGCAGAAGAAAGAGAAGGAGAAGGTGAAGTCTGGAGGGTGAAGCAGAAGAAACAGAAGAAGGAGAAGGAGAAGGTGAAGACTGGAGGGTGAATCAGAAGAAGTGGAAGAAGGAGAAGGAGAAGGTGAGTCTGGAGGGTGAATCAGAAGAAGTAGAAGAAGGAGAAGAAGAAGGTGAAGTCTGGAGGTTGAATCAGAAGAAGCAGAAGAAGGAGAAGGAGAAGGTGAAGTCTGGAGGGTGAATCAGAAGAAGCAGAAGAAGGAGAAGGAGAAGATGAAGTCTGGAGGGTGAATCAGAAGAAGTAGAAGAAGGAGAAGGAGAAGGTGAAGTCTGGAGGGTGAATCAGAAGTAGTAGAAGAAGGAGAAGGAGAAGGTGAAGTCTGGACGGTGAATCAGAAGAAACAGAAGAAGGAGAAGGAGAAGGTGAAGTCTGGAGGGTGAATCAGAAGAAGTAAAAGAAGGAGAAGGAGAAGGTGTAGTCTGGAGGGTGAATCAGAAGAAGTAGACGAAGGAGAAGGAGAAGGTGAAGTCTGGAGGGTGAATCAGAAGAAGCAGAAGAAGGAGATGGAGAAGGTGAAGTCTGGAGGGTGAATCAGAAGAAGTAGAAGAAGGAGAAGGAGATGGTGAAGTCTGGAGGGTGAATCAGAAGAAGCAGAAGAAGGAGAAGGAGAAGGTGAAGTCTGGAGGGTGAATCAGAAGAAGCAGAAGAAGGAGAAGGAGAAGGAGAAGTCTGGAGGGTGAATCAGAAGAAGCAGAAATAAGGAGAAGGAGAAGGTGAAGTCTGGAGGGTGAATCAGAAGAAGCAGAAGAAGGAGAAGGAGAAGGTGAAGTCTGGAGGGTGAATCAGAAGAAGTAGAAGAAGGAGAAGGAGAAGGTGAAGTCTGGAGGGTGAATCAGAAGAAGTAGAAGAAGGAGAAGGAGAAGGTGAAGTCTGGAGGTTGAATCAGAAGAAGTAGAAGAAGGAGAAGGAGAAGGTGAAGTCTGGAGGGTGAAGCAGAAGAAGTAGAAGAAGGAGAAGGAGAAGGTGAAGTCAGGAGGGTGAATCAGAAGAAGTAGAAGAGGAGAAGGAGAAGGTGAAGTCAGGAGGGTGAATCAGAAGAAGCAGAAGAAGGAGAAGGAGAAGGTGAAGTCTGGAGGGTGAATCAGAAGAATCAGAAGAAGGAGAAGGAGAATGTGAAGTCTGGAGGGTGAATCAGAAGAAGCAGAAGAAAGAGAAGGAGATGGTGAAGTCTGGAGGGTGGATCAGAAGAAGTAGAAGAAGGAGAAGGAGAAGGTGAAGTCTGGAGGGTGAATCAGAAGAAGCAGAGGAAGGAGAAGGAGAAGGTGAAGTCTGGAGGGTGAATCAGAAGAAGCAGAAGAAGTAGAAGGAGAAGGTGAAGTCTGGAGGGTGAATCAGAAGAAGCAGAAGAAGAGCAGGAGAAGGTGAAGTCTGGAGGGTGAATGAGAAGAAGCAGAATAAGGAGAAGGAGAAGGTGAAGTCTGGAGGGTGAATCAGAAGAAGCAGAAGAAGGAGAAGGAGTAGGTGAAGTCTGGAGGGTGAATCAGAAGAAGTAGAAGAAGGAGAAGGAGAAGGTGAAGTCTGGAGGGTGAAGCAGAAGAAGGAGAAGGAGAAGTTGAAGTCAGGAGGGTGAATCAGAAGAAGTAGAAGACGGAGAAGGAAGTGTGAAATCAGGAGGGTGAATCAGAAGAAGCAGAAGAAGGAGAAGGAGAAGGTGAAGTTAGGAGGGTGAATCAGAAGAAGCAGAAGAAGGAGAAGGAGCAGGTGATGTCAGGGGGGATGAAGCAGAAGAAGTAGAAGAAGGAGAAGGAGAAGGTGAAGTCAGGACGGTGAAGCAGAAGAAGCAGAAGAAGGAGAAGGAGAAGGTGAAGTCTGGAGGGTGAATCAGAAGAATTAGAAGAAGGAGAAGGAGAAGGTCAAGTCTGGAGGGTGAATCAGAAGAAGTAGAAGAAGGAGAAGGAGAAGGTGAAGTCTGGAGGGTGAAGCAGAAGAAGTAGAAGAAGGAGAAGGAGAAGGTGAAGTCAGGAGGGTGAATCAGAAGAAGTAGAAGAAGGAGAAGGAGAAGGTGAAGTCAGGAGGGTGAATCAGAAGAAGCAGAAGAAGGAGAAGGAGAAGGTGAAGTCTGGAGGGTGAATCAGAAGAAGCAGAAGAAGGAGAAGGAGAAGATGAAATCTGGAGGGTGAATCAGAAGAAGTAGAAGAAGGAGAAGTAGAAGGTGAGGTCTGGAGGGTGAATCAGAAGAAGTAGAAAAAGGAGAAGGAGAAGGTGAAGTCTGAGGGTGAATCAGAAGAAGCAGAAGAAGGAGAAGGAGAAGGTGAAGTCTGGAGGGGTGAATCAGAAGAAGCAGAAAAGGAGAAGGAGAAGGTGAAGTCTGGAGGGTGAATCAGAAGAAGCAGAAGAAGGAGAAGGAGAAGATGAAATCTGGAGGGTGAATCAGAAGAAGCAGAAGAAAGAGAAGGAGAAGGTGAAGTCTGGAGGGTGAATCAGAAGAAGTAGAAGAAGGAGAAGGAGAAGGTGAAGTCTGGAGGGTGAATCAGAAGAAGCAGAAGAAGGAGAAGGAGAAGGTGAAGTCTGGAGGGTGAATCAGAAGAAGCAGAAGAAGGAGAAGGAGAAGGTGAAGTCTGGAGGGGTGAATCAGAAGAAGCAGAAGAAGGAGAAGTGAAGGTGAAGTATGGAGGGTGAATCAGAAGAAGCAGAAGAAGGAGAAGGAGAAGTTGAAGTCTGGAGGGTGAATCAGAAGAAGCAGAATAAGGAGAAGTGAAGGTGAAGTATGGAGGGGTGAATCAGAAGAAGCAGAAGAAGGAGAAGGAGAAGGTGAAGTCTGGAGGGTGAATCAGAAGAAGTAGAAGAAGGAGAACGGAGAAGGTGAAGTCTGGAGGGTGAAGCAGAAGAAGTAGAAGAAGGAGAAGGAGAAGGTGAAGTCAGGAGGGTGAATCAGAAGAAGGCAGAAGAAGGAGAAGGGAGAAGGTGAAGTCTGGAGGGTGAATCAGAAGAAGCAGAATCAGGAGAAGGAGAAGGTGAAGTCTGGAGGGTGAATCAGAAGAAGCAGAATAAGGAGAAGGGAGAAGGTTGAAGTCTGGAGGGTGAATCAGAAGAAGCAGAAGAAGGAGAAGGAGAAGATGAAGTCTGGAGGGTGAATCAGAAGAAGTAGAAGAAGGAGAAGGAGAAGGTGCAGTCTGGAGGGTGAAGCAGAAGAAGTAGAAGAAGGAGAAGGAGAAGGTGAAGTCAGGAGGGTGAATCAGAAGAAGTAGAAGAAGGAGAAGGAGAAGGTGAAGTCAGGAGGGTGAATCAGAAGAGAGCAGAAGAAGGAGAAGGAGAAGGTGAAGTCTGGAGGGTGAATCAGAAGAATCAGAAGAAGGAGAAGGAGAAGGTGAAGTCTGGAGGGTGAATCAGAAGAAGCAGAAGAAAGAGAAGGAGAAGGTGAAGTCTGGAGGGTGAAGCAGAAGAAACAGAAGAAGGAGAAGGAGAAGGTGAAGACTGGAGGGTGAATCAGAAGAAGTGGAAGAAGGAGAAGGAGAAGGTGAAGTCTGGAGGGTGAATCAGAAGAAGTAGAAGAAGGAGAAGAAGAAGGTGAAGTCTGGAGGTTGAATCAGAAGAAGCAGAAGAAGGAGAAGGAGAAGGTGAAGTCTGGAGGGTGAATCAGAAGAAGCAGAAGAAGGAGAAGGAGAAGATGAAGTCTGGAGGGTGAATCAGAAGAAGTAGAAGAAGGAGAAGGAGAAGGTGAAGTCTGGAGGGTGAATCAGAAGTAGTAGAAGAAGGAGAAGGAGAAGGTGAAGTCTGGACGGTGAATCAGAAGAAACAGAAGAAGGAGAAGGAGAAGGTGAAGTCTGGAGGGTGAATCAGAAGAAGTAAAAGAAGGAGAAGGAGAAGGTGTAGTCTGGAGGGTGAATCAGAAGAAGTAGACGAAGGAGAAGGAGAAGGTGAAGTCTGGAGGGTGAATCAGAAGAAGCAGAAGAAGGAGATGGAGAAGGTGAAGTCTGGAGGGTGAATCAGAAGAAGTAGAAGAAGGAGAAGGAGATGGTGAAGTCTGGAGGGTGAATCAGAAGAAGCAGAAGAAGGAGAAGGAGAAGGTGAAGTCTGGAGGGTGAATCAGAAGAAGCAGAAGAAGGAGAAGGAGAAGGAGAAGTCTGGAGGGTGAATCAGAAGAAGCAGAATAAGGAGAAGGAGAAGGTGAAGTCTGGAGGGTGAATCAGAAGAAGCAGAAGAAGGAGAAGGAGAAGGTGAAGTCTGGAGGGTGAATCAGAAGAAGTAGAAGAAGGAGAAGGAGAAGGTGAAGTCTGGAGGGTGAATCAGAAGAAGTAGAAGAAGGAGAAGGAGAAGGTGAAGTCTGGAGGTTGAATCAGAAGAAGTAGAAGAAGGAGAAGGAGAAGGTGAAGTCTGGAGGGTGAAGCAGAAGAAGTAGAAGAAGGAGAAGGAGAAGGTGAAGTCAGGAGGGTGAATCAGAAGAAGTAGAAGAAGGAGAAGGAGAAGGTGAAGTCAGGAGGGTGAATCAGAAGAAGCAGAAGAAGGAGAAGGAGAAGGTGAAGTCTGGAGGGTGAATCAGAAGAATCAGAAGAAGGAGAAGGAGAATGTGAAGTCTGGAGGGTGAATCAGAAGAAGCAGAAGAAAGAGAAGGAGATGGTGAAGTCTGGAGGGTGGATCAGAAGAAGTAGAAGAAGGAGAAGGAGAAGGTGAAGTCTGGAGGGTGAATCAGAAGAAGCAGAGGAAGGAGAAGGAGAAGGTGAAGTCTGGAGGGTGAATCAGAAGAAGCAGAAGAAGTAGAAGGAGAAGGTGAAGTCTGGAGGGTGAATCAGAAGAAGCAGAAGAAGGAGCAGGAGAAGGTGAAGTCTGGAGGGTGAATGAGAAGAAGCAGAATAAGGAGAAGGAGAAGGTGAAGTCTGGAGGGTGAATCAGAAGAAGCAGAAGAAGGAGAAGGAGTAGGTGAAGTCTGGAGGGTGAATCAGAAGAAGTAGAAGAAGGAGAAGGAGAAGGTGAAGTCTGGAGGGTGAAGCAGAAGAAGGAGAAGGAGAAGTTGAAGTCAGGAGGGTGAATCAGAAGAAGTAGAAGACGGAGAAGGAGAAGGTGAAATCAGGAGGGTGAATCAGAAGAAGCAGAAGAAGGAGAAGGAGAAGGTGAAGTCTGTAGGGTGAATCAGAAGAATCAGAAGAAGGAGAAGGAGAAGGTGAAGTCTGGAGGGTGAATCAGAAGAAGCAGAAGAAAGAGAAGGAGAAGGTGAAGTCTGGAGGGTGAAGCAGAAGAAACAGAAGAAGGAGAAGGAGAAGGTGAAGACTGGAGGGTGAATCAGAAGAAGTAGAAGAAGGAGAAGGAGAAGGTGAAGTCTGGAGGGTGAATCAGAAGAAGTAGAAGAAGGAGAAGGAGAAGGTGAAGTCTGGAGGGTGAATCAGAAGAAGCAGAAGAAGGAGAAGGAGAAGGTGAAGTCTGGAGGGTGAATCAGAAGAAGCAGAAGAAGGAGAAGGAGAAGATGAAGTCTGGAGGGTGAATCAGAAGAAGTAGAAGAAGGAGAAGGAGAAGGTGAGGTCTGGAGGGTGAATCAGGAAGAAGCAGAAGAAGGAGAAGGAGAAGGTGAAGTCTGGAGGGTGAATCAGAAGAAGCAGAAGAAGGAGAAGGCGAAGGTGAAGTCTGGAGGGTGAATCAGAAGAAACAGAAGAAGGAGAAGGAGAAGGTGAAGTCTGGAGGGTGAATCAGAAGAAGTAGAAGAAGGAGAAGGAGAAGGTATAGTCTGGAGGGTGAATCAGAAGAAGCAGAAGAAGGAGAAGGAGAAGGTGAAGTCTGGAGGGTGAATCAGAAGAAGCAGAAGAAGGAGAAGGAGAAGGTGAAGTCTGGAGGGTGAATCAGAAGAAGCAGAAGAAGGAGAAGGAGAAGGTGAAGTCAGGAGGGTGAATCAGAAGAAGCAGAAGAAGGAGAAGGAGAAGGTGAAGTTAGGAGGGTGAATCAGAAGAAGCAGAAGAAGGAGAAGGAGCAGGTGATGTCAGGGGGATGAAGCAGAAGAAGTAGAAGAAGGAGAAGGAGAAGGTGAAGTCAGGACGGTGAAGCAGAAGAAGCAGAAGAAGGAGAAGGAGAAGGTGAAGTCTGGAGGGTGAATCAGAAGAAGTAGAAGAAGGAAAAGGAGAAGGTCAAGTCTGGAGGGTGAATCAGAAGAAGTAGAAGAAGGAGAAGGAGAAGGTGAAGTCTGGAGGGTGAAGCAGAAGAAGTAGAAGAAGGAGAAGGAGAAGGTGAAGTCAGGAGGGTGAATCAGAAGAAGTAGAAGAAGGAGAAGGAGAAGGTGAAGTCAGGAGGGTGAATCAGAAGAAGCAGAAGAAGGAGAAGGAGAAGCTGAAGTCTGGAGGGTGAATCAGAAGAATCAGAAGAAGGAGAAGGAGAAGGTGAAGTCTGGAGGGTGAATCAGAAGAAGCAGAAGAAAGAGAAGGAGAAGGTGATGTCTGGAGGGTGAATCAGAAGAAGTAGAAGAAGGAGAAGGAGAAGGTGAAGTCTGGAGGGTGAATCAGAAGAAGCAGAAGAAGGAGAAGGAGAAGGTGAAGTCTGGAGGGTGAATCAGAAGAAGCAGAAGAAGGAGAAGGAGAAGGTGAAGTCTGCAGGGTGAATCAGAAGAAGCAGAAGAAGGAGAAGGAGAAGGTGAAGTCTGGAGGGTGAATCATAAGAAGCAGAATAAGGAGAAGGAGAAGGTGAAGTCTGGAGGGTGAATCAGAAGAAGCAGAAGAAGGAGAAGGAGAAGGAGAAGTCTGGAGGGTGAATCAGAAGAAGTAGAAGAAGGAGAAGGAGAAGTTGAAGTCTGGAGGGTGAAGCAGAAGAATTAGAAGATGGAGAAGGAGAAGGTGATGTCAGGAGGGTGAATCAGAAGAAGTAGAAGAAGGAGAAGGAGAAGGTGAAGTCAGGAGGGTGAATCGGAAGAAGCAGAAGATGGAGAAGGAGAAGGTGAAGTCTGGAGGGTGAATCAGAAGAATCAGAAGAAGGAGAAGGAGAAGGTGAAGTCTGGAGGGTGAATCAGAAGAAGCAGAGGAAGGAGAAGGAGAAGGTGAAGTCTGGAGGGTGAATCAGAAGAAGCAGAATAAGGAGAAGGAGAAGGTGAAGTCTGGAGGGTGAATCAGAAGAAGCAGAAGAAGGAGAAGGAGAAGGTGAAGTCTGGAGGGTGAATCAGAAGAAGTAGAAGAAGGAGAAGGAGAAGGTGAAGTCTGGAGGGTGAAGCAGAAGAAGTAGAAGAAGGAGAAGGAGAAGGTGAAGTCAGGTGGGTGAATCAGAAGAAGTAGAAGAAGGAGAAGGAGAAGGTGAAGTCAGGAGGGTGAATCAGAAGAAGCAGAAGAAGGAGAAGGAGAAGGTGAAGTCTGGAGGGTGAATCAGAAGAATCAGAAGAAGGAGAAGGAGAAGGTGAAGTCTGGAGGGTGAATCAGAAGAAGCAGAAGAAAGAGAAGGAGAAGGTGAAGTCTGGAGGGTGAAGCAGAAGAAACAGAAGAAGGAGAAGGAGAAGGTGAAGTCTAGAGGGTGAATCAGAAGAAGCAGAAGAAGGAGAAGGAGAAGATGAAGTCTGGAGGGTGAATCAGAAGAAGTAGAAGAAGGAGAAGGAGAAGGTGAAGTCTGGAGGGTGAATCAGAAGTAGTAGAAGAAGGAGAAGGAGAAGGTGAAGTCTGGAGGGTGAATCAGAAGAAGCAGAAGAAGGAGAAGGAGAAGGTGAAGTCTGTAGGGTGAATCAGAAGAATCAGAAGAAGGAGAAGGAGAAGGTGAAGTCTGGAGGGTGAATCAGAAGAAGCAGAAGAAAGAGAAGGAGAAGGTGAAGTCTGGAGGGTGAAGCAGAAGAAACAGAAGAAGGAGAAGGAGAAGGTGAAGACTGGAGGGTGAATCAGAAGAAGTAGAAGAAGGAGAAGGAGAAGGTGAAGTCTGGAGGGTGAATCAGAAGAAGTAGAAGAAGGAGAAGGTGAAGTCTGGAGGGTGAATCAGAAGAAGCAGAAGAAGGAGAAGGAGAAGGTGAAGTCTGGAGGGTGAATCAGAAGAAGCAGAAGAAGGAGAAGGAGAAGATGAAGTCTGGAGGGTGAATCAGAAGAAGTAGAAGAAGGAGAAGGAGAAGGTGAGGTCTGGAGGGTGAATCAGAAGAAGCAGAAGAAGGAGAAGGAGAAGGTGAAGTCTGGAGGGTGAATCAGAAGAAGCAGAAGAAGGAGAAGGAGAAGGTGAAGTCTGGAGGGTGAATCAGAAGAAACAGAAGAAGGAGAAGGAGAAGGTGAAGTCTGGAGGGTGAATCAGAAGAAGTAGAAGAAGGAGAAGGAGAAGGTATAGTCTGGAGGGTGAATCAGAAGAAGCAGAAGAAGGAGAAGGAGAAGGTGATGTCTGGAGGGTGAATCAGAAGAAGCAGAAGAAGGAGAAGGAGAAGGTGAAGTCTGGAGGGTGAATCAGAAGAAGCAGAAATAGGAGAAGGAGAAGGTGAAGTCAGGAGGGTGAATCAGAAGAAGCAGAAGAAGGAGAAGGAGAAGGTGAAGTTAGGAGGGTGAATCAGAAGAAGCAGAAGAAGGAGAAGGAGCAGGTGATGTCAGGGGGATGAAGCAGAAGAAGTAGAAGAAGGAGAAGGAGAAGGTGAAGTCAGGACGGTGAAGCAGAAGAAGCAGAAGAAGGAGAAGGAGAAGGTGAAGTCTGGAGGGTGAATCAGAAGAAGTAGAAGAAGGAAAAGGAGAAGGTCAAGTCTGGAGGGTGAATCAGAAGAAGTAGAAGAAGGAGAAGGAGAAGGTGAAGTCTGGAGGGTGAAGCAGAAGAAGTAGAAGAAGGAGAAGGTGAAGGTGAAGTCAGGAGGGTGAATCAGAAGAAGTAGAAGAAGGAGAAGGAGAAGGTGAAGTCAGGAGGGTGAATCAGAAGAAGCAGAAGAAGGAGAAGGAGAAGCTGAAGTCTGGAGGGTGAATCAGAAGAATCAGAAGAAGGAGAAGGAGAAGGTGAAGTCTGGAGGGTGAATCAGAAGAAGCAGAAGAAAGAGAAGGAGAAGGTGAAGTCTGGAGGGTGAATCAGAAGAAGTAGAAGAAGGAGAAGGAGAAGGTGAAGTCTGGAGGGTGAATCAGAAGAAGCAGAAGAAGGAGAAGGAGAAGGTGAAGTCTGGAGGGTGAATCAGAAGAAGCAGAAGAAGGAGAAGGAGAAGGTGAAGTCTGCAGGGTGAATCAGAAGAAGCAGAAGAAGGAGAAGGAGAAGGTGAAGTCTGGAGGGTGAATCATAAGAAGCAGAATAAGGAGAAGGAGAAGGTGAAGTCTGGAGGGTGAATCAGAAGAAGCAGAAGAAGGAGAAGGAGAAGGAGAAGTCTGGAGGGTGAATCAGAAGAAGTAGAAGAAGGAGAAGGAGAAGTTGAAGTCTGGAGGGTGAAGCAGAAGAATTAGAAGATGGAGAAGGAGAAGGTGATGTCAGGAGGGTGAATCAGAAGAAGTAGAAGAAGGAGAAGGAGAAGGTGAAGTCAGGAGGGTGAATCGGAAGAAGCAGAAGATGGAGAAGGAGAAGGTGAAGTCTGGAGGGTGAATCAGAAGAATCAGAAGAAGGAGAAGGAGAAGGTGCAGTCTGGAGGGTGAATCAGAAGAAGCAGAGGAAGGAGAAGGAGAAGGTGAAGTCTGGAGGGTGAATCAGAAGAAGCAGAATAAGGAGAAGGAGAAGGTGAAGTCTGGAGGGTGAATCAGAAGAAGCAGAAGAAGGAGAAGGAGAAGGTGAAGTCTGGAGGGTGAATCAGAAGAAGTAGAAGAAGGAGAAGGAGAAGGTGAAGTCTGGAGGGTGAAGCAGAAGAAGTAGAAGAAGGAGAAGGAGAAGGTGAAGTCTGGAGGGTGAATCAGAAGAAGCAGAAGAAAGAGAAGGAGAAGGTGAAGTCTGGAGGGTGAAGCAGAAGAAACAGAAGAAGGACAAGGAGAAGGTGAAGTCTGGAGGGTGAATCAGAAGAAGCAGAAGAAGGAGAAGGAGAAGATGAAGTCTGGAGGGTGAATCAGAAGAAGTAGAAGAAGGAGAAGGAGAAGGTGAAGTCTGGAGGGTGAATCAGAAGTAGTAGAAGAAGGAGAAGGAGAAGGTGAAGTCTGGAGGGTGAATCAGAAGAAGTAGAAGAAGGAGAAGGAGAAGGTGTAGTCTGGAGGGTGAATCAGAAGAAGTAGACGAAGGAGAAGGAGAAGGTGAAGTCTGGAGGGTGAATCAGAAGAAGCAGAAGAAGGAGATGGAGAAGGTGAAGTCTGGAAGGAGAAGGAGATGGTGAAGTCTGGAGGGTGAATCAGAAGAAGCAGAAGAAGGAGAAGGAGAAGGTGAAGTCTGGAGGGTGAATCAGAGGAAGCAGAAGAAGGAGATGGAGAAGGTGAAGTCTGGAGGGTGAATCAGAAGAAGTAGAAGAAGGAGAAGGAGAAGGTGAAGTCTGGAGGGTGAATCAGAAGAAGCAGAAGAAGGAGAAGGAGAAGGTGAAGTCTGGAGGGTGAATCAGAAGAAGCAGAAGAAGGAGAAGGAGAAGGTGAAGTCTGGAGGGTGATTCAGAAGAAGCAGAATAAGGAGAAGGAGAAGGTGAAGTCTGGAGGGTGAAACAGAAGAAGCAGAAGAAGGTGAAGGAGAAGGTGAAGTCTGGAGGGTGAATCAGAAGAAGTAGAAGAAGGAGAAGGAGAAGGTGAAGTCTGGAGGGTGAATCAGAAGAAGTAGAAGAAGGAGAAGGAGAAGGTGAAGTCTGGAGGGTGAAGCAGAAGAAGTAGAAGAAGGAGAAGGAGAAGGTGAAGTCAGGAGGGTGAATCAGAAGATGTAGAAGAAGGAGAAGGAGAAGGTGAAGTCAGGAGGGTGAATCAGAAGAAGCAGAATAAGGAGAAGGAGAAGGTGAAGTCTGGAGGGTGAATCAGAAGAAGTAGAAGAAGGAGAAGGAGAAGGTGAAGTCTGGAGGGTGAATCAGAAGAAGCAGAAGAAGGAGAAGGAGAAGGTGAAGTCTGGAGGGTGAATCAGAAGAAGCAGAAGAAGGAGAAGGAGAAGGTGAAGTCTGGAGGGTGAATCAGAAGAAGCAGAATAAGGAGAAGGAGAAGGTGAAGTCTGGAGGGTGAATCAGAAGAAGTAGAAGAAGGAGAAGGAGAAGGTGTAGTCTGGAGGGTGAAGCAGAAGAGGTAGAAGAAGGAGAAGGAGAAGGTGAAGTCTGGAGGGTGAATCAGAAGTAGCAGAAGAAGGAGAAGGAGAAGGTGAAGTATGGAGGGTGAATCAGAAGAAGTAGAAGAAGGAGAAGGAGAAGGTGAAGTCTGGAGGGTGAATCAGAAGAAGCAGAAGAAGGAGAAGGAGAAGGTGAAGTCTGGAGGGTGAATCAGAAGATGCAGAAGTAGGAGAAGGAGAAGGTGAAGTCTGCTGGGTGAATCAGAAGAAGCAGAAGAAGGAGAAGGAGAAGGTGAAGTCTGGAGGGTGAATCAGAAGAAGCAGAATAAGGAGAAGGATAAGGTGAAGTCTGGAGGGTGAATCAGAAGAAGCAGAAGAAGGAGAAGGAGAAGGTGAAGTCTGGAGGGTGAATCAGAAGGAGTAGAAGAAGGAGAAGGAGAAGGTGAAGTCTGGAGGGTGAATCAGAAGAAGCAGAAGAAGGAGAAGGAGAAGGTGAAGTCTGGAGGGTGAATCAGAAGAAGCAGAAGAAGGAGAAGGAGAAGGTGAAGTCTGGAGGGTGAATCAGAAGAAGCAGAAGAAGGAGAAGGAGAAGGTGAAGTCTGGAGGGTGAATCAGAAGAAGCAGAATAAGGAGAAGGAGAAGGTGAAGTCTGGAGGGTGAATCAGAAGAAGCAGAAGAAGGAGAAGGAGAAGGTGAAGTCTGGAGGGTGAATCAGAAGAAGTAGAAGAAGGAGAAGGAGAAGGTGAAGTCTGGAGGGTGAAGCAGAAGAAGTAGAAGAAGGAGAAGGAGAAGGTGAAGTCAGGAGGGTGAATCAGAAGAAGTAGAAGAAGGAGAAGGAGAAGGTGAAGTCAGGAGGGTGAATCAGAAGAAGCAGAAGAAGGAGAAGGAGAAGGTGAAGTCTGGAGGGTGAATCAGAAGAATCAGAAGAAGGAGAAGGAGAAGGTGAAGTCTGGAGGGTGAATCAGAAGAAGCAAAAGAAAGAGAAGAAGAAGGTGAAGTCTGGAGGGTGAAGCAGAAGAAACAGAAGAAGGAGAAGGAGAAGGTGAAGACTGGAGGGTGAATCTGAAGAAGTATAAGAAGGAGAAGGAGAAGGTGAAGTCTGGAGGGTGAATCAGAAGAAGTAGAAGAAGGAGAAGGAGAAGGTGAAGTCTGGAGGGTGAATCAGAAGAAGCAGAAGAAGGAGAAGGAGAAGGTGAAGTCTGGAGGGTGAATCAGAAGAAGCAGAAGAAGGAGAAGGAGAAGATGAAGTCTGGAGGGTGAATCAGAAGAAGCAGAAGAAGGAGAAGGAGAAGGTGAAGTCTGGAGGGTGAATCAGAAGAAGCAGAAGAAGGAGAAGGAGAAGGTGAAGTCTGGAGGGTGAATCAGAAGAAGCAGAAGAAGGAGAAGGAGAAGATGAAGTCAGGAGGGTGAATCAGAAGAAGTAGAAGAAGGAGAAGGAGAAGGTGTAGTTAGGAGTGTGAATCAGAAGAAGCAGAAGAAGGAGAAGGAGCAGGTGAAGTCAGGGGGGTGAAGCAGAAGAAGTAGAAGAAGGAGAAGGAGAAGGTGAAGTCAGGACGGTGAAGCAGAAGAAGCAGAAGAAGGAGAAGGAGAAGGTGAAGTCTGGAGGGCGCAGCAGAAGAAGCAGAAGAAGGAGAAGGAGAAGCTGAAGTCTGGAGGGTGAAGCAGAAGAAGCAGAAGAAGGAGAAGGAGAAGGTGAAGTCTGGAGGGTGAATCAGAAGAAGTAGAAGAAGGAGAAGGAGAAGGTGAAGTCAGGAGAGTGAAGCAGAAGAAGCAGAAGATGGAGAAGGAGAAGGTGAAGTCTGGAGGGCGAAGCAGAAGAAGCAGAAGAAGGAGAAGGAGAAGGTGAAGTCTGGAGGGTGAAGCAGAAGAAGCAGAAGAAGGAGAAGGAGAAGGTGAAGTCTGGAGGGTGAATCAGAAGAAGTAGAAGAAGGAGAAGGAGAAGGTGAAGTCAGGAGGGTGAAGCAGAAGAAGCAGAAGAAGGAGAAGGAGAAGGTGAAGTCTGGAGGGTGAAGCAGAAGAAGCAGAAGAAGGAGCAGGAGAAGGTGAAGTCTGGAGGGTGAAGCAGAAGAAGCAGAAGAAGGAGAAGGAGAAGGTGAAGTCAGGAGGGTGAATCAGAAGAAGTAGAAGAAGGAGAAGGAGAAGGTGAAGTCTGGAGGGTGAATCAGAAGAAGCAGAAGAAGGAGAAGGAGAAGGTGAAGTCTGGAGGATGAATCAGAAGAAGCAGAAGAAGGAGAAGGAGAAGATGAAGTCTGGAGGGTGAATCAGAAGAAGTAGAAGAAGGAGAAGGAGAAGGTGAGGTCTGGAGGGTCAATCAGAAGAAGCAGAAGAAGGAGAAGGAGAAGGTGAAGTCTGGAGGGTGAATCAGAAGAAGCAGAAGAAGGACAAGGAGAAGGTGAAGTCTGGAGGGTGAATTAGAAGAAGCAGAAGAAGGAGAAGGAGAAGGTGAAGTCAGGAGGGTGAATCAGAAGAAGCAGAAGAAGGAGAAGGAGAAGGTAAAGTTAGGAGGGTGAACCAGAAGAAGCAGAAGAAGGAGAAGGAGCAGGTGAAGTCAGGGGGGTGAAGCAGAAGAAGTAGAAGAAGGAGAAGGAGAAGGTGAAGACTGGAGGGTGAATCTGAAGAAGTATAAGAAGGAGAAGGAGAAGGTGAAGTCTGGAGGGTGAATCAGAAGAAGTAGAAGAAGGAGAAGGAGAAGGTGAAGTCTGGAGGGTGAATCAGAAGAAGCAGAAGAAGGAGAAGGAGAAGGTGAAGTCTGGAGGGTGAATCAGAAGAAGCAGAAGAAGGAGAAGGAGAAGATGAAGTCTGGAGGGTGAATCAGAAGAAGCAGAAGAAGGAGAAGGAGAAGGTGAAGTCTGGAGGGTGAATCAGAAGAAGCAGAAGAAGGAGAAGGAGAAGGTGAAGTCTGGAGGGTGAATCAGAAGAAGCAGAAGAAGGAGAAGGAGAAGATGAAGTCAGGAGGGTGAATCAGAAGAAGTAGAAGAAGGAGAAGGAGAAGGTGTAGTTAGGAGTGTGAATCAGAAGAAGCAGAAGAAGGAGAAGGAGCAGGTGAAGTCAGGGGGGTGAAGCAGAAGAAGTAGAAGAAGGAGAAGGAGAAGGTGAAGTCAGGACGGTGAAGCAGAAGAAGCAGAAGAAGGAGAAGGAGAAGGTGAAGTCTGGAGGGCGCAGCAGAAGAAGCAGAAGAAGGAGAAGGAGAAGCTGAAGTCTGGAGGGTGAAGCAGAAGAAGCAGAAGAAGGAGAAGGAGAAGGTGAAGTCTGGAGGGTGAATCAGAAGAAGTAGAAGAAGGAGAAGGAGAAGGTGAAGTCAGGAGAGTGAAGCAGAAGAAGCAGAAGATGGAGAAGGAGAAGGTGAAGTCTGGAGGGCGAAGCAGAAGAAGCAGAAGAAGGAGAAGGAGAAGGTGAAGTCTGGAGGGTGAAGCAGAAGAAGCAGAAGAAGGAGAAGGAGAAGGTGAAGTCTGGAGGGTGAATCAGAAGAAGTAGAAGAAGGAGAAGGAGAAGGTGAAGTCAGGAGGGTGAAGCAGAAGAAGCAGAAGAAGGAGAAGGAGAAGGTGAAGTCTGGAGGGTGAAGCAGAAGAAGCAGAAGAAGGAGCAGGAGAAGGTGAAGTCTGGAGGGTGAAGCAGAAGAAGCAGAAGAAGGAGAAGGAGAAGGTGAAGTCAGGAGGGTGAATCAGAAGAAGTAGAAGAAGGAGAAGGAGAAGGTGAAGTCTGGAGGGTGAATCAGAAGAAGCAGAAGAAGGAGAAGGAGAAGGTGAAGTCTGGAGGATGAATCAGAAGAAGCAGAAGAAGGAGAAGGAGAAGATGAAGTCTGGAGGGTGAATCAGAAGAAGTAGAAGAAGGAGAAGAGAAGGTGAGGTCTGGAGGGTCAATCAGAAGAAGCAGAAGAAGGAGAAGGAGAAGGTGAAGTCTGGAGGGTGAATCAGAAGAAGCAGAAGAAGGACAAGGAGAAGGTGAAGTCTGGAGGGTGAATTAGAAGAAGCAGAAGAAGGAGAAGGAGAAGGTGAAGTCAGGAGGGTGAATCAGAAGAAGCAGAAGAAGGAGAAGGAGAAGGTAAAGTTAGGAGGGTGAACCAGAAGAAGCAGAAGAAGGAGAAGGAGCAGGTGAAGTCAGGGGGGTGAAGCAGAAGAAGTAGAAGAAGGAGAAGGAGAAGGTGAAGTCAGGAGGGTGAAGCAGAAGAAGCAGAAGAAGGAGAAGGAGAAGGTGAAGTCTGGAGGGCGCAGCAGAAGAAGCAGAAGAAGGAGAAGGAGAAGGTGAAGTCTGGAGGGTGAAGCAGAAGAAGCAGAAGAAGGAGAAGGAGAAGGTGAAGTCTGGAGGGCGAATCAGAAGAAGTAGAAGAAGGTGAAGGAGAAGGAGAAGTCAGGAGAGTGAAGCAGAAGAAGCAGAAGAAGGAGAAGGAGAAGGTGAAGTCTGGAGGGTAAAGCAGAAGAAGCAGAAGAAGGAGAAGGAGAAGGTGATGTCTGGAGGGCGAAGCAGAAGAAGCAGAAGAAGGAGAAGGAGAAGGTGATGTCTGGAGGGAGAAGCAGAAGAAGTAGAAGAAGGAGAAGGAGAAGGTGAAGTCTGGAGGGTGAATCAGAAGAAGTAGAAGAAGGAGAAGGAGAAGGTGAAGTCTGGAGGGTGAATCAGAAGAAGTAGAAGAAGGAGAAGGAGAAGGTGAAGTCTGGAGGGTGAATCAGAAGAAGTAGAAGAAGGAGAAGGAGAAGGTGTAGTCTGGAGGGTGAATCAGAAGAAGTAGACGAAGGAGAAGGAGAAGGTGAAGTCTGGAGGGTGAATCAGAAGAAGCAGAAGAAGGAGAAGGAGAAGGTGAAGTCTGGAGGGTGAATCAGAAGAAGTAGAAGAAGGAGAAGGAGAAGGTGAAGTCTGGAGGGTGAATCAGAAGAAGCAGAAGAAGGAGAAGGAGAAGGTGAAATCTGGAGGGTGAATCAGAAGAAGCAGAAGAAGGAGAAGGAGAAGGTGAAGTCTGGAGGGTGAAACAAAAGAAGCAGAATAAGGAGAAGGAGAAGGTAAAGTCAGGAGGGTGAATCAGAAGAAGCAGAAGAAGGAGAAGGAGAAGGTGAAGTAAGGAGGGTGAATCAGAAGAAGCAGAAGAAGGAGAAGGAGAAGGTGAAGTCTGGAGTGTGAAGCAGAAGAAGCAAAAGAAGGAGAAGGAGAAGGTGAAGTCTGGAGGGTGAATCAGAAGAAGTAGAAGAAGGAGAAGGAGAAGGTGAAGTCTGGAGGGTGAAGCAGAAGAAGTAGAAGAAGGAGAAGTAGAAGGTGAAGTCAGGAGGGTGAATCAGAAGAAGTAGAAGAAGGAGAAGGAGAAGGTGAAGTCAGGAGGGTGAATCAGAAGAAGCAGAAGAAGGAGAAGGAGAAGGTGAAGTCTGGAGGGTGAATCAGAAGAATCAGAAGAAGGAGAAGGAGAAGGTGAAGTCTGGAGGGTGAATCAGAAGAAGCAGAAGAAAGAGAAGGAGAAGGTGAAGTCTGGAGGGTGAAGCAGAAGAAACAGAAGAAGGAGAAGGAGAAGGTGAAGACTGGAGGGTGAATCTGAAGAAGTAGAAGAAGGAGAAGGAGAAGGTGAAGTCTGGAGGGTGAATCAGAAGAAGTAGAAGAAGGAGAAGGAGAAGGTGAAGTCTGGAGGGTGAATCAGAAGAAGCAGAAGAAGGAGAAGGAGAAGGTGAAGTCTGGAGGGTGAACCAGAAGAAGCAGAAGAAGGAGAAGGAGAAGATGAAGTCTGGAGGGTGAATCAGAAGAAGCAGAAGAAGGAGAAGGAGAAGGTGAAGTCTGGAGGGTGAATCAGAAGAAGTAGAAGAAGGAGAAGGAGAAGGTGAGGTCTGGAGGGTGAATCAGAAGAATCAGAAGAAGGAGAAGGAGAAGGTGAAGTCTGGAGGGTGAATCAGAAGAAGCAGAAGAAAGAGAAGGAGAAGGTGAAGTCTGGAGGGTGAAGCAGAAGAAACAGAAGAAGGAGAAGGAGAAGGTGAAGACTGGAGGGTGAATCTGAAGAAGTAGAAGAAGGAGAAGGAGAAGGTGAAGTCTGGAGGGTGAATCAGAAGAAGTAGAAGAAGGAGAAGGAGAAGGTGAAGTCTGGAGGGTGAATCAGAAGAAGCAGAAGAAGGAGAAGGAGAAGGTGAAGTCTGGAGGGTGAATCAGAAGAAGCAGAAGAAGGAGAAGGAGAAGATGAAGTCTGGAGGGTGAATCAGAAGAAGCAGAAGAAGGAAAAGGAGAAGGTGAAGTCTGGAGGGTGAAACAGAAGAAGCAGAAGAAGGAGAAGGAGAAGGTGAAGTCTGGAGGGTGAATCAGAAGAAGCAGAAGAAGCAGAAGGAGAAGGTGAAGTCAGGAAGGTGAATCAGAAGAAGCAGAAGAAGGAGAAGGAGAAGGTGAAGTTAGGAGGGTGAATCAGAAGAAGCAGAAGAAGGAGAAGGAGCAGGTGAAGTCAGGGGGGTGAAGCAGAAGAAGTAGAAGAAGGAGAAGGAGAAGGTGAAGTCAGGACGGTGAAGCAGAAGAAGCAGAAGAAGGAGAAGGAGAAGGTGAAGTCTGGAGGGCGCAGCAGAAGAAGCAGAAGAAGGAGAAGGAGAAGCTGAAGTCTGGAGGGTGAAGCAGAAGAAGCAGAAGAAGGAGAAGGAGAAGGTGAAGTCTGGAGGGTGAATCAGAAGAAGTAGAAGAAGGAGAAGGAGAAGGTGAAGTCAGGAGAGTGAAGCAGAAGAAGCAGAAGATGGAGAAGGAGAAGGTGAAGTCTGGAGGTCGAAGCAGAAGAAGCAGAAGAAGGAGAAGGAGAAGGTGAAGTCTGGAGGGAGAAGCAGAAGAAGTAGAAGAAGGAGAAGGAGAAGGTGAAGTCTGGAGGGTGAATCAGAAGAAGTAGAAGAAGGAGAAGGAGAAGGTGAAGTCTGGAGGGTGAATCAGAAGAAGTAGAAGAAGGAGAAGGAGAAGGTGAAGTCTGGAGGGTGAATCAGAAGAAGTAGAAGAAGGAGAAGGAGAAGGTGTAGTCTGGAGGGTGAATCAGAAGAAGTAGACGAAGGAGAAGGAGAAGGTGAAGTCTGGAGGGTGAATCAGAAGAAGCAGAAGAAGGAGAAGGAGAAGGTGAAGTCTGGAGGGTGAATCAGAAGAAGTAGAAGAAGGAGAAGGAGAAGGTGAAGTCTGGAGGGTGAATCAGAAGAAGCAGAAGAAGGAGAAGGAGAAGGTGAAATCTGGAGGGTGAATCAGAAGAAGCAGAAGAAGGAGAAGGAGAAGGTGAAGTCTGGAGGGTGAAACAAAAGAAGCAGAATAAGGAGAAGGAGAAGGTAAAGTCAGGAGGGTGAATCAGAAGAAGCAGAAGAAGGAGAAGGAGAAGGTGAAGTAAGGAGGGTGAATCAGAAGAAGCAGAAGAAGGAGAAGGAGAAGGTGAAGTCTGGAGTGTGAAGCAGAAGAAGCAAAAGAAGGAGAAGGAGAAGGTGAAGTCTGGAGGGTGAATCAGAAGAAGTAGAAGAAGGAGAAGGAGAAGGTGAAGTCTGGAGGGTGAAGCAGAAGAAGTAGAAGAAGGAGAAGTAGAAGGTGAAGTCAGGAGGGTGAATCAGAAGAAGTAGAAGAAGGAGAAGGAGAAGGTGAAGTCAGGAGGGTGAATCAGAAGAAGCAGAAGAAGGAGAAGGAGAAGGTGAAGTCTGGAGGGTGAATCAGAAGAATCAGAAGAAGGAGAAGGAGAAGGTGAAGTCTGGAGGGTGAATCAGAAGAAGCAGAAGAAAGAGAAGGAGAAGGTGAAGTCTGGAGGGTGAAGCAGAAGAAACAGAAGAAGGAGAAGGAGAAGGTGAAGACTGGAGGGTGAATCTGAAGAAGTAGAAGAAGGAGAAGGAGAAGGTGAAGTCTGGAGGGTGAATCAGAAGAAGTAGAAGAAGGAGAAGGAGAAGGTGAAGTCTGGAGGGTGAATCAGAAGAAGCAGAAGAAGGAGAAGGAGAAGGTGAAGTCTGGAGGGTGAACCAGAAGAAGCAGAAGAAGGAGAAGGAGAAGATGAAGTCTGGAGGGTGAATCAGAAGAAGCAGAAGAAGGAGAAGGAGAAGGTGATGTCTGGAGGGTGAATCAGAAGAAGTAGAAGAAGGAGAAGGAGAAGGTGAGGTCTGGAGGGTGAATCAGAAGAATCAGAAGAAGGAGAAGGAGAAGGTGAAGTCTGGAGGGTGAATCAGAAGAAGCAGAAGAAAGAGAAGGAGAAGGTGAAGTCTGGAGGGTGAAGCAGAAGAAACAGAAGAAGGAGAAGGAGAAGGTGAAGACTGGAGGGTGAATCTGAAGAAGTAGAAGAAGGAGAAGGAGAAGGTGAAGTCTGGAGGGTGAATCAGAAGAAGTAGAAGAAGGAGAAGGAGAAGGTGAAGTCTGGAGGGTGAATCAGAAGAAGCAGAAGAAGGAGAAGGAGAAGGTGAAGTCTGGAGGGTGAATCAGAAGAAGCAGAAGAAGGAGAAGGAGAAGATGAAGTCTGGAGGGTGAATCAGAAGAAGCAGAAGAAGGAAAAGGAGAAGGTGAAGTCTGGAGGGTGAAACAGAAGAAGCAGAAGAAGGAGAAGGAGAAGGTGAAGTCTGGAGGGTGAATCAGAAGAAGCAGAAGAAGCAGAAGGAGAAGGTGAAGTCAGGAAGGTGAATCAGAAGAAGCAGAAGAAGGAGAAGGAGAAGGTGAAGTTAGGAGGGTGAATCAGAAGAAGCAGAAGAAGGAGAAGGAGCAGGTGAAGTCAGGGGGGTGAAGCAGAAGAAGTAGAAGAAGGAGAAGGAGAAGGTGAAGTCAGGACGGTGAAGCAGAAGAAGCAGAAGAAGGAGAAGGAGAAGGTGAAGTCTGGAGGGCGCAGCAGAAGAAGCAGAAGAAGGAGAAGGAGAAGCTGAAGTCTGGAGGGTGAAGCAGAAGAAGCAGAAGAAGGAGAAGGAGAAGGTGAAGTCTGGAGGGTGAATCAGAAGAAGTAGAAGAAGGAGAAGGAGAAGGTGAAGTCAGGAGAGTGAAGCAGAAGAAGCAGAAGATGGAGAAGGAGAAGGTGAAGTCTGGAGGGCGAAGCAGAAGAAGCAGAAGAAGGAGAAGGAGAAGGTGAAGTCTGTAGGGTGAAGCAGAAGAAGCAGAAGAAGGAGAAGGAGAAGGTGAAGTCTGGAGGGGGAATCAGAAGAAGTAGAAGAAGGAGAAGGAGAAGGTGAAGTCAGGAGGGTGAAGCAGAAGAAGCAGAAGAAGGAGAAGGAGAAGGTGAAGTCTGGAGGGTGAAGCAGAAGAAGCAGAAGAAGGAGCAGGAGAAGTTGAAGTCTGGAGGGTGAATCAGAAGAAGCAGAAGAAGGAGAAGGAGCAGGTGAAGTCAGGGGGGTGAAACAGAAGAAGTAGAAGAAGGAGAAGGAGAAGGTGAAGTCTGGAGGGCGCAGCAGAAGAAGCAGAAGAAGGAGAAGGAGAAGGTGAAGTCTGGAGGGTGAAGCAGAAGAAGCAGAAGAAGGAGAAGGAGAAGGTGAAGTCTGGAGGGTGAATCAGAAGAAGTAGAAGAAGGAGAAGGAGAAGGTGAAGTCAGGAGAGTGAAGCAGAAGAAGCAGAAGAAGGAGAAGGAGAAGGTGAAGTCTGGAGGGTGAAGCAGAAGAAGCAGAAGAAGGAGAAGGAGAAGGTGATGTCTGGAGGGCGAATCAGAAGAAGCAGAAGAAGGAGAAGGAGAAGGTGAAGTCTGGAGGGTGAAGCAGAAGAAGCAGAAGAAGGAGAAGGAGAAGGTGAAGTCTGGAGGGTGAATCAGAAGAAGTAGAAGAAGGAGAAGGACAAGGTGAAGTCAGGAGGGTGAAGCAGAAGAAGCAGAAGAAGGAGAAGGAGAAGGTGAAGTCAGGAGGGTGAATCGGAAGAAGTAGAAGAAGGAGAAGGAGAAGGTGAAGTCTGGAGGGTGAATCAGAAGAAGTAGAAGAAGGAGAAGGAGAAGGTGAAGTCTGGAGGGTGAGTCAGAAGAAGTAGAAGAAGGAGAAGGAGAAGGTGAAGTCTGGAGGGTGAATCAGAAGAAGCAGAAGAAGGAGAAGGAGAAGGTGAAGTCTGGAGGGAGAAGCAGAAGAAGTAGAAGAAGGAGAAGGAGAAGGTGAAGTCTGGAGGGTGAATCAGAAGAAGTAGAAGAAGGAGAAGGAGAAGGTGAAGTCTGGAGGGTGAATCAGAAGAAGTAGAAGAAGGAGAAGGAGAAGGTGAAGTCTGGAGGGTGAATCAGAAGAAACAGAAGAAGGAGAAGGAGAAGGTGAAGTCTGGAGGGTGAATCAGAAGAAGTAGAAGAAGGAGAAGGAGAAGGTGTAGTCTGGAGGGTGAATCAGAAGAAGTAGACGAAGGAGAAGGAGAAGGTGAAGTCTGGAGGGTGAATCAGAAGAAGTAGAAGAAGGAGAAGGAGAAGGTGAAGTCTGGAGGGTGAATCGGAAGAAGCAGAAGAAGGAGAAGGAGAAGGTGAAGTCTGGAGGGTGAATCAGAAGAAGCAGAAGAAGGAGAAGGAGAAGGTGAAGTCTGGAGGGTGAAACAGAAGAAGCAGAATAAGGAGAAGGAGAAGGTGAAGTCAGGAGGGTGAATCAGAAGAAGCAGAAGAAGGAGAAGGAGAAGGTGAAGTAAGGAGGGTGAATCAGAAGAAGCAGAAGAAGGAGAAGGAGAAGGTGAAGTCTGGAGTGTGAAGCAGAAGAAGCAAAAGAAGGAGAAGGAGAAGGTGAAGTCTGGAGGGTGAATCAGAAGAAGTAGAAGAAGGAGAAGGAGAAGGTGAAGTCTGGAGGGTGAAGCAGAAGAATTAGAAGAAGGAGAAGCAGAAGGTGAAGTCAGGAGGGTGAATCAGAAGAAGGAGAAGAAGGAGAAGGAGAAGGTGAAGTCAGGAGGGTGAATCAGAAGAAGCAGAAGAAGGAGAAGGAGAAGGTGAAGTCTGGAGGGTGAATCAGAAGAATCAGAAGAAGGAGAAGGAGAAGGTGAAGTCTGGAGGGTGAATCAGAAGAAGCAGAAGAAAGAGAAGGAGAAGGTGAAGTCTGGAGGGTGAAGCAGAAGAAACAGAAGAAGGAGAAGGAGAAGGTGAAGACTGGAGGGTGAATCTGAAGAAGTAGAAGAAGGAGAAGGAGAAGGTGAAGTCTGGAGGGTGAATCAGAAGAAGTAGAAGAAGGAGAAGGAGAAGGTGAAGTCTGGAGGGTGAATCAGAAGAAGCAGAAGAAGGAGAAGGAGAAGGTGAAGGCTGGAGGGTGAATCAGAAGAAGCAGAAGAAGGAGAAGGAGAAGATGAAGTCTGGAGGGTGAATCAGAAGAAGCAGAAGAAGGAGAAGGAGAAGGTGAAGTCTGGAGGGTGAATCAGAAGAAGCAGAAGAAGGAGAAGGAGAAGGTTAAGTCTGGAGGGTGAATCAGAAGAATCAGAAGAAGGAGAAGGAGAGGGTGAAGTCTGGAGGGTGAATCAGAAGAAGCAGAAGAAGGAGAAGGAGAAGGTGAAGTCTGGAGGGTGAATCAGAAGAAGCAGAAGAAGGAGAAGGAGAAGATGAAGTCTGGAGGGTGAATCAGAAGAAGCAGAAGAAGGAGAAGGAGAAATGAAGTCTGGAGGGTGAAACAGAAGAAGCAGAAGAAGGATAAGGAAAAGGTGAAGTCTGGAGGGTGAATCAGAAGAAGCAGAAGAAGGAGAAGGAGAAGGTGAAGTCAGGAGGGTGAATCAGAAGAAGCAGAAGAAGGAGAAGGAGAAGGTGAAGTTAGGAGGGTGAATCAGAAGAAGCAGAAGAAGGAGAAGGAGCAGGTGAAGTCAGGGGGGTGAAGCAGAAGAAGTAGAAGAAGGAGAAGGAGAAGGTGAAGTCAGGACGGTGAAGCAGAAGAAGCAGAAGAAGGAGAAGGAGAAGGTGAAGTCTGGAGGGCGCAGCAGAAGAAGCAGAAGAAGGAGAAGGAGAAGCTGAAGTCTGGAGGGTGAAGCAGAAGAAGCAGAAGAAGGAGAAGGAGAAGGTGAAGTCTGGAGGGTGAATCAGAAGAAGTAGAAGAAGGAGAAGGAGAAGGTGAAGTCAGGAGAGTGAAGCAGAAGAAGCAGACAATGGAGAAGGAGAAGGTGAAGTCTGGAGGGCGAAGCAGAAGAAGCAGAAGAAGGAGAAGGAGAAGGTGAAGTCTGGAGGGTGAAGCAGAAGAAGCAGAAGAAGGAGAAGGAGAAGGTGAAGTCTGGAGGGTGAATCAGAAGAAGTAGAAGAAGGAGAAGGAGAAGGTGAAGTCAGGAGGGTGAAGCAGAAGAAGCAGAAGAAGGAGAAGGAGAAGGTGAAGTCTGGAGGGTGAAGCAGAAGAAGCAGAAGAAGGAGCAGGAGAAGGTGAAGTCTGGAGGGTGAAGCAGAAGAAGCAGAAGAAGGAGAAGGTGAAGTCAGGAGGGTGAATCAGAAGAAGTAGAAGAAGGAGAAGGAGCAGGTGAAGTCAGGGGGGTGAAAAAGAAGAAGTAGAAGAAGGAGAAGGAGAAGGTGAAGTCTGGAGGGCGCAGCAGAAGAAGCAGAAGAAGGAGAAGGAGAAGGTGAAGTCTGGAGGGTGAAGCAGAAGAAGCAGAAGAAGGAGAAGGAGAAGGTGAAGTCTGGAGGGTGAATCAGAAGAAGTAGAAGAAGGAGAAGGAGAAGGTGAAGTCAGGAGAGTGAAGCAGAAGAAGCAGAAGAAGGAGAAGGAGAAGGTGAAGTCTGGAGGGTGAAGCAGAAGAAGCAGAAGAAGGAGAAGGAGAAGGTGATGTCTGGAGGGCGAATCAGAAGAAGCAGAAGAAGGAGAAGGAGAAGGTGAAGTCTGGAGGGTGAAGCAGAAGAAGCAGAAGAAGGAGAAGGAGAAGGTGAAGTCTGGAGGGTGAATCAGAAGAAGTAGAAGAAGGAGAAGGACAAGGTGAAGTCAGGAGGGTGAAGCAGAAGAAGCAGAAGAAGGAGAAGAAGAAGGTGAAGTCAGGAGGGTGAATCGGAAGAAGTAGAAGAAGGAGAAGGAGAAGGTGAAGTCTGGAGGGTGAATCAGAAGAAGTAGAAGAAGGAGAAGGAGAAGGTGAAGTCTGGAGGGTGAATCAGAAGAAATAGAAGAAGGAGAAGGAGAAGGTGAAGTCTGGAGGGTGAATCAGAAGAAGCAGAAGAAGGAGAAGGAGAAGGTGAAGTCTGGAGGGAGAAGCAGAAGAAGTAGAAGAAGGAGAAGGAGAAGGTGAAGTCTGGAGGGTGAATCAGAAGAAGTAGAAGAAGGAGAAGGAGAAGGTGAAGTCTGGAGGGTGAAACAGAAGAAGTAGAAGAAGGAGAAGGAGAAGGTGAAGTCTGGAGGGTGAATCAGAAGAAACAGAAGAAGGAGAAGGAGAAGGTGAAGTCTGGAGGGTGAATCAGAAGAAGTAGAAGAAGGAGAAGGAGAAGGTGTAGTCTGGAGGGTGAATCAGAAGAAGTAGACGAAGGAGAAGGAGAAGGTGAAGTCTGGAGGGTGAATCAGAAGAAGCAGAAGAAGGAGAAGGAGAAGGTGAAGTCTGGAGGGTGAATCAGAAGAAGTAGAAGAAGGAGAAGGAGAAGGTGAAGTCTGGAGGGTGAATCGGAAGAAGCAGAAGAAGGAGAAGGAGAAGGTGAAGTCTGGAGGGTGAATCAGAAGAAGCAGAAGAAGGAGAAGGAGAAGGTGAAGTCTGGAGGGTGAAAAAGAAGAAGCAGAATAAGGAGAAGGAGAAGGTGAAGTCAGGAGGGTGAATCAGAAGAAGCAGAAGAAGGAGAAGGAGAAGGTGAAGTAAGGAGGGTGAATCAGAAGAAGCAGAAGAAGGAGAAGGAGAAGGTGAAGTCTGGAGTGTGAAGCAGAAGAAGCAAAAGAAGGAGAAGGAGAAGGTGAAGTCTGGAGGGTGATTCAGAAGAAGTAGAAGAAGGAGAAGGAGAAGGTGAAGTCTGGAGGGTGAAGCAGAAGAAGTAGAAGAAGGAGAAGGAGAAGGTGAAGTCAGGAGGGTGAATCAGAAGAAGTAGAAGAAGGAGAAGGAGAAGGTGAAGTCAGGAGGGTGAATCAGAAGAAGCAGAAGAAGTAGAAGGAGAAGGTGAAGTCTGGAGGGTGAATCAGAAGAATCAGAAGAAGGAGAAGGAGAAGGTGAAGTCTGGAGGGTGAATCAGAAGAAGTAGAAGAAGGAGAAGGAGAAGGTGAAGTCAGGAGAGTGAAGCAGAAGAAGCAGAAGAAGGAGAAGGAGAAGGTGAAGTCTGGAGGGTGAAGCAGAAGAAGCAGAAGAAGGAGAAGGAGAAGGTGATGTCTGGAGGGCGAATCAGAAGAAGCAGAAGAAGGAGAAGGAGAAGGTGAAGTCTGGAGGGTGAAGCAGAAGAAGCAGAAGAAGGAGAAGGAGAAGGTGAAGTCTGGAGGGTGAATCAGAAGAAGTAGAAGAAGGAGAAGGACAAGGTGAAGTCAGGAGGGTGAAGCAGAAGAAGCAGAAGAAGGAGAAGAAGAAGGTGAAGTCAGGAGGGTGAATCGGAAGAAGTAGAAGAAGGAGAAGGAGAAGGTGAAGTCTGGAGGGTGAATCAGAAGAAGTAGAAGAAGGAGAAGGAGAAGGTGAAGTCTGGAGGGTGAATCAGAAGAAATAGAAGAAGGAGAAGGAGAAGGTGAAGTCTGGAGGGTGAATCAGAAGAAGCAGAAGAAGGAGAAGGAGAAGGTGAAGTCTGGAGGGAGAAGCAGAAGAAGTAGAAGAAGGAGAAGGAGAAGGTGAAGTCTGGAGGGTGAATCAGAAGAAGTAGAAGAAGGAGAAGGAGAAGGTGAAGTCTGGAGGGTGAAACAGAAGAAGTAGAAGAAGGAGAAGGAGAAGGTGAAGTCTGGAGGGTGAATCAGAAGAAACAGAAGAAGGAGAAGGAGAAGGTGAAGTCTGGAGGGTGAATCAGAAGAAGTAGAAGAAGGAGAAGGAGAAGGTATAGTCTGGAGGGTGAATCAGAAGAAGTAGACGAAGGAGAAGGAGAAGGTGAAGTCTGGAGGGTGAATCAGAAGAAGCAGAAGAAGGAGAAGGAGAAGGTGAAGTCTGGAGGGTGAATCAGAAGAAGTAGAAGAAGGAGAAGGAGAAGGTGAAGTCTGGAGGGTGAATCGGAAGAAGCAGAAGAAGGAGAAGGAGAAGGTGAAGTCTGGAGGGTGAATCAGAAGAAGCAGAAGAAGGAGAAGGAGAAGGTGAAGTCTGGAGGGTGAAACAGAAGAAGCAGAATAAGGAGAAGGAGAAGGTGAAGTCAGGAGGGTGAATCAGAAGAAGCAGAAGAAGGAGATGGAGAAGGTGAAGTAAGGAGGGTGAATCAGAAGAAGCAGAAGAAGGAGAAGGAGAAGGTGAAGTCTGGAGTGTGAAGCAGAAGAAGCAAAAGAAGGAGAAGGAGAAGGTGAAGTCTGGAGGGTGATTCAGAAGAAGTAGAAGAAGGAGAAGGAGAAGGTGAAGTCTGGAGGGTGAAGCAGAAGAAGTAGAAGAAGGAGAAGGAGAAGGTGAAGTCAGGAGGGTGAATCAGAAGAAGTAGAAGAAGGAGAAGGAGAAGGTGAAGTCAGGAGGGTGAATCAGAAGAAGCAGAAGAAGTAGAAGGAGAAGGTGAAGTCTGGAGGGTGAATCAGAAGAATCAGAAGAAGGAGAAGGAGAAGGTGAAGTCTGGAGGGTGAATCAGAAGAAGCAGAAGAAAGAGAAGGAGAAGGTGAAGTCTGGAGGGTGAAGCAGAAGAAACAGAAGAAGGAGAAGGAGAAGGTGAAGACTGGAGGGTGAATCTGAAGAAGTAGAAGAAGGAGAAGGAGAAGGTGAAGTCTGGAGGGTGAATCAGTAGAAGTAGAAGAAGGAGAAGGAGAAGGTGAAGTCTGGAGGGTGAATCAGAAGAAGCAGAAGAAGGAGAAGGAGAAGGTGAAGTCTGGAGGGTGAATCAGAAGAAGCAGAAGAAGGAGAAGGAGAAGATGAAGTCTGGAGGGTGAATCAGAAGAAGCAGAAGAAGGAGAAGGAGAAGGTGAGGTCTGGAGGGTGAATCAGAAGAAGCAGAAGAAGGAGAAGGAGAAGGTTAAGTCTGGAGGGTGAATCAGAAGAATCAGAAGAAGGAGAAGGAGAGGGTGAAGTCTGGAGGGTGAATCAGAAGAAGCAGAAGAAAGAGAAGGAGAAGGTGAAGTCTGGAGGGTGAAGCAGAAGAAACAGAAGAAGGAGAAGGAGAAGGTGAAGACTGGAGGGTGAATCTGAAGAAGTAGAAGAAGGAGAAGGAGAAGATGAAGTCTGGAGGGTGAATCAGAAGAAGTAGAAGAAGGAGAAGGAGAAGGTGAAGTCTGGAGGGTGAATCAGAAGAAGCAGAAGAAGGAGAAGGAGAAGGTGAAGTCTGGAGGGTGAATCAGAAGAAGCAGAAGAAGGAGAAGGAGAAGATGAAGTCTGGAGGGTGAATCAGAAGAAGCAGAAGAAGGAGAAGGAGAAGGTGAAGTCTGGAGGGTGAAACAGAAGAAGCAGAAGAAGGATAAGGAAAAGGTGAAGTCTGGAGGGTGAATCAGAAGAAGCAGAAGAAGGAGAAGGAGAAGGTGAAGTCAGGAGGGTGAATCAGAAGAAGCAGAAGAAGGAGAAGGAGAAGGTGAAGTTAGGAGGGTGAATCAGAAGAAGCAGAAGAAGGAGGAGGAGCAGGTGAAGTCAGGGGGGTGAAGCAGAAGAAGTAGAAGAAGGAGAAGGAGAAGGTGAAGTCAGGACGGTGAAGCAGAAGAAGCAGAAGAAGGAGAATGATAAGGTGAAGTCTGGAGGGCGCAGCAGAAGAAGCAGAAGAAGGAGAAGGAGAAGCTGAAGTCTGGAGGGTGAAGCAGAAGAAGCAGAAGAAGGAGAAGGAGAAGGTGAAGTCTGGAGGGTGAATCAGAAGAAGTAGAAGAAGGAGAAGGAGAAGGTGAAGTCAGGAGAGAGAAGCAGAAGAAGCAGACGATGGAGAAGGAGAAGGTGAAGTCTGGAGGGCGAAGCAGAAGAAGCAGAAGAAGGAGAAGGAGAAGGTGAAGTCTGGAGGGTGAAGCAGAAGAAGCAGAAGAAGGAGAAGGAGAAGGTGAAGTCTGGAGGGTGAATCAGAAGAAGTAGAAGAAGGAGAAGGAGAAGGTGAAGTCAGGAGGGTGAAGCAGAAGAAGCAGAAGAAGGAGAAGGAGAAGGTGAAGTCTGGAGGGTGAAGCAGAAGAAGCAGAAGAAGGAGCAGGAGAAGGTGAAGTCTGGAGGGTGAAGCAGAAGAAGCAGAAGAAGGAGAAGGTGAAGTCAGGAGGTTGAATCAGAAGAAGTAGAAGAAGGAGAAGGAGAAGGTGAAGTCTGGAGGGTGAATCAGAAGAAGCAGAAGAAGGAGAAGGAGAAGGTGAAGTCTGGAGGGTGAATCAGAAGAAGCAGAAGAAGGAGAAGGAGAAGATGAAGTCTGGAGGGTGAATCAGAAGAAGTAGAAGAAGGAGAAGGAGAAGGTGAGGTCTGCAGGGTCAATCAGAAGAAGCAGAAGAAGGAGAAGGAGAAGGTGAAGTCTAGAGGGTGAATCAGAAGAAGCAGAAGAAGGAGAAGGAGAAGGTGAAGTCTGGAGGGTGAATTAGAAGAAGCAGAAGAAGGAGAAGGAGAAGGTGAAGTCAGGAGGGTGAATCAGAAGAAGCAGAAGAAGGAGAAGGAGAAGGTAAAGTTAGGAGGGTGAATCAGAAGAAGCAGAAGAAGGAGAAGGAGCAGGTGAAGTCAGGGGGGTGAAACAGAAGAAGTAGAAGAAGGAGAAGGAGAAGGTGAAGTCAGGAGGGTGAAGCAGAAGAAGCAGAAGAAGGAGAAGGAGAAGGTGAAGTCTGGAGGGCGCAGCAGAAGAAGCAGAAGAAGGAGAAGGAGAAGGTGAAGTCTGGAGGGTGAAGCAGAAGAAGCAGAAGAAGGAGAAGGAGAAGGTGAAGTCTGGAGGGTGAATCAGAAGAAGTAGAAGAAGGAGCAGGAGAAGGTGAAGTCAGGAGAGTGAAGCAGAAGAAGCAGAAGAAGGAGAAGGAGAAGGTGAAGTCTGGAGGGTGAAGCAGAAGAAGCAGAAGAAGGAGAAGGAGAAGGTGATGTCTGGAGGGCGAAGCAGAAGAAGCAGAAGAAGGAGAAGGAGAAGGTGAAGTCTGGAGGGTGAAGCAGAGGAAGCAGAAGAAGGAGAAGGAGAAGGTGAAGTCTGGAGGGTGAATCAGAAGAAGTAGAAGAAGGAGAAGGAGAAGGTGAAGTCAGGAGGGTGAAGCAGAAGAAGCAGAAGTAGGAGAAGGAGAAGGTGAAGTCAGGAGGGTGAATCGGAAGAAGTAGAAGAAGGAGAAGGAGAAGGTGAAGTCTGGAGGGTGAATCAGAAGAAGTAGAAGAAGGAGAAGTAGAAGGTGAAGTCTGGAGGGTGAATCAGAAGAAGTAGAAGAAGGAGAAGGAGAAGGTGAAGTCTGGAGGGTGAATCAGAAGAAGCAGAAGAAGGAGAAGGAGAAGGTGAAGTCTGGAGGGAGAAGCAGAAGAAGTAGAAGAAGGAGAAGGAGAAGGTGAAGTCTGGAGGGTGAATCAGAAGAAGTAGAAGAAGGAGAAGGAGAAGGTGAAGTCTGGAGGGTGAATCAGAAGAAGTAGAAGAAGGAGAAGGAGAAGGTGAAGTCTGGAGGGTGAATCAGAAGAAACAGAAGAAGGAGAAGGAGAAGGTGAAGTCTGGAGGGTGAATCAGAAGAAGTAGAAGAAGGAGAAGGAGAAGGTGTAGTCTGGAGGGTGAATCAGAAGAAGTAGACGAAGGAGAAGGAGAAGGTGAAGTCTGGAGGGTGAATCAGAAGAAGCAGAAGAAGGAGAATGAGAAGGTGAAGTCTGGAGGGTGAATCAGAAGAAGTAGAAGAAGGAGAAGGAGAAGGAGTAGTCTGGAGGGTGAATCAGAAGAAGCAGAAGAAGGAGAAGGAGAAGGTGAAGTCTGGAGGGTGAATCAGAAGAAGCAGAAGAAGGAGAAGGAGAAGGTGAAGTCTGGAGGGTGAAACAGAAGAAGCAGAATAAGGAGAAGGAGAAGGTGAAGTCAGGAGGGTGAATCAGAAGAAGCAGAAGAAGGAGAAGGAGAAGGTGAAGTAAGGAGGGTGAATCAGAAGAAGCAGAAGAAGGAGAAGGAGAAGGTGAAGTCTGGAGTGTGAAGCAGAAGAAGCAAAAGAAGGAGAAGGAGAAGGTGAAGTCTGGAGGGAGAATCAGAAGAAGTAGAAGAAGGAGAAGGAGAAGGTGAAGTCAGGAGGGTGAATCAGAAGAAGTAGAAGAAGGAGAAGGAGAAGGTGAAGTCAGGAGGGTGAATCAGAAGAAGCAGAAGAAGGAGAAGGAGAAGGTGAAGTCTGGAGGGTGAATCAGAAGAATCAGAAGAAGGAGAAGGAGAAGGTGAAGTCTGGAGGGTGAATCAGAAGAAGCAGAAGAAAGAGAAGGAGAAGGTGAAGTCTGGAGGGTGAATCAGAAGAAGTAGAAGAAGGAGAAGGAGAAGGTGAAGTCAGGAGGGTGAATCAGAAGAAGCAGAAGAAGGAGAAGGAGAAGGTGAAGTCTGGAGGGTGAATCAGAAGAATCAGAAGAAGGAGAAGGAGAAGGTGATGTCTGGAGGGTGAATCAGAAGAAGCAGAAGAAAGAGAAGGAGAAGGTGAAGTCTGGAGGGTGAATCAGAAGAAGCAGAAGAAGGAGAAGGAGAAGGTGAAGTCTGGAGGGAGAAGCAGAAGAAGTAGAAGAAGGAGAAGGAGAAGGTGAAGTCTGGAGGGTGAATCAGAAGAAGTAGAAGAAGGAGAAGGAGAAGGTGAAGTCTGGAGGGTGAATCAGAAGAAGTAGAAGAAGGAGAAGGAGAAGGTGAAGTCTGGAGGGTGAATCAGAAGAAACAGAAGAAGGAGAATGAGAAGGTGAAGTCTGGAGGGTGAATCAGAAGAAGTAGAAGAAGGAGAAGGAGAAGGTGTAGTCTGGAGGGTGAATCAGAAGAAGTAGACGAAGGAGAAGGAGAAGGTGAAGTCTGGAGGGTGAACCAGAAGAAGCAGAAGAAGGAGAAGGAGAAGGTGAAGTCTGGAGGGTGAATCAGAAGAAGCAGAAGAAGGAGAAGGCGAAGCTGAAGTCTGGAGGGTGAAGCAGAAGAAGCAGAAGAAGGAGAAGGAGAAGGTGAAGTCTGGAGGGTGAATCAGAAGAAGTAGAAGAAGGAGAAGGAGAAGGTGAAGTCAGGAGAGTGAAGCAGAAGAAGCAGACGATGGAGAAGGAGAAGGTGAAGTCTGGAGGGCGAAGCAGAAGAAGCAGAAGAAGGAGAAGGAGAAGGTGAAGTCTGGAGGGTGAAGCAGAAGAAGCAGAAGAAGGAGAAGGAGAAGGTGAAGTCTGGAGGGTGAATCAGAAGAAGTAGAAGAAGGAGAAGGAGAAGGTGAAGTCAGGAGGGTGAAGCAGAAGAAGCAGAAGAAGGAGAAGGAGAAGGTGAAGTCTGGAGGGTGAAGCAGAAGAAGCAGAAGAAGGAGCAGGAGAAGGTGAAGTCTGGAGGGTGAAGCAGAAGAAGCAGAAGAAGGAGAAGGTGAAGTCAGGAGGGTGAATCAGAAGAAGTAGAAGAAGGAGAAGGAGAAGGTGAAGTCTGGAGGGTGAATCAGAAGAAGCAGAAGAAGGAGAAGGAGAAGATGAAGTCTGGAGGGTGAATCAGAAGAAGTAGAAGAAGGAGATGGAGAAGGTGAGGTCTGGAGGGTCAATCAGAAGAAGCAGAAGAAGGAGAAGGAGAAGGTGAAGTCTGGAGGGTGAATCAGAAGAAGCAGAAGAAGGAGAAGGAGAAGGTGAAGTCTGGAGGGTGAATTAGAAGAAGCAGAAGAAGGAGAAGGAGAAGGTGAAGTCAGGAGGGTGAATCAGAAGAAGTAGAAGAAGGAGAAGGAGAAGGTGTAGTCTGGAGGGTGAATCAGAAGAAGTAGACGAAGGAGAAGGAGAAGGTGAAGTCTGGAGGGTGAATCAGAAGAAGCAGAAGAAGGAGAAGGAGAAGGTGAAGTCTGGAGGGTGAATCAGAAGAAGTAGAAGAAGGAGAAGGAGAAGGTGAAGTCTGGAGGGTGAATCGGAAGAAGCAGAAGAAGGAGAAGGAGAAGGTGAAGTCTGGAGGGTGAATCAGAAGAATCAGAAGAAGGAGAAGGAGAAGGTGATGTCTGGAGGGTGAATCAGAAGAAGCAGAAGAAAGAGAAGGAGAAGGTGAAGTCTGGAGGGTGAATCAGAAGAAGCAGAAGAAGGAGAAGGAGAAGGTGAAGTCTGGAGGGAGAAGCAGAAGAAGTAGAAGAAGGAGAAGGAGAAGGTGAAGTCTGGAGGGTGAATCAGAAGAAGTAGAAGAAGGAGAAGGAGAAGGTGAAGTCTGGAGGGTGAATCAGAAGAAGTAGAAGAAGGAGAAGGAGAAGGTGAAGTCTGGAGGGTGAATCAGAAGAAACAGAAGAAGGAGAATGAGAAGGTGAAGTCTGGAGGGTGAATCAGAAGAAGTAGAAGAAGGAGAAGGAGAAGGTGTAGTCTGGAGGGTGAATCAGAAGAAGTAGACGAAGGAGAAGGAGAAGGTGAAGTCTGGAGGGTGAACCAGAAGAAGCAGAAGAAGGAGAAGGAGAAGGTGAAGTCTGGAGGGTGAATCAGAAGAAGCAGAAGAAGGAGAAGGCGAAGCTGAAGTCTGGAGGGTGAAGCAGAAGAAGCAGAAGAAGGAGAAGGAGAAGGTGAAGTCTGGAGGGTGAATCAGAAGAAGTAGAAGAAGGAGAAGGAGAAGGTGAAGTCAGGAGAGTGAAGCAGAAGAAGCAGACGATGGAGAAGGAGAAGGTGAAGTCTGGAGGGCGAAGCAGAAGAAGCAGAAGAAGGAGAAGGAGAAGGTGAAGTCTGGAGGGTGAAGCAGAAGAAGCAGAAGAAGGAGAAGGAGAAGGTGAAGTCTGGAGGGTGAATCAGAAGAAGTAGAAGAAGGAGAAGGAGAAGGTGAAGTCAGGAGGGTGAAGCAGAAGAAGCAGAAGAAGGAGAAGGAGAAGGTGAAGTCTGGAGGGTGAAGCAGAAGAAGCAGAAGAAGGAGCAGGAGAAGGTGAAGTCTGGAGGGTGAAGCAGAAGAAGCAGAAGAAGGAGAAGGTGAAGTCAGGAGGGTGAATCAGAAGAAGTAGAAGAAGGAGAAGGAGAAGGTGAAGTCTGGAGGGTGAATCAGAAGAAGCAGAAGAAGGAGAAGGAGAAGATGAAGTCTGGAGGGTGAATCAGAAGAAGTAGAAGAAGGAGATGGAGAAGGTGAGGTCTGGAGGGTCAATCAGAAGAAGCAGAAGAAGGAGAAGGAGAAGGTGAAGTCTGGAGGGTGAATCAGAAGAAGCAGAAGAAGGAGAAGGAGAAGGTGAAGTCTGGAGGGTGAATTAGAAGAAGCAGAAGAAGGAGAAGGAGAAGGTGAAGTCAGGAGGGTGAATCAGAAGAAGTAGAAGAAGGAGAAGGAGAAGGTGTAGTCTGGAGGGTGAATCAGAAGAAGTAGACGAAGGAGAAGGAGAAGGTGAAGTCTGGAGGGTGAATCAGAAGAAGCAGAAGAAGGAGAAGGAGAAGGTGAAGTCTGGAGGGTGAATCAGAAGAAGTAGAAGAAGGAGAAGGAGAAGGTGAAGTCTGGAGGGTGAATCGGAAGAAGCAGAAGAAGGAGAAGGAGAAGGTGAAGTCTGGAGGGTGAATCAGAAGAAGCAGAAGAAGGAGAAGGAGAAGGTGAAGTCTGGAGGGTGAAACAGAAGAAGCAGAATAAGGAGAAGGAGAAGGTGAAGTCAGGAGGGTGAATCAGAAGAAGCAGAAGAAGGAGAAGGAGAAGGTGAAGTAAGGAGGGTGAATCAGAAGAAGCAGAAGAAGGAGAAGGAGAAGGTGAAGTCTGGAGTGTGAAGCAGAAGAAGCAAAAGAAGGAGAAGGAGAAGGTGAAGTCTGGAGGGTGATTCAGAAGAAGTAGAAGAAGGAGAAGGAGAAGGTGAAGTCTGGAGGGTGAAGCAGAAGAAGTAGAAGAAGGAGAAGGAGAAGGTGAAGTCAGGAGGGTGAATCAGAAGAAGTAGAAGAAGGAGAAGGAGAAGGTGAAGTCAGGAGGGTGAATCAGAAGAAGCAGAAGAAGGAGAAGGAGAAGGTGAAGTCTGGAGGGTGAATCAGAAGAATCAGAAGAAGGAGAAGGAGAAGGTGAAGTCTGGAGGGTGAATCAGAAGAAGCAGAAGAAAGAGAAGGAGAAGGTGAAGTCTGGAGGGTGAAGCAGAAGAAACAGAAGAAGGAGAAGGAGAAGGTGAAGACTGGAGGGTGAATCTGAAGAAGTAGAAGAAGGAGAAGGAGAAGGTGAAGTCTGGAGGGTGAATCAGAAGAAGTAGAAGAAGGAGAAGGAGAAGGTGAAGTCTGGAGGGTGAATCAGAAGAAGCAGAAGAAGGAGAAGGAGAAGGTGAAGTCTGGAGGGTGAATCAGAAGAAGCAGAAGAAGGAGAAGGAGAAGATGAAGTCTGGAGGGTGAATCAGAAGAAGCAGAAGAAGGAGAAGGAGAAGGTGAGGTCTGGAGGGTGAATCAGAAGAAGCAGAAGAAGGAGAAGGAGAAGGTTAAGTCTGGAGGGTGAATCAGAAGAATCAGAAGAAGGAGAAGGAGAGGGTGAAGTCTGGAGGGTGAATCAGAAGAAGCAGAAGAAAGAGAAGGAGAAGGTGAAGTCTGGAGGGTGAAGCAGAAGAAACAGAAGAAGGAGAAGGAGAAGGTGAAGACTGGAGGGTGAATCTGAAGAAGTAGAAGAAGGAGAAGGAGAAGATGAAGTCTGGAGGGTGAATCAGAAGAAGTAGAAGAAGGAGAAGGAGAAGGTGAAGTCTGGAGGGTGAATCAGAAGAAGCAGAAGAAGGAGAAGGAGAAGGTGAAGTCTGGAGGGTGAATCAGAAGAAGCAGAAGAAGGAGAAGGAGAAGATGAAGTCTGGAGGGTGAATCAGAAGAAGCAGAAGAAGGAGAAGGAGAAGGTGAAGTCTGGAGGGTGAAACAGAAGAAGCAGAAGAAGGATAAGGAAAAGGTGAAGTCTGGAGGGTGAATCAGAAGAAGCAGAAGAAGGAGAAGGAGAAGGTGAAGTCAGGAGGGTGAATCAGAAGAAGCAGAAGAAGGAGAAGGAGAAGGTGAAGTTAGGAGGGTGAATCAGAAGAAGCAGAAGAAGGAGAAGGAGCAGGTGAAGTCAGGGGGGTGAAGCAGAAGAAGTAGAAGAAGGAGAAGGAGAAGGTGAAGTCAGGACGGTGAAGCAGAAGAAGCAGAAGAAGGAGAAGGAGAAGATGAAGTCTGGAGGGCGCAGCAGAAGAAGCAGAAGAAGGAGAAGGAGAAGCTGAAGTCTGGAGGGTGAAGCAGAAGAAGCAGAAGAAGGAGAAGGAGAAGGTGAAGTCTGGAGGGTGAATCAGAAGAAGTAGAAGAAGGAGAAGGAGAAGGTGAAGTCAGGAGAGAGAAGCAGAAGAAGCAGACGATGGAGAAGGAGAAGGTGAAGTCTGGAGGGCGAAGCAGAAGAAGCAGAAGAAGGAGAAGGAGAAGGTGAAGTCTGGAGGGTGAAGCAGAAGAAGCAGAAGAAGGAGAAGGAGAAGGTGAAGTCTGGAGGGTGAATCAGAAGAAGTAGAAGAAGGAGAAGGAGAAGGTGAAGTCAGGAGGGTGAAGCAGAAGAAGCAGAAGAAGGAGAAGGAGAAGGTGAAGTCTGGAGGGTGAAGCAGAAGAAGCAGAAGAAGGAGCAGGAGAAGGTGAAGTCTGGAGGGTGAAGCAGAAGAAGCAGAAGAAGGAGAAGGTGAAGTCAGGAGGTTGAATCAGAAGAAGTAGAAGAAGGAGAAGGAGAAGGTGAAGTCTGGAGGGTGAATCAGAAGAAGCAGAAGAAGGAGAAGGAGAAGGTGAAGTCTGGAGGGTGAATCAGAAGAAGCAGAAGAAGGAGAAGGAGAAGCTGAGGTCTGGAGGGTCAATCAGAAGAAGCAGAAGAAGGAGAAGGAGAAGGTGAAGTCTAGAGGGTGAATCAGAAGAAGCAGAAGAAGGAGAAGGAGAAGGTGAAGTCTGGAGGGTGAATTAGAAGAAGCAGAAGAAGGAGAAGGAGAAGGTGAAGTCAGGAGGGTGAATCAGAAGAAGCAGAAGAAGGAGAAGGAGAAGGTAAAGTTAGGAGGGTGAATCAGAAGAAGCAGAAGAAGGAGAAGGAACAGGTGAAGTCAGGGGGGTGAAACAGAAGAAGTAGAAGAAGGAGAAGGAGAAGGTGAAGTCAGGAGGGTGAAGCAGAAGAAGCAGAAGAAGGAGAAGGAGAAGGTGAAGTCTGGAGGGCGCAGCAGAAGAAGCAGAAGAAGGAGAAGGAGAAGGTGAAGTCTGGAGGGTGAAGCAGAAGAAGCAGAAGAAGGAGAAGGAGAAGGTGAAGTCTGGAGGGTGAATCAGAAGAAGTAGAAGAAGGAGCAGGAGAAGGTGAAGTCAGGAGAGTGAAGCAGAAGAAGCAGAAGAAGGAGAAGGAGAAGGTGAAGTCTGGAGGGTGAAGCAGAAGAAGCAGAAGAAGGAGAAGGAGAAGGTGATGTCTGGAGGGCGAAGCAGAAGAAGCAGAAGAAGGAGAAGGAGAAGGTGAAGTCTGGAGGGTGAAGCAGAGGAAGCAGAAGAAGGAGAAGGAGAAGGTGAAGTCTGGAGGGTGAATCAGAAGAAGTAGAAGAAGGAGAAGGAGAAGGTGAAGTCAGGAGGGTGAAGCAGAAGAAGCAGAAGTAGGAGAAGGAGAAGGTGAAGTCAGGAGGGTGAATCGGAAGAAGTAGAAGAAGGAGAAGGAGAAGGTGAAGTCTGGAGGGTGAATCAGAAGAAGTAGAAGAAGGAGAAGTAGAAGGTGAAGTCTGGAGGGTGAATCAGAAGAAGTAGAAGAAGGAGAAGGAGAAGGTGAAGTCTGGAGGGTGAATCAGAAGAAGCAGAAGAAGGAGAAGGAGAAGGTGAAGTCTGGAGGGAGAAGCAGAAGAAGTAGAAGAAGGAGAAGGAGAAGGTGAAGTCTGGAAGGTGAATCAGAAGAAGTAGAAGAAGGAGAAGGAGAAGGTGAAGTCTGGAGGGTGAATCAGAAGAAGTAGAAGAAGGAGAAGGAGAAGGTGAAGTCTGGAGGGTGAATCAGAAGAAACAGAAGAAGGAGAAGGAGAAGGTGAAGTCTGGAGGGTGAATCAGAAGAAGTAGAAGAAGGAGAAGGAGAAGGTGTAGTCTGGAGGGTGAATCAGAAGAAGTAGACGAAGGAGAAGGAGAAGGTGAAGTCTGGAGGGTGAATCAGAAGAAGCAGAAGAAGGAGAATGAGAAGGTGAAGTCTGGAGGGTGACTCAGAAGAAGTAGAAGAAGGAGAAGGAGAAGGAGTAGTCTGGAGGGTGAATCAGAAGAAGCAGAAGAAGGAGAAGGAGAAGGTGAAGTCTGGAGGGTGAATCAGAAGAAGCAGAAGAAGGAGAAGGAGAAGGTGAAGTCTGGAGGGTGAAACAGAAGAAGCAGAATAAGGAGAAGGAGAAGGTGAAGTCAGGAGGGTGAATCAGAAGAAGCAGAAGAAGGAGAAGGAGAAGGTGAAGTAAGGAGGGTGAATCAGAAGAAGCAGAAGAAGGAGAAGGAGAAGGTGAAGTCTGGAGTGTGAAGCAGAAGAAGCAAAAGAAGGAGAAGGAGAAGGTGAAGTCTGGAGGGAGAATCAGAAGAAGTAGAAGAAGGAGAAGGAGAAGGTGAAGTCAGGAGGGTGAATCAGAAGAAGTAGAAGAAGGAGAAGGAGAAGGTGAAGTCAGGAGGGTGAATCAGAAGAAGCAGAAGAAGGAGAAGGAGAAGGTGAAGTCTGGAGGGTGAATCAGAAGAATCAGAAGAAGGAGAAGGAGAAGGTGAAGTCTGGAGGGTGAATCAGAAGAAGCAGAAGAAAGAGAAGGAGAAGTTGAAGTCTGGAGGGTGAATCAGAAGAAGTAGAAGAAGGAGAAGGAGAAGGTGAAGTCAGGAGGGTGAATCAGAAGAAGCAGAAGAAGGAGAAGGAGAAGGTGAAGTCTGGAGGGTGAATCAGAAGAATCAGAAGAAGGAGAAGGAGAAGGTGATGTCTGGAGGGTGAATCAGAAGAAGCAGAAGAAAGAGAAGGAGAAGGTGAAGTCTGGAGGGTGAATCAGAAGAAGCAGAAGAAGGAGAAGGAGAAGGTGAAGTCTGGAGGGAGAAGCAGAAGAAGTAGAAGAAGGAGAAGGAGAAGGTGAAGTCTGGAGGGTGAATCAGAAGAAGTAGAAGAAGGAGAAGGAGAAGGTGAAGTCTGGAGGGTGAATCAGAAGAAGTAGAAGAAGGAGAAGGAGAAGGTGAAGTCTGGAGGGTGAATCAGAAGAAACAGAAGAAGGAGAAGGAGAAGGTGAAGTCTGGAGGGTGAATCAGAAGAAGTAGAAGAAGGAGAAGGAGAAGGTGTAGTCTGGAGGGTGAATCAGAAGAAGTAGACGAAGGAGAAGGAGAAGGTGAAGTCTGGAGGGTGAACCAGAAGAAGCAGAAGAAGGAGAAGGAGAAGGTGAAGTCTGGAGGGTGAATCAGAAGAAGTAGAAGAAGGAGAAGGAGAAGGTGAAGTCTGGAGGGTGAATCAGAAGAAGCAGAAGAAGGAGAAGGAGAAGGTGAAGTCTGGAGGGTGAATCAGAAGAAGCAGAAGAAGGAGAAGGCGAAGCTGAAGTCTGGAGGGTGAAGCAGAAGAAGCAGAAGAAGGAGAAGGAGAAGGTGAAGTCTGGAGGGTGAATCAGAAGAAGTAGAAGAAGGAGAAGGAGAAGGTGAAGTCAGGAGAGTGAAGCAGAAGAAGCAGACGATGGAGAAGGAGAAGGTGAAGTCTGGAGGGCGAAGCAGAAGAAGCAGAAGAAGGAGAAGGAGAAGGTGAAGTCTGGAGGGTGAAGCAGAAGAAGCAGAAGAAGGAGAAGGAGAAGGTGAAGTCTGGAGGGTGAATCAGAAGAAGTAGAAGAAGGAGAAGGAGAAGGTGAAGTCAGGAGGGTGAAGCAGAAGAAGCAGAAGAAGGAGAAGGAGAAGGTGAAGTCTGGAGGGTGAAGCAGAAGAAGCAGAAGAAGGAGCAGGAGAAGGTGAAGTCTGGAGGGTGAAGCAGAAGAAGCAGAAGAAGGAGAAGGTGAAGTCAGGAGGGTGAATCAGAAGAAGTAGAAGAAGGAGAAGGAGAAGGTGAAGTCTGGAGGGTGAATCAGAAGAAGCAGAAGAAGGAGAAGGAGAAGATGAAGTCTGGAGGGTGAATCAGAAGAAGTAGAAGAAGGAGATGGAGAAGGTGAGGTCTGGAGGGTCAATCAGAAGAAGCAGAAGAAGGAGAAGGAGAAGGTGAAGTCTGGAGGGTGAATCAGAAGAAGCAGAAGAAGGAGAAGGAGAAGGTGAAGTCTGGAGGGTGAATTAGAAGAAGCAGAAGAAGGAGAAGGAGAAGGTGAAGTCAGGAGGGTGAATCAGAAGAAGCAGAAGAAGGAGAAGGAGAAGGTAAAGTTAGGAGGGTGAATCAGAAGAAGCAGAAGAAGGAGAAGGAGCAGGTGAAGTCAGGGGGGTGAAACAGAAGAAGTAGAAGAAGGAGAAGGAGAAGGTGAAGTCAGGAGGGTGAAGCAGAAGAAGCAGAAGAAGGAGAAGGAGAAGGTGAAGTCTGGAGGGCGCAGCAGAAGAAGCAGAAGAAGGAGAAGGAGAAGGTGAAGTCTGGAGGGAGAAGCAGAAGAAGCAGAAGAAGGAGAAGGAGAAGGTGAAGTCTGGAGGGTGAATCAGAAGAAGTAGAAGAAGGAGAAGGAGAAGGTGAAGTCAGGAGAGTGAAGCAGAAGAAGCAGAAGAAGGAGAAGGAGAAGGTGAAGTCTGGAGGGTGAAGCAGAAGAAGCAGAAGAAGGAGAAGGAGAAGGTGATGTCTGGAGGGCGAAGCAGAAGAAGCAGAAGAAGGAGAAGGAGAAGGTGAAGTCTGGAGGGTGAAGCAGAGGAAGCAGAAGAAGGAGAAGGAGAAGGTGAAGTCTGGAGGGTGAATCAGAAGAAGTAAAACAAGGAGAAGGAGAAGGTGAAGTCAGGAGGGTGAAGCAGAAGAAGCAGAAGAAGGAGAAGGAGAAGGTGAAGTCAGGAGGGTGAATCAGAAGAAGCAGAAGAAAGAGAAGGAGAAGGTGAAGTCTGGAGGGTGAATCAGAAGAATCAGAAGAAGGAGAAGGAGAAGGTGAAGTCTGGAGGGTGAATCAGAAGAAGCAGAAGAAAGAGAAGGAGAAGGTGAAGTCTGGAGGGTGAATCAGAAGAAGTAGAAGAAGGAGAAGGAGAAGGTGAAGTCTGGAGGGTGAATCAGAAGAAGCAGAAGAAGGAGAAGGAGAAGGTGAAGTCTGGAGGGTGAATCAGAAGAAGCAGAATAAGGAGAAGGAGAAGGTGAAGTCTGGAGGGTGAATCAGAAGAAGCAGAAAAAGGAGAAGGAGAAGGTGAAGTCTGAAGGGTGAATCAGAAGAAGTAGAAGAAGGAGAAAGAGAAGGTGAAGTCTGGAGGGTGAAGCAGAAGAAGTAGAAGAAGGAGAAGGAGAAGGTGAAGTCAGGAGGGTGAATCAGAAGAAGTAGAAGAAGGAGAAGGAGAAGGTGAAGTCAGGAGGGTGAATCAGGAGAAGCAGAAGAAGGAGAAGGAGAAGGTGAAGTCTGGAGGGTGAATCGGAAGAATCAGAAGAAGGAGAAGGAGAAGGTGAAGTCTGGAGGGTGAATCAGAAGAAGCAGAAGAAAGAGAAGGAGAAGGTGAAGTCTGGAGGGTGAAGCAGAAGAAACAGAAGAAGGAGAAGGAGAAGGTGAAGACTGGAGGGTGAATCAGAAGAAGTAGAAGAAGGAGAAGGAGAAGGTGAAGTCTGGAGGGTGAATCAGAAGAAGTAGAAGAAGGAGAAGGAGAAGGTGAAGTCTGGAGGGTGAATCAGAAGAATCAGAGGAAGGAGAAGGAGAAGGTGAAGTCTGGAGGGTGAATCAGAAGAAGCAGAATAAGGAGAAGGAGAAGGTGAAGTCTGGAGGGTGAATCAGAAGAAGCAGAATAAGGAGAAGGAGAAGGTGAAGTCTGGAGGGTGAATCAGAAGAAGCAGAAGAAGGAGAAGGAGAAGTTGAAGTCTGGAGGGTGAATCAGAAGAAGTAGAAGAAGGAGAAGGAGAAGGTGAAGACTGGAGGGTGAAGCAGAAGAAGTAGAAGAAGGAGAAGGAGAAGGTGAATTCAGGAGTGTGAATCAGAAGAAGTAGAAGAAGAAGAAGGAGAAGGTGAAGTCAGGAGGGTGAATCAGAAGAAGCAGAAGAAGGAGAAGGAGAAGGTGAAGTCTGGAGGGTGAATCAGAAAAATCAGAAGAAGGAGAAGTAGAAAGTGAAGTCTGGAGGGTGAATCAGAAGAAGCAGAAGAAGGAGAAGGAGAAGGTGAAGTCTGGAGGGTGAAGCAGAAGAAACAGAAGAAGGAAAAGGAGAAGGTGAAGACTGGAGGGTGAATCAGAAGAAGTAGAAGAAGGAGAAGGAGAAGGTGAAGTCTGGAGGGTGAATCAGAAGAAGTAGAAGAAGGAGAAGGAGAAGGTGAAGTCTGGAGGGTGAATCAGAAGAAGCAGAATAAGGAGAAGGAGAAGATGAAGTCTGGAGGGTGAATCAGAAGAAGCAGAAGAAAGAGAAGGAGAAGGTGAAGTCTGGAGGGTGAATCAGAAGAAGTAGAAGAAGGAGAAGGAGAAGGTGAAGTCTGGAGGGTGAATCAGAAGAAGCAGAAGAAGGAGAAGGAGAAGGTGAAGTCTGGAGGGTGAATCAGAAGAAGCAGAATAAGGAGAAGGAGAAGGTGAAGTCAGGAGGGTGAATCAGGAGAAGCAGAAGAAGGAGAAGGAGAAGGTGAAGTCTGGAGGGTGAATCAGAAGAATCAGAAGAAGGAGAAGGAGAAGGTGAAGTCTGGAGGGTGAATCAGAAGAAGCAGAAGAAAGAGAAGGAGAAGGTGAAGTCTGGAGGGTGAAGCAGAAGAAACAGAAGAAGGAGAAGGAGAAGGTGAAGACTTAAGGGTGAATCAGAAGAAGTAGAAGAAGGAGAAGGAGAAGATGAAGTCTGGAGGGTGAATCAGAAGAAGTAGAAGAAGGAGAAGGAGAAGGTGAAGTCTGGAGGGTGAATCAGAAGAAGCAGAAGAAGGAGAAGGAGAAGGTGAAGTCTGGAGGGTGAATCAGAAGAAGCAGAAGAAGGAGAAGGAGAAGATGAAGTCTGGAGGGTGAATCAGAAGAAGTAGAAGAAGGAGAAGGAGAAGGTGAGGTCTGGAGGGTGAATCAGAAGAAGCAGAAGAAGGAGAAGGAGAAGGTGAAGTCTGGAGGGTGAATCAGAAGAAGCAGAAGAAGGAGAAGGAGAAGGTGAAGTCTGGAGGGTGAATCAGAAGAAGCAGAAGAAGGAGAAGGAGAAGGTGTAGTCAGGAGGGTGAATCAGAAGAAGCAGAAGAAGGAGAAGGAGAAGGTGAAGTTAGGAGGGTGAATCAGAAGAAGCAGAAGAAGGAGAAGGAGCAGGTGATGTCAGGGGGATGAAGCAGAAGAAGTAGAAGAAGGAGAAGGAGAAGGTGAAGTCAGGACGGTGAAGCAGAAGAAGCAGAAGAAGGAGAAGGAGAAGGTGAAGTCAGGACGGTGAAGCAGAAGAAGCAGAAGAAGGAGAAGGAGAAGGTCAAGTCTGGAGGGTGAATCAGAAGAAGTAGAATAAGGAGAAGGAGAAGGTGAAGTCTGGAGGGTGAATCAGAAGAAGCAGAAGAAGGAGAAGGAGAAGGTGAAGTCTGGAGGGTGAATCAGAAGAAGCAGAAGAAGGAGAAGGAGAAGATGAAGTCTGGAGGGTGAATCAGAAGAAGTAGAAGAAGGAGAAGGAGAAGGTGAGGTCTGGAGGGTGAATCAGAAGAAGCAGAAGAAGGAGAAGGAGAAGGTGAAGTCTGGAGGGTGAATCAGAAGAAGCAGAAGAAGGAGAAGGAGAAGGTGAAGTCAGGAGGGTGAATCAGAAGAAGCAGAAGAAGGAGAAGGAGAAGGTGAAGTTAGGAGGGTGAATCAGAAGAAGCAGAAGAAGGAGAAGGAGCAGGTGATGTCAGGGGGATGAAGCAGAAGAAGTAGAAGAAGGAGAAGGAGAAGGTGAAGTCAGGACGGTGAAGCAGAAGAAGCAGAAGAAGGAGAAGGAGAAGGTGAAGTCTGGAGGGTGAATCAGAAGAAGTAGAAGAAGGAGAAGGAGAAGGTCAAGTCTGGAGGGTGAATCAGAAGAAGTAGAATAAGGAGAAGGAGAAGGTGAAGTCTGGAGGGTGAAGCAGAAGAAGTAGAAGAAGGAGAAGGAGAAGGTGAAGTCAGGAGGGTGAATCAGAAGAAGTAGAAGAAGGAGAAGGAGAAGGTGAAGTCAGGAGGGTGAATCAGAAGAAGCAGAAGAAGGAGAAGGAGAAGGTAAAGTCTGGAGGGTGAATCAGAAGAATCAGAAGAAGGAGAAGGAGATGGTGAAGTCTGGAGGGTGAATAAGAAGAAGCAGAAGAAAGAGAAGGAGAAGGTGAAGTCTGGAGGGTGAATCAGAAGAAGTAGAAGAAGGAGAAGGAGAAGGTGAAGTCTGGAGTGTGAATCAGAAGAAGCAGAAGAAGGAGAAGGAGAAGGTGAAGTCTGGAGGGTGAATCAGAAGAAGCAGAATAAGGAGAAGGAGAAGGTGAAGTCTGGAGGGTGAATCAGAAGAAGCAGAAGAAGGAGAAGGAGAAGGTGAAGTCTGGAGGGTGAATCAGAAGAAGTAGAAGAAGGAGAAGGAGAAGGTGAAGTCTGGAGGGTGAAGCAGAAGAAGTAGAAGAAGGAGAAGGAGAAGGTGAAGTCAGGAGGGTGAATCAGAAGAAGTAGAAGAAGGAGAAGGAGAAGGTGATGTCAGGAGGGTGAATCAGAAGAAGCAGAAGAAGGAGAAGGAGAAGGTGAAGTCTGGAGGGTGAATCAGAAGAATCAGAAGAAGGAGAAGGAGAAGGTGAAGTCTGGAGGGTGAATCAGAAGAAGCAGAGGAAGGAGAAGGAGAAGGTGAAGTCTGGAGGGTGAATCAGAAGAAGCAGAATAAGGAGAAGGAGAAGGTGAAGTCTGGAGGGTGAATCAGAAGAAGCAGAATAAGGAGAAGGAGAAGGTGAAGTCTGGAGGGTGAATCAGAAGAAGCAGAAGAAGGAGAAGGAGAAGATGAAGTCTGGAGGGTGAATCAGAAGAAGTAGAAGAAGGAGAAGGAGAAGGTGAAGTCTGGAGGGTGAAGCAGAAGAAGTAGAAGAAGGAGAAGGAGAAGGTGAATTCAGGAGTGTGAATCAGAAGAAGTAGAAGAAGAAGAAGGAGAAGGTGAAGTCAGGAGGGTGAATCAGAAGAAGCAGAAGAAGGAGAAGGAGAAGGTGAAGTCTGGAGGGTGAATCAGAAGAATCAGAAGAAGGAGAAGTAGAAGGTGAAGTCTGGAGGGTGAATCAGAAGAAGCAGAAGAAGGAGAAGGAGAAGGTGAAGTCTGGAGGGTGAAGCAGAAGAAACAGAAGAAGGAAAAGGAGAAGGTGAAGACTGGAGGGTGAATCAGAAGAAGTAGAAGAAGGAGAAGGAGAAGGTGAAGTCTGGAGGGTGAATCAGAAGAAGTAGAAGAAGGAGAAGGAGAAGGTGAAGTCTGGAGGGTGAATCAGAAGAAGCAGAATAAGGAGAAGGAGAAGGTGAAGTCTGGAGGGTGAATCAGAAGAAGCAGAAGAAAGAGAAGGAGAAGGTGAAGTCTGGAGGGTGAATCAGAAGAAGTAGAAGAAGGAGAAGGAGAAGGTGAAGTCTGGAGGGTGAATCAGAAGAAGCAGAAGAAGGAGAAGGAGAAGGTGAAGTCTGGAGGGTGAATCAGAAGAAGCAGAATAAGGAGAAGGAGAAGGTGAAGTCAGGAGGGTGAATCAGGAGAAGCAGAAGAAGGAGAAGGAGAAGGTGAAGTCTGGAGGGTGAATCAGAAGAAGCAGAAGAAAGAGAAGGAGAAGGTGAAGTCTGGAGGGTGAAGCAGAAGAAACAGAAGAAGGAGAAGGAGAAGGTGAAGACTGGAGGGTGAATCAGAAGAAGTAGAAGAAGGAGAAGGAGAAGGTGAAGTCTGGAGGGTGAATCAGAAGAAGTAGAAGAAGGAGAAGGAGAAGGTGGAGTCTGGAGGGTGAATCAGAAGAAGCAGAAGAAGGAGAAGGAGAAGGTGAAGTCTGGAGGGTGAATCAGAAGAAGCAGAAGAAGGAGAAGGAGAAGATGAAGTCTGGAGGGTGAATCAGAAGAAGTAGAAGAAGGAGAAGGAGAAGGTGAGGTCTGGAGGGTGAATCAGAAGAAGCAGAAGAAGGAGAAGGAGAAGGTGAAGTCTGGAGGGTGAATCAGAAGAAGCAGAAGAAGGAGAAGGAGAAGGTGAAGTCTGGAGGGTGAATCAGAAGAAGCAGAAGAAGGAGAAGGAGAAGGTGAAGTCAGGAGGGTGAATCAGAAGAAGCAGAAGAAGGAGAAGGAGAAGGTGAAGTCAGGAGGGTGAATCAGAAGAAGCAGAAGAAGGAGAAGGAGCAGGTGATGTCAGGGGGATGAAGCAGAAGAAGTAGAAGAAGGAGAAGGAGAAGGTGAAGTCAGGACGGTGAAGCAGAAGAAGCAGAAGAAGGAGAAGGAGAAGGTGAAGTCAGGACGGTGAAGCAGAAGAAGCAGAAGAAGGAGAAGGAGAAGGTCAAGTCTGGAGGGTGAATCAGAAGAAGTAGAATAAGGAGAAGGAGAAGGTGAAGTCTGGAGGGTGAATCAGAAGAAGCAGAAGAAGGAGAAGGAGAAGGTGAAGTCTGGAGGGTGAATCAGAAGAAGCAGAAGAAGGAGAAGGAGAAGATGAAGTCTGGAGGGTGAATCAGAAGAAGTAGAAGAAGGAGAAGGAGAAGGTGAGGTCTGGAGGGTGAATCAGAAGAAGCAGAAGAAGGAGAAGGAGAAGGTGAAGTCTGGAGGGTGAATCAGAAGAAGCAGAAGAAGGAGAAGGAGAAGGTGAAGTCTGGAGGGTGAATCAGAAGAAGCAGAAGAAGGAGAAGGAGAAGGTGAAGTCAGGAGGGTGAATCAGAAGAAGCAGAAGAAGGAGAAGGAGAAGGTAAAGTTAGGAGGGTGAATCAGAAGAAGCAGAAGAAGGAGAAGGAGCAGGTGATGTCAGGGGGATGAAGCAGAAGAAGTAGAAGAAGGAGAAGGAGAAGGTGAAGTCAGGACGGTGAAGCAGAAGAAGCAGAAGAAGGAGAAGGAGAAGGTGAAGTCAGGACGGTGAAGCAGAAGAAGCAGAAGAAGGAGAAGGAGAAGGTCAAGTCTGGAGGGTGAATCAGAAGAAGTAGAATAAGGAGAAGGAGAAGGTGAAGTCTGGAGGGTGAAGCAGAAGAAGTAGAAGAAGGAGAAGGAGAAGGTGAAGTCAGGAGGGTGAATCAGAAGAAGTAGAAGAAGGAGAAGGAGAAGGTGAAGTCAGGAGGGTGAATCAGAAGAAGCAGAAGAAGGAGAAGGAGAAGGTAAAGTCTGGAGGGTGAATCAGAAGAATCAGAAGAAGGAGAAGGAGAAGGTGAAGTCTGGAGGGTGAATAAGAAGAAGCAGAAGAAAGAGAAGGAGAAGGTGAAGTCTGGAGGGTGAATCAGAAGAAGTAGAAGAAGGAGAAGGAGAAGGTGAAGTCTGGAGTGTGAATCAGAAGAAGCAGAAGAAGGAGAAGGAGAAGGTGAAGTCTGGAGGGTGAATCAGAAGAAGCAGAATAAGGAGAAGGAGAAGGTGAAGTCTGGAGGGTGAATCAGAAGAAGCAGAAGAAGGAGAAGGAGAAGGTGAAGTCTGGAGGGTGAATCAGAAGAAGTAGAAGAAGGAGAAGGAGAAGGTGAAGTCTGGAGGGTGAAGCAGAAGAAGTAGAAGAAGGAGAAGGAGAAGGTGAAGTCAGGAGGGTGAATCAGAAGAAGTAGAAGAAGGAGAAGGAGAAGGTGAAGTCAGGAGGGTGAATCAGAAGAAGCAGAAGAAGGAGAAGGAGAAGGTGAAGTCTGGAGGGTGAATCAGAAGAATCAGAAGAAGGAGAAGGAGAAGGTGAAGTCTGGAGGGTGAATCAGAAGAAGCAGAGGAAGGAGAAGGAGAAGGTGAAGTCTGGAGGGTGAATCAGAAGAAGCAGAATAAGGAGAAGGAGAAGGTGAAGTCTGGAGGGTGAATCAGAAGAAGCAGAATAAGGAGAAGGAGAAGGTGAAGTCTGGAGGGTGAATCAGAAGAAGCAGAAGAAGGAGAAGGAGAAGATGAAGTCTGGAGGGTGAATCAGAAGAAGTAGAAGAAGGAGAAGGAGAAGGTGAAGTCTGGAGGGTGAAGCAGAAGAAGTAGAAGAAGGAGAAGGAGAAGGTGAATTCAGGAGTGTGAATCAGAAGAAGTAGAAGAAGAAGAAGGAGAAGGTGAAGTCAGGAGGGTGAATCAGAAGAAGCAGAAGAAGGAGAAGGAGAAGGTGAAGTCTGGAGGGTGAATCAGAAGAATCAGAAGAAGGAGAAGTAGAAGGTGAAGTCTGGAGGGTGAATCAGAAGAAGCAGAAGAAGGAGAAGGAGAAGGTGAAGTCTGGAGGGTGAAGCAGAAGAAACAGAAGAAGGAAAAGGAGAAGGTGAAGACTGGAGGGTGAATCAGAAGAAGTAGAAGAAGGAGAAGGAGAAGGTGAAGTCTGGAGGGTGAATCAGAAGAAGTAGAAGAAGGAGAAGGAGAAGGTGAAGTCTGGAGGGTGAATCAGAAGAAGCAGAATAAGGAGAAGGAGAAGGTGAAGTCTGGAGGGTGAATCAGAAGAAGCAGAAGAAAGAGAAGGAGAAGGTGAAGTCTGGAGGGTGAATCAGAAGAAGTAGAAGAAGGAGAAGGAGAAGGTGAAGTCTGGAGAGTGAATCAGAAGAAGCAGAATAAGGAGAAGGAGAAGGTGAAGTCTGGAGGGTGAATCAGAAGAAGCAGAAAAAGGAGAAGGAGAAGGTGAAGTCTGAAGGGTGAATCAGAAGAAGTAGAAGAAGGAGAAGGAGAAGGTGAAGTCAGGAGGGTGAATCAGGAGAAGCAGAAGAAGGAGAAGGAGAAGTGAAGTCTGGAGGGTGAATCAGAAGAATCAGAAGAAGGAGAAGGAGAAGGTGAAGTCTGGAGGGTGAATCAGAAGAAGCAGAAGAAAGAGAAGGAGAAGGTGAAGTCTGGAGGGTGAAGCAGAAGAAACAGAAGAAGGAGAAGGAGAAGGTGAAGACTGGAGGGTGAATCAGAAGAAGTAGAAGAAGGAGAAGGAGAAGGTGAAGTCTGGAGGGTGAATCAGAAGAAGTAGAAGAAGGAGAAGGAGAAGGTGAAGTCTGGAGGGTGAATCAGAAGAAGCAGAAGAAGGAGAAGGAGAAGGTGAAGTCTGGAGGGTGAATCAGAAGAAGCAGAAGAAGGAGAAGGAGAAGATGAAGTCTGGAGGGTGAATCAGAAGAAGTAGAAGAAGGAGAAGGAGAAGGTGAGGTCTGGAGGGTGAATCAGAAGAAGCAGAAGAAGGAGAAGGAGAAGGTGAAGTCTGGAGGGTGAATCAGAAGAAGCAGAAGAAGGAGAAGGAGAAGGTGAAGTCTGGAGGGTGAATCAGAAGAAGCAGAAGAAGGAGAAGGAGAAGGTGAAGTCAGGAGGGTGAATCAGAAGAAGCAGAAGAAGGAGAAGGAGAAGGTGAAGTTAGGAGGGTGAATCAGAAGAAGCAGAAGAAGGAGAAGCAGCAGGTGATGTCAGGGGGATGAAGCAGAAGAAGTAGAAGAAGGAGAAGGAGAAGGTGAAGTCAGGACGGTGAAGCAGAAGAAGCAGAAGAAGGAGAAGGAGAAGGTGAAGTCTGGAGGGTGAATCAGAAGAAGTAGAAGAAGGAGAAGGAGAAGGTCAAGTCTGGAGGGTGAATCAGAAGAAGTAGAATAAGGAGAAGGAGAAGGTGAAGTCTGGAGGGTGAAGCAGAAGAAGTAGAAGAAGGAGAAGGAGAAGGTGAAGTCAGGAGGGTGAATCAGAAGAAGTAGAAGAAGGAGAAGGAGAAGGTGAAGTCAGGAGGGTGAATCAGAAGAAGCAGAAGAAGGAGAAGGAGAAGGTAAAGTCTGGAGGGTGAATCAGAAGAATCAGAAGAAGGAGAAGGAGAAGGTGAAGTCTGGAGGGTGAATCAGAAGAAGAAGAAGAAAGAGAAGGAGAAGGTGAAGTCTGGAGGGTGAATCAGAAGAAGTAGAAGATGGAGAAGGAGAAGGTGAAGTCTGGAGTGTGAATCAGAAGAAGCAGAAGAAGGAGAAGGAGAAGGTGAAGTCTGGAGGGTGAATCAGAAGAATCAGAAGAAGGAGAAGGAGAAGGTGAAGTCTGGAGGGTGAATCAGAAGAAGCAGAGGAAGGAGAAGGAGAAGGTGAAGTCTGGAGGGTGAATCAGAAGAAGCAGAATAAGGAGAAGGAGAAGGTGAAGTCTGGAGGGTGAATCAGAAGAAGCAGAATAAGGAGAAGGAGAAGGTGAAGTCTGGAGGGTGAATCAGAAGAAGCAGAAGAAGGAGAAGGAGAAGATGAAGTCTGGAGGGTGAATCAGAAGAAGTAGAAGAAGGAGAAGGAGAAGGTGAAGTCTGGAGGGTGAAGCAGAAGAAGTAGAAGAAGGAGAAGGAGAAGGTGAATTCAGGAGTGTGAATCAGAAGAAGTAGAAGAAGAAGAAGGAGAAGGTGAAGTCAGGAGGGTGAATCAGAAGAAGCAGAAGAAGGAGAAGGAGAAGGTGAAGTCTGGAGGGTGAATCAGAAGAATCAGAAGAAGGAGAAGTAGAAGGTGAAGTCTGGAGGGTGAATCAGAAGAAGCAGAAGAAGGAGAAGGAGAAGGTGAAGTCTGGAGGGTGAAGCAGAAGAAACAGAAGAAGGAAAAGGAGAAGGTGAAGACTGGAGGGTGAATCAGAAGAAGTAGAAGAAGGAGAAGGAGAAGGTGAAGTCTGGAGGGTGAATCAGAAGAAGTAGAAGAAGGAGAAGGAGAAGGTGAAGTCTGGAGGGTGAATCAGAAGAAGCAGAATAAGGAGAAGGAGAAGGTGAAGTCTGGAGGGTGAATCAGAAGAAGCAGAAGAAAGAGAAGGAGAAGGTGAAGTCTGGAGGGTGAATCAGAAGAAGTAGAAGAAGGAGAAGGAGAAGGTGAAGTCTGGAGAGTGAATCAGAAGAAGCAGAATAAGGAGAAGGAGAAGGTGAAGTCTGGAGGGTGAATCAGAAGAAGCAGAAAAAGGAGAAGGAGAAGGTGAAGTCTGAAGGGTGAATCAGAAGAAGTAGAAGAAGGAGAAGGAGAAGGTGAAGTCAGGAGGGTGAATCAGGAGAAGCAGAAGAAGGAGAAGGAGAAGTGAAGTCTGGAGGGTGAATCAGAAGAATCAGAAGAAGGAGAAGGAGAAGGTGAAGTCTGGAGGGTGAATCAGAAGAAGCAGAAGAAAGAGAAGGAGAAGGTGAAGTCTGGAGGGTGAAGCAGAAGAAACAGAAGAAGGAGAAGGAGAAGGTGAAGACTGGAGGGTGAATCAGAAGAAGTAGAAGAAGGAGAAGGAGAAGGTGAAGTCTGGAGGGTGAATCAGAAGAAGTAGAAGAAGGAGAAGGAGAAGGTGAAGTCTGGAGGGTGAATCAGAAGAAGCAGAAGAAGGAGAAGGAGAAGGTGAAGTCTGGAGGGTGAATCAGAAGAAGCAGAAGAAGGAGAAGGAGAAGATGAAGTCTGGAGGGTGAATCAGAAGAAGTAGAAGAAGGAGAAGGAGAAGGTGAGGTCTGGAGGGTGAATCAGAAGAAGCAGAAGAAGGAGAAGGAGAAGGTGAAGTCTGGAGGGTGAATCAGAAGAAGCAGAAGAAGGAGAAGGAGAAGGTGAAGTCTGGAGGGTGAATCAGAAGAAGCAGAAGAAGGAGAAGGAGAAGGTGAAGTCAGGAGGGTGAATCAGAAGAAGCAGAAGAAGGAGAAGGAGAAGGTGAAGTTAGGAGGGTGAATCAGAAGAAGCAGAAGAAGGAGAAGCAGCAGGTGATGTCAGGGGGATGAAGCAGAAGAAGTAGAAGAAGGAGAAGGAGAAGGTGAAGTCAGGACGGTGAAGCAGAAGAAGCAGAAGAAGGAGAAGGAGAAGGTGAAGTCTGGAGGGTGAATCAGAAGAAGTAGAAGAAGGAGAAGGAGAAGGTCAAGTCTGGAGGGTGAATCAGAAGAAGTAGAATAAGGAGAAGGAGAAGGTGAAGTCTGGAGGGTGAAGCAGAAGAAGTAGAAGAAGGAGAAGGAGAAGGTGAAGTCAGGAGGGTGAATCAGAAGAAGTAGAAGAAGGAGAAGGAGAAGGTGAAGTCAGGAGGGTGAATCAGAAGAAGCAGAAGAAGGAGAAGGAGAAGGTAAAGTCTGGAGGGTGAATCAGAAGAATCAGAAGAAGGAGAAGGAGAAGGTGAAGTCTGGAGGGTGAATCAGAAGAAGAAGAAGAAAGAGAAGGAGAAGGTGAAGTCTGGAGGGTGAATCAGAAGAAGTAGAAGATGGAGAAGGAGAAGGTGAAGTCTGGAGTGTGAATCAGAAGAAGCAGAAGAAGGAGAAGGAGAAGGTGAAGTCTGGAGGGTGAATCAGAAGAAGCAGAATAAGGAGAAGGAGAAGGTGAAGTCTGGAGGATGAATCAGAAGAAGCAGAAGAAGGAGAAGGAGAAGGTGAAGTCTGGAGGGTGAATCAGAAGAAGTAGAAGAAGGAGAAGGAGAAGGTGAAGTCTGGAGGGTGAAGCAGAAGAAGTAGAAGAAGGAGAAGGAGAAGGTGAAGTCAGGAGGGTGAATCAGAAGAAGTAGAAGAAGGAGAAGGAGAAGGTGAAGTCAGGAGGGTGAATCAGAAGAAGCAGAAGAAGGAGAAGGAGAAGGTGAAGTCTGGAGGGTGAATCAGAAGAATCAGAAGAAGGAGAAGGAGAAGGTGAAGTCTGGAGGGTGAATCAGAAGAAGCAGAGGAAGGAGAAGGAGAAGGTGAAGTCTGGAGGGTGAATCAGAAGAAGCAGAATAAGGAGAAGGAGAAGGTGAAGTCTGGAGGGTGAATCAGAAGAAGCAGAATAAGGAGAAGGAGAAGGTGAAGTCTGGAGGGTGAATCAGAAGAAGCAGAAGAAGGAGAAGGAGAAGATGAAGTCTGGAGGGTGAATCAGAAGAAGTAGAAGAAGGAGAAGGAGAAGGTGAAGTCTGGAGGGTGAAGCAGAAGAAGTAGAAGAAGGAGAAGGAGAAGGTGAATTCAGGAGTGTGAATCAGAAGAAGTAGAAGAAGAAGAAGGAGAAGGTGAAGTCAGGAGGGTGAATCAGAAGAAGCAGAAGAAGGAGAAGGAGAAGGTGAAGTCTGGAGGGTGAATCAGAAGAATCAGAAGAAGGAGAAGTAGAAGGTGAAGTCTGGAGGGTGAATCAGAAGAAGCAGAAGAAAGAGAAGGAGAAGGTGAAGTCTGGAAGGTGAAGCAGAAGACACAGAAGAAGGAGAAGGAGAAGGTGAAGACTGGAGGGTGAATCAGAAGAAGTAGAAGAAGGAGAAGGAGAAGGTGAAGTCTGGAGGGTGAATCAGAAGAAGTAGAAGAAGGAGAAGAAGAAGGTGAAGTCTGGAGGGTGAATCAGAAGAAGCAGAAGAAGGAGAAGGAGAAGGTGAAGTCTGGAGGGTGAATCAGAAGAAGCAGAAGAAGGAGAAGGAGAAGATGAAGTCTGGAGGGTGAATCAGAAGAAGTAGAAGAAGGAGAAGGAGAAGGTGAAGTCTGGAGGGTGAATCAGAAGTAGTAGAAGAAGGAGAAGGAGAAGGTGAAGTCTGGACGGTGAATCAGAAGAAACAGAAGAAGGAGAAGGAGAAGGTGAAGTCTGGAGGGTGAATCAGAAGAAGTAGAAGAAGGAGAAGGAGAAGGTGTAGTCTGGAGGGTGAATCAGAAGAAGTAGACGAAGGAGAAGGAGAAGGTGAAGTCTGGAGGGTGAATCAGAAGAAGCAGAAGAAGGAGAAGGAGAAGGTGAAGTCTGGAGGGTGAATCAGAAGAAGCAGAAGAAGGAGAAGGAGAAGGTGAAGTCAGGAGGGTGAATCAGAAGAAGCAGAATAAGGAGAAGGAGAAGGTGAAGTCTGGAGGGTGAATCAGAAGAAGCAGAAAAAGGAGAAGGAGAAGGTGAAGTCTGAAGGGTGAATCAGAAGAAGTAGAAGAAGGAGAAGGAGAAGGTGAAGTCTGGAGGGTGAAGCAGAAGAAGTAGAAGAAGGAGAAGGAGAAGGTGAAGTCAGGAGGGTGAATCAGAAGAAGTAGAAGAAGGAGAAGGAGAAGATGAAGTCAGGAGGGTGAATCATAAGAAGCAGAAGAAGGAGAAGGAGAAGGTGAAGTCTGGAGGGTGTATCAGAAGAATCAGAAGAAGGAGAAGGAGAAGGTGAAGTCTGGAGGGTGAATCAGAAGAAGCAGAAGAAAGAGAAGGAGAAGGTGAAGTCTGGAGGGTGAAGCAGAAGAAACAGAAGAAGGAGAAGGAGAAGGTGAAGACTGGAGGGTGAATCAGAAGAAGTAGAAGAAGGAGAAGGAGAAGGTGAAGTCTGGAGGGTGAATCAGAAGAAGTAGAAGAAGGAGAAGGAGAAGGTGAAGTCTGGAGGGTGAATCAGAAGAAGCAGTAGAAGGAGAAGGAGAAGGTGAAGTCTGGAGGGTGAATCAGAAGAAGCAGAAGAAGGAGAAGGAGAAGATGAAGTCTGGAGGGTGAATCAGAAGAAGTAGAAGAAGGAGAAGGAGAAGGTGAGGTCTGGAGGGTGAATCAGAAGAAGCAGAAGAAGGAGAAGGAGAAGGTGAAGTCTGGAGGGTGAATCAGAAGAAGCAGAAGAAGGAGAAGGAGAAGGTGATGTCTGGAGGGTGAATCAGAAGAAGCAGAAGAAGGAGAAGGAGAAGGTGAAGTCAGGAGGGTGAATCAGAAGAAGCAGAAGAAGGAGAAGGAGCAGGTGATGTCAGGGGGATGAAGCAGAAGAAGTAGAAGAAGGAGAAGGAGAAGGTGAAGTCAGGACGGTGAAGCAGAAGAAGCAGAAGAAGGAGAAGGAGAAGGTGAAGTCTGGAGGGTGAATCAGAAGAAGTAGAAGAAGGAGAAGGAGAAGGTCAAGTCTGGAGGGTGAATCAGAAGAAGTAGAAGAAGGAGAAGGAGAAGGTGAAGTCTGGAGGGTGAAGCAGAAGAAGTAGAAGAAGGAGAAGGAGAAGGTGAAGTCAGGAGGGTGAATCAGAAGAAGTAGAAAAACGAGAAGGAGAATGTGAAGTCAGGAGGGTGAATCAGAAGAAGCAGAAGAAGGAGAAGAAGAAGCTGAAGTCTGGAGGGTGAATCAGAAGAATCAGAAGAAGGAGAAGGAGAAGGTGAAGTCTGGAGGGTGAATCAGAAGAAGCAGAAGAAAGAGAATGAGAAGGTGAAGTCTGGAGGGTGAATCAGAAGAAGTAGAAGAAGGAGAAGGAGAAGGTGAAGTCTGGAGTGTGAATCAGAAGAAGCAGAAGAAGGAGAAGGAGAAGGTGAAGTCTGGAGGGTGAATCAGAAGAAGCAGAATAAGGAGAAGGAGAAGGTGAAGTCTGGAGGGTGAATCAGAAGAAGCAGAAGAAGGAGAAGGAGAAGGTGAAGTCTGGAGGTTGAATCAGAAGAAGTAGAAGAAGGAGAAGGAGAAGGTGAAGTCTGGAGGGTGAAGCAGAAGAAGTAGAAGAAGGAGAAGGAGAAGGTGAAGTCAGGAGGGTGAATCAGAAGAAGTAGAAGAAGGAGAAGGAGAAGGTGAAGTCAGGAGGGTGAATCCGAAGAAGCAGAAGAAGGAGAAGGAGAAGGTGAAGTCTGGAGGGTGAATCAGAAGAATCAGAAGAAGGAGAAGGAGAAGGTGAAGTCTGGAGGGTGAATCAGAAGAAGCAGAGGAAGGAGAAGGAGAAGGTGAAGTCTGGAGGGTGAATCAGAAGAAGCAGAATAAGGAGAAGGAGAAGGTGAAGTCTGGAGGGTGAATCAGAAGAAGCAGAATAAGGAGAAGGAGAAGGTGAAGTCTGGAGGGTGAATCAGAAGAAGCAGAAGAAGGAGAAGGAGAAGATGAAGTCTGGAGGGTGAAGCAGAAGAAGTAGAAGAAGGAGAAGGAGAAGGTGAAGTCTGGAGGGTGAAGCAGAAGAAGTAGAAGAAGGAGAAGGAGAAGGTGAAGTCAGGAGGGTGAATCAGAAGAAGTAGAAGAAGGAGAAGGAGAAGGTGAAGTCAGGAGGGTGAATCAGAAGAAGCAGAAGAAGGAGAAGGAGAAGGTGAAGTCTGGAGGGTGAATCAGAAGAATCAGAAGAAGGAGAAGGAGAAGGTGAAGTCTGGAGGGTGAATCAGAAGAAGCAGAAGAAAGAGAAGGAGAAGGTGAAGTCTGGAGGGTGAAGCAGAAGAAACAGAAGAAGGAGAAGGAGAAGGTGAAGACTGGAGGTTGAATCAGAAGAAGTAGAAGAAGGAGAAGGAGAAGGTGAAGTCTGGAGGGTGAATCAGAAGAAGTAGAAGAAGGAGAAGGAGAAGGTGAAGTCTGGAGGGTGAATCAGAAGAAGCAGAAGAAGGAGAAGGAGAAGGTGAAGTCTGGAGGGTGAATCAGAAGAAGCAGAAGAAGGAGAAGGAGAAGATGAAGTCTGGAGGGTGAATCAGAAGAAGTGGAAGAAGGAGAAGGAGAAGGTGAAGTCTGGAGGGTGAATCAGAAGTAGTAGAAGAAGGAGAAGGAGAAGGTGAAGTCTGGACGGTGAATCAGAAGAAACAGAAGAAGGAGAAGGAGAAGGTGAAGTCTGGAGGGTGAATCAGAAGAAGCAGAAGAAGGAGAAGGAGAAGATGAAGTCTGGAGGGTGAATCAGAAGAAGTAGAAGAAGGAGAAGGAGTAGGTGAAGTCTGGAGGGTGAATCAGAAGTAGTAGAAGAAGGAGAAGGAGAAGGTGAAGTCTGGACGGTGAATCAGAAGAAACAGAAGAAGGAGAAGGAGAAGGTGAAGTCTGGAGGGTGAATCAGAAGAAGTAGAAGAAGGAGAAGGAGAAGGTGTAGTCTGGAGGGTGAATCAGAAGAAGTAGACGAAGGAGAAGGAGAAGGTGAAGTCTGGAGGGTGAATCAGAAGAAGCAGAAGAAGGAGAAGGAGAAGGTGAAGTCTGGAGGGTGAATCAGAAGAAGCAGAAGAAGGAGAAGGAGAAGGTGAAGTCAGGAGGGTGAATCAGAAGAAGCAGAATAAGGAGAAGGAGAAGGTGAAGTCTGGAGGGTGAATCAGAAGAAGCAGAAAAAGGAGAAGGAGAAGGTGAAGTCTGAAGGGTGAATCAGAAGAAGTAGAAGAAGGAGAAGGAGAAGGTGAAGTCTGGAGGGTGAAGCAGAAGAAGTAGAAGAAGGAGAAGGAGAAGGTGAAGTCAGGAGGGTGAATCAGAAGAAGTAGAAGAAGGAGAAGGAGAAGATGAAGTCAGGAGGGTGTATCATAAGAAGCAGAAGAAGGAGAAGGAGAAGGTGAAGTCTGGAGGGTGTATCAGAAGAATCAGAAGAAGGAGAAGGAGAAGGTGAAGTCTGGAGGGTGAATCAGAAGAAGCAGAAGAAAGAGAAGGAGAAGGTGAAGTCTGGAGGGTGAAGCAGAAGAAACAGAAGAAGGAGAAGGAGAAGGTGAAGACTGGAGGGTGAATCAGAAGAAGTAGAAGAAGGAGAAGGAGAAGGTGAAGTCTGGAGGGTGAATCAGAAGAAGTAGAAGAAGGAGAAGGAGAAGGTGAAGTCTGGAGGGTGAATCAGAAGAAGCAGTAGAAGGAGAAGGAGAAGGTGAAGTCTGGAGGGTGAATCAGAAGAAGCAGAAGAAGGAGAAGGAGAAGATGAAGTCTGGAGGGTGAATCAGAAGAAGTAGAAGAAGGAGAAGGAGAAGGTGAGGTCTGGAGGGTGAATCAGAAGAAGCAGAAGAAGGAGAAGGAGAAGGTGAAGTCTGGAGGGTGAATCAGAAGAAGCAGAAGAAGGAGAAGGAGAAGGTGATGTCTGGAGGGTGAATCAGAAGAAGCAGAAGAAGGAGAAGGAGAAGGTGAAGTCAGGAGGGTGAATCAGAAGAAGCAGAAGAAGGAGAAGGAGAAGGTGAAGTTAGGAGGGTGAATCAGAAGAAGCAGAAGAAGGAGAAGGAGAAGGTGAAGTCTGGAGGGTGAATCAGAAGAAGTAGAAGAAGGAGAAGGAGAAGGTCAAGTCTGGAGGGTGAATCAGAAGAAGTAGAAGAAGGAGAAGGAGAAGGTGAAGTCTGGAGGGTGAAGCAGAAGAAGTAGAAGAAGGAGAAGGAGAAGGTTAAGTCAGGAGGGTGAATCAGAAGAAGTAGAAAAACGAGAAGGAGAATGTGAAGTCAGGAGGGTGAATCAGAAGAAGCAGAAGAAGGAGAAGAAGAAGTTGAAGTCTGGAGGGTGAATCAGAAGAAGTAGAAGAAGGAGAAGGAGAAGGTGAAGTCTGGAGTGTGAATCAGAAGAAGCAGAAGAAGGAAAAGGAGAAGGTGAAGTCTGGAGGGTGAATCAGAAGAAGCAGAATAAGGAGAAGGAGAAGGTGAAGTCTGGAGGGTGAATCAGAAGAAGCAGAAGAAGGAGAAGGAGAAGGTGAAGTCTGGAGGTTGAATCAGAAGAAGTAGAAGAAGGAGAAGGAGAAGGTGAAGTCTGGAGGGTGAAGCAGAAGAAGTAGAAGAAGGAGAAGGAGAAGGTGAAGTCAGGAGGGTGAATCAGAAGAAGTAGAAGAAGGAGAAGGAGAAGGTGAAGTCAGGAGGGTGAATCAGAAGAAGCAGAAGAAGGAGAAGGAGAAGGTGAAGTCTGGAGGGTGAATCAGAAGAATCAGAAGAAGGAGAAGGAGAAGGTTAAGTCTGGAGGGTGAATCAGAAGAAGCAGAGGAAGGAGAAGGAGAAGGTGAAGTCTGGAGGGTGAATCAGAAGAAGCAGAATAAGGAGAAGGAGAAGGTGAAGTCTGGAGGGTGGATCAGAAGAAGCAGAATAAGGAGAAGGAGAAGGTGAAGTCTGGAGGGTGAATCAGAAGAAGCAGAAGAAGGAGAAGGAGAAGATGAAGTCTGGAGGGTGAAGCAGAAGAAGTAGAAGAAGGAGAAGGAGAAGGTGAAGTCTGGAGGGTGAAGCAGAAGAAGTAGAAGAAGGAGAAGGAGAAGGTGAAGTCAGGAGGGTGAATCAGAAGAAGTAGAAGAAGGAGAAGGAGAAGGTGAAGTCAGGAGGGTGAATCAGAAGAAGCAGAAGAAGGAGAAGGAGAAGGTGAAGTCTGGAGGGTGAATCAGAAGAATCAGAAGAAGGAGAAGGAGAAGGTGAAGTCTGGAGGGTGAATCAGAAGAAGCAGAAGAAAGAGAAGGAGAAGGTGAAGTCTGGAGGGTGAAGCAGAAGAAACAGAAGAAGGAGAAGGAGAAGGTGAAGACTGGAGGTTGAATCAGAAGAAGTAGAAGAAGGAGAAGGAGAAGGTGAAGTCTGGAGGGTGAATCAGAAGAAGTAGAAGAAGGAGAAGGAGAAGGTGAAGTCTGGAGGGTGAATCAGAAGAAGCAGAAGAAGGAGAAGGAGAAGGTGAAGTCTGGAGGGTGAATCAGAAGAAGCAGAAGAAGGAGAAGGAGAAGATGAAGTCTGGAGGGTGAATCAGAAGAAGTGGAAGAAGGAGAAGGAGAAGGTGAAGTCTGGAGGGTGAATCAGAAGTAGTAGAAGAAGGAGAAGGAGAAGGTGAAGTCTGGACGGTGAATCAGAAGAAACAGAAGAAGGAGAAGGAGAAGGTGAAGTCTGGAGGGTGAATCAGAAGAAGTAGAAGAAGGAGAAGGAGAAGGTGTAGTCTGGAGGGTGAATCAGAAGAAGTAGACGAAGGAGAAGGAGAAGGTGAAGTCTGGAGGGTGAATCAGAAGAAGCAGAAGAAGGAAATGGAGAAGGTGAAGTCTGGAGGGTGAATCAGAAGAAGTAGAAGAAGGAGAAGGAGAAGGTGAAGTCTGGAGGGTGAATCAGAAGAAGCAGAAGAAGGAGAAGGAGAAGGTGAAGTCTGGAGGGTGAATCAGAAGAAGCAGAAGAAGGAGAAGGAGAAGATGAAGTCTGGAGGGTGAATCAGAAGAAGTGGAAGAAGGAGAAGGAGAAGGTGAGGTCTGGAGGGTGAATCAGAAGAAGCAGAAGAAGGAGAAGGAGCAGGTGATGTCAGGGGGATGAAGCAGAAGAAGTAGAAGAAGGAGAAGGAGAAGGTGAAGTCTGGAGGGTGAATCAGAAGAAGCAGAAGAAGGAGAAGGAGAAGGTGATGTCTGGAGGGTGAATCAGAAGAAGCAGAAGAAGGAGAAGGAGAAGGTGAAGTCAGGAGGGTGAATCAGAAGAAGCAGAAGAAGGAGAAGGAGAAGGTGAAGTTAGGAGGGTGAGTCAGAAGAAGCAGAAGAAGGAGAAGGAGCAGGTGATGTCAGGGGGATGAAGCAGAAGAAGTAGAAGAAGGAGAAGGAGAAGGTGAAGTCAGGACGGTGAAGCAGAAGAAGCAGAAGAAGGAGAAGGGGAAGGTGAAGTCTGGAGGGTGAATCAGAAGAAGTAGAAGAAGGAGAAGGAGAAGGTCAAGTCTGGAGGGTGAATCAGAAGAAGTAGAAGAAGGAGAAGGAGAAGGTGAAGTCTGGAGGGTGAAGCAGAAGAAGTAGAAGAAGGAGAAGGAGAAGGTGAAGTCAGGAGGGTGAATCAGAAGAAGTAGAAGAACGAGAAGGAGAATGTGAAGTCAGGAGGGTGAATCAGAAGAAGCAGAAGAAGGAGAAGAAGAAGGTGAAGTCTGGAGGGTGAATCAGAAGAATCAGAAGAAGGAGAAGGAGAAGGTGAAGTCTGGAGGGTGAATCAGAAGAAGCAGAAGAAAGAGAAGGAGAAGGTGAAGTCTGGAGGGTGAATCAGAAGAAGTAGAAGAAGGAGAAGGAGAAGGTGAAGTCTGGAGTGTGAATCAGAAGAAGCAGAAGAAGGAGAAGGAGAAGGTGAAGTCTGGAGGGTGAATCAGAAGAAGCAGAATAAGGAGAAGGAGAAGGTGAAGTCTGGAGGGTGAATCAGAAGAAGCAGAAGAAGGAGAAGGAGAAGGTGAAGTCTGGAGGGTGAATCAGAAGAAGTAGAAGAAGGAGAAGGAGAAGGTGAAGTCTGGAGGGTGAAGCAGAAGAAGTAGAAGAAGGAGAAGGAGAAGGTGAAGTCAGGAGGGTGAATCAGAAGAAGTAGAAGAAGGAGAAGGAGAAGGTGAAGTCAGGAGGGTGAATCAGAAGAAGCAGAAGAAGGAGAAGGAGAAGGTGAAGTCTGGAGGGTGAATCAGAAGAATCAGAAGAAGGAGAAGGAGAAGGTGAAGTCTGGAGGGTGAATCAGAAGAAGCAGAGGAAGGAGAAGGAGAAGGTGAAGTCTGGAGGGTGAATCAGAAGAAGCAGAATAAGGAGAAGGAGAAGGTGAAGTCTGGAGCGTGAATCAGAAGAAGCAGAAGAAGGAGAAGGAGAAGATGAAGTCTGGAGGGTGAAGCAGAAGAAGTAGAAGAAGGAGAAGGAGAAGGTGAAGTCTGGAGGGTGAAGCAGAAGAAGTAGAAGAAGGAGAAGGAGAAGGTGAAGTCAGGAGGGTGAATCAGAAGAAGTAGAAGAAGGAGAAGGAGAAGGTGAAGTCAGGAGGGTGAATCAGAAGAAGCAGAAGAAGGAGAAGGAGAAGGTGAAGTCTGGAGGGTGATTCAGAAGAATCAGAAGAAGGAGAAGGAGAAGGTGAAGTCTGGAGGGTGAATCAGAAGAAGCAGAAGAAAGAGAAGGAGAAGGTGAAGTCTGGAGGGTGAAGCAGAAGAAACAGAAGAAGGAGAAGGAGAAGGTGAAGACTGGAGGGTGAATCAGAAGAAGTAGAAGAAGGAGAAGGAGAAGGTGAAGTCTGGAGGGTGAATCAGAAGAAGTAGAAGAAGGAGAAGGAGAAGGTGAAGTCTGGAGGGTGAATCAGAAGAAGCAGAAGAAGGAGAAGGAGAAGGTGAAGTATGGAGGGTGAATCAGAAGAAGCAGAAGAAGGAGAAGGAGAAGATGAAGTCTGGAGGGTGAATCAGAAGAAGTGGAAGAAGGAGAAGGAGAAGGTGAAGTCTGGAGGGTGAATCAGAAGTAGTAGAAGAAGGAGAAGGAGAAGGTGAAGTCTGGACGGTGAATCAGAAGAAACAGAAGAAGGAGAAGGAGAAGGTGAAGTCTGGAGGGTGAATCAGAAGAAGTAGAAGAAGGAGAAGGAGAAGGTGTAGTCTGGAGGGTGAATCAGAAGAAGTAGACGAAGGAGAAGGAGAAGGTGAAGTCTGGAGGGTGAATCAGAAGAAGCAGAAGAAGGAAATGGAGAAGGTGAAGTCTGGAGGGTGAATCAGAAGAAGTAGAAGAAGGAGAAGGAGAAGGTGAAGTCTGGAGGGTGAATCAGAAGAAGCAGAAGAAGGAGAAGGAGAAGGTGAAGTCTGGAGGGTGAATCAGAAGAAGCAGAAGAAGGAGAAGGAGAAGGAGAAGTCTGGAGGGTGAATCAGAAGAAGCAGAAGAAGGAGAAGGAGAAGGTGAAGTCTGGAGGGTGAAGCAGAAGAAGTAGAAGAAGGAGAAGGAGAAGGTGAAGTCAGGAGGGTGAATCAGAAGAAGTAGAAGAAGGAGAAGGAGAAGGTCAAGTCAGGAGGGTGATTCAGAAGAAGCAGAAGAAGGAGAAGGAGAAGGTGAAGTCTGGAGGGTGAATCAGAAGAATCAGAAGAAGGAGAAGGAGAAAGTGAAGTCTGGAGGGTGAATCAGAAGAAGCCGAAGAAGGAGAAGGAGAAGGTGAAGTCTGGAGGGTGAATCAGAAGAAGCAGAAGAAGGAGAAGGAGAAGGTGAAGTCAGGAGGGTGAATCAGAAGAAGCAGAAGAAGGAGAAGGAGAAGGGGAAGTTAGGAGGGTGAATCAGAAGAAGCAGAAGAAGGAGAAGGAGCAGGTGATGTCAGCGGGATGAAGCAGAAGAAGGAGAAGAAGGAGAAGGAGAAGGTGAAGTCAGGACGGTGAAGCAGAAGAAGCAGAAGAAGGAGAAGGAGAATATGAAGTCTGGAGGGTGAATCAGAATAAGTAGAAGAAGGAGAAGGAGAAGGTCAAGTCTGGAGGGTGAATCAGAAGAAGTAGAAGAAGGAGAAGGAGAAGGTGAAGTCTGGAGGGTGAAGCAGAAGAAGTAGAAGAAGGAGAAGGTGAAGGTGAAGTCAGGAGGGTGAATCAGAAGAAGTAGAAGAAGGAGAAGGAGAAGGTGAAGTCTGGAGGGTGAATCAGAAGAAGCAGAAGAAGAAGAAGGAGAAGGTGAAGTCTGGAGGGTGAATCAGAAGAAGCAGAAGAAGGAGAAGGAGAAGGTGAAGTCTGGAGGGTGAATCAGAAGAAGCAGAATAAGGAGAAGGAGAATGTGAAGTCTGGAGGGTGAATAAGAAGAAGCAGAAAAAGGAGAAGGAGAAGGTGAAGTCTGAAGGGTGAATCAGAAGAAGTAGAAGAAGGAGAAGGAGAAGGTGAAGTCTGGAGGGTGAAGCAGAAGAAGTAGAAGAAGGAGAAGGAGAAGGTGAAGTCAGGAGGGTGAATCAGAAGAAGTAGAAGAAGGAGAAGGAGAAGGTGAAGTCAGGAGGGTGAATCAGAAGAAGCAGAAGAAGGAGAAGGAGAAGGTGAAGTCTGGAGGGTGAATCAGAAGAATCAGAAGAAGGAAAAGGAGAAGGTGAAGTCTGGAGGGTGAATCAGAAGAAGCAGAAGAAAGAGAAGGAGAAGGTGAAGTCTGGAGGGTGAAGCAGAAGAAACAGAAGAAGGAGAAGGAGAAGGTGAAGACTGGAGGGTGAATCAGAAGAAGTAGAAGAAGGAGAAGGAGAAGGTGAAGTCTGGAGGGTGAATCAGAAGAAGTAGAAGAAGGAGAAGGAGAAGGTGATGTCTGGAGTGTGAATCAGAAGAAGCAGAAGAAGGAGAAGGAGAAGGTGAAGTCTGGAGGGTGAATCAGAAGAAGCAGAAGAAGGAGAAGGAGAGGATGAAGTCTGGAGGGTGAATCAGAAGAAGTAGAAGAAGGAGAAGCAGAAGGTGAGGTCTGGAGGGTGAATCAGAAGAAGCAGAAGAAGGAGAAGGAGAAGGTGAAGTCTGGAGGGTGAATCAGAAGAAGCAGAAGAAGGAGAAGGAGAAGGTGAAGTCTGGAGGGTGAATCAGAAGAAGCAGAAGAAGGAGAAGGAGAAGGTGAAGTCAGGAGGGTGAATCAGAAGAAGCAGAAGAAGGAGAAGGAGAAGGTGAAGTTAGGAGGGTGAATCAGAAGAAGCAGAAGAAGGAGAAGGAGCAGGTGATGTCAGGGGGATGAAGCAGAAGAAGTAGAAGAAGGAGAAGGAGAAGGTGAAGTCAGGACGGTGAAGCAGAAGAAGCAGAAGAAGGAGAAGGAGAAGGTGAAGTCTGGAGGGTGAATCAGAAGAAGTAGAAGAAGGAGAAGGAGAAGGTCAAGTCTGGAGGGTGAATCAGAAGAAGTAGAAGAAGGAGAAGGAGAAGGTGAAGTCTGGAGGGTGAAGCAGAAGAAGTAGAAGAAGGAGAAGGAGAAGGTGAAGTCAGGAGGGTGAATCAGAAGAAGTAGAAGAAGGAGAAGGAGAAGGTGAAGTCAGGAGGGTGAATCAGAAGAAGCAGAAGAAGGAGAAGAAGAAGGTGAAGTCTGGAGGGTGAATCAGAAGAATCAGAAGAAGGAGAAGGAGAAGGTGAAGTCTGGAGGGTGAATCAGAAGAAGCAGAAGAAAGAGAAGGAGAAGGTGAAGTCTGGAGGGTGAATCAGAAGAAGTAGAAGAAGGAGAAGGAGAAGGTGAAGTCTGGAGTGTGAATCAGAAGAAGCAGAAGAAGGAGAAGGAGAAGGTGAAGTCTGGAGGGTGAATCAGAAGAAGCAGAATAAGGAGAAGGAGAAGGTGAAGTCTGGAGGGTGAATCAGAAGAAGCAGAAGAAGGAGAAGGAGAAGGTGAAGTCTGGAGGGTGAATCAGAAGAAGTAGAAGAAGGAGAAGGAGAAGGTGAAGTTTGGAGGGTGAAGCAGAAGAAGTAGAAGAAGGAGAAGGAGAAGGTGAAGTCAGGAGGGTGAATCAGAAGAAGTAGAAGAAGGAGAAGGAGAAGGTGAAGTCAGGAGGGTGAATCAGAAGAAGCAGAAGAAGGAGAAGGAGAAGGTGAAGTCTGGAGGGTGAATCAGAAGAATCAGAAGAAGGAGAAGGAGAAGGTGAAGTCTGGAGGGTGAATCAGAAGAAGCAGAGGAAGGAGAAGGAGAAGGTGAAGTCTGGAGGGTGAATCAGAAGAAGCAGAATAAGGAGAAGGAGAAGGTGAAGTCTGGAGGGTGAATCAGAAGAAGCAGAATAAGGAGAAGGAGAAGGTGAAGTCTGGAGGGTGAATCAGAAGAAGCAGAAGAAGGAGAAGGAGAAGATGAAGTCTGGAGGGTGAATCAGAAGAAGTAGAAGAAGGAGAAGGAGAAGGTGAAGTCTGGAGGGTGAAGCAGAAGAAGTAAAAGAAGGAGAAGGAGAAGGTGAAGTCAGGAGGGTGAATCAGAAGAAGCAGAAGAAGGAGAAGGAGAAGGTGAAGTCTGGAGGGTGAATCAGAAGAATCAGAAGAAGGAGAAGGAGAAGGTGAAGTCTGGAGGGTGAATCAGAAGAAGCAGAAGAAGGAGAAGGAGAAGGTGAAGTCTGGATGGTGAATCAGAAGAATCAGAAGAAGGAGAAGGAGAAGGTGAAGTCTGGAGGGTGAATCAGAAGAAGCAGAAGAAAGAGAAGGAGAAGGTGAAGTCTGGAGGGTGAATCAGAAGAAGTAGAAGAAGGAGAAGGAGAAGGTGAAGTCTGGAGGGTGAATCAGAAGAAGCAGAAGAAGGAGAAGGAGAAGGTGAAGTCTGGAGGGTGAATCAGAAGAAGCAGAATAAGGAGAAGGAGAAGGTGAAGTCTGGAGGGTGAATCAGAAGAAGCAGAAAAAGGAGAAGGAGAGGGTGAAGTCTGAAGGGTGAATCAGAAGAAGTAGAAGAAGGAGAAAGAGAAGGTGAAGTCTGGAGGGTGAAGCAGAAGAAGTAGAAGAAGGAGAAGGAGAAGGTGAAGTCAGGAGGGTGAATCAGAAGAAGTAGAAGAAGGAGAAGGAGAAGGTGAAGTCAGGAGGGTGAATCAGAAGAAGCAGAAGAAGGAGAAGAAGAAGGTGAAGTCTGGAGGGTGAATCAGAAGAATCAGAAGAAGGAGAAGGAGAAGGTGAAGTCTGGAGGGTGAATCAGAAGAAGCAGAAGAAAGAGAAGGAGAAGGTGAAGTCTGGAGGGTGAATCAGAAGAAGTAGAAGAAGGAGAAGGAGAAGGTGAAGTCTGGAGTGTGAATCAGAAGAAGCAGAAGAAGGAGAAGGAGAAGGTGAAGTCTGGAGGGTGAATCAGAAGAAGCAGAATAAGGAGAAGGAGAAGGTGAAGTCTGGAGGGTGAATCAGAAGAAGCAGAAGAAGGAGAAGGAGAAGGTGAAGTCTGGAGGGTGAATCAGAAGAAGTAGAAGAAGGAGAAGGAGAAGGTGAAGTTTGGAGGGTGAAGCAGAAGAAGTAGAAGAAGGAGAAGGAGAAGGTGAAGTCAGGAGGGTGAATCAGAAGAAGTAGAAGAAGGAGAAGGAGAAGGTGAAGTCAGGAGGGTGAATCAGAAGAAGCAGAAGAAGGAGAAGGAGAAGGTGAAGTCTGGAGGGTGAATCAGAAGAATCAGAAGAAGGAGAAGGAGAAGGTGAAGTCTGGAGGGTGAATCAGAAGAAGCAGAGGAAGGAGAAGGAGAAGGTGAAGTCTGGAGGGTGAATCAGAAGAAGCAGAATAAGGAGAAGGAGAAGGTGAAGTCTGGAGGGTGAATCAGAAGAAGCAGAATAAGGAGAAGGAGAAGGTGAAGTCTGGAGGGTGAATCAGAAGAAGCAGAAGAAGGAGAAGGAGAAGATGAAGTCTGGAGGGTGAATCAGAAGAAGTAGAAGAAGGAGAAGGAGAAGGTGAAGTCTGGAGGGTGAAGCAGAAGAAGTAAAAGAAGGAGAAGGAGAAGGTGAAGTCAGGAGGGTGAATCAGAAGAAGCAGAAGAAGGAGAAGGAGAAGGTGAAGTCTGGAGGGTGAATCAGAAGAATCAGAAGAAGGAGAAGGAGAAGGTGAAGTCTGGAGGGTGAATCAGAAGAAGCAGAAGAAGGAGAAGGAGAAGGTGAAGTCTGGATGGTGAATCAGAAGAATCAGAAGAAGGAGAAGGAGAAGGTGAAGTCTGGAGGGTGAATCAGAAGAAGCAGAAGAAAGAGAAGGAGAAGGTGAAGTCTGGAGGGTGAATCAGAAGAAGTAGAAGAAGGAGAAGGAGAAGGTGAAGTCTGGAGGGTGAATCAGAAGAAGCAGAAGAAGGAGAAGGAGAAGGTGAAGTCTGGAGGGTGAATCAGAAGAAGCAGAATAAGGAGAAGGAGAAGGTGAAGTCTGGAGGGTGAATCAGAAGAAGCAGAAAAAGGAGAAGGAGAGGGTGAAGTCTGAAGGGTGAATCAGAAGAAGTAGAAGAAGGAGAAAGAGAAGGTGAAGTCTGGAGGGTGAAGCAGAAGAAGTAGAAGAAGGAGAAGGAGAAGGTGAAGTCAGGAGGGTGAATCAGAAGAAGTAGAAGAAGGAGAAGGAGAAGGTGAAGTCAGCAGGGTGAATCAGGAGAAGCAGAAGAAGGAGAAGGAGAAGGTGAAGTCTGGAGGGTGAATCAGAAGAATCAGAAGAAGGAGAAGGAGAAGGTGAAGTCTGGAGGGTGAATCAGAAGAAGCAGAAGAAAGAGAAGGAGAAGGTGAAGTCTGGAGGGTGAAGCAGAAGAAACAGAAGAAGGAGAAGGAGAAGGTGAAGACTGGAGGGTGAATCAGAAGAAGTAGAAGAAGGAGAAGGAGAAGGTGAAGTCTGGAGGGTGAATCAGAAGAAGTAGAAGAAGGAGAAGGAGAAGGTGAAGTCTGGAGGGTGAATCAGAAGAAGCAGAAGAAGGAGAAGGAGAAGGTGAAGTCTGGAGGGTGAATCAGAAGAAGCAGAAGAAGGAGAAGGAGAAGATGGTCTGGAGGGTGAATCAGAAGAAGTAGAAGAAGGAGAAGGAGAAGGTGAGGTCTGGAGGGTGAATCAGAAGAAGCAGAAGAAGGAGAAGGAGAAGGTGAAGTCTGGAGGGTGAATCAGAAGAAGCAGAAGAAGGAGAAGGAGAAGGTGAAGTCTGGAGGGTGAATCAGAAGAAGCAGAAGAAGGAGAAGGAGAAGGTGAAGTCAGGAGGGTGAATCAGAAGAAGCAGAAGAAGGAGAAGGAGAAGGTGAAGTTAGGAGGGTGAATCAGAAGAAGCAGAAGAAGGAGAAGGAGCAGGTGATGTCAGGGGGATGAAGCAGAAGAAGTAGAAGAAGGAGAAGGAGAAGGTGAAGTCAGGACGGTGAAGCAGAAGAAGCAGAAGAAGGAGAAGGAGAAGGTGAAGTCTGGAGGGTGAATCAGAAGAAGTAGAAGAAGGAGAAGGAGAAGGTCAAGTCTGGAGGGTGAATCAGAAGAAGTAGAATAAGGAGAAGGAGAAGGTGAAGTCTGGAGGGTGAAGCAGAAGAAGTAGAAGAAGGAGAAGGAGAAGGTGAAGTCAGGAGGGTGAATCAGAAGAAGTAGAAGAAGGAGAAGGAGAAGGTGAAGTCAGGAGGGTGAATCAGAAGAAGCAGAAGAAGGAGAAGGAGAAGGTAAAGTCTGGAGGGTGAATCAGAAGAATCAGAAGAAGGAGAAGGAGAAGGTGAAGTCTGGAGGGTGAATCAGAAGAAGCAGAAGAAAGAAAAGGAGAAGGTGAAGTCTGGAGGGTGAATCAGAAGAAGTAGAAGAAGGAGAAGGAGAAGGTGAAGTCTGGAGTGTGAATCAGAAGAAGCAGAAGAAGGAGAAGGAGAAGGTGAAGTCTGGAGGGTGAATCAGAAGAAGCAGAATAAGGAGAAGGAGAAGGTGAAGTCTGGAGGGTGAATCAGAAGAAGCAGAAGAAGGAGAAGGAGAAGGTGAAGTCTGGAGGGTGAATCAGAAGAAGTAGAAGAAGGAGAAGGAGAAGGTGAAGTCTGGAGGGTGAAGCAGAAGAAGTAGAAGAAGGAGAAGGTGAAGGTGAAGTCAGGAGGGTGAATCAGAAGAAGTAGAAGAAGGAGAAGGAGAAGGTGAAGTCAGGAGGGTGAATCAGAAGAAGCAGAAGAAGGAGAAGGAGAAGGTGAAGTCTGGTGGGTGAATCAGAAGAATCAGAAGAAGGAGAAGGAGAAGGTGAAGTCTGGAGGGTGAATCAGAAGAAGCAGAGGAAGGAGAAGGAGAAGGTGAAGTCTGGAGGGTGAATCAGAAGAAGCAGAATAAGGAGAAGGAGAAGGTGAAGTCTGGAGGGTGAATCAGAAGAAGCAGAATAAGGAGAAGGAGAAGGTGAAGTCTGGAGGGTGAATCAGAAGAAGCAGAAGAAGGAGAAGGAGAAGATGAAGTCTGGAGGGTGAATCAGAAGAAGTAGAAGAAGGAGAAGGAGAAGGTGAAGTCTGGAGGGTGAAGCAGAAGAAGTAGAAGAAGGAGAAGGAGAAGGTGAATTCAGGAGTGTGAATCAGAAGAAGTAGAAAAAGAAGAAGGAGAAGGTGAAGTCAGGAGGGTGAATCAGAAGAAGCAGAAGAAGGAGAAGGAGAAGGTGAAGTCTGGAGGGTGAATCAGAAGAATCAGAAGAAGGAGAAGTAGAAGGTGAAGTCTGGAGGGTGAATCAGAAGAAGCAGAAGAAAGAGAAGGAGAAGGTGAAGTCTGGAGGGTGAAGCAGAAGAAACAGAAGAAGGAGAAGGAGAAGGTGAAGACTGGAGGGTGAATCAGAAGAAGTAGAAGAAGGAGAAGGAGAAGGTGAAGTCTGGAGGGTGAATCAGAAGAAGTAGAAGAAGGAGAAGGAGAAGGTGAAGTCTGGAGGGTGAATCAGAAGAAGCAGAAGAAGGAGAAGGAGAAGGTGAAGTCTGGAGGGTGAATCAGAAGAAGCAGAAGAAAGAGAAGGAGAAGGTGAAGTCTGGAGGGTGAATCAGAAGAAGTAGAAGAAGGAGAAGGAGAAGGTGAAGTCTGGAGGGTGAATCAGAAGAAGCAGAAGAAGGAGAAGGAGAAGGTGAAGTCTGGAGGGTGAATCAGAAGAAGCAGAATAAGGAGAAGGAGAAGGTGAAGTCTGGAGGGTGAATCAGAAGAAGCAGAAAAAGGAGAAGGAGAAGGTGAAGTCTGAAGGGTGAATCAGAAGAAGTAGAAGAAGGAGAAAGAGAAGGTGAAGTCTGGAGGGTGAAGCAGAAGAAGTAGATGAAGGAGAAGGAGAAGGTGAAGTCAGGAGGGTGAATCAGAAGAAGTAGAAGAAGGAGAAGGAGAAGGTGAAGTCAGGAGGGTGAATCAGGAGAAGCAGAAGAAGGAGAAGGAGAAGGTGAAGTCTGGAGGGTGAATCAGAAGAATCAGAAGAAGGAGAAGGAGAAGGTGAAGTCTGGAGGGTGAATCAGAAGAAGCAGAAGAAAGAGAAGGAGAAGGTGAAGACTGGAGGGTGAAGCAGAAGAAACAGAAGAAGGAGAAGGAGAAGGTGAAGACTGGAGGGTGAATCAGAAGAAGTAGAAGAAGGAGAAGGAGAAGGTGAAGTCTGGAGGGTGAATCAGAAGAAGTAGAAGAAGGAGAAGGAGAAGGTGAAGTCTGGAGGGTGAATCAGAAGAAGCAGAAGAAGGAGAAGGAGAAGGTGAAGTCTGGAGGGTGAATCAGAAGAAGCAGAAGAAGGAGAAGGAGAAGATGAAGTCTGGAAGGTGAATCAGAAGAAGTAGAAGAAGGAGAAGGAGAAGGTGAGGTCTGGAGGGTGAATCAGAAGAAGCAGAAGAAGGAGAAGGAGAAGGTGAAGTCTGGAGGGTGAATCAGAAGAAGCAGAAGAAGGAGAAGGAGAAGGTGAAGTCTGGCGGGTGAATCAGAAGAAGCAGAAGAAGGAGAAGGAGAAGGTGAAGTCAGGAGGGTGAATCAGAAGAAGCAGAAGAAGGAGAAGGAGAAGGTGAAGTTAGGAGGGTGAATCAGAAGAAGCAGAAGAAGGAGAAGGAGCAGGTGATGTCAGGGGGATGAAGCAGAAGAAGTAGAAGAAGGAGAAGGAGAAGGTGAAGTCAGGACGGTGAAGCAGAAGAAGCAGAAGAAGGAGAAGGAGAAGGTGAAGTCTGGAGGGTGAATCAGAAGAAGTAGAAGAAGGAGAAGGAGAAGGTCAAGTCTGGAGGGTGAATCAGAAGAAGTAGAATAAGGAGAAGGAGAAGGTGAAGTCTGGAGGGTGAAGCAGAAGAAGTAGAAGAAGGAGAAGGAGAAGGTGAAGTCAGGAGGGTGAATCAGAAGAAGTAGAAGAAGGAGAAGGAGAAGGTGAAGTCAGGAGGGTGAATCAGAAGAAGCAGAAGAAGGAGAAGGAGAAGGTAAAGTCTGGAGGGTGAATCAGAAGAATCAGAAGAAGGAGAAGGAGAAGGTGAAGTCTGGAGGGTGTATCAGAAGAAGCAGAAGAAAGAGAAGGAGAAGGTGAAGTCTGGAGGGTGAATCAGAAGAAGTAGAAGAAGGAGAAGGAGAAGGTGAAGTCTGGAGTGTGAATCAGAAGAAGCAGAAGAAGGAGAAGGAGAAGGTGAAGTCTGGAGGGTGAATCAGAAGAAGCAGAATAAGGAGAAGGAGAAGGTGAAGTCTGGAGGATGAATCAGAAGAAGCAGAAGAAGGAGAAGGAGAAGGTGAAGTCTGGAGGGTGAATCAGAAGAAGTAGAAGAAGGAGAAGGAGAAGGTGAAGTCTGGAGGGTGAAGCAGAAGAAGTAGAAGAAGGAGAAGGAGAAGGTGAAGTCAGGAGGGTGAATCAGAAGAAGTAGAAGAAGGAGAAGGAGAAGGTGAAGTCAGGAGGGTGAATCAGAAGAAGCAGAAGAAGGAGAAGGAGAAGGTGAAGTCTGGAGGGTGAATCAGAAGAATCAGAAGAAGGAGAAGGAGAAGGTGAAGTCTGGAGGGTGAATCAGAAGAAGCAGAGGAAGGAGAAGGAGAAGGTGAAGTCTGGAGGGTGAATCAGAAGAAGCAGAATAAGGAGAAGGAGAAGGTGAAGTCTGGAGGGTGAATCAGAAGAAGCAGAATAAGGAGAAGGAGAAGGTGAAGTCTGGAGGGTGAATCAGAAGAAGCAGAAGAAGGAGAAGGAGAAGATGAAGTCTGGAGGGTGAATCAGAAGAAGTAGAAGAAGGAGAAGGAGAAGGTGAAGTCTGGAGGGTGAAGCAGAAGAAGTAGAAGAAGGAGAAGGAGAAGGTGAATTCAGGAGTGTGAATCAGAAGAAGTAGAAGAAGAAGAAGGAGAAGGTGAAGTCAGGAGGGTGAATCAGAAGAAGCAGAAGAAGGAGAAGGAGAAGGTGAAGTCTGGAGGGTGAATCAGAAGAATCAGAAGAAGGAGAAGTAGAAGGTGAAGTCTGGAGGGTGAATCAGAAGAAGCAGAAGAAAGAGAAGGAGAAGGTGAAGTCTGGAGGGTGAAGCAGAAGACACAGAAGAAGGAGAAGGAGAAGGTGAAGACTGGAGGGTGAATCAGAAGAAGTAGAAGAAGGAGAAGGAGAAGGTGAAGTCTGGAGGGTGAATGAGAAGAAGTAGAAGAAGGAGAAGGAGAAGGTGAAGTCTGGAGGGTGAATCAGAAGAAGCAGAAGAAGGAGAAGGAGAAGGTGAAGTCTGGAGGGTGAACCAGAAGAAGCAGAAGAAGGAGAAGGAGAAGATGAAGTCTGGAGGGTGAATCAGAAGAAGTAGAAGAAGGAGAAGGAGAAGGTGAAGTCTGGAGGGTGAATCAGAAGTAGTAGAAGAAGGAGAAGGAGAAGGTGAAGTCTGGACGGTGAATCAGAAGAAACAGAAGAAGGAGAAGGAGAAGGTGAAGTCTGGAGGGTGAATCAGAAGAAGTAGAAGAAGGAGAAGGAGAAGGTGTAGTCTGGAGGGTGAATCAGAAGAAGTAGACGAAGGAGAAGGAGAAGGTGAAGTCTGGAGGGTGAATCAGAAGAAGCAGAAGAAGGAGAAGGAGAAGGTGAAGTCTGGAGGGTGAATCAGAAGAAGCAGAAGAAGGAGAAGGAGAAGGTGAAGTCAGGAGGGTGAATCAGAAGAAGTAGAAGAAGGAGAAGGAGAAGGTGAAGTCAGGAGGGTGAATCAGAAGAAGCAGAAGAAGGAGAAGGAGAAGGTGAAGTCTGGAGGGTGAATCAGAAGAATCAGAAGAAGGAGAAGGAGAAGGTGAAGTCTGGAGGGTGAATCAGAAGAAGCAGAGGAAGGAGAAGGAGAAGGTGAAGTCTGGAGGGTGAATCAGAAGAAGCAGAATAAGGAGAAGGAGAAGGTGAAGTCTGGAGGGTGAATCAGAAGAAGCAGAATAAGGAGAAGGAGAAGGTGAAGTCTGGAGGGTGAATCAGAAGAAGCAGAAGAAGGAGAAGGAGAAGATGAAGTCTGGAGGGTGAATCAGAAGAAGTAGAAGAAGGAGAAGGAGAAGGTGAAGTCTGGAGGGTGAAGCAGAAGAAGTAGAAGAAGGAGAAGGAGAAGGTGAATTCAGGAGTGTGAATCAGAAGAAGTAGAAGAAGAAGAAGGAGAAGGTGAAGTCAGGAGGGTGAATCAGAAGAAGCTGAAGAAGGAGAAGGAGAAGGTGAAGTCGAGGGTGAATCAGAAGAATCAGAAGAAGGAGAAGTAGAAGGTGAAGTCTGGAGGGTGAATCAGAAGAAGCAGAAGAAAGAGAAGGAGAAGGTGAAGTCTGGAGGGTGAAGCAGAAGACACAGAAGAAGGAGAAGGAGAAGGTGAAGACTGGAGGGTGAATCAGAAGAAGTAGAAGAAGGAGAAGGAGAAGGTGAAGTCTGGAGGGTGAATGAGAAGAAGTAGAAGAAGGAGAAGGAGAAGGTGAAGTCTGGAGGGTGAATCAGAAGAAGCAGAAGAAGGAGAAGGAGAAGGTGAAGTCTGGAGTGTGAACCAGAAGAAGCAGAAGAAGGAGAAGGAGAAGATGAAGTCTGGAGGGTGAATCAGAAGAAGTAGAAGAAGGAGAAGGAGAAGGTGAAGTCTGGAGGGTGAATCAGAAGTAGTAGAAGAAGGAGAAGGAGAAGGTGAAGTCTGGACGGTGAATCAGAAGAAACAGAAGAAGGAGAAGGAGAAGGTGAAGTCTGGAGGGTGAATCAGAAGAAGTAGAAGAAGGAGAAGGAGAAGGTGTAGTCTGGAGGGTGAATCAGAAGAAGTAGACGAAGGAGAAGGAGAAGGTGAAGTCTGGAGGGTGAATCAGAAGAAGCAGAAGAAGGAGAAGGAGAAGGTGAAGTCTGGAGGGTGAATCAGAAGAAGCAGAAGAAGGAGAAGGAGAAGGTGAAGTCAGGAGGGTGAATCAGAAGAAGCAGAATAAGGAGAAGGAGAAGGTGAAGTCTGGAGGGTGAATCAGAAGAAGCAGAAAAAGGAGAAGTAGAAGGTGAAGTCTGAAGGGTGAATCAGAAGAAGTAGAAGAAGGAGAAGGAGAAGGTGAAGTCTGGAGGGTGAAGCAGAAGAAGTAGAAGAAGGAGAAGGAGAAGGTGAAGTCAGGAGGGTGAATCAGAAGAAGTAGAAGAAGGAGAAGGAGAAGATGAAGTCAGGAGGGTGAATCATAAGAAGCAGAAGAAGGAGAAGGAGAAGGTGAAGTCTGGAGGGTGTATCAGAAGAATCAGAAGAAGGAGAAGGAGAAGGTGAAGTCTGGAGGGTGAATCAGAAGAAGCAGAAGAAAGAGAAGGAGAAGGTGAAGTCTGGAGGGTGAAGCAGAAGAAACAGAAGAAGGAGAAGGAGAAGGTGAAGACTGGAGGGTGAATCAGAAGAAGTAGAAGAAGGAGAAGGAGAAGGTGAAGTCTGGAGGGTGAATCAGAAGAAGTAGAAGAAGGAGAAGGAGAAGGTGAAGTCTGGAGGGTGAATCAGAAGAAGCAGAAGAAGGAGAAGGAGAAGGTGAAGTCTGGAGGGTGAATCAGAAGAAGCAGAAGAAGGAGAAGGAGAAGATGAAGTCTGGAGGGTGAATCAGAAGAAGTAGAAGAAGGAGAAGGAGAAGGTGAGGTCTGGAGGGTGAATCAGAAGAAGCAGAAGAAGGAGAAGGAGAAGGTGAAGTCTGGAGGGTGAATCAGAAGAAGCAGAAGAAGGAGAAGGAGAAGGTGATGTCTGGAGGGTGAATCAGAAGAAGCAGAAGAAGGAGAAGGAGAAGGTGAAGTCAGGAGGGTGAATCAGAAGAAGCAGAAGAAGGAGAAGGAGAAGGTGAAGTTAGGAGGGTGAATCAGAAGAAGCAGAAGAAGGAGAAGGAGCAGGTGATGTCAGGGGGATGAAGCAGAAGAAGTAGAAGAAGGAGAAGGAGAAGGTGAAGTCAGGACGGTGAAGCAGAAGAAGCAGAAGAAGGAGAAGGAGAAGGTGAAGTCTGGAGGGTGAATCAGAAGAAGTAGAAGAAGGAGAAGGAGAAGGTCAAGTCTGGAGGGTGAATCAGAAGAAGTAGAAGAAGGAGAAGGAGAAGGTGAAGTCTGGAGGGTGAAGCAGAAGAAGTAGAAGAAGGAGAAGGAGAAGGTGAAGTCAGGAGGGTGAATCAGAAGAAGTAGAAAAACGAGAAGGAGAATGTGAAGTCAGGAGGGTGAATCAGAAGAAGCAGAAGAAGGAGAAGAAGAAGTTGAAGTCTGGAGGGTGAATCAGAAGAATCAGAAGAAGGAGAAGGAGAAGGTGAAGTCTGGAAGGTGAATCAGAAGAAGCAGAAGAAAGAGAATGAGAAGGTGAAGTCTGGAGGGTGAATCAGAAGAAGTAGAAGAAGGAGAAGGAGAAGGTGAAGTCTGGAGTGTGAATCAGAAGAAGCAGAAGAAGGAGAAGGAGAAGGTGAAGTCTGGAGGGAGAATCAGAAGAAGCAGAATAAGGAGAAGAAGAAGGTGAAGTCTGGAGGGTGAATCAGAAGAAGCAGAAGAAGGAGAAGGAGAAGGTGAAGTCTGGAGGTTGAATCAGAAGAAGTAGAAGAAGGAGAAGGAGAAGGTGAAGTCTGGAGGGTGAAGCAGAAGAAGTAGAAGAAGGAGAAGGAGAAGGTGAAGTCAGGAGGGTGAATCAGAAGAAGTAGAAGAAGGAGAAGGAGAAGGTGAAGTCAGGAGGGTGAATCAGAAGAAGCAGAAGAAGGAGAAGGAGAAGGTGAAGTCTGGAGGGTGAATCAGAAGAATCAGAAGAAGGAGAAGGAGAAGGTGAAGTCTGGAGGGTGAATCAGAAGAAGCAGAGGAAGGAGAAGAAGAAGGTGAAGTCTGGAGGGTGAATCAGAAGAAGCAGAATAAGGAGAAGGAGAAGGTGAAGTCTGGAGGGTGAATCAGAAGAAGCAGAATAAGGAGAAGGAGAAGGTGAAGTCTGGAGGGTGAATCAGAAGAAGCAGAAGAAGGAGAAGGAGAAGATGAAGTCTGGAGGGTGAAGCAGAAGAAGTAGAAGAAGGAGAAGGAGAAGGTGAAGTCTGGAGGGTGAAGCAGAAGAAGTAGAAGAAGGAGAAGGAGAAGGTGAAGTCAGGAGGGTGAATCAGAAGAAGTAGAAGAAGGAGAAGGAGAAGGTGAAGTCAGGAGGGTGAATCAGAAGAAGCAGAAGAAGGAGAAGGAGAAGGTGAAGTCTGGAGGGTGAATCAGAAGAATCAGAAGAAGGAGAAGGAGAAGGTGAAGTCTGGAGGGTGAATCAGAAGAAGCAGAAGAAAGAGAAGGAGAAGGTGAAGTCTGGAGGGTGAATCAGAAGAAGCAGAAGAAAGAGAAGGAGAAGGTGAAGTCTGGAGGGTGAATCAGAAGAAGTAGAAGAAGGAGAAGGAGAAGGTGAAGTCTGGAGGGTGAATCAGAAGAAGCAGAAGAAAGAGAAGGAGAAGGTGAAGTCTGGAGGGTGAATCAGAAGAAGTAGAAGAAGGAGAAGGAGAAGGTGAAGTCTGGAGGGTGAATCAGAAGAAGCAGAAGAAGGAGAAGGAGAAGGTGAAGTCTGGAGGGTGAATCAGAAGAAGCAGAAGAAGGAGAAGGAGAAGATGAAGTCTGGAGGGTGAATCAGAAGAAGTGGAAGAAGGAGAAGGAGAAGGTGAAGTCTGGAGGGTGAATCAGAAGTAGTAGAAGAAGGAGAAGGAGAAGGTGAAGTCTGGACGGTGAATCAGAAGAAATAGAAGAAGGAGAAGGAGAAGGTGAAGTCTGGAGGGTGAATCAGAAGAAGTAGAAGAAGGAGAAGGAGAAGGTGTAGTCTGGAGGGTGAATCAGAAGAAGTGGACGAAGGAGAAGGAGAAGGTGAAGTCTGGAGGGTGAATCAGAAGAAGCAGAAGAAGGAAATGGAGAAGGTGAAGTCTGGAGGGTGAATCAGAAGAAGTAGAAGAAGGAGAAGGAGAAGGTGAAGTCTGGAGGGTGAATCAGAAGAAGCAGAAGAAGGAGAAGGAGAAGGTGAAGTCTGGAGGGTGAATCAGAAGAAGCAGAAGAAGGAGAAGGAGAAGATGAAGTCTGGAGGGTGAATCAGAAGAAGTAGAAGAAGGAGAAGGAGAAGGTGAGGTCTGGAGGGTGAATCAGAAGAAGCAGAAGAAGGAGAAGGAGAAGGTGAAGTCTGGAGGGTGAATCAGAAGAAGCAGAAGAAGGAGAAGGAGAAGGTGATGTCTGGAGGGTGAATCAGAAGAAGCAGAAGAAGGAGAAGGAGAAGGTGAAGTCAGGAGGGTGAATCAGAAGAAGCAGAAGAAGGAGAAGGAGAAGGTGAAGTTAGGAGGGTGAATCAGAAGAAGCAGAAGAAGGAGAAGGAGCAGGTGATGTCAGGGGGATGAAGCAGAAGAAGTAGAAGAAGGAGAAGGAGAAGGTGAAGTCAGGACGGTGAAGCAGAAGAAGCAGAAGAAGGAGAAGGGGAAGGTGAAGTCTGGAGGGTGAATCAGAAGAAGTAGAAGAAGGAGAAGGAGAAGGTCAAGTCTGGAGGGTGAATCAGAAGAAGTAGAAGAAGGAGAAGGAGAAGGTGAAGTCTGGAGGGTGAAGCAGAAGAAGTAGAAGAAGGAGAAGGAGAAGGTGAAGTCAGGAGGGTGAATCAGAAGAAGTAGAAGAACGAGAAGGAGAATGTGAAGTCAGGAGGGTGAATCAGAAGAAGCAGAAGAAGGAGAAGAAGAAGGTGAAGTCTGGAGGGTGAATCAGAAGAATCAGAAGAAGGAGAAGGAGAAGGTGAAGTCTGGAGGGTGAATCAGAAGAAGCAGAAGAAAGAGAAGGAGAAGTTGAAGTCTGGAGGGTGAATCAGAAGAAGTAGAAGAAGGAGAAGGAGAAGGTGAAGTCTGGAGTGTGAATCAGAAGAAGCAGAAGAAGGAGAAGGAGAAGGTGAAGTCTGGAGGGTGAATCAGAAGAAGCAGAATAAGGAGAAGGAGAAGGTGAAGTCTGGAGGGTGAATCAGAAGAAGCAGAAGAAGGAGAAGGAGAAGGTGAAGTCTGGAGGGTGAATCAGAAGAAGTAGAAGAAGGAGAAGGAGAAGGTGAAGTCTGGAGGGTGAAGCAGAAGAAGTAGAAGAAGGAGAAGGAGAAGGTGAAGTCAGGAGGGTGAATCAGAAGAAGTAGAAGAAGGAGAAGGAGAAGGTGAAGTCAGGAGGGTGAATCAGAAGAAGCAGAAGAAGGAGAAGGAGAAGGTGAAGTCTGGAGGGTGAATCAGAAGAATCAGAAGAAGGAGAAGGAGAAGGTGAAGTCTGGAGGGTGAATCAGAAGAAGCAGAGGAAGGAGAAGGAGAAGGTGAAGTCTGGAGGGTGAATCAGAAGAAGCAGAATAAGGAGAAGGAGAAGGTGAAGTCTGGAGGGTGAATCAGAAGACGCAGAAGAAGGAGAAGGAGAAGATGAAGTCTGGAGGGTGAAGCAGAAGAAGTAGAAGAAGGAGAAGGAGAAGGTGAAGTCTGGAGGGTGAAGCAGAAGAAGTAGAAGAAGGAGAAGGAGAAGGTGAAGTCAGGAGGGTGAATCAGAAGAAGTAGAAGAAGGAGAAGGAGAAGGTGAAGTCAGGAGGGTGAATCAGAAGAAGCAGAAGAAGGAGAAGGAGAAGGTGAAGTCTGGAGGGTGAATCAGAAGAATCAGAAGAAGGAGAAGGAGAAGGTGAAGTCTGGAGGGTGAATCAGAAGAAGCAGAAGAAAGAGAAGGAGAAGGTGAAGTCTGGAGGGTGAAGCAGAAGAAACAGAAGAAGGAGAAGGAGAAGGTGAAGACTGGAGGGTGAATCAGAAGAAGTAGAAGAAGGAGAAGGAGAAGGTGAAGTCTGGAGGGTGAATCAGAAGAAGTAGAAGAAGGAGAAGGAGAAGGTGAAGTCTGGAGGGTGAATCAGAAGAAGCAGAAGAAGGAGAAGGAGAAGGTGAAGTCTGGAGGGTGAATCAGAAGAAGCAGAAGAAGGAGAAGGAGAAGATGAAGTCTGGAGGGTGAATCAGAAGAAGTGGAAGAAGGAGAAGGAGAAGGTGAAGTCTGGAGGGTGAATCAGAAGTAGTAGAAGAAGGAGAAGGAGAAGGTGAAGTCTGGACGGTGAATCAGAAGAAACAGAAGAAGGAGAAGGAGAAGGTGAAGTCTGGAGGGTGAATCAGAAGAAGTAGAAGAAGGAGAAGGAGAAGGTGTAGTCTGGAGGGTGAATCAGAAGAATAGACGAAGGAGAAGGAGAAGGTGAAGTCTGGAGAGTGAATCAGAAGAAGCAGAAGAAGGAAATGGAGAAGGTGAAGTCTGGAGGGTGAATCAGAAGAAGTAGAAGAAGGAGAAGGAGAAGGTGAAGTCTGGAGGGTGAATCAGAAGAAGCAGAAGAAGGAGAAGGAGAAGGTGAAGTCTGGAGGGTGAATCAGAAGAAGCAGAAGAAGGAGAAGGAGAAGGAGAAGTCTGGAGGGTGAATCAGAAGAAGCAGAAGAAGGAGAAGGAGAAGGTGAAGTCTGGAGGGTGAAGCAGAAGAAGTAGAAGAAGGAGAAGGAGAAGGTGAAGTCAGGAGGGTGAATCAGAAGAAGTAGAAGAAGGAGAAGGAGAAGGTGAAGTCAGGAGGGTGATTCAGAAGAAGCAGAAGAAGGAGAAGGAGAAGGTGAAGTCTGGAGGGTGAATCAGAAGAATCAGAAGAAGGAGAAGGAGAAAGTGAAGTCTGGAGGGTGAATCAGAAGAAGCCGAAGAAGGAGAAGGAGAAGGTGAAGTCTGGAGGGTGAATCAGAAGAAGCAGAAGAAGGAGAAGGAGAAGGTGAAGTCAGGAGGGTGAATCAGAAGAAGCAGAAGAAGGAGAAGGAGAAGGGGAAGTTAGGAGGGTGAATCAGAAGAAGCAGAAGAAGGAGAAGGAGCAGGTGATGTCAGCGGGATGAAGCAGAAGAAGGAGAAGAAGGAGAAGGAGAAGGTGAAGTCAGGACGGTGAAGCAGAAGAAGCAGAAGAAGGAGAAGGAGAATGTGAAGTCTGGAGGGTGAATCAGAATAAGTAGAAGAAGGAGAAGGAGAAGGTCAAGTCTGGAGGGTGAATCAGAAGAAGTAGAAGAAGGAGAAGGAGAAGGTGAAGTCTGGAGGGTGAAGCAGAAGAAGTAGAAGAAGGAGAAGGTGAAGGTGAAGTCAGGAGGGTGAATCAGAAGAAGTAGAAGAAGGAGAAGGAGAAGGTGAAGTCAGGAGGGTGAATCAGAAGAAGCAGAAGAAGGAGAAGGAGAAGGTGAAGTCTGGAGGGTGAATCAGAAGAAGTAGAAGAAGGAGAAGGAGAAGGTGTTGTCTGGAGGGTGAATCAGAAGAAGTAGACGAAGGAGAAGGAGAAGGTGAAGTCTGGAGGGTGAATCAGAAGAAGCAGAAGAAGGAGAAGGAGAAGGTCAAGTCTGGAGGGTGAATCAGAAGAAGCAGAAGAAGGAGAAGGAGAAGGTGAAGTCTGGAGGGTGAATCAGAAGAAGCAGAATAAGGAGAAGGAGAATGTGAAGTCTGGAGGGTGAATAAGAAGAAGCAGAAAAAGGAGAAGGAGAAGGTGAAGTCTGAAGGGTGAATCAGAAGAAGTAGAAGAAGGAGAAGGAGAAGGTGAAGTCTGGAGGGTGAAGCAGAAGAAGTAGAAGAAGGAGAAGGAGAAGGTGAAGTCAGGAGGGTGAATCAGAAGAAGTAGAAGAAGGAGAAGGAGAAGGTGAAGTCAGGAGGGTGAATCAGAAGAAGCAGAAGAAGGAGAAGGAGAAGGTGAAGTCTGGAGGGTGAATCAGAAGAATCAGAAGAAGGAAAAGGAGAAGGTGAAGTCTGGAGGGTGAATCAGAAGAAGCAGAAGAAAGAGAAGGAGAAGGTGAAGTCTGGAGGGTGAAGCAGAAGAAACAGAAGAAGGAGAAGGAGAAGGTGAAGACTGGAGGGTGAATCAGAAGAAGTAGAAGAAGGAGAAGGAGAAGGTGAAGTCTGGAGGGTGAATCAGAAGAAGTAGAAGAAGGAGAAGGAGAAGGTGATGTCTGGAGTGTGAATCAGAAGAAGCAGAAGAAGGAGAAGGAGAAGGTGAAGTCTGGAGGGTGAATCAGAAGAAGAAAAGAAGGAGAAGGAGAGGATGAAGTCTGGAGGGTGAATCAGAAGAAGTAGAAGAAGGAGAAGGAGAAGGTGAGGTCTGGAGGGTGAATCAGAAGAAGCAGAAGAAGGAGAAGGAGAAGGTGAAGTCTGGAGGGTGAATCAGAAGAAGCAGAAGAAGGAGAAGGAGAAGGTGAAGTCTGGAGGGTGAATCAGAAGAAGCAGAAGAAGGAGAAGGAGAAGGTGAAGTCAGGAGGGTGAATCAGAAGAAGCAGAAGAAGGAGAAGGAGAAGGGGAAGTTAGGAGGGTGAATCAGAAGAAGCAGAAGAAGGAGAAGGAGCAGGTGATGTCAGGGGGATGAAGCAGAAGAAGTAGAAGAAGGAGAAGGAGAAGGTGAAGTCAGGACGGTGAAGCAGAAGAAGCAGAAGAAGGAGAAGGAGAAGGTGAAGTCTGGAGGGTGAATCAGAAGAAGTAGAAGAAGGAGAAGGAGAAGGTCAAGTCTGGAGGGTGAATCAGAAGAAGTAGAAGAAGGAGAAGGAGAAGGTGAAGTCTGGAGGGTGAAGCAGAAGAAGTAGAAGAAGGAGAAGGAGAAGGTGAAGTCAGGAGGGTGAATCAGAAGAAGTAGAAGAAGGAGAAGGAGAAGGTGAAGTCAGGAGGGTGAATCAGAAGAAGCAGAAGAAGGAGAAGAAGAAGGTGAAGTCTGGAGGGTGAATCAGAAGAATCAGAAGAAGCAGAAGGAGAAGGTGAAGTCTGGAGGGTGAATCAGAAGAAGCAGAAGAAAGAGAAGGAGAAGGTGAAGTCTGGAGGGTGAATCAGAAGAAGTAGAAGAAGGAGAAGGAGAAGGTGAAGTCTGGAGTGTGAATCAGAAGAAGCAGAAGAAGGAGAAGGAGAAGGTGAAGTCTGGAGGGTGAATCAGAAGAAGCAGAATAAGGAGAAGGAGAAGGTGAAGTCTGGAGGGTGAATCAGAAGAAGCAGAAGAAGGAGAAGGAGAAGGTGAAGTCTGGAGGGTGAATCAGAAGAAGTAGAAGAAGGAGAAGGAGAAGGTGAAGACTGGAGGGTGAATCAGAAGAAGTAGAAGAAGGAGAAGGAGAAGGTGAAGTCTGGAGGGTGAATCAGAAGAAGTAGAAGAAGGAGAAGGAGAAGGTGAAGTCTGGAGGGTGAATCAGAAGAAGCAGAAGAAGGAGAAGGAGAAGGTGAAGTCTGGAGGGTGAATCAGAAGAAGCAGAAGAAGGAGAAGGAGAAGATGAAGTCTGGAGGGTGAATCAGAAGAAGTGGAAGAAGGAGAAGGAGAAGGTGAAGTCTGGAGGGTGAATCAGAAGTAGTAGAAGAAGGAGAAGGAGAAGGTGAAGTCTGGACGGTGAATCAGAAGAAACAGAAGAAGGAGAAGGAGAAGGTGAAGTCTGGAGGGTGAATCAGAAGAAGTAGAAGAAGGAGAAGGAGAAGGTGTAGTCTGGAGGGTGAATCAGAAGAAGTAGACGAAGGAGAAGGAGAAGGTGAAGTCTGGAGGGTGAATCAGAAGAAGCAGAAGAAGGAAATGGAGAAGGTGAAGTCTGGAGGGTGAATCAGAAGAAGTAGAAGAAGGAGAAGGAGAAGGAGAAGTCTGGAGGGTGAATCAGAAGAAGCAGAAGAAGGAGAAGGAGAAGGTGAAGTCTGGAGGGTGAATCAGGAGAAGCAGAAGAAGGAGAAGGAGAAGGAGAAGTCTGGAGGGTGAATCAGAAGAAGCAGAAGAAGGAGAAGGAGAAGGTGAAGTCTGGAGTGTGAATCAGAAGAAGCAGAAGAAGGAGAAGGAGAAGGTGAAGTCTGGAGGGTGAATCAGAAGAAGCAGAATAAGGAGAAGGAGAAGGTGAAGTCTGGAGGGTGAATCAGAAGAAGCAGAAGAAGGAGAAGGAGAAGGTGAAGTCTGGAGGGCGAATCAGAAGAAGTAGAAGAAGGAGAAGGAGAAGGTGAAGTCTGGAGGGTGAAGCAGAAGAAGTAGAAGAAGGAGAAGGAGAAGGTGAAGTCAGGAGGGTGAATCAGAAGAAGTAGAAGAAGGAGAAGGAGAAGGTGAAGTCAGGAGGGTGAATCAGAAGAAGCAGAAGAAGGAGAAGGAGAAGGTGAAGTCTGGAGGGTGAATCAGAAGAATCAGAAGAAGGAGAAGGAGAAGGTGAAGTCTGGAGGGTGAATCAGAAGAAGCAGAGGAAGGAGAAGGAGAAGGTGAAGTCTGGAGGGTGAATCAGAAGAAGCAGAATAAGGAGAAGGAGAAGGTGAAGTCTGGAGGGTGAATCAGAAGACGCAGAAGAAGGAGAAGGAGAAGATGAAGTCTGGAGGGTGAAGCAGAAGAAGTAGAAGAAGGAGAAGGAGAAGGTGAAGTCTGGAGGGTGAAGCAGAAGAAGTAGAAGAAGGAGAAGGAGAAGGTGAAGTCAGGAGGGTGAATCAGAAGAAGTAGAAGAAGGAGAAGGAGAAGGTGAAGTCAGGAGGGTGAATCAGAAGAAGCAGAAGAAGGAGAAGGAGAAGGTGAAGTCTGGAGGGTGAATCAGAAGAATCAGAAGAAGGAGAAGGAGAAGGTGAAGTCTGGAGGGTGAATCAGAAGAAGCAGAAGAAAGAGAAGGAGAAGGTGAAGTCTGGAGGGTGAAGCAGAAGAAACAGAAGAAGGAGAAGGAGAAGGTGAAGACTGGAGGGTGAATCAGAAGAAGTAGAAGAAGGAGAAGGAGAAGGTGAAGTCTGGAGGGTGAATCAGAAGAAGTAGAAGAAGGAGAAGGAGAAGGTGAAGTCTGGAGGGTGAATCAGAAGAAGCAGAAGAAGGAGAAGGAGAAGGTGAAGTCTGGAGGGTGAATCAGAAGAAGCAGAAGAAGGAGAAGGAGAAGATGAAGTCTGGAGGGTGAATCAGAAGAAGTGGAAGAAGGAGAAGGAGAAGGTGAAGTCTGGAGGGTGAATCAGAAGTAGTAGAAGAAGGAGAAGGAGAAGGTGAAGTCTGGACGGTGAATCAGAAGAAACAGAAGAAGGAGAAGGAGAAGGTGAAGTCTGGAGGGTGAATCAGAAGAAGTAGAAGAAGGAGAAGGAGAAGGTGTAGTCTGGAGGGTGAATCAGAAGAATAGACGAAGGAGAAGGAGAAGGTGAAGTCTGGAGGGTGAATCAGAAGAAGCAGAAGAAGGAAATGGAGAAGGTGAAGTCTGGAGGGTGAATCAGAAGAAGTAGAAGAAGGAGAAGGAGAAGGTGAAGTCTGGAGGGTGAATCAGAAGAAGCAGAAGAAGGAGAAGGAGAAGGTGAAGTCTGGAGGGTGAATCAGAAGAAGCAGAAGAAGGAGAAGGAGAAGGAGAAGTCTGGAGGGTGAATCAGAAGAAGCAGAAGAAGGAGAAGGAGAAGGTGAAGTCTGGAGGGTGAAGCAGAAGAAGTAGAAGAAGGAGAAGGAGAAGGTGAAGTCAGGAGGGTGAATCAGAAGAAGTAGAAGAAGGAGAAGGAGAAGGTGAAGTCAGGAGGGTGATTCAGAAGAAGCAGAAGAAGGAGAAGGAGAAGGTGAAGTCTGGAGGGTGAATCAGAAGAATCAGAAGAAGGAGAAGGAGAAAGTGAAGTCTGGAGGGTGAATCAGAAGAAGCCGAAGAAGGAGAAGGAGAAGGTGAAGTCTGGAGGGTGAATCAGAAGAAGCAGAAGAAGGAGAAGGAGAAGGTGAAGTCAGGAGGGTGAATCAGAAGAAGCAGAAGAAGGAGAAGGAGAAGGGGAAGTTAGGAGGGTGAATCAGAAGAAGCAGAAGAAGGAGAAGGAGCAGGTGATGTCAGCGGGATGAAGCAGAAGAAGGAGAAGAAGGAGAAGGAGAAGGTGAAGTCAGGACGGTGAAGCAGAAGAAGCAGAAGAAGGAGAAGGAGAATGTGAAGTCTGGAGGGTGAATCAGAATAAGTAGAAGAAGGAGAAGGAGAAGGTCAAGTCTGGAGGGTGAATCAGAAGAAGTAGAAGAAGGAGAAGGAGAAGGTGAAGTCTGGAGGGTGAAGCAGAAGAAGTAGAAGAAGGAGAAGGTGAAGGTGAAGTCAGGAGGGTGAATCAGAAGAAGTAGAAGAAGGAGAAGGAGAAGGTGAAGTCAGGAGGGTGAATCAGAAGAAGCAGAAGAAGGAGAAGGAGAAGGTGAAGTCTGGAGGGTGAATCAGAAGAAGTAGAAGAAGGAGAAGGAGAAGGTGTTGTCTGGAGGGTGAATCAGAAGAAGTAGACGAAGGAGAAGGAGAAGGTGAAGTCTGGAGGGTGAATCAGAAGAAGCAGAAGAAGGAGAAGGAGAAGGTCAAGTCTGGAGGGTGAATCAGAAGAAGCAGAAGAAGGAGAAGGAGAAGGTGAAGTCTGGAGGGTGAATCAGAAGAAGCAGAATAAGGAGAAGGAGAATGTGAAGTCTGGAGGGTGAATAAGAAGAAGCAGAAAAAGGAGAAGGAGAAGGTGAAGTCTGAAGGGTGAATCAGAAGAAGTAGAAGAAGGAGAAGGAGAAGGTGAAGTCTGGAGGGTGAAGCAGAAGAAGTAGAAGAAGGAGAAGGAGAAGGTGAAGTCAGGAGGGTGAATCAGAAGAAGTAGAAGAAGGAGAAGGAGAAGGTGAAGTCAGGAGGGTGAATCAGAAGAAGCAGAAGAAGGAGAAGGAGAAGGTGAAGTCTGGAGGGTGAATCAGAAGAATCAGAAGAAGGAAAAGGAGAAGGTGAAGTCTGGAGGGTGAATCAGAAGAAGCAGAAGAAAGAGAAGGAGAAGGTGAAGTCTGGAGGGTGAAGCAGAAGAAACAGAAGAAGGAGAAGGAGAAGGTGAAGACTGGAGGGTGAATCAGAAGAAGTAGAAGAAGGAGAAGGAGAAGGTGAAGTCTGGAGGGTGAATCAGAAGAAGTAGAAGAAGGAGAAGGAGAAGGTGATGTCTGGAGTGTGAATCAGAAGAAGCAGAAGAAGGAGAAGGAGAAGGTGAAGTCTGGAGGGTGAATCAGAAGAAGAAAAGAAGGAGAAGGAGAGGATGAAGTCTGGAGGGTGAATCAGAAGAAGTAGAAGAAGGAGAAGGAGAAGGTGAGGTCTGGAGGGTGAATCAGAAGAAGCAGAAGAAGGAGAAGGAGAAGGTGAAGTCTGGAGGGTGAATCAGAAGAAGCAGAAGAAGGAGAAGGAGAAGGTGAAGTCTGGAGGGTGAATCAGAAGAAGCAGAAGAAGGAGAAGGAGAAGGTGAAGTCAGGAGGGTGAATCAGAAGAAGCAGAAGAAGGAGAAGGAGAAGGGGAAGTTAGGAGGGTGAATCAGAAGAAGCAGAAGAAGGAGAAGGAGCAGGTGATGTCAGGGGGATGAAGCAGAAGAAGTAGAAGAAGGAGAAGGAGAAGGTGAAGTCAGGACGGTGAAGCAGAAGAAGCAGAAGAAGGAGAAGGAGAAGGTGAAGTCTGGAGGGTGAATCAGAAGAAGTAGAAGAAGGAGAAGGAGAAGGTCAAGTCTGGAGGGTGAATCAGAAGAAGTAGAAGAAGGAGAAGGAGAAGGTGAAGTCTGGAGGGTGAAGCAGAAGAAGTAGAAGAAGGAGAAGGAGAAGGTGAAGTCAGGAGGGTGAATCAGAAGAAGTAGAAGAAGGAGAAGGAGAAGGTGAAGTCAGGAGGGTGAATCAGAAGAAGCAGAAGAAGGAGAAGAAGAAGGTGAAGTCTGGAGGGTGAATCAGAAGAATCAGAAGAAGCAGAAGGAGAAGGTGAAGTCTGGAGGGTGAATCAGAAGAAGCAGAAGAAAGAGAAGGAGAAGGTGAAGTCTGGAGGGTGAATCAGAAGAAGTAGAAGAAGGAGAAGGAGAAGGTGAAGTCTGGAGTGTGAATCAGAAGAAGCAGAAGAAGGAGAAGGAGAAGGTGAAGTCTGGAGGGTGAATCAGAAGAAGCAGAATAAGGAGAAGGAGAAGGTGAAGTCTGGAGGGTGAATCAGAAGAAGCAGAAGAAGGAGAAGGAGAAGGTGAAGTCTGGAGGGTGAATCAGAAGAAGTAGAAGAAGGAGAAGGAGAAGGTGAAGACTGGAGGGTGAATCAGAAGAAGTAGAAGAAGGAGAAGGAGAAGGTGAAGTCTGGAGGGTGAATCAGAAGAAGTAGAAGAAGGAGAAGGAGAAGGTGAAGTCTGGAGGGTGAATCAGAAGAAGCAGAAGAAGGAGAAGGAGAAGGTGAAGTCTGGAGGGTGAATCAGAAGAAGCAGAAGAAGGAGAAGGAGAAGATGAAGTCTGGAGGGTGAATCAGAAGAAGTGGAAGAAGGAGAAGGAGAAGGTGAAGTCTGGAGGGTGAATCAGAAGTAGTAGAAGAAGGAGAAGGAGAAGGTGAAGTCTGGACGGTGAATCAGAAGAAACAGAAGAAGGAGAAGGAGAAGGTGAAGTCTGGAGGGTGAATCAGAAGAAGTAGAAGAAGGAGAAGGAGAAGGTGTAGTCTGGAGGGTGAATCAGAAGAAGTAGACGAAGGAGAAGGAGAAGGTGAAGTCTGGAGGGTGAATCAGAAGAAGCAGAAGAAGGAAATGGAGAAGGTGAAGTCTGGAGGGTGAATCAGAAGAAGTAGAAGAAGGAGAAGGAGAAGGAGAAGTCTGGAGGGTGAATCAGAAGAAGCAGAAGAAGGAGAAGGAGAAGGTGAAGTCTGGAGGGTGAATCAGGAGAAGCAGAAGAAGGAGAAGGAGAAGGAGAAGTCTGGAGGGTGAATCAGAAGAAGCAGAAGAAGGAGAAGGAGAAGGTGAAGTCTGGAGGGTGAAGCAGAAGAAGTAGAAGAAGGAGAAGGAGAAGGTGAAGTCAGGAGGGTGAATCAGAAGAAGTAGAAGAAGGAGAAGGAGAAGGTGAAGTCAGGAGGGTGATTCAGAAGAAGCAGAAGAAGGAGAAGGAGAAGGTGAAGTCTGGAGGGTGAATCAGAAGAATCAGAAGAAGGAGAAGGAGAAAGTGAAGTCTGGAGGGTGAATCAGAAGAAGCCGAAGAAGGAGAAGGAGAAGGTGAAGTCTGGAGGGTGAATCAGAAGAAGCAGAAGAAGGAGAAGGAGAAGGTGAAGTCAGGAGGGTGAATCAGAAGAAGCAGAAGAAGGAGAAGGAGAAGGGGAAGTTAGGAGGGTGAATCAGAAGAAGCAGAAGAAGGAGAAGGAGCAGGTGATGTCAGCGGGATGAAGCAGAAGAAGGAGAAGAAGGAGAAGGAGAAGGTGAAGTCAGGACGGTGAAGCAGAAGAAGCAGAAGAAGGAGAAGGAGAATGTGAAGTCTGGAGGGTGAATCAGAATAAGTAGAAGAAGGAGAAGGAGAAGGTCAAGTCTGGAGGGTGAATCAGAAGAAGTAGAAGAAGGAGAAGGAGAAGGTGAAGTCTGGAGGGTGAAGCAGAAGAAGTAGAAGAAGGAGAAGGTGAAGGTGAAGTCAGGAGGGTGAATCAGAAGAAGTAGAAGAAGGAGAAGGAGAAGGTGAAGTCAGGAGGGTGAATCAGAAGAAGCAGAAGAAGGAGAAGGAGAAGGTGAAGTCTGGAGGGTGAATCAGAAGAAGTAGAAGAAGGAGAAGGAGAAGGTGTTGTCTGGAGGGTGAATCAGAAGAAGTAGACGAAGGAGAAGGAGAAGGTGAAGTCTGGAGGGTGAATCAGAAGAAGCAGAAGAAGGAGAAGGAGAAGGTGAAGTCTGGAGGGTGAATCAGAAGAAGCAGAAGAAGGAGAAGGAGAAGGTGAAGTCTGGAGGGTGAATCAGAAGAAGCAGAATAAGGAGAAGGAGAATGTGAAGTCTGGAGGGTGAATAAGAAGAAGCAGAAAAAGGAGAAGGAGAAGGTGAAGTCTGAAGGGTGAATCAGAAGAAGTAGAAGAAGGAGAAGGAGAAGGTGAAGTCTGGAGGGTGAAGCAGAAGAAGTAGAAGAAGGAGAAGGAGAAGGTGAAGTCAGGAGGGTGAATCAGAAGAAGTAGAAGAAGGAGAAGGAGAAGGTGAAGTCAGGAGGGTGAATCAGAAGAAGCAGATGAAGGAGAAGGAGAAGGTGAAGTCTGGAGGGTGAATCAGAAGAATCAGAAGAAGGAAAAGGAGAAGGTGAAGTCTGGAGGGTGAATCAGAAGAAGCAGAAGAAAGAGAAGGAGAAGGTGAAGTCTGGAGGGTGAAGCAGAAGAAACAGAAGAAGGAGAAGGAGAAGGTGAAGACTGGAGGGTGAATCAGAAGAAGTAGAAGAAGGAGAAGGAGAAGGTGAAGTCTGGAGGGTGAATCAGAAGAAGTAGAAGAAGGAGAAGGAGAAGGTGATGTCTGGAGTGTGAATCAGAAGAAGCAGAAGAAGGAGAAGGAGAAGGTGAAGTCTGGAGGGTGAATCAGAAGAAGAAAAGAAGGAGAAGGAGAGGATGAAGTCTGGAGGGTGAATCAGAAGAAGTAGAAGAAGGAGAAGGAGAAGGTGAGGTCTGGAGGGTGAATCAGAAGAAGCAGAAGAAGGAGAAGGAGAAGGTGAAGTCTGGAGGGTGAATCAGAAGAAGCAGAAGAAGGAGAAGGAGAAGGTGAAGTCTGGAGGGTGAATCAGAAGAAGCAGAAGAAGGAGAAGGAGAAGGTGAAGTCAGGAGGGTGAATCAGAAGAAGCAGAAGAAGGAGAAGGAGAAGGTGAAGTTAGGAGGGTGAATCAGAAGAAGCAGAAGAAGGAGAAGGAGCAGGTGATGTCAGGGGGATGAAGCAGAAGAAGTAGAAGAAGGAGAAGGAGAAGGTGAAGTCAGGACGGTGAAGCAGAAGAAGCAGAAGAAGGAGAAGGAGAAGGTGAAGTCTGGAGGGTGAATCAGAAGAAGTAGAAGAAGGAGAAGGAGAAGGTCAAGTCTGGAGGGTGAATCAGAAGAAGTAGAAGAAGGAGAAGGAGAAGGTGAAGTCTGGAGGGTGAAGCAGAAGAAGTAGAAGAAGGAGAAGGAGAAGGTGAAGTCAGGAGGGTGAATCAGAAGAAGTAGAAGAAGGAGAAGGAGAAGGTGAAGTCAGGAGGGTGAATCAGAAGAAGCAGAAGAAGGAGAAGAAGAAGGTGAAGTCTGGAGGGTGAATCAGAAGAATCAGAAGAAGCAGAAGGAGAAGGTGAAGTCTGGAGGGTGAATCAGAAGAAGCAGAAGAAAGAGAAGGAGAAGGTGAAGTCTGGAGGGTGAATCAGAAGAAGTAGAAGAAGGAGAAGGAGAAGGTGAAGTCTGGAGTGTGAATCAGAAGAAGCAGAAGAAGGAGAAGGAGAAGGTGAAGTCTGGAGGGTGAATCAGAAGAAGCAGAATAAGGAGAAGGAGAAGGTGAAGTCTGGAGGGTGAATCAGAAGAAGCAGAAGAAGGAGAAGGAGAAGGTGAAGTCTGGAGGGTGAATCAGAAGAAGTAGAAGAAGGAGAAGGAGAAGGTGAAGTCTGGAGGGTGAATCAGAAGAAGCAGAGGAAGGAGAAGGAGAAGGTGAAGTCTGGAGGGTGAATCAGAAGAAGCAGAATAAGGAGAAGGAGAAGGTGAAGTCTGGAGGGTGAATCAGAAGAAGCAGAATAAGGAGAAGGAGAAGGTGAAGTCTGGAGGGTGAATCAGAAGAAGCAGAAGAAGGAGAAGGAGAAGATGAAGTCTGGAGGGTGAATCAGAAGAAGTAGAAGAAGGAGAAGGAGAAGGTGAAGTCTGGAGGGTGAAGCAGAAGAAGTAGAAGAAGGAGAAGGAGAAGATGAAGTCAGGAGGGTGAATCAGAAGAAGCAGAAGAAGGAGAAGGAGAAGGTGAAGTCTGGAGGGTGAATCAGAAGAATCAGAAGAAGGAGAAGGAGAAGGTGAAGTCTGGAGGGTGAATCAGAAGAAGCAGAAGAAAGAGAAGGAGAAGGTGAAGTCTGGAGGGTGAAGCAGAAGAAACAGAAGAAGGAGAAGGAGAAGGTGAAGACTGGAGGGTGAATCAGAAGAAGTAGAAGAAGGAGAAGGAGAAGGTGAAGTCTGGAGGGTGAATCAGAAGAAGCAGAAGAAGGAGAAGGAGAAGGTGAAGTCTGGAGGGTGAATCAGAAGAAGCAGAAGAAGGAGAAGGAGAAGATGAAGTCTGGAGGGTGAATCAGAAGAAGTAGAAGAAGGAGAAGGAGAAGGCAAAGTCTGGAGGGTGAATCAGAAGTAGTAGAAGAAGGAGAAGTAGAAGGTGAAGTCTGGACGGTGAATCAGAAGAAACAGAAGAAGGAGAAGGAGAAGGTGAAGTCTGGAGGGTAAATCAGAAGAAGTAGAAGAAGGAGAAGGAGAAGGTGTAGTCTGGAGGGTGAATCAGAAGAAGTAGACGAAGGAGAAGTAGAAGGTGAAGTCTGGAGGGTGAATCAGAAGAAGCAGAAGAAGGAAATGGAGAAGGTGAAGTCTGGAGGGTGAATCAGAAGAAGTAGAAGAAGGAGAAGGAGAAGGTGAAGTCTGGAGGGTGAATCAGAAGAAGCAGAAGAAGGAGAAGGAGAAGGTGTAGTCTGGAGGGTGAATCAGAAGAAGCAGAAGAAGGAGAAGGAGAAGGAGAAGTCTGGAGGGTGAATCAGAAGAAGCAGAAGAAGGAGAAGGAGAAGGTGAAGTCTGGAGGGTGAAGCAGAAGAAGTAGAAGAAGGAGAAGGAGAAGGTGAAGTCAGGAGGGTGAATCAGAAGAAGTAGAAGAAGGAGAAGGAGAAGGTGAAGTCAGGAGGGTGAATCAGAAGAAGCAGAAGAAGGAGAAGGAGAAGGTGAAGTCTGGAGGGTGAATCAGAAGAATCAGAAGAAGGAGAAGGAGAAGGTGAAGTCTGGAGGGTGAATCAGAAGAAGCAGAAGAAGGAGAAGGAGAAGGTGAAGTCTGGAGGGTGAATCAGAAGAAGCAGAAGAAGGAGAAGGAGAAGGTGAAGTCAGGAGGGTGAATCAGAAGAAGCAGAAGAAGGAGAAGGAGAAGGTGAAGTTAGGAGGGTGTATCAGAAGAAGCAGAAGAAGGAGAAGGAGCAGGTGATGTCAGCGGGATGAAGCAGAAGAAGTAGAAGAAGGAGTAGGAGAAGGTGAAGTCAGGACGGTGAAGCAGAAGAAGCAGAAGAAGGAGAAGGAGAAGGTGAAGTCTGGAGGGTGAATCAGAAGAAGTAGAAGAAGGAGAAGGAGAAGGTGAAGTCTGGAGGGTGAATCAGAAGAAGCAGAATAAGGAGAAGGTGAAGGTGAAGTCTGGAGGGAGAATCAGAAGAAGCAGAAGAAGGAGAAGGAGAAGGTGAAGTCTGGAGGGTGAATCAGAAGAAGTAGAAGAAGGAGAAGGAGAAGGTCAAGTCTGGAGGGTGAATCAGAAGAAGTAGAAGAAGGAGAAGGAGAAGGTGAAGTTTGGAGGGTGAAGCAGAAGAAGTAGAAGAAGGAGAAGGAGAAGGTGAAGTCAGGAGGGTGAATCAGAAGAAGTAGAAGAAGGAGAAGGAGAAGGTGAAGTCAGGAGGGTGAATCAGAAGAAGCAGAAGAAGGAGAAGAAGAAGGTGAAGTCTGGAGGGTGAATCAGAAGAATCAGAAGAAGGAGAAGGAGAAGGTGAAGTCTGGAGGGTGAATCAGAAGAAGCAGAAGAAAGAGAAGGAGAAGGTGAAGTCTGGAGGGTGAATCAGAAGAAGTAGAAGAAGGAGAAGGAGAAGGTGAAGTCTGGAGTGTGAATCAGAAGAAGCAGAAGAAGGAGAAGGAGAAGGTGAAGTCTGGAGGGTGAATCAGAAGAAGCAGAATAAGGAGAAGGAGAAGGTGAAGTCTGGAGGGTGAATCAGAAGAAGCAGAAGAAGGAGAAGGAGAAGGTGAAGTCTGGAGGTTGAATCAGAAGAAGTAGAAGAAGGAGAAGGAGAAGGTGAAGTTTGGAGGGTGAAGCAGAAGAAGTAGAAGAAGGAGAAGGAGAAGGTGAAGTCAGGAGGGTGAATCAGAAGAAGTAGAAGAAGGAGAAGGAGAAGGTGAAGTCTGGAGGGTGAATCAGAAGATGCAGAAGAAGGAGAAGGAGAAGGTGAAGTCTGGAGGGTGAATCAGAAGAAGCAGAAGAAGGAGAAGGAGAAGATGAAGTCTGGAGGGTGAATCAGACGAAGTAGAAGAAGGAGAAGTAGAAGGTGAGGTCTGGAGGGTGAATCAGAAGAAGCAGAAGAAGGAGAAGGAGAAGATGAAGTCTGGAGGGTGAATCAGAAGAAGCAGAAGAAGGAGAAGGAGAAGGTGAAGTCTGGAGGGTGAATCAGAAGAAGTAGAAGAAGGAGAAGGAGAAGGTGTAGTCTGGAGGATGAATCAGAAGAAGTAGAAGAAGGAGAAGGAGAAGGTGAAGTCTGGAGGGTGAATCAGAAGAAGCAGAATAAGGAGAAGGAGAAGGTGAAGTCTGGAGGGTGAATCAGAAGAAGCAGAAGAAGGAGAAGGAGAAGGTGAAGTCTGGAGGGTGAATCAGAAGAAGTAGAAGAAGGAGGAGAAGGTGAAGTCTGTAGGGTGAAGCAGAAGAAGTAGAAGAAGGAGAAGGAGAAGGTGAAGTCTGGAGGGCGAAGCAGAAGAAGCAGAAGAAGGAGAAGGAGAAGGTGAAGTCTGGAGGGTGAAGCAGAAGAAGCAGAAGAAGGAGAAGGAGAAGGTGAAGTCTGGAGGGTGAATCAGAAGAAGTAGAAGAAGGTGAAGTAAGGAGGGTGAAGCAGAAGAAGCAGAAGAAGGAGAAGGAGAAGGTGAAGTCTGGAGGTTGAAGCAGAAGAAGCAGAAGAAGGAGAAGGAGGAGGTGAAGTCTGGAGGGTGAATCAGAAGAAGCAGAAGAAGGAGAAGGAGAAGGTGAAGTCTGGAGGGTGAATCAGAAGAAGTTGAAGAAGGAGAAGGAGAAGGTGTAGTCTGGAGGGTGAATCAGAAGAAGTAGAAGAAGGAGAAGGAGAAGGTGAAGTCTGGAGGGTGAATCAGAAGAAGCAGAATAAGGAGAAGGAGAAGGTGAAGTCTGGAGGTTGAATCAGGAGAAGCAGAAGAAGGAGAAGGAGAAGGTGAAGTCTGGAGGGTGAATCAGAAGAAGTAGAAGAAGGAGAAGGAGAAGGTGAAGTCTGGAGGGTGAAGCGGAAGAAGTAGAAGAAGGAGAAGGAGAAGGTGAAGTCAGGAGGGTGAATCAGAAGAAGGAGAAGAAGGTGAAGGAGAAGGTGAAGTCAGGAGGGTGAATCAGAAGAAGCAGAAGAAGGAGAAGGAGAAGGTGAAGTCTGGAGGGTGAATCAGAAGAATCAGACGAAGGAGAAGGAGAAGGTGAAGTCTGGAGGGTGAATCAGAAGAAGCAGAAGAAAGGGAAGGAGAAGGTGAAGTCTGGAGGGTGAAGCAGAAGAAGCAGAAGAAGGAGAAGGAGAAGGTGAAGACTGGAGTGTGAATCAGAAGAAGTAGAAGAAGGAGAAGGAGAAGGTGAAGTCTGGAGGGTGTATCAGAAGAAGTAGAATAAGGAGAAGGGGAAGGTGAAGTCTGGAGGGTGAATCAGAAGAGGCAGAAGAAGGAGAAGTAGAAGATGAAGTCTGGAGCGTGAATCAGAAGAAGCAGAAGAAGGAGAAGGAGAAGATGAAGTCTGGAGGGTGAATCAGAAGAAGGAGAAGAAGGAGAAGGAGAAGGTGAGGTCTGGAGGGTGAATCAGAAGAAGCAGAAGAAGGAGAAGGAGAAGGTGAAGTCTGGAGGGTGAATCAGAAGAAGCAGAAGAAGGAGAAGGAGAAGGTGAAGTCTGGAGGGTGAATCAGAAGAAGCAGAAGAAGGAGAAGGAGAAGGTGAAGTCAGGAGGGTGAATCAGAAGAAGCAGAAGAAGGAGAAGGAGAAGTTGAAGTTAGGAGGGTGAATCAGAAGAAGCAGAAGAAGGAGAAGGAGAAGGTGAAGACAGGGGGGTGAAGCAGAAGAAGTAGAAGAAGGAGAAGGAGAAGGTGAAGTCAGGAGGGTGATGCAGAAGAAGCAGAAGAAGGAGAAGGAGAAGGTGAAGTCAGGAGGGTGAAGCAGAAGAAGCAGAAGAAGGAGATGGAGACGGTGAAGTCTGGAGGGCGCAGCAGAAGAAGCAGAAGAAGGAGAAGGAGAAGGTGAAGTCCTAAGGGTGAAGCAGAAGAACCAGAAGAAGGAGAAGGAGAAGGTGAAGTCTGGAGGGTGAATCAGAAGAAGTAGAAGAAGGAGAAGGAGAAGGTGAAGTCAGGAGGGTGAAGCAGAAGAAGCAGAAGAAGGAGAAGGAGAAGGTGAAGTCTGGAGGGTGAATCAGAAGAAGCAGAAGAAGGAGAAGGAGAAGGTGAAGTCTGGAGGGTGAATCAGAAGAAGCAGAATAAGGAGAAGGAGAAGGTGAAGTCTGGAGGGTGAATCAGAAGAAGCAGAAGAAGGAGAAGGAGAAGGTGAAGTCTGGAGGGTGAATCAGAAGAAGTAGAAGAAGGAGAAGGAGAAGGTGAAGTCTGGAGGGTGAAGCAGAAGAAGTAGAAGAAGGAGAAGGAGAAGGTGAAGTCAGGAGGGTGAATCAGAAGAAGTAGAAGAAGGAGAATTAGAAGGTGAAGTCAGGAGGGTGAATCAGAAGAAGCAGAAGAAGGAGAAGGAGAAGGTGAAGTCTGGAGGGTGAATCAGAAGAATCAGAAGAAGGAGAAGGAGATGGTGAAGTCTAGAGGGTGAATCAGAAGAAGCAGAAGAAAGAGAAGGAGAAGGTGAAGTCTGGAGGGTGAAGCAGAAGAAGCAGAAGAATGAGAAGGAGAAGGTGAAGACTGGAGGGTGAATCAGAAGAAGTAGACGAAGGAGAAGGAGAAGGTGCAGTCTGGAGGGTGAATCAGAAGAAGTAGAAGAAGGAGAAGGAGAAGGTGATGTCTGGAGGGTGAATCAGAAGATGCAGAAGAAGGAGAAGGCGAAGGTGAAGTCTGGAGGGTGAATCAGAAGAAGCAGAAGAAGGAGAAGGAGAAGATGAAGTCTGGAGTGTAAATCAGAAGAAGTAGAAGAAGGAGAAGGAGAAGGTGAGGTCTGGAGGGTGAATCAGAAGAAGCAGAAGAAGGAGAAGGAGAAGATGAAGTCTGGAGGGTGAATCAGAAGAAGCAGAAGAAGGAGAAGGAGAAGGTGAAGTCTGGAGGGTGAATCAGAAGAAGTAGAAGAAGGAGAAGGAGAAGGTGTAGTCTGGAGGATGAAGCAGAAGAAGTAGAAGAAGGAGAAGGAGAAGGTGAAGTCTGGAGGGTGAATCAGAAGAAGCAGAATAAGGAGAAGGAGAAGGTGAAGTCTGGAGGGTGAATCAGAAGAAGCAGAGGAAGGAGAAGGAGAAGGTGAAGTCTGGAGGGTGAATCAGAAGAAGTAGAAGAAGGAGAAGGAGAAGGTGAAGTCTGGAGGGTGAAGCAGAAGAAGTAGAAGAAGGAGAAGGAGAATGTGAAGTCTGGAGGGCGAAGCAGAAGAAGCAGAAGAAGGAGAAGGAGAAGGTGAAGTCTGGAGGGTGAAGCAGAAGAAGCAGAAGAAGGAGAAGGAGAAGGTGAAGTCTGGAGGGTGAATCAGAAGAAGTAGAAGAAGGAGAAGGAGAAGGTGAAGTAAGGAGGGTGAAGCAGAAGAAGCAGAAGAAGGAGAAGGAGAAGGTGAAGTCTGGAGGGTGAAGCAGAAGAAGCAGAAGAAGTAGAAGGAGGAGTTGAAGTCTGGAGGGTGAATCAGAAGAAGCAGAAGAAGGAGAAGGAGAAGGTGAAGTCTGGAGGGTGAATCAGAAGAAGTTGAAGAAGGAGAAGGAGAAGGTGTAGTCTGGAGGGTGAATCAGAAGAAGTAGAAGAAGGAGAAGGAGAAGGTGAAGTCTGGAGGGTGAATCAGAAGAAGCAGAATAAGGAGAAGGAGAAGGTGAAGTCTGGAGGGTGAATCAGAAGAAGCAGAAGAAGGAGAAGGAGAAGGTGAAGTCTGGAGGGTGAATCAGAAGAAGTAGAAGAAGGAGAAGGAGAAGGTGAAGTCTGGAGGGTGAAGCGGAAGAAGTAGAAGAAGGAGAAGGAGAAGGTGAAGTCAGGAGGGTGAATCAGAAGAAGTTGAAGAAGGAGACGGAGAAGGTGAAGTCAGGAGGGTGAATCAGAAGAAGCAGAAGAAGGAGAAGGAGAAGGTGAAGTCTGGAGGGTGAATCAGAAGAATCAGACGAAGGAGAAGGAGAAGGTGAAGTCTGGAGGGTGAATCAGAAGAAGCAGAAGAAAGAGAAGGAGAAGGTGAAGTCTGGAGGGTGAAGCAGAAGAAGCAGAAGAAGGAGAAGGAGAAGGTGAAGACTGGAGTGTGAATCAGAAGAAGTAGAAGAAGGAGAAGGAGAAGGTGAAGTCTGGAGGGTGTATCGGAAGAGTTAGAATAAGGAGAAGGGGAAGGTGAAGTCTGGAGGGTGAATCAGAAGAAGCAGAAGAAGGAGAAGTAGAAGATGAAGTCTGGAGCGTGAATCAGAAGAAGCAGAAGAAGGAGAAGGAGAAGATGAAGTCTGGAGGGTGAATCAGAAGAAGTAGAAGAAGGAGAAGGAGAAGGTGAAGTCTGGAGGGTGAATCAGAAGAAGCAGAAGAAGGAGAAGGAGAAGGTGAAGTCTGGAGGGTGAACCAGAAGAAGCAGAAGAAGGAGAAGGAGAAGATGAAGTCTGGAGGGTGAATCAGAAGAAGTAGAAGAAGGAGAAGGAGAAGGTGAAGTCTGGAGGGTGAATCAGAAGTAGTAGAAGAAGGAGAAGGAGAAGGTGAAGTCTGGACGGTGAATCAGAAGAAACAGAAGAAGGAGAAGGAGAAGGTGAAGTCTGGAGGGTGAATCAGAAGAAGTAGAAGAAGGAGAAGGAGAAGGTGTAGTCTGGAGGGTGAATCAGAAGAAGTAGACGAAGGAGAAGGAGAAGGTGAAGTCTGGAGGGTGAATCAGAAGAAGCAGAAGAAGGAGAAGGAGAAGGTGAAGTCTGGAGGGTGAATCAGAAGAAGCAGAAGAAGGAGAAGGAGAAGGTGAAGTCAGGAGGGTGAATCAGAAGAAGTAGAAGAAGGAGAAGGAGAAGGTGAAGTCAGGAGGGTGAATCAGAAGAAGCAGAAGAAGGAGAAGGAGAAGGTGAAGTCTGGAGGGTGAATCAGAAGAATCAGAAGAAGGAGAAGGAGAAGGTGAAGTCTGGAGGGTGAATCAGAAGAAGCAGAGGAAGGAGAAGGAGAAGGTGAAGTCTGGAGGGTGAATCAGAAGAAGCAGAATAAGGAGAAGGAGAAGGTGAAGTCTGGAGGGTGAATCAGAAGAAGCAGAATAAGGAGAAGGAGAAGGTGAAGTCTGGAGGGTGAATCAGAAGAAGCAGAAGAAGGAGAAGGAGAAGATGAAGTCTGGAGGGTGAATCAGAAGAAGTAGAAGAAGGAGAAGGAGAAGGTGAAGTCTGGAGGGTGAAGCAGAAGAAGTAGAAGAAGGAGAAGGAGAAGGTGAATTCAGGAGTGTGAATCAGAAGAAGTAGAAGAAGAAGAAGGAGAAGGTGAAGTCAGGAGGGTGAATCAGAAGAAGCAGAAGAAGGAGAAGGAGAAGGTGAAGTCGAGGGTGAATCAGAAGAATCAGAAGAAGGAGAAGTAGAAGGTGAAGTCTGGAGGGTGAATCAGAAGAAGCAGAAGAAAGAGAAGGAGAAGGTGAAGTCTGGAGGGTGAATCAGAAGAAGTAGAAGAAGGAGAAGGAGAAGGTGAAGTCTGGAGGGTGAATCAGAAGAATCAGAAGAAGGAGAAGTAGAAGGTGAAGTCTGGAGGGTGAAGCAGAAGACACAGAAGAAGGAGAAGGAGAAGGTGAAGACTGGAGGGTGAATCAGAAGAAGTAGAAGAAGGAGAAGGAGAAGGTGAAGTCTGGAGGGTGAATGAGAAGAAGTAGAAGAAGGAGAAGGAGAAGGTGAAGTCTGGAGGGTGAATCAGAAGAAGCAGAAGAAGGAGAAGGAGAAGGTGAAGTCTGGAGTGTGAACCAGAAGAAGCAGAAGAAGGAGAAGGAGAAGATGAAGTCTGGAGGGTGAATCAGAAGAAGTAGAAGAAGGAGAAGGAGAAGGTGAAGTCTGGAGGGTGAATCAGAAGTAGTAGAAGAAGGAGAAGGAGAAGGTGAAGTCTGGACGGTGAATCAGAAGAAACAGAAGAAGGAGAAGGAGAAGGTGAAGTCTGGAGGGTGAATCAGAAGAAGTAGAAGAAGGAGAAGGAGAAGGTGTAGTCTGGAGGGTGAATCAGAAGAAGTAGACGAAGGAGAAGGAGAAGGTGAAGTCTGGAGGGTGAATCAGAAGAAGCAGAAGAAGGAGAAGGAGAAGGTGAAGTCTGGAGGGTGAATCAGAAGAAGCAGAAGAAGGAGAAGGAGAAGGTGAAGTCAGGAGGGTGAATCAGAAGAAGCAGAATAAGGAGAAGGAGAAGGTGAAGTCTGGAGGGTGAATCAGAAGAAGCAGAAAAAGGAGAAGTAGAAGGTGAAGTCTGAAGGGTGAATCAGAAGAAGTAGAAGAAGGAGAAGGAGAAGGTGAAGTCTGGAGGGTGAAGCAGAAGAAGTAGAAGAAGGAGAAGGTGAAGTCAGGAGGGTGAATCAGAAGAAGTAGAAGAAGGAGAAGGAGAAGATGAAGTCAGGAGGGTGAATCATAAGAAGCAGAAGAAGGAGAAGGAGAAGGTGAAGTCTGGAGGGTGTATCAGAAGAATCAGAAGAAGGAGAAGGAGAAGGTGAAGTCTGGAGGGTGAATCAGAAGAAGCAGAAGAAAGAGAAGGAGAAGGTGAAGTCTGGAGGGTGAAGCAGAAGAAACAGAAGAAGGAGAAGGAGAAGGTGAAGACTGGAGGGTGAATCAGAAGAAGTAGAAGAAGGAGAAGGAGAAGGTGAAGTCTGGAGGGTGAATCAGAAGAAGTAGAAGAAGGAGAAGGAGAAGGTGAAGTCTGGAGGGTGAATCAGAAGAAGCAGAAGAAGGAGAAGGAGAAGGTGAAGTCTGGAGGGTGAATCAGAAGAAGCAGAAGAAGGAGAAGGAGAAGATGAAGTCTGGAGGGTGAATCAGAAGAAGTAGAAGAAGGAGAAGGAGAAGGTGAGGTCTGGAGGGTGAATCAGAAGAAGCAGAAGAAGGAGAAGGAGAAGGTGAAGTCTGGAGGGTGAATCAGAAGAAGCAGAAGAAGGAGAAGGAGAAGGTGATGTCTGGAGGGTGAATCAGAAGAAGCAGAAGAAGGAGAAGGAGAAGGTGAAGTCAGGAGGGTGAATCAGAAGAAGCAGAAGAAGGAGAAGGAGAAGGTGAAGTTAGGAGGGTGAATCAGAAGAAGCAGAAGAAGGAGAAGGAGCAGGTGATGTCAGGGGGATGAAGCAGAAGAAGTAGAAGAAGGAGAAGGAGAAGGTGAAGTCAGGACGGTGAAGCAGAAGAAGCAGAAGAAGGAGAAGGAGAAGGTGAAGTCTGGAGGGTGAATCAGAAGAAGTAGAAGAAGGAGAAGGAGAAGGTCAAGTCTGGAGGGTGAATCAGAAGAAGTAGAAGAAGGAGAAGGAGAAGGTGAAGTCTGGAGGGTGAAGCAGAAGAAGTAGAAGAAGGAGAAGGAGAAGGTGAAGTCAGGAGGGTGAATCAGAAGAAGTAGAAAAACGAGAAGGAGAATGTGAAGTCAGGAGGGTGAATCAGAAGAAGCAGAAGAAGGAGAAGAAGAAGTTGAAGTCTGGAGGGTGAATCAGAAGAATCAGAAGAAGGAGAAGGAGAAGGTGAAGTCTGGAAGGTGAATCAGAAGAAGCAGAAGAAAGAGAATGAGAAGGTGAAGTCTGGAGGGTGAATCAGAAGAAGTAGAAGAAGGAGAAGGAGAAGGTGAAGTCTGGAGTGTGAATCAGAAGAAGCAGAAGAAGGAGAAGGAGAAGGTGAAGTCTGGAGGGAGAATCAGAAGAAGCAGAATAAGGAGAAGAAGAAGGTGAAGTCTGGAGGGTGAATCAGAAGAAGCAGAAGAAGGAGAAGGAGAAGGTGAAGTCTGGAGGTTGAATCAGAAGAAGTAGAAGAAGGAGAAGGAGAAGGTGAAGTCTGGAGGGTGAAGCAGAAGAAGTAGAAGAAGGAGAAGGAGAAGGTGAAGTCAGGAGGGTGAATCAGAAGAAGTAGAAGAAGGAGAAGGAGAAGGTGAAGTCAGGAGGGTGAATCAGAAGAAGCAGAAGAAGGAGAAGGAGAAGGTGAAGTCTGGAGGGTGAATCAGAAGAATCAGAAGAAGGAGAAGGAGAAGGTGAAGTCTGGAGGGTGAATCAGAAGAAGCAGAGGAAGGAGAAGAAGAAGGTGAAGTCTGGAGGGTGAATCAGAAGAAGCAGAATAAGGAGAAGGAGAAGGTGAAGTCTGGAGGGTGAATCAGAAGAAGCAGAATAAGGAGAAGGAGAAGGTGAAGTCTGGAGGGTGAATCAGAAGAAGCAGAAGAAGGAGAAGGAGAAGATGAAGTCTGGAGGGTGAAGCAGAAGAAGTAGAAGAAGGAGAAGGAGAAGGTGAAGTCTGGAGGGTGAAGCAGAAGAAGTAGAAGAAGGAGAAGGAGAAGGTGAAGTCAGGAGGGTGAATCAGAAGAAGTAGAAGAAGGAGAAGGAGAAGGTGAAGTCAGGAGGGTGAATCAGAAGAAGCAGAAGAAGGAGAAGGAGAAGGTGAAGTCTGGAGGGTGAATCAGAAGAATCAGAAGAAGGAGAAGGAGAAGGTGAAGTCTGGAGGGTGAATCAGAAGAAGCAGAAGAAAGAGAAGGAGAAGGTGAAGTCTGGAGGGTGAATCAGAAGAAGCAGAAGAAAGAGAAGGAGAAGGTGAAGTCTGGAGGGTGAATCAGAAGAAGTAGAAGAAGGAGAAGGAGAAGGTGAAGTCTGGAGGGTGAATCAGAAGAAGCAGAAGAAAGAGAAGGAGAAGGTGAAGTCTGGAGGGTGAATCAGAAGAAGTAGAAGAAGGAGAAGGAGAAGGTGAAGTCTGGAGGGTGAATCAGAAGAAGCAGAAGAAGGAGAAGGAGAAGGTGAAGTCTGGAGGGTGAATCAGAAGAAGCAGAAGAAGGAGAAGGAGAAGATGAAGTCTGGAGGGTGAATCAGAAGAAGTGGAAGAAGGAGAAGGAGAAGGTGAAGTCTGGAGGGTGAATCAGAAGTAGTAGAAGAAGGAGAAGGAGAAGGTGAAGTCTGGACGGTGAATCAGAAGAAATAGAAGAAGGAGAAGGAGAAGGTGAAGTCTGGAGGGTGAATCAGAAGAAGTAGAAGAAGGAGAAGGAGAAGGTGTAGTCTGGAGGGTGAATCAGAAGAAGTGGACGAAGGAGAAGGAGAAGGTGAAGTCTGGAGGGTGAATCAGAAGAAGCAGAAGAAGGAAATGGAGAAGGTGAAGTCTGGAGGGTGAATCAGAAGAAGTAGAAGAAGGAGAAGGAGAAGGTGAAGTCTGGAGGGTGAATCAGAAGAAGCAGAAGAAGGAGAAGGAGAAGGTGAAGTCTGGAGGGTGAATCAGAAGAAGCAGAAGAAGGAGAAGGAGAAGATGAAGTCTGGAGGGTGAATCAGAAGAAGTAGAAGAAGGAGAAGGAGAAGGTGAGGTCTGGAGGGTGAATCAGAAGAAGCAGAAGAAGGAGAAGGAGAAGGTGAAGTCTGGAGGGTGAATCAGAAGAAGCAGAAGAAGGAGAAGGAGAAGGTGATGTCTGGAGGGTGAATCAGAAGAAGCAGAAGAAGGAGAAGGAGAAGGTGAAGTCAGGAGGGTGAATCAGAAGAAGCAGAAGAAGGAGAAGGAGAAGGTGAAGTTAGGAGGGTGAATCAGAAGAAGCAGAAGAAGGAGAAGGAGCAGGTGATGTCAGGGGGATGAAGCAGAAGAAGTAGAAGAAGGAGAAGGAGAAGGTGAAGTCAGGACGGTGAAGCAGAAGAAGCAGAAGAAGGAGAAGGGGAAGGTGAAGTCTGGAGGGTGAATCAGAAGAAGTAGAAGAAGGAGAAGGAGAAGGTCAAGTCTGGAGGGTGAATCAGAAGAAGTAGAAGAAGGAGAAGGAGAAGGTGAAGTCTGGAGGGTGAAGCAGAAGAAGTAGAAGAAGGAGAAGGAGAAGGTGAAGTCAGGAGGGTGAATCAGAAGAAGTAGAAGAACGAGAAGGAGAATGTGAAGTCAGGAGGGTGAATCAGAAGAAGCAGAAGAAGGAGAAGAAGAAGGTGAAGTCTGGAGGGTGAATCAGAAGAATCAGAAGAAGGAGAAGGAGAAGGTGAAGTCTGGAGGGTGAATCAGAAGAAGCAGAAGAAAGAGAAGGAGAAGTTGAAGTCTGGAGGGTGAATCAGAAGAAGTAGAAGAAGGAGAAGGAGAAGGTGAAGTCTGGAGTGTGAATCAGAAGAAGCAGAAGAAGGAGAAGGAGAAGGTGAAGTCTGGAGGGTGAATCAGAAGAAGCAGAATAAGGAGAAGGAGAAGGTGAAGTCTGGAGGGTGAATCAGAAGAAGCAGAAGAAGGAGAAGGAGAAGGTGAAGTCTGGAGGGTGAATCAGAAGAAGTAGAAGAAGGAGAAGGAGAAGGTGAAGTCTGGAGGGTGAAGCAGAAGAAGTAGAAGAAGGAGAAGGAGAAGGTGAAGTCAGGAGGGTGAATCAGAAGAAGTAGAAGAAGGAGAAGGAGAAGGTGAAGTCAGGAGGGTGAATCAGAAGAAGCAGAAGAAGGAGAAGGAGAAGGTGAAGTCTGGAGGGTGAATCAGAAGAATCAGAAGAAGGAGAAGGAGAAGGTGAAGTCTGGAGGGTGAATCAGAAGAAGCAGAGGAAGGAGAAGGAGAAGGTGAAGTCTGGAGGGTGAATCAGAAGAAGCAGAATAAGGAGAAGGAGAAGGTGAAGTCTGGAGGGTGAATCAGAAGACGCAGAAGAAGGAGAAGGAGAAGATGAAGTCTGGAGGGTGAAGCAGAAGAAGTAGAAGAAGGAGAAGGAGAAGGTGAAGTCTGGAGGGTGAAGCAGAAGAAGTAGAAGAAGGAGAAGGAGAAGGTGAAGTCAGGAGGGTGAATCAGAAGAAGTAGAAGAAGGAGAAGGAGAAGGTGAAGTCAGGAGGGTGAATCAGAAGAAGCAGAAGAAGGAGAAGGAGAAGGTGAAGTCTGGAGGGTGAATCAGAAGAATCAGAAGAAGGAGAAGGAGAAGGTGAAGTCTGGAGGGTGAATCAGAAGAAGCAGAAGAAAAAGAAGGAGAAGGTGAAGTCTGGAGGGTGAAGCAGAAGAAACAGAAGAAGGAGAAGGAGAAGGTGAAGACTGGAGGGTGAATCAGAAGAAGTAGAAGAAGGAGAAGGAGAAGGTGAAGTCTGGAGGGTGAATCAGAAGAAGTAGAAGAAGGAGAAGGAGAAGGTGAAGTCTGGAGGGTGAATCAGAAGAAGCAGAAGAAGGAGAAGGAGAAGGTGAAGTCTGGAGGGTGAATCAGAAGAAGCAGAAGAAGGAGAAGGAGAAGATGAAGTCTGGAGGGTGAATCAGAAGAAGTGGAAGAAGGAGAAGGAGAAGGTGAAGTCTGGAGGGTGAATCAGAAGAAGCAGAAGAAGGAGAAGGAGAAGATGAAGTCTGGAGGGTGAATCAGAAGAAGTGGAAGAAGGAGAAGGAGAAGGTGAAGTCTGGAGGGTGAATCAGAAGTAGTAGAAGAAGGAGAAGGAGAAGGTGAAGTCTGGACGGTGAATCAGAAGAAACAGAAGAAGGAGAAGGAGAAGGTGAAGTCTGGAGGGTGAATCAGAAGAAGTAGAAGAAGGAGAAGGAGAAGGTGTAGTCTGGAGGGTGAATCAGAAGAATAGACGAAGGAGAAGGAGAAGGTGAAGTCTGGAGGGTGAATCAGAAGAAGCAGAAGAAGGAAATGGAGAAGGTGAAGTCTGGAGGGTGAATCAGAAGAAGTAGAAGAAGGAGAAGGAGAAGGTGAAGTCTGGAGGGTGAATCAGAAGAAGCAGAAGAAGGAGAAGGAGAAGGTGAAGTCTGGAGGGTGAATCAGAAGAAGCAGAAGAAGGAGAAGGAGAAGGAGAAGTCTGGAGGGTGAATCAGAAGAAGCAGAAGAAGGAGAAGGAGAAGGTGAAGTCTGGAGGGTGAAGCAGAAGAAGTAGAAGAAGGAGAAGGAGAAGGTGAAGTCAGGAGGGTGAATCAGAAGAAGTAGAAGAAGGAGAAGGAGAAGGTGAAGTCAGGAGGGTGATTCAGAAGAAGCAGAAGAAGGAGAAGGAGAAGGTGAAGTCTGGAGGGTGAATCAGAAGAATCAGAAGAAGGAGAAGGAGAAAGTGAAGTCTGGAGGGTGAATCAGAAGAAGCCGAAGAAGGAGAAGGAGAAGGTGAAGTCTGGAGGGTGAATCAGAAGAAGCAGAAGAAGGAGAAGGAGAAGGTGAAGTCAGGAGGGTGGATCAGAAGAAGCAGAAGAAGGAGAAGGAGAAGGGGAAGTTAGGAGGGTGAATCAGAAGAAGCAGAAGAAGGAGAAGGAGCAGGTGATGTCAGCGGGATGAAGCAGAAGAAGGAGAAGAAGGAGAAGGAGAAGGTGAAGTCAGGACGGTGAAGCAGAAGAAGCAGAAGAAGGAGAAGGAGAATGTGAAGTCTGGAGGGTGAATCAGAATAAGTAGAAGAAGGAGAAGGAGAAGGTCAAGTCTGGAGGGTGAATCAGAAGAAGTAGAAGAAGGAGAAGGAGAAGGAAAAGTCTGGAGGGTGAAGCAGAAGAAGTAGAAGAAGGAGAAGGTGAAGGTGAAGTCAGGAGGGTGAATCAGAAGAAGTAGAAGAAGGAGAAGGAGAAGGTGAAGTCAGGAGGGTGAATCAGAAGAAGCAGAAGAAGGAGAAGGAGAAGGTGAAGTCTGGAGGGTGAATCAGAAGAAGTAGAAGAAGGAGAAGGAGAAGGTGTTGTCTGGAGGGTGAATCAGAAGAAGTAGACGAAGGAGAAGGAGAAGGTGAAGTCTGGAGGGTGAATCAGAAGAAGCAGAAGAAGGAGAAGGAGAAGGTCAAGTCTGGAGGGTGAATCAGAAGAAGCAGAAGAAGGAGAAGGAGAAGGTGAAGTCTGGAGGGTGAATCAGAAGAAGCAGAATAAGGAGAAGGAGAATGTGAAGTCTGGAGGGTGAATAAGAAGAAGCAGAAAAAGGAGAAGGAGAAGGTGAAGTCTGAAGGGTGAATCAGAAGAAGTAGAAGAAGGAGAAGGAGAAGGTGAAGTCTGGAGGGTGAAGCAGAAGAAGTAGAAGAAGGAGAAGGAGAAGGTGAAGTCAGGAGGGTGAATCAGAAGAAGTAGAAGAAGGAGAAGGAGAAGGTGAAGTCAGGAGGGTGAATCAGAAGAAGCAGAAGAAGGAGAAGGAGAAGGTGAAGTCTGGAGGGTGAATCAGAAGAATCAGAAGAAGGAAAAGGAGAAGGTGAAGTCTGGAGGGTGAATCAGAAGAAGCAGAAGAAAGAGAAGGAGAAGGTGAAGTCTGGAGGGTGAAGCAGAAGAAACAGAAGAAGGAGAAGGAGAAGGTGAAGACTGGAGGGTGAATCAGAAGAAGTAGAAGAAGGAGAAGGAGAAGGTGAAGTCTGGAGGGTGAATCAGAAGAAGTAGAAGAAGGAGAAGGAGAAGGTGATGTCTGGAGTGTGAATCAGAAGAAGCAGAAGAAGGAGAAGGAGAAGGTGAAGTCTGGAGGGTGAATCAGAAGAAGAAAAGAAGGAGAAGGAGAGGATGAAGTCTGGAGGGTGAATCAGAAGAAGTAGAAGAAGGAGAAGGAGAAGGTGAGGTCTGGAGGGTGAATCAGAAGAAGCAGAAGAAGGAGAAGGAGAAGGTGAAGTCTGGAGGGTGAATCAGAAGAAGCAGAAGAAGGAGAAGGAGAAGGTGAAGTCTGGAGGGTGAATCAGAAGAAGCAGAAGAAGGAGAAGGAGAAGGTGAAGTCAGGAGGGTGAATCAGAAGAAGCAGAAGAAGGAGAAGGAGAAGGGGAAGTTAGGAGGGTGAATCAGAAGAAGCAGAAGAAGGAGAAGGAGCAGGTGATGTCAGGGGGATGAAGCAGAAGAAGTAGAAGAAGGAGAAGGAGAAGGTGAAGTCAGGACGGTGAAGCAGAAGAAGCAGAAGAAGGAGAAGGAGAAGGTGAAGTCTGGAGGGTGAATCAGAAGAAGTAGAAGAAGGAGAAGGAGAAGGTCAAGTCTGGAGGGTGAATCAGAAGAAGTAGAAGAAGGAGAAGGAGAAGGTGAAGTCTGGAGGGTGAAGCAGAAGAAGTAGAAGAAGGAGAAGGAGAAGGTGAAGTCAGGAGGGTGAATCAGAAGAAGTAGAAGAAGGAGAAGGAGAAGGTGAAGTCAGGAGGGTGAATCAGAAGAAGCAGAAGAAGGAGAAGAAGAAGGTGAAGTCTGGAGGGTGAATCAGAAGAATCAGAAGAAGCAGAAGGAGAAGGTGAAGTCTGGAGGGTGAATCAGAAGAAGCAGAAGAAAGAGAAGGAGAAGGTGAAGTCTGGAGGGTGAATCAGAAGAAGTAGAAGAAGGAGAAGGAGAAGGTGAAGTCTGGAGTGTGAATCAGAAGAAGCAGAAGAAGGAGAAGGAGAAGGTGAAGTCTGGAGGGTGAATCAGAAGAAGCAGAATAAGGAGAAGGAGAAGGTGAAGTCTGGAGGGTGAATCAGAAGAAGCAGAAGAAGGAGAAGGAGAAGGTGAAGTCTGGAGGGTGAATCAGAAGAAGTAGAAGAAGGAGAAGGAGAAGGTGAAGACTGGAGGGTGAATCAGAAGAAGTAGAAGAAGGAGAAGGAGAAGGTGAAGTCTGGAGGGTGAATCAGAAGAAGTAGAAGAAGGAGAAGGAGAAGGTGAAGTCTGGAGGGTGAATCAGAAGAAGCAGAAGAAGGAGAAGGAGAAGGTGAAGTCTGGAGGGTGAATCAGAAGAAGCAGAAGAAGGAGAAGGAGAAGATGAAGTCTGGAGGGTGAATCAGAAGAAGTGGAAGAAGGAGAAGGAGAAGGTGAAGTCTGGAGGGTGAATCAGAAGTAGTAGAAGAAGGAGAAGGAGAAGGTGAAGTCTGGACGGTGAATCAGAAGAAACAGAAGAAGGAGAAGGAGAAGGTGAAGTCTGGAGGGTGAATCAGAAGAAGTAGAAGAAGGAGAAGGAGAAGGTGTAGTCTGGAGGGTGAATCAGAAGAAGTAGACGAAGGAGAAGGAGAAGGTGACGTCTGGAGGGTGAATCAGAAGAAGCAGAAGAAGGAAATGGAGAAGGTGAAGTCTGGAGGGTGAATCAGAAGAAGTAGAAGAAGGAGAAGGAGAAGGAGAAGTCTGGAGGGTGAATCAGAAGAAGCAGAAGAAGGAGAAGGAGAAGGTGAAGTCTGGAGGGTGAATCAGGAGAAGCAGAAGAAGGAGAAGGAGAAGGAGAAGTCTGGAGGGTGAATCAGAAGAAGCAGAAGAAGGAGAAGGAGAAGGTGAAGTCTGGAGGGTGAAGCAGAAGAAGTAGAAGAAGGAGAAGGAGAAGGTGAAGTCAGGAGGGTGAATCAGAAGAAGTAGAAGAAGGAGAAGGAGAAGGTGAAGTCAGGAGGGTGATTCAGAAGAAGCAGAAGAAGGAGAAGGAGAAGGTGAAGTCTGGAGGGTGAATCAGAAGAATCAGAAGAAGGAGAAGGAGAAAGTGAAGTCTGGAGGGTGAATCAGAAGAAGCCGAAGAAGGAGAAGGAGAAGGTGAAGTCTGGAGGGTGAATCAGAAGAAGCAGAAGAAGGAGAAGGAGAAGGTGAAGTCAGGAGGGTGAATCAGAAGAAGCAGAAGAAGGAGAAGGAGAAGGGGAAGTTAGGAGGGTGAATCAGAAGAAGCAGAAGAAGGAGAAGGAGCAGGTGATGTCAGCGGGATGAAGCAGAAGAAGGAGAAGAAGGAGAAGGAGAAGGTGAAGTCAGGACGGTGAAGCAGAAGAAGCAGAAGAAGGAGAAGGAGAATGTGAAGTCTGGAGGGTGAATCAGAATAAGTAGAAGAAGGAGAAGGAGAAGGTCAAGTCTGGAGGGTGAATCAGAAGAAGTAGAAGAAGGAGAAGGAGAAGGTGAAGTCTGGAGGGTGAAGCAGAAGAAGTAGAAGAAGGAGAAGGTGAAGGTGAAGTCAGGAGGGTGAATCAGAAGAAGTAGAAGAAGGAGAAGGAGAAGGTGAAGTCAGGAGGGTGAATCAGAAGAAGCAGAAGAAGGAGAAGGAGAAGGTGAAGTCTGGAGGGTGAATCAGAAGAAGTAGAAGAAGGAGAAGGAGAAGGTGTTGTCTGGAGGGTGAATCAGAAGAAGTAGACGAAGGAGAAGGAGAAGGTGAAGTCTGGAGGGCGAATCAGAAGAAGCAGAAGAAGGAGAAGGAGAAGGTGAAGTCTGGAGGGTGAATCAGAAGAAGCAGAAGAAGGAGAAGGAGAAGGTGAAGTCTGGAGGGTGAATCAGAAGAAGCAGAATAAGGAGAAGGAGAATGTGAAGTCTGGAGGGTGAATAAGAAGAAGCAGAAAAAGGAGAAGGAGAAGGTGAAGTCTGAAGGGTGAATCAGAAGAAGTAGAAGAAGGAGAAGGAGAAGGTGAAGTCTGGAGGGTGAAGCAGAAGAAGTAGAAGAAGGAGAAGGAGAAGGTGAAGTCAGGAGGGTGAATCAGAAGAAGTAGAAGAAGGAGAAGGAGAAGGTGAAGTCAGGAGGGTGAATCAGAAGAAGCAGAAGAAGGAGAAGGAGAAGGTGAAGTCTGGAGGGTGAATCAGAAGAATCAGAAGAAGGAAAAGGAGAAGGTGAAGTCTGGAGGGTGAATCAGAAGAAGCAGAAGAAAGAGAAGGAGAAGGTGAAGTCTGGAGGGTGAAGCAGAAGAAACAGAAGAAGGAGAAGGAGAAGGTGAAGACTGGAGGGTGAATCAGAAGAAGTAGAAGAAGGAGAAGGAGAAGGTGAAGTCTGGAGGGTGATTCAGAAGAAGTAGAAGAAGGAGAAGGAGAAGGTGATGTCTGGAGTGTGAATCAGAAGAAGCAGAAGAAGGAGAAGGAGAAGGTGAAGTCTGGAGGGTGAATCAGAAGAAGAAAAGAAGGAGAAGGAGAGGATGAAGTCTGGAGGGTGAATCAGAAGAAGTAGAAGAAGGAGAAGGAGAAGGTGAGGTCTGGAGGGTGAATCAGAAGAAGCAGAAGAAGGAGAAGGAGAAGGTGAAGTCTGGAGGGTGAATCAGAAGAAGCAGAAGAAGGAGAAGGAGAAGGTGAAGTCTGGAGGGTGAATCAGAAGAAGCAGAAGAAGGAGAAGGAGAAGGTGAAGTCAGGAGGGTGAATCAGAAGAAGCAGAAGAAGGAGAAGGAGAAGGTGAAGTTAGGAGGGTGAATCAGAAGAAGCAGAAGAAGGAGAAGGAGCAGGTGATGTCAGGGGGATGAAGCAGAAGAAGTAGAAGAAGGAGAAGGAGAAGGTGAAGTCAGGACGGTGAAGCAGAAGAAGCAGAAGAAGGAGAAGGAGAAGGTGAAGTCTGGAGGGTGAATCAGAAGAAGTAGAAGAAGGAGAAGGAGAAGGTCAAGTCTGGAGGGTGAATCAGAAGAAGTAGAAGAAGGAGAAGGAGAAGGTGAAGTCTGGAGGGTGAAGCAGAAGAAGTAGAAGAAGGAGAAGGAGAAGGTGAAGTCAGGAGGGTGAATCAGAAGAAGTAGAAGAAGGAGAAGGAGAAGGTGAAGTCAGGAGGGTGAATCAGAAGAAGCAGAAGAAGGAGAAGAAGAAGGTGAAGTCTGGAGGGTGAATCAGAAGAATCAGAAGAAGCAGAAGGAGAAGGTGAAGTCTGGAGGGTGAATCAGAAGAAGCAGAAGAAAGAGAAGGAGAAGGTGAAGTCTGGAGGGTGAATCAGAAGAAGTAGAAGAAGGAGAAGGAGAAGGTGAAGTCTGGAGTGTGAATCAGAAGAAGCAGAAGAAGGAGAAGGAGAAGGTGAAGTCTGGAGGGTGAATCAGAAGAAGCAGAATAAGGAGAAGGAGAAGGTGAAGTCTGGAGGGTGAATCAGAAGAAGCAGAAGAAGGAGAAGGAGAAGGTGAAGTCTGGAGGGTGAATCAGAAGAAGTAGAAGAAGGAGAAGGAGAAGGTGAAGTCTGGAGGGTGAATCAGAAGAAGCAGAGGAAGGAGAAGGAGAAGGTGAAGTCTGGAGGGTGAATCAGAAGAAGCAGAATAAGGAGAAGGAGAAGGTGAAGTCTGGAGGGTGAATCAGAAGAAGCAGAATAAGGAGAAGGAGAAGGTGAAGTCTGGAGGGTGAATCAGAAGAAGCAGAAGAAGGAGAAGGAGAAGATGAAGTCTGGAGGGTGAATCAGAAGAAGTAGAAGAAGGAGAAGGAGAAGGTGAAGTCTGGAGGGTGAAGCAGAAGAAGTAGAAGAAGGAGAAGGAGAAGATGAAGTCAGGAGGGTGAATCAGAAGAAGCAGAAGAAGGAGAAGGAGAAGGTGAAGTCTGGAGGGTGAATCAGAAGAATCAGAAGAAGGAGAAGGAGAAGGTGAAGTCTGGAGGGTGAATCAGAAGAAGCAGAAGAAAGAGAAGGAGAAGGTGAAGTCTGGAGGGTGAAGCAGAAGAAACAGAAGAAGGAGAAGGAGAAGGTGAAGACTGGAGGGTGAATCAGAAGAAGTAGAAGAAGGAGAAGGAGAAGGTGAAGTCTGGAGGGTGAATCAGAAGAAGCAGAAGAAGGAGAAGGAGAAGGTGAAGTCTGGAGGGTGAATCAGAAGAAGCAGAAGAAGGAGAAGGAGAAGATGAAGTCTGGAGGGTGAATCAGAAGAAGTAGAAGAAGGAGAAGGAGAAGGCAAAGTCTGGAGGGTGAATCAGAAGTAGTAGAAGAAGGAGAAGTAGAAGGTGAAGTCTGGACGGTGAATCAGAAGAAACAGAAGAAGGAGAAGGAGAAGGTGAAGTCTGGAGGGTAAATCAGAAGAAGTAGAAGAAGGAGAAGGAGAAGGTGTAGTCTGGAGGGTGAATCAGAAGAAGTAGACGAAGGAGAAGTAGAAGGTGAAGTCTGGAGGGTGAATCAGAAGAAGCAGAAGAAGGAAATGGAGAAGGTGAAGTCTGGAGGGTGAATCAGAAGAAGTAGAAGAAGGAGAAGGAGAAGGTGAAGTCTGGAGGGTGAATCAGAAGAAGCAGAAGAAGGAGAAGGAGAAGGTGTAGTCTGGAGGGTGAATCAGAAGAAGCAGAAGAAGGAGAAGGAGAAGGAGAAGTCTGGAGGGTGAATCAGAAGAAGCAGAAGAAGGAGAAGGAGAAGGTGAAGTCTGGAGGGTGAAGCAGAAGAAGTAGAAGAAGGAGAAGGAGAAGGTGAAGTCAGGAGGGTGAATCAGAAGAAGTAGAAGAAGGAGAAGGAGAAGGTGAAGTCAGGAGGGTGAATCAGAAGAAGCAGAAGAAGGAGAAGGAGAAGGTGAAGTCTGGAGGGTGAATCAGAAGAATCAGAAGAAGGAGAAGGAGAAGGTGAAGTCTGGAGGGTGAATCAGAAGAAGCAGAAGAAGGAGAAGGAGAAGGTGAAGTCTGGAGGGTGAATCAGAAGAAGCAGAAGAAGGAGAAGGAGAAGGTGAAGTCAGGAGGGTGAATCAGAAGAAGCAGAAGAAGGAGAAGGAGAAGGTGAAGTTAGGAGGGTGTATCAGAAGAAGCAGAAGAAGGAGAAGGAGCAGGTGATGTCAGCGGGATGAAGCAGAAGAAGTAGAAGAAGGAGTAGGAGAAGGTGAAGTCAGGACGGTGAAGCAGAAGAAGCAGAAGAAGGAGAAGGAGAAGGTGAAGTCTGGAGGGTGAATCAGAAGAAGTAGAAGAAGGAGAAGGAGAAGGTGAAGTCTGGAGGGTGAATCAGAAGAAGCAGAATAAGGAGAAGGTGAAGGTGAAGTCTGGAGGGAGAATCAGAAGAAGCAGAAGAAGGAGAAGGAGAAGGTGAAGTCTGGAGGGTGAATCAGAAGAAGTAGAAGAAGGAGAAGGAGAAGGTCAAGTCTGGAGGGTGAATCAGAAGAAGTAGAAGAAGGAGAAGGAGAAGGTGAAGTTTGGAGGGTGAAGCAGAAGAAGTAGAAGAAGGAGAAGGAGAAGGTGAAGTCAGGAGGGTGAATCAGAAGAAGTAGAAGAAGGAGAAGGAGAAGGTGAAGTCAGGAGGGTGAATCAGAAGAAGCAGAAGAAGGAGAAGAAGAAGGTGAAGTCTGGAGGGTGAATCAGAAGAATCAGAAGAAGGAGAAGGAGAAGGTGAAGTCTGGAGGGTGAATCAGAAGAAGCAGAAGAAAGAGAAGGAGAAGGTGAAGTCTGGAGGGTGAATCAGAAGAAGTAGAAGAAGGAGAAGGAGAAGGTGAAGTCTGGAGTGTGAATCAGAAGAAGCAGAAGAAGGAGAAGGAGAAGGTGAAGTCTGGAGGGTGAATCAGAAGAAGCAGAATAAGGAGAAGGAGAAGGTGAAGTCTGGAGGGTGAATCAGAAGAAGCAGAAGAAGGAGAAGGAGAAGGTGAAGTCTGGAGGTTGAATCAGAAGAAGTAGAAGAAGGAGAAGGAGAAGGTGAAGTTTGGAGGGTGAAGCAGAAGAAGTAGAAGAAGGAGAAGGAGAAGGTGAAGTCAGGAGGGTGAATCAGAAGAAGTAGAAGAAGGAGAAGGAGAAGGTGAAGTCTGGAGGGTGAATCAGAAGATGCAGAAGAAGGAGAAGGAGAAGGTGAAGTCTGGAGGGTGAATCAGAAGAAGCAGAAGAAGGAGAAGGAGAAGATGAAGTCTGGAGGGTGAATCAGACGAAGTAGAAGAAGGAGAAGTAGAAGGTGAGGTCTGGAGGGTGAATCAGAAGAAGCAGAAGAAGGAGAAGGAGAAGATGAAGTCTGGAGGGTGAATCAGAAGAAGCAGAAGAAGGAGAAGGAGAAGGTGAAGTCTGGAGGGTGAATCAGAAGAAGTAGAAGAAGGAGAAGGAGAAGGTGTAGTCTGGAGGATGAATCAGAAGAAGTAGAAGAAGGAGAAGGAGAAGGTGAAGTCTGGAGGGTGAATCAGAAGAAGCAGAATAAGGAGAAGGAGAAGGTGAAGTCTGGAGGGTGAATCAGAAGAAGCAGAAGAAGGAGAAGGAGAAGGTGAAGTCTGGAGGGTGAATCAGAAGAAGTAGAAGAAGGAGGAGAAGGTGAAGTCTGTAGGGTGAAGCAGAAGAAGTAGAAGAAGGAGAAGGAGAAGGTGAAGTCTGGAGGGCGAAGCAGAAGAAGCAGAAGAAGGAGAAGGAGAAGGTGAAGTCTGGAGGGTGAAGCAGAAGAAGCAGAAGAAGGAGAAGGAGAAGGTGAAGTCTGGAGGGTGAATCAGAAGAAGTAGAAGAAGGTGAAGTAAGGAGGGTGAAGCAGAAGAAGCAGAAGAAGGAGAAGGAGAAGGTGAAGTCTGGAGGTTGAAGCAGAAGAAGCAGAAGAAGGAGAAGGAGGAGGTGAAGTCTGGAGGGTGAATCAGAAGAAGCAGAAGAAGGAGAAGGAGAAGGTGAAGTCTGGAGGGTGAATCAGAAGAAGTTGAAGAAGGAGAAGGAGAAGGTGTAGTCTGGAGGGTGAATCAGAAGAAGTAGAAGAAGGAGAAGGAGAAGGTGAAGTCTGGAGGGTGAATCAGAAGAAGCAGAATAAGGAGAAGGAGAAGGTGAAGTCTGGAGGTTGAATCAGGAGAAGCAGAAGAAGGAGAAGGAGAAGGTGAAGTCTGGAGGGTGAATCAGAAGAAGTAGAAGAAGGAGAAGGAGAAGGTGAAGTCTGGAGGGTGAAGCGGAAGAAGTAGAAGAAGGAGAAGGAGAAGGTGAAGTCAGGAGGGTGAATCAGAAGAAGGAGAAGAAGGTGAAGGAGAAGGTGAAGTCAGGAGGGTGAATCAGAAGAAGCAGAAGAAGGAGAAGGAGAAGGTGAAGTCTGGAGGGTGAATCAGAAGAATCAGACGAAGGAGAAGGAGAAGGTGAAGTCTGGAGGGTGAATCAGAAGAAGCAGAAGAAAGGGAAGGAGAAGGTGAAGTCTGGAGGGTGAAGCAGAAGAAGCAGAAGAAGGAGAAGGAGAAGGTGAAGACTGGAGTGTGAATCAGAAGAAGTAGAAGAAGGAGAAGGAGAAGGTGAAGTCTGGAGGGTGTATCAGAAGAAGTAGAATAAGGAGAAGGGGAAGGTGAAGTCTGGAGGGTGAATCAGAAGAGGCAGAAGAAGGAGAAGTAGAAGATGAAGTCTGGAGCGTGAATCAGAAGAAGCAGAAGAAGGAGAAGGAGAAGATGAAGTCTGGAGGGTGAATCAGAAGAAGGAGAAGAAGGAGAAGGAGAAGGTGAGGTCTGGAGGGTGAATCAGAAGAAGCAGAAGAAGGAGAAGGAGAAGGTGAAGTCTGGAGGGTGAATCAGAAGAAGCAGAAGAAGGAGAAGGAGAAGGTGAAGTCTGGAGGGTGAATCAGAAGAAGCAGAAGAAGGAGAAGGAGAAGGTGAAGTCAGGAGGGTGAATCAGAAGAAGCAGAAGAAGGAGAAGGAGAAGTTGAAGTTAGGAGGGTGAATCAGAAGAAGCAGAAGAAGGAGAAGGAGAAGGTGAAGACAGGGGGGTGAAGCAGAAGAAGTAGAAGAAGGAGAAGGAGAAGGTGAAGTCAGGAGGGTGATGCAGAAGAAGCAGAAGAAGGAGAAGGAGAAGGTGAAGTCAGGAGGGTGAAGCAGAAGAAGCAGAAGAAGGAGATGGAGACGGTGAAGTCTGGAGGGCGCAGCAGAAGAAGCAGAAGAAGGAGAAGGAGAAGGTGAAGTCCTAAGGGTGAAGCAGAAGAACCAGAAGAAGGAGAAGGAGAAGGTGAAGTCTGGAGGGTGAATCAGAAGAAGTAGAAGAAGGAGAAGGAGAAGGTGAAGTCAGGAGGGTGAAGCAGAAGAAGCAGAAGAAGGAGAAGGAGAAGGTGAAGTCTGGAGGGTGAATCAGAAGAAGCAGAAGAAGGAGAAGGAGAAGGTGAAGTCTGGAGGGTGAATCAGAAGAAGCAGAATAAGGAGAAGGAGAAGGTGAAGTCTGGAGGGTGAATCAGAAGAAGCAGAAGAAGGAGAAGGAGAAGGTGAAGTCTGGAGGGTGAATCAGAAGAAGTAGAAGAAGGAGAAGGAGAAGGTGAAGTCTGGAGGGTGAAGCAGAAGAAGTAGAAGAAGGAGAAGGAGAAGGTGAAGTCAGGAGGGTGAATCAGAAGAAGTAGAAGAAGGAGAATTAGAAGGTGAAGTCAGGAGGGTGAATCAGAAGAAGCAGAAGAAGGAGAAGGAGAAGGTGAAGTCTGGAGGGTGAATCAGAAGAATCAGAAGAAGGAGAAGGAGATGGTGAAGTCTAGAGGGTGAATCAGAAGAAGCAGAAGAAAGAGAAGGAGAAGGTGAAGTCTGGAGGGTGAAGCAGAAGAAGCAGAAGAATGAGAAGGAGAAGGTGAAGACTGGAGGGTGAATCAGAAGAAGTAGACGAAGGAGAAGGAGAAGGTGCAGTCTGGAGGGTGAATCAGAAGAAGTAGAAGAAGGAGAAGGAGAAGGTGATGTCTGGAGGGTGAATCAGAAGATGCAGAAGAAGGAGAAGGCGAAGGTGAAGTCTGGAGGGTGAATCAGAAGAAGCAGAAGAAGGAGAAGGAGAAGATGAAGTCTGGAGTGTAAATCAGAAGAAGTAGAAGAAGGAGAAGGAGAAGGTGAGGTCTGGAGGGTGAATCAGAAGAAGCAGAAGAAGGAGAAGGAGAAGATGAAGTCTGGAGGGTGAATCAGAAGAAGCAGAAGAAGGAGAAGGAGAAGGTGAAGTCTGGAGGGTGAATCAGAAGAAGTAGAAGAAGGAGAAGGAGAAGGTGTAGTCTGGAGGATGAAGCAGAAGAAGTAGAAGAAGGAGAAGGAGAAGGTGAAGTCTGGAGGGTGAATCAGAAGAAGCAGAATAAGGAGAAGGAGAAGGTGAAGTCTGGAGGGTGAATCAGAAGAAGCAGAGGAAGGAGAAGGAGAAGGTGAAGTCTGGAGGGTGAATCAGAAGAAGTAGAAGAAGGAGAAGGAGAAGGTGAAGTCTGGAGGGTGAAGCAGAAGAAGTAGAAGAAGGAGAAGGAGAATGTGAAGTCTGGAGGGCGAAGCAGAAGAAGCAGAAGAAGGAGAAGGAGAAGGTGAAGTCTGGAGGGTGAAGCAGAAGAAGCAGAAGAAGGAGAAGGAGAAGGTGAAGTCTGGAGGGTGAATCAGAAGAAGTAGAAGAAGGAGAAGGAGAAGGTGAAGTAAGGAGGGTGAAGCAGAAGAAGCAGAAGAAGGAGAAGGAGAAGGTGAAGTCTGGAGGGTGAAGCAGAAGAAGCAGAAGAAGTAGAAGGAGGAGTTGAAGTCTGGAGGGTGAATCAGAAGAAGCAGAAGAAGGAGAAGGAGAAGGTGAAGTCTGGAGGGTGAATCAGAAGAAGTTGAAGAAGGAGAAGGAGAAGGTGTAGTCTGGAGGGTGAATCAGAAGAAGTAGAAGAAGGAGAAGGAGAAGGTGAAGTCTGGAGGGTGAATCAGAAGAAGCAGAATAAGGAGAAGGAGAAGGTGAAGTCTGGAGGGTGAATCAGAAGAAGCAGAAGAAGGAGAAGGAGAAGGTGAAGTCTGGAGGGTGAATCAGAAGAAGTAGAAGAAGGAGAAGGAGAAGGTGAAGTCTGGAGGGTGAAGCGGAAGAAGTAGAAGAAGGAGAAGGAGAAGGTGAAGTCAGGAGGGTGAATCAGAAGAAGTTGAAGAAGGAGACGGAGAAGGTGAAGTCAGGAGGGTGAATCAGAAGAAGCAGAAGAAGGAGAAGGAGAAGGTGAAGTCTGGAGGGTGAATCAGAAGAATCAGACGAAGGAGAAGGAGAAGGTGAAGTCTGGAGGGTGAATCAGAAGAAGCAGAAGAAAGAGAAGGAGAAGGTGAAGTCTGGAGGGTGAAGCAGAAGAAGCAGAAGAAGGAGAAGGAGAAGGTGAAGACTGGAGTGTGAATCAGAAGAAGTAGAAGAAGGAGAAGGAGAAGGTGAAGTCTGGAGGGTGTATCGGAAGAGTTAGAATAAGGAGAAGGGGAAGGTGAAGTCTGGAGGGTGAATCAGAAGAAGCAGAAGAAGGAGAAGTAGAAGATGAAGTCTGGAGCGTGAATCAGAAGAAGCAGAAGAAGGAGAAGGAGAAGATGAAGTCTGGAGGGTGAATCAGAAGAAGTAGAAGAAGGAGAAGGAGAAGGTGAGGTCTGGAGGGTGAATCAGAAGAAGCAGAAGAAGGAGAAGGAGAAGGTGAAGTCTGGAGGGTGAATCAGAAGAAGCAGAAGAAGGAGAAGGAGAAGGTGAAGTCTGGAGGGTGAATCAGAAGAAGCAGAAGAAGGAGAAGGAGAAGGTGAAGTCAGGAGGGTGAATCAGAAGAAGCAGAAGAAGGAGAAGGAGAAGGTGAAGTTAGGAGGGTGAATCAGAAGAAGCACAAGAAGGAGAAGTAGAAGGTGAAGTCAGGGGGGTGAAGCAGAAGAAGTAGAAGAAGGAGAAGGAGAAGGTGAAGTCAGGAGGGTGATGCAGAAGAAGCAGAAGAAGGAGAAGGAGAAGGTGAAGTCAGGAGGGTGAAGCAGAAGAAGCAGAAGAAGGAGATGGAGATGGTGAAGTCTGGAGGGCGCAGCAGAAGAAGTAGAAGAAGGAGAAGGAGAAGGTGAAGTCCTAAGGGTGAAGCAGAAGAACCAGAAGAAGGAGAAGGAGAAGGTGAAGTCTTAAGGGTGAATCAGAAGAAGTAGAATAAGGAGAAGGAGAAGGTGAAGTCAGGAGGGTGAAGCAGAAGAAGCAGAAGAAGGAGAAGGAGAAGGTGAAGTCTGGAGGGCGAAGCAGAAGAAGCAGAAGAAGGAGAAGGTGAAGGTGAAGTCTGGAGGGTGAAGCAGAAGAAGCAGAAGAAGGAGAAGGAGAAGGTGAAGTCTGGAGGGTGAATCAGAAGAAGTAGAAGAAGGAGAAGGAGAAGGTGAAGTAAGGAGGGTGAAGAAGAAGAAGCAGACGAAGGAGAAGGAGAAGGTGAAGTCTGGAGGGTGAAGCAGAAGAAGCAGAAGAAGGAGAAGGAGAAGGTGAAGTCTGGAGGGTGAAGCAGAAGAAGCAGAAGAAGGAGAAGGAGAATGTGAAGTCAGGAGGGTGTATAAGAAGAAGTAGAGGAAGGAAAAGGAGAAGGTGAAGTCTGGAGGGTGAATCAGAACAAGTAGAAGAAGGAGAAGGAGAAGGTGAAGTCTGGAGGGTGAATCAGAAGAAGTGGAAGAAGAAGAAGGAGAAGGTGAAGTCTGGAGGGTGAATCAGAAGAAGCAGAAGAAGGAGAAGGAGAAGGTGAAGTCTGGAGGGAGAAGCAGAAGAAGTAGAAGAAGGAGAAGGAGAAGGTGAAGTCTGGAGGGTGAATCAGAAGAAGTAGAAGAAGGAGAAGGAGAAGGTGAAGTCTGGAGGGTGAATCAGAAGAAGTAGACGAAGGAGAAGGAGAAGGTGAAGTCTGGAGGGTGAATCAGAAGAAGCAGGAGAAGGAGAAGGAGAATGTGAAGTCTGGAGGGTGAATCAGAAGAAGTAGAAGAAGGAGAAGGAGAAGGTGAAGTCTTGAGGGTGAATCAGAAGAAGCAGAAGAAGGAGAAGGAGAAGGTGAAGTCTGGAGGGTGAATCAGAAGAAGCAGAAGAAGGAGAAGGAGAAGGTGAAGTCTGGAGGGTGAATCAGAAGAAGTAGAAGAAGGAGAAGGAGGAGGTGAAGTCTGGAGGGTGAATCAGAAGAAGCAGAAGAAGGAGAAGGAGAAGGTGAAGTCTGGAGGGTGAATCAGAAGAAGTTGAAGAAGGAGAAGGAGAAGGTGTAGTCTGGAGGGTGAATCAGAAGAAGTAGAAGAAGGAGAAGGAGAAGGTGAAGTCTGGAGGGTGAATCAGAAGAAGCAGAATAAGGAGAAGGAGAAGGTGAAGTCTGGAGGTTGGATCAGAATAAGCAGAAGAAGGAGAAGGAGAAGGTGAAGTCTGGAGGGTGAATCAGAAGAAGTAGAAGAAGGAGAAGGAGAAGGTGAAGTCTGGAGGGTGAAGCGGAAGAAGTAGAAGAAGGAGAAGGAGAAGGTGAAGTCAGGAGGGTGAATCAGAAGAAGGAGAAGAAGGTGAAGGAGAAGGTGAAGTCAGGAGGGTGAATCAGAAGAAGCAGAAGAAGGAGAAGGAGAAGGTGAAGTCTGGAGGGTGAATCAGAAGAATCAGACGAAGGAGAAGGAGAAGGTGAAGTCTGGAGGGTGAATCAGAAGAAGCAGAAGAAAGAGAAGGAGAAGGTGAAGTCTGGATGGTGAAGCAGAAGAAGCAGAAGAAGGAGAAGGAGAAGGTGAAGACTGGAGTGCGAATCAGAAGAAGTAGAAGAAGGAGAAGGAGAAGGTGAAGTCTGGAGGGTGTATCAGAAGAAGTAGAATAAGGAGAAGGGGAAGGTGAAGTCTGGAGGGTGAATCAGAAGAAGCAGAAGAAGGAGAAGTAGAAGATGAAGTCTGGAGCGTGAATCAGAAGAAGCAGAAGAAGGAGAAGGAGAAGATGAAGTCTGGAGGGTGAATCAGAAGAAGGAGAAGAAGGAGAAGGAGAAGGTGAGGTCTGGAGGGTGAATCAGAAGAAGCAGAAGAAGGAGAAGGAGAAGGTGAAGTCTGGAGGGTGAATCAGAAGAAGCAGAAGAAGGAGAAGGAGAAGGTGAAGTCTGGAGGGTGAATCATAAGAAGCAGAAGAAGGAGAAGGAGAAGGTGAAGTCAGGAGGGTGAATCAGAAGAAGCAGAAGAAGGAGAAGGAGAAGGTGAAGTTAGGAGGGTGAATCAGAAGAAGCAGAAGAAGGAGATGGAGAAGGTGAAGACAGGGGGGTGAAGCAGAAGAAGTAGAAGAAGGAGAAGGAGAAGGTGAAGTCAGGAGGGTGATGCAGAAGAAGCAGAAGAAGGAGAAGGAGAAGGTGAAGTCAGGAGGGTGAAGCAGAAGAAGCAGAAGAAGGAGATGGAGACGGTGAAGTCTGGAGGGCGCAGCAGAAGAAGCAGAAGAAGGAGAAGGAGAAGGTGAAGTCCTAAGGGTGAAGCAGAAGAACCAGAAGAAGGAGAAGGAGAAGGTGAAGTCTGGAGGGTGAATCAGAAGAAGTAGAAGAAGGAGAAGGAGAAGGTGAAGTCAGGAGGGTGAAGCAGAAGAAGCAGAAGAAGGAGAAGGAGAAGGTGAAGTCTGGAGGGTGAATCAGAAGACGCAGAATAAGGAGAAGGAGAAGGTGAAGTCTGGAGGGTGAATCAGAAGAAGCAGAAGAAGGAGAAGGAGAAGGTGAAGTCAGGACGGTGAATCAGAAGAAGTAGAAGAAGGAGAAGGAGAAGGTGAAGTCTGGAGGGTGAAGCAGAAGAAGTAGAAGAAGGAGAAGGAGAAGGTGAAGTCAGGAGGGTGAATCAGAAGAAGTAGAAGAAGGAGAATTAGAAGGTGAAGTCAGGAGGGTGAATCAGAAGAAGCAGAAGAAGGAGAAGGAGAAGGTGAAGTCTGGAGGGTGAATCAGAAGAATCAGAAGAAGGAGAAGGAGATGGTGAAGTCTAGAGGGTGAATCAGAAGAAGCAGAAGAAAGAGAAGGAGAAGGTGAAGTCTGGAGGGTGAAGCAGAAGAAGCAGAAGAACGAGAAGGAGAAGGTGAAGACTGGAGGGTGAATCAGAAGAAGTAGACGAAGGAGAAGGAGAAGGTGAAGTCTGGAGGGTGAATCAGAAGAAGTAGAAGAAGGAGAAGGAGAAGGTGAAGTCTGGAGGCTCAATCAGAAGAAGCAGAAGAAGGAGAAGGAGAAGATGAAGTCTGGAGGGTGAATCAGAAGAAGTAGAAGAAGGAGAAGGAGAAGGTGAGGTCTGGAGGGTGAATCAGAAGAAGCAGAAGAAGGAGAAGGAGAAGATGAAGTCTGGAGGGTGAATCAGAAGAAGCAGAAGAAGGAGAAGGAGAAGGTGAAGTCTGGAGGGTGAATCAGAAGAAGTAGAAAAAGGAGAAGGAGAAGGTGTAGTCTGGAGGATGAATCAGAAGAAGTAGAAGAAGGAGAAGGAGAAGGTGAAGTCTGGAGGGTGAATCAGAAGAAGTAGAAGAAGGAGAAGGAGAAGGTGAAGTCTGGAGGGTGAAGCAGAAGAAGTAGAAGAAGGAGAAGGAGAATGTGAAGTCTGGAGGGCGAAGCAGAAGAAGCAGAAGAAGGAGAAGGAGAAGGTGAAGTCTGGAGGGTGAAGCAGAAGAAGCAGAAGAAGGAGAAGGAGAAGGTGAAGTCTGGAGGGTGAATCAGAAGAAGTAGAAGAAGGAGAAGGAGAAGGTGAAGTAAGGAGGGTGAAGCAGAAGAAGCAGAAGAAGGAGAAGGAGAAGGTGAAGTCTGGAGGGTGAAGCAGAAGAAGCAGAAGAAGTAGAAGGAGGAGGTGAAGTCTGGAGGGTGAATCAGAAGAATCAGACGAAGGAGAAGGAGAAGGTGAAGTCTGGAGGGTGAATCAGAAGAAGCAGAAGAAAGAGAAGGAGAAGGTGAAGTCTGGAGGGTGAAGCAGAAGAAGCAGAAGAAGGAGAAGGAGAAGGTGAAGACTGGAGTGTGAATCAGAAGAAGTAGAAGAAGGAGAAGGAGAAGGTGAAGTCTGGAGGGTGTATCAGAAGAGGTAGAATAAGGAGAAGGGGAGGGTGAAGTCTGGAGGGTGAATCAGAAGAAGCAGAAGAAGGAGAAGTAGAAGATGAAGTCTGGAGCGTGAATCAGAAGAAGCAGAAGAAGGAGAAGGAGAAGATGAAGTCTGGAGGGTGAATCAGAAGAAGTAGAAGAAGGAGAAGGAGAAGGTGAGGTCTGGAGGGTGAATCAGAAGAAGCAGAAGAAGGAGAAGGAGAAGGTGAAGTCTGGAGGGTGAATCAGAAGAAGCAGAAGAAGGAGAAGGAGAAGGTGAAGTCTGGAGGGTGAATCAGAAGAAGCAGAAGAAGGAGAAGGAGAAGGTGAAGTCAGGAGTGTGAATCAGAAGAAGCAGAAGAAGGAGAAGGAGAAGGTGAAGTTAGGAGGGTGAATCAGAAGAAGCAGAAGAAGGAGAAGGAGAAGATGAAGTCAGGGGGGTGAAGCAGAAGAAGTAGAAGAAGGAGAAGGTGAAGTCAGGAGGGTGATGCAGAAGAAGCAGAAGAAGGAGAAGGAGAAGGTGAAGTCAGGAGGGTGAAGCAGAAGAAGCAGAAGAAGGAGATGGAGACGGTGAAGTCTGGAGGGCGCAGCAGAAGAAGCAGAAGAAGGAGAAGGAGAAGGTGAAGTCCTAAGGGTGAAGCAGAAGAACCAGAAGAAGGAGAAGGAGAAGGTGAAGTCTGGAGGGTGAATCAGAAGAAGTAGAATAAGGAGAAGGAGAAGGTGAAGTCAGGAGGGTGAAGCAGAAGAAGCAGAAGAAGGAGAAGGAGAAGGTGAAGTCTGGAGGGCGAAGCAGAAGAAGCAGAAGAAGGAGAAGGAGAAGGTGAAGTCTGGAGGGTGAAGCAGAAGAAGCAGAAGAAGGAGAAGGAGAAGGTGAAGTCTGGAGGGTGAAGCAGAAGAAGCAGAAGAAGGAGAAGGAGAAGGTGAAGTCAGGAGGGTGTATCAGAAGAAGTAGAAGAAGGAAAAGGAGAAGGTGAAGTCTGGAGGGTGAATCAGAAGAAGTAGAAGAAGGAGAAGGAGAAGGTGAAGTCTGGAGGGAGAAGCAGAAGAAGTAGAAGAAGGAGAAGGAGAAGGTGAAGTCTGGAGGGTGAATCAGAAGAAGTAGAAGAAGGAGAAGGAGAAGGTGAAGTCTGGAGGGTGAATCAGAAGAAGTGGAAGAAGGAGAAGGAGAAGGTGAAGTCTGGAGGGTGAATCAGAAGAAGCAGAAGAAGGAGAAGGAGAAGGTGAAGTCTGGAGGGAGAAGCAGAAGAAGTAGAAGAAGGAGAAGGAGAAGGTGAAGTCTGGAGGGTGAATCAGAAGAAGTAGAAGAAGGAGAAGGAGAAGGTGAAGTCTGGAGGGTGAATCAGAAGAAGTAGACGAAGGAGAAGGAGAAGGTGAAGTCTGGAGGGTGAATCAGAAGAAGCAGGAGAAGGAGAAGGAGAAGGTGAAGTTTGGAGGGTGAATCAGAAGAAGTAGAAGAAGGAGAAGGAGAAGGTGAAGTCTTGAGGGTGAATCAGAAGAAGCAGAAGAAGGAGAAGGAGAAGGTGAAGTCTGGAGGGTGAATCAGAAGAAGCAGAAGAAGGAGAAGGTGAAGTCTGGAGGGTGAATCAGAAGAAGCGGAAGAAGGAGAAGGAGAAGGTGAAGTCTGGAGGGTGAATCAGAAGAAGCAGAAGAAGTAGAAGGAGAAGGTGAAGTCTGGAGGGTGAATAAGAAGAAGTAGAAGAAGGAGAAGGAGAAGGTGAAGTCTGGAGGGTGAATCAGAAGAAGCAGAAGAAGGAGAAGGAGAAGGTGAAGTCAGGAAGGTGAATCAGAAGAAGCAGAAGAAGGAGAAGGAGAAGGTGAAGTCTGGAGGGTGAATCAGAAGAAGCAGAAGAAGGAGAAGGAGAAGGTGAAGACTGGAGGGTGAATCAGAAGAAGTAGAAGAAGGAGAAGGAGAAGGTGAAGTCTGGAGGGTGAATCAGAAGAAGTAGAAGAAGGAGAAGGAGAAGGCGAAGTCTGGAGGGTGAATCAGAAGAAGCAGAAGGAGAAGGGGAAGGTGATGTCTGGAGGGTGAATCAGAAGAAGCAGAAGAAGGAGAAGGAGAAGATGAAGTCTGGAGGATGAAACAGAAGAAGTAGAAGAAGGAGAAGGAGAAGGTGAGGTCTGGAGGGTGAATCAGAAGAAGCAGAAGAAGGAGAAGGAGAAGGTGAAGTCTGAAGGGTGAATCAGAAGAAGCAGAAGAAGGAGAAGGAGAAGATGAAGTCTGGAGGGTGAATCAGAAGAAGCAGAAGAAGGAGAAGGAGAAGGTGAAGTCTGGAGGGTGAATCAGAAGAAGCAGAAGAAGGAGAAGGAGAAGGTGAAGTCTGGAGGGTGAATCAGAAGAAGTAGAAGAAGGAGAAGGAGAAGGTGAAGTCTGGAGGGTGAATCAGAAGAAGTAGAAGAAGGAGAAGGAGAAGATGAAGTCTGGAGGATGAATCAGAAGAAGCAGAAGAAGGAGAAGGAGAAGGTGAAGTCTGGAGGGTGAATCAGAAGAAGCAGAAGAAGGAGAAGGAGAAGATGAAGTCTGGCGGGTGAATCAGAAGAAGTAGAAGAAGGAGAAGGAGAAGGTGAAGTCTTGAGGGTGAATCAGAAGAAGCAGAAGAAGGAGAAGGAGAAGGTGAAGTCTGGAGGGTGAATCAGAAGAAGCAGAAGAAGGAGAAGGAGAAGGTGAAGTCTGGAGGGTGAATCAGAAGAAGCAGAATAAGGAGAAGGAGAAGGTGAAGTCTGGAGGGTGAATCAGAAGAAGCAGAAGAAGGAGAAGGAGAAGGTGAAGTCTGGAGGGTGAATCCGAAGAAGTAGAAGAAGGAGAAGGAGAAGGTGAAGTCTGGAGGGTGAATCAGAAGAAGTAGAAGAAGGAGAAGGAGAAGGTGAAGTCTGGAGGGTGAATCAGAAGAAGTAGACGAAGGAGAAGGAGAAGGTGAAGTCTGGAGGGTGAATCAGAAGAAGCAGGAGAAGGAGAAGGAGAAGGTGAAGTCTGGAGGGTGAATCAGAAGAAGTAGAAGAAGGAGAAGGAGAAGGTGAAGTCTTGAGGGTGAATCAGAAGAAGCAGAAGAAGGAGAAGGAGAAGGTGAAGTCTGGAGGGTGAATCAGAAGAAGCAGAAGAAGGAGAAGGAGAAGGTGAAGTCTGGAGGGTGAATCAGAAGAAGCGGAAGAAGGAGAAGGAGAAGGTGAAGTCTGGAGGGTGAATCAGAAGAAGCAGAAGAAGTAGAAGGAGAAGGTGAAGTCTGGAGGGTGAATAAGAAGAAGTCGAAGAAGGAGAAGGAGAAGGTGAAGTCTGGAGGGTGAATCAGAAGAAGCAGAAGAAGGAGAAGGAGAAGGTGAAGTCAGGAAGGTGAATCAGAAGAAGCAGAAGAAGGAGAAGGAGAAGGTGAAGTCTGGAGGGTGAATCAGAAGAAGCAGAAGAAGGAGAAGGAGAAGGTGAAGACTGGAGGGTGAATCAGAAGAAGTAGAAGAAGGAGAAGGAGAAGGTGAAGTCTGGAGGGTGAATCAGAAGAAGTAGAAGAAGGAGAAGGAGAAGGCGTAGTCTGGAGGGTGAATCAGAAGATGCAGAAGAAGGAGAAGGAGAAGGTGATGTCTGGAGGGTGAATCAGAAGAAGCAGAAGAAGGAGAAGGAGAAGATGAAGTCTGGAGGGTGAAACAGAAGAAGTAGAAGAAGCAGAAGGAGAAGGTGAGGTCTGGAGGGTGAATCAGAAGAAGCAGAAGAAGGAGAAGGAGAAGGTGAAGTCTGAAGGGTGAATCAGAAGAAGCAGAAGAAGGAGAAGGAGAAGATGAAGTCTGGAGGGTGAATCAGAAGAAGCAGAAGAAGGAGAAGGAGAAGGTGAAGTCTGGAGGGTGAATCAGAAGAAGCAGAAGAAGGAGAAGGAGAAGGTGAAGTCTGGAGGGTGAATCAGAAGAAGTAGAAGAAGGAGAAGGAGAAGGTGAAGTCTGGAGGGTGAATCAGAAGAAGTAGAAGAAGGAGAAGGAGAAGATGAAGTCTGGAGGATGAATCAGAAGAAGCAGAAGAAGGAGAAGGAGAAGGTGAAGTATGGAGGGTGAATCAGAAGAAGCAGAAGAAGGAGAAGGAGAAGATGAAGTCTGGCGGGTGAATCAGAAGAAGTAGAAGAAGGAGAAGGAGAAGGTGAAGTCTGGAGGGTGAATCAGAAGAAGCAGAAGAAGGAGAAGGAGAAGGTGAAGTCTGGAGGGTGAATCAGAAGAAGCAGAAGAAGAATAAGGAGAAGGTGAAGTCTGGAGGGTGAATCAGAAGAAGCAGAAGAAGGAGAAGGAGAAGTTGAAGTCTGGAGGGTGAATCAGAAGAAGTAGAAGAAGGAGAAGGAGAAGGTGAAGTCTGGAGGGTGAAGCAGAAGAAGTAGAAGAAGGAGAAGGAGAAGGTGAAGTCAGGAGGGTGAATCAGAAGAAGTAGAAGAAGGAGAAGGAGAAGGTGAAGTCAGGAGGGTGAATCAGAAGAAGCAGAAGAAGGAGAAGGAGAAGATGAAGTCTGGAGGGTGAATCAGAAGAAGCAGAAGAAGGAGAAGGAGAAGGTGAAGTCTGGAGGGTGAATCAGAAGAAGCAGAAGAAGGAGAAGGAGAAGGTGAAGTCTGGAGGGTGAATCAGAAGAAGTAGAAGAAGGAGAAGGAGAAGGTGAAGTCTGGAGGGTGAATCAGAAGAAGTAGAAGAAGGAGAAGGAGAAGATGAAGTCTGGAGGATGAATCAGAAGAAGCAGAAGAAGGAGAAGGAGAAGGTGAAGTCTGGAGGGTGAATCAGAAGAAGCAGAAGAAGGAGAAGGAGAAGATGAAGTCTGGCGGGTGAATCAGAAGAAGTAGAAGAAGGAGAAGGAGAAGGTGAAGTCTTGAGGGTGAATCAGAAGAAGCAGAAGAAGGAGAAGGAGAAGGTGAAGTCTGGAGGGTGAATCAGAAGAAGCAGAAGAAGGAGAAGGAGAAGGTGAAGTCTGGAGGGTGAATCAGAAGAAGCAGAATAAGGAGAAGGAGAAGGTGAAGTCTGGAGGGTGAATCAGAAGAAGCAGAAGAAGGAGAAGGAGAAGGTGAAGTCTGGAGGGTGAATCCGAAGAAGTAGAAGAAGGAGAAGGAGAAGGTGAAGTCTGGAGGGTGAATCAGAAGAAGTAGAAGAAGGAGAAGGAGAAGGTGAAGTCTGGAGGGTGAATCAGAAGAAGTAGACGAAGGAGAAGGAGAAGGTGAAGTCTGGAGGGTGAATCAGAAGAAGCAGGAGAAGGAGAAGGAGAAGGTGAAGTCTGGAGGGTGAATCAGAAGAAGTAGAAGAAGGAGAAGGAGAAGGTGAAGTCTTGAGGGTGAATCAGAAGAAGCAGAAGAAGGAGAAGGAGAAGGTGAAGTCTGGAGGGTGAATCAGAAGAAGCAGAAGAAGGAGAAGGAGAAGGTGAAGTCTGGAGGGTGAATCAGAAGAAGCGGAAGAAGGAGAAGGAGAAGGTGAAGTCTGGAGGGTGAATCAGAAGAAGCAGAAGAAGTAGAAGGAGAAGGTGAAGTCTGGAGGGTGAATAAGAAGAAGTCGAAGAAGGAGAAGGAGAAGGTGAAGTCTGGAGGGTGAATCAGAAGAAGCAGAAGAAGGAGAAGGAGAAGGTGAAGTCAGGAAGGTGAATCAGAAGAAGCAGAAGAAGGAGAAGGAGAAGGTGAAGTCTGGAGGGTGAATCAGAAGAAGCAGAAGAAGGAGAAGGAGAAGGTGAAGACTGGAGGGTGAATCAGAAGAAGTAGAAGAAGGAGAAGGAGAAGGTGAAGTCTGGAGGGTGAATCAGAAGAAGTAGAAGAAGGAGAAGGAGAAGGCGTAGTCTGGAGGGTGAATCAGAAGATGCAGAAGAAGGAGAAGGAGAAGGTGATGTCTGGAGGGTGAATCAGAAGAAGCAGAAGAAGGAGAAGGAGAAGATGAAGTCTGGAGGGTGAAACAGAAGAAGTAGAAGAAGCAGAAGGAGAAGGTGAGGTCTGGAGGGTGAATCAGAAGAAGCAGAAGAAGGAGAAGGAGAAGGTGAAGTCTGAAGGGTGAATCAGAAGAAGCAGAAGAAGGAGAAGGAGAAGATGAAGTCTGGAGGGTGAATCAGAAGAAGCAGAAGAAGGAGAAGGAGAAGGTGAAGTCTGGAGGGTGAATCAGAAGAAGCAGAAGAAGGAGAAGGAGAAGGTGAAGTCTGGAGGGTGAATCAGAAGAAGTAGAAGAAGGAGAAGGAGAAGGTGAAGTCTGGAGGGTGAATCAGAAGAAGTAGAAGAAGGAGAAGGAGAAGATGAAGTCTGGAGGATGAATCAGAAGAAGCAGAAGAAGGAGAAGGAGAAGGTGAAGTATGGAGGGTGAATCAGAAGAAGCAGAAGAAGGAGAAGGAGAAGATGAAGTCTGGCGGGTGAATCAGAAGAAGTAGAAGAAGGAGAAGGAGAAGGTGAAGTCTGGAGGGTGAATCAGAAGAAGCAGAAGAAGGAGAAGGAGAAGGTGAAGTCTGGAGGGTGAATCAGAAGAAGCAGAAGAAGAATAAGGAGAAGGTGAAGTCTGGAGGGTGAATCAGAAGAAGCAGAAGAAGGAGAAGGAGAAGTTGAAGTCTGGAGGGTGAATCAGAAGAAGTAGAAGAAGGAGAAGGAGAAGGTGAAGTCTGGAGGGTGAAGCAGAAGAAGTAGAAGAAGGAGAAGGAGAAGGTGAAGTCAGGAGGGTGAATCAGAAGAAGTAGAAGAAGGAGAAGGAGAAGGTGAAGTCAGGAGGGTGAATCAGAAGAAGCAGAAGAAGGAGAAGGAGAAGGTGAAGTCTGGAGGGTGAATCAGAAGAAGCAGAAGAAGGAGAAGGAGAAGGTGAAGTCTGGAGGGTGAAGCAGAAGAAGCAGAAGAAAGAGAAGGAGAAGGTGAAGTCAGGAGGGTGTATCAGAAGAAGTAGAAGAAGGAAAAGGAGAAGGTGAAGTCTGGAGGGTGAATCAGAAGAAGTAGAAGAAGGAGAAGGTGAAGTCTGGAGGGTGAATCAGAAGAAGTGGAAGAAGGAGAAGGAGAAGGTGAAGTCTGGAGGGTGAATCAGAAGAAGCAGAAGAAGGAGAAGGAGAAGGTGAAGTCTGGAGGGAGAAGCAGAAGAAGTAGAAGAAGGAGAAGGAGAAGGTGAAGTCTGGAGGGTGAATCAGAAGAAGTAGAAGAAGGAGAAGGAGAAGGTGAAGTCTAGAGGGTGAATCAGAAGAAGTAGAAGAAGGAGAAGGAGAAGGTTAAGTCTGGAGGGTGAATCAGAAGAAGCAGAAGAAGGAGAATGAGAAGGTGAAGTCTGGAGGGTGAATCAGAAGAAGTAGACGAAGGAGAAGGAGAAGGTGAAGTCTGGAGGGTGAATCAGAAGAAGCAGAAGAAGGAGAAGGAGAAGGTGAAGTCTGGAGGGTGAATCAGAAGAAGTAGAAGAAGGAGAAGGAGAAGGTGAAGTCTGGAGGGTGAATCAGAAGAAGCAGAAGAAGGAGAAGGAGAAGGTGAAGTCTGGAGGGTGAATCAGAAGAAGCAGAAGAAGGAGAAGGAGAAGGTGAAGTCTGGAGGGTGAATCAGAAGAAGCGGAAGAAGGAGAAGGAGAAGGTGAAGTCTGGAGGGTGAATCAGAAGAAGCAGAAGAAGTAGAAGGAGAAGGTGAAGTCTGGAGGGTGAATAAGAAGAAGTAGAAGAAGGAGAAGGAGAAGGTGAAGTCTGGAGGGTGAATCAGAAGAAGCAGAAGAAGGAGAAGGAGAAGGTGAAGTCAGGAAGGTGAATCAGAAGAAGCAGAAGAAGGAGAAGGAGAAGGTGAAGTCTGGAGGGTGAATCAGAAGAAGCAGAAGAAGGAGAAGGAGAAGGTGAAGACTGGAGGGTGAATCAGAAGAAGTAGAAGAAGGAGAAGGAGAAGGTGATGTCTGGAGGGTGAATCAGAAAAGTAGAAGAAGGAGAAGGAGAAGGCGAAGTCTGGAGGGTGAATCAGAAGAAGCAGAAGAAGGAGAAGGAGAAGGTGATGACTGGAGGGTGAATCAGAAGAAGCAGAAGAAGGAGAAGGAGAAGATGAAGTCTGGAGGGTGAATCAGAAGAAGTAGAAGAAGGAGAAGGAGAAGGTGATGTCTGGAGGGTGAATCAGAAGAAGCAGAAGAAGGAGACGGAGAAGGTGAAGTCTGAAGGGTGAATCAGAAGAAGCAGAAGAAGGAGAAGGAGAAGATGAAGTCTGGAGGGTGAATCAGAAGAAGCAGAAGAAGGAGAAGGAGAAGGTGAAGTCTGGAGGGTGAATCAGAAGAAGCAGAAGAAGGAGAAGGAGAAGGTGAAGTCTGGAGGGTGAATCAGAAGAAGTAGAAGAAGGAGAAGGAGAAGGTGAAGTCTGGAGGGTGAATCAGAAGAAGTAGAAGAAGGAGAAGGAGAAGATGAAGTCTGGAGGGTGAATCAGAAGAAGCAGAAGAAGGAGAAGGAGAAGGTGAAGTCTGGAGGGTGAATCAGAAGAAGCAGAAGAAGGAGAAGGAGAAGATGAAGTCTGGCGGGTGAATCAGAAGAAGTAGAAGAAGGAGAAGGAGAAGGTGAAGTCTGGAGGGTGAATCAGAAGAAGCAGAAGAAGGAGAAGGAGAAGGTGAAGTCTGGAGAGTGAATCAGAAGAAGCAGAAGAAGGAGAAGGAGAAGGTGAAGTCTGGAGGGTGAATCAGAAGAAGCAGAATAAGGAGAAGGAGAAGGTGAAGTCTGGAGGGTGAATCAGAAGAAGCAGAAGAAGGAGAAGGAGAAGGTGAAGTCTGGAGGGTGAATCAGAAGAAGTAGAAGAAGGAGAAGGAGAAGGTGAAGTCTGGAGGGTGAAGCAGAAGAAGTAGAAGAAGGAGAAGGAGAAGGTGAAGTCAGGAGGGTGAATCAGAAGAAGTAGAAGAAGGAGAAGGAGAAGGTGAAGTCAGGAGGGTGAATCAGAAGAAGCAGAAAAAGGTGAAGGAGAAGGTGAAGTCTGGAGGGTGAATCAGAAGAATCAGAAGAAGGAGAAGGAGATGGTGAAGTCTAGAGGGTGAATCAGAAGAAGCAGAAGAAAGAGAAGGAGAAGGTGAAGTCTGGAGGGTGAAGCAGAAGAAGCAGAAGAAGGAGAAGGAGAAGGTGAAGACTGGAGTGTGAATCAGAAGAAGTAGAAGAAGGAGAAGGAGAAGGTGAAGTCTGGAGGGTGAATCAGAAGAAGTAGAAGAAGGAGAAGGAGAAGGTGAAGTCTGGAGGGTGAATCAGAAGATGCAGAAGAAGGAGAAGGTGAAGTCTGGAGGGTGAATCAGAAGAAGCAGAAGAAGGAGAAGGAGAAGATGAAGTCTGGAGGGTGAATCAGAAGAAGTAGAAGAAGGAGAAGGAGAAGGTGAGGTCTGGAGGGTGAATCAGAAGAAGCAGAAGAAGGAGAAGGAGAAGATGAAGTCTGGAGGGTGAATCAGAAGAAGCAGAAGAAGGAGAAGGAGAAGGTGAAGTCTGGAGGGTGAATCAGAAGAAGTAGAAGAAGGAGAAGGAGAAGGTGTAGCCTGGAGGATGAATCAGAAGAAGTAGAAGAAGGAGAAGGAGAAGGTGAAGTCTGGAGGGTGAATCAGAAGAAGCAGAATAAGGAGAAGGAGAAGGTGAAGTCTGGAGGGTGAATCAGAAGAAGCAGAAGAAGGAGAAGGAGAAGGTGAAGTATGGAGGGTGAATCAGAAGAAGCAGAAGAAGGAGAAGGAGAAGGTGAAGTCTGGAGGGTGAATCAGAAGAAGCAGAAGAAGGAGTAGAAGAAGATGAAGTCTGGAGGGTGAATCAGAAGAAGGAGAAGAAGGAGAAGGAGAAGGTGAGGTCTGGAGGGTGAATCAGAAGAAGCAGAAGAAGTAGAAGGAGAAGGTGAAGTCTGGAGGGTGAATCAGAAGAAGCAGAAGAAGGAGAAGGAGAAGGTGAAGTCTGAAGGGTGAATCAGAAGAAGCAGAAGAAGGAGAAGGAGAAGATGAAGTCTGGAGGGTGAATCAGAAGAAGCAGAAGAAGGAGAAGGAGAAGGTGAAGTCTGGAGGGTGAATCAGAAGAAGCAGAAGAAGGAGAAGGAGAAGGTGAAGTCTGGAGGGTGAATCAGAAGAAGTAGAAGAAGGAGAAGGAGAAGGTGAAGTCTGGAGGGTGAATCAGAAGAAGTAGAAGAAGGAGAAGGAGAAGATGAAGTCTGGAGGATGAATCAGAAGAAGCAGAAGAAGGAGAAGGAGAAGGTGAAGTCTGGAGGGTGAATCAGAAGAAGCAGAAGAAGGAGAAGGAGAAGATGAAGTCTGGCGGGTGAATCAGAAGAAGTAGAAGAAGGAGAAGGAGAAGGTGAAGTCTTGAGGGTGAATCAGAAGAAGCAGAAGAAGGAGAAGGAGAAGGTGAAGTCTGGAGGGTGAATCAGAAGAAGCAGAAGAAGGAGAAGGAGAAGGTGAAGTCTGGAGGGTGAATCAGAAGAAGCAGAATAAGGAGAAGGAGAAGGTGAAGTCTGGAGGGTGAATCAGAAGAAGCAGAAGAAGGAGAAGGAGAAGGTGAAGTCTGGAGGGTGAATCCGAAGAAGTAGAAGAAGGAGAAGGAGAAGGTGAAGTCTGGAGGGTGAATCAGAAGAAGTAGAAGAAGGAGAAGGAGAAGGTGAAGTCTGGAGGGTGAATCAGAAGAAGTAGACGAAGGAGAAGGAGAAGGTGAAGTCTGGAGGGTGAATCAGAAGAAGCAGGAGAAGGAGAAGGAGAAGGTGAAGTCTGGAGGGTGAATCAGAAGAAGTAGAAGAAGGAGAAGGAGAAGGTGAAGTCTTGAGGGTGAATCAGAAGAAGCAGAAGAAGGAGAAGGAGAAGGTGAAGTCTGGAGGGTGAATCAGAAGAAGCAGAAGAAGGAGAAGGAGAAGGTGAAGTCTGGAGGGTGAATCAGAAGAAGCGGAAGAAGGAGAAGGAGAAGGTGAAGTCTGGAGGGTGAATCAGAAGAAGCAGAAGAAGTAGAAGGAGAAGGTGAAGTCTGGAGGGTGAATAAGAAGAAGTCGAAGAAGGAGAAGGAGAAGGTGAAGTCTGGAGGGTGAATCAGAAGAAGCAGAAGAAGGAGAAGGAGAAGGTGAAGTCAGGAAGGTGAATCAGAAGAAGCAGAAGAAGGAGAAGGAGAAGGTGAAGTCTGGAGGGTGAATCAGAAGAAGCAGAAGAAGGAGAAGGAGAAGGTGAAGACTGGAGGGTGAATCAGAAGAAGTAGAAGAAGGAGAAGGAGAAGGTGAAGTCTGGAGGGTGAATCAGAAGAAGTAGAAGAAGGAGAAGGAGAAGGCGTAGTCTGGAGGGTGAATCAGAAGATGCAGAAGAAGGAGAAGGAGAAGGTGATGTCTGGAGGGTGAATCAGAAGAAGCAGAAGAAGGAGAAGGAGAAGATGAAGTCTGGAGGGTGAAACAGAAGAAGTAGAAGAAGCAGAAGGAGAAGGTGAGGTCTGGAGGGTGAATCAGAAGAAGCAGAAGAAGGAGAAGGAGAAGGTGAAGTCTGAAGGGTGAATCAGAAGAAGCAGAAGAAGGAGAAGGAGAAGATGAAGTCTGGAGGGTGAATCAGAAGAAGCAGAAGAAGGAGAAGGAGAAGGTGAAGTCTGGAGGGTGAATCAGAAGAAGCAGAAGAAGGAGAAGGAGAAGGTGAAGTCTGGAGGGTGAATCAGAAGAAGTAGAAGAAGGAGAAGGAGAAGGTGAAGTCTGGAGGGTGAATCAGAAGAAGTAGAAGAAGGAGAAGGAGAAGATGAAGTCTGGAGGATGAATCAGAAGAAGCAGAAGAAGGAGAAGGAGAAGGTGAAGTATGGAGGGTGAATCAGAAGAAGCAGAAGAAGGAGAAGGAGAAGATGAAGTCTGGCGGGTGAATCAGAAGAAGTAGAAGAAGGAGAAGGAGAAGGTGAAGTCTGGAGGGTGAATCAGAAGAAGCAGAAGAAGGAGAAGGAGAAGGTGAAGTCTGGAGGGTGAATCAGAAGAAGCAGAAGAAGAATAAGGAGAAGGTGAAGTCTGGAGGGTGAATCAGAAGAAGCAGAAGAAGGAGAAGGAGAAGTTGAAGTCTGGAGGGTGAATCAGAAGAAGTAGAAGAAGGAGAAGGAGAAGGTGAAGTCTGGAGGGTGAAGCAGAAGAAGTAGAAGAAGGAGAAGGAGAAGGTGAAGTCAGGAGGGTGAATCAGAAGAAGTAGAAGAAGGAGAAGGAGAAGGTGAAGTCAGGAGGGTGAATCAGAAGAAGCAGAAGAAGGAGAAGGAGAAGGTGAAGTCTGGAGGGTGAATCAGAAGAAGCAGAAGAAGGAGAAGGAGAAGGTGAAGTCTGGAGGGTGAAGCAGAAGAAGCAGAAGAAACAGAAGGAGAAGGTGAAGTCAGGAGGGTGTATCAGAAGAAGTAGAAGAAGGAAAAGGAGAAGGTGAAGTCTGGAGGGTGAATCAGAAGAAGTAGAAGAAGGAGAAGGTGAAGTCTGGAGGGTGAATCAGAAGAAGTGGAAGAAGGAGAAGGAGAAGGTGAAGTCTGGAGGGTGAATCAGAAGAAGCAGAAGAAGGAGAAGGAGAAGGTGAAGTCTGGAGGGAGAAGCAGAAGAAGTAGAAGAAGGAGAAGGAGAAGGTGAAGTCTGGAGGGTGAATCAGAAGAAGTAGAAGAAGGAGAAGGAGAAGGTGAAGTCTGGAGGGTGAATCAGAAGAAGTAGAAGAAGGAGAAGGAGAAGGTTAAGTCTGGAGGGTGAATCAGAAGAATCAGAAGAAGGAGAATGAGAAGGTGAAGTCTGGAGGGTGAATCAGAAGAAGTAGACGAAGGAGAAGGAGAAGGTGAAGTCTGGAGGGTGAATCAGAAGAAGCAGAAGAAGGAGAAGGAGAAGGTGAAGTCTGGAGGGTGAATCAGAAGAAGTAGAAGAAGGAGAAGGAGAAGGTGAAGTCTGGAGGGTGAATCAGAAGAAGCAGAAGAAGGAGAAGGAGAAGGTGAAGTCTGGAGGGTGAATCAGAAGAAGCAGAAGAAGGAGAAGGAGAAGGTGAAGTCTGGAGGGTGAATCAGAAGAAGCGGAAGAAGGAGAAGGAGAAGGTGAAGTCTGGAGGGTGAATCAGAAGAAGCAGAAGAAGTAGAAGGAGAAGGTGAAGTCTGGAGGGTGAATAAGAAGAAGTAGAAGAAGGAGAAGGAGAAGGTGAAGTCTGGAGGGTGAATCAGAAGAAGCAGAAGAAGGAGAAGGAGAAGGTGAAGTCAGGAAGGTGAATCAGAAGAAGCAGAAGAAGGAGAAGGAGAAGGTGAAGTCTGGAGGGTGAATCAGAAGAAGCAGAAGAAGGAGAAGGAGAAGGTGAAGACTGGAGGGTGAATCAGAAGAAGTAGAAGAAGGAGAAGGAGAAGGTGAAGTCTGGAGGGTGAATCAGAAAAGTAGAAGAAGGAGAAGGAGAAGGCGAAGTCTGGAGGGTGAATCAGAAGAAGCAGAAGAAGGAGAAGGAGAAGGTGATGACTGGAGGGTGAATCAGAAGAAGCAGAAGAAGGAGAAGGAGAAGATGAAGTCTGGAGGGTGAATCAGAAGAAGTAGAAGAAGGAGAAGGAGAAGGTGATGTCTGGAGGGTGAATCAGAAGAAGCAGAAGAAGGAGACGGAGAAGGTGAAGTCTGAAGGGTGAATCAGAAGAAGCAGAAGAAGGAGAAGGAGAAGATGAAGTCTGGAGGGTGAATCAGAAGAAGCAGAAGAAGGAGAAGGAGAAGGTGAAGTCTGGAGGGTGAATCAGAAGAAGCAGAAGAAGGAGAAGGAGAAGGTGAAGTCTGGAGGGTGAATCAGAAGAAGTAGAAGAAGGAGAAGGAGAAGGTGAAGTCTGGAGGGTGAATCAGAAGAAGTAGAAGAAGGAGAAGGAGAAGATGAAGTCTGGAGGGTGAATCAGAAGAAGCAGAAGAAGGAGAAGGAGAAGGTGAAGTCTGGAGGGTGAATCAGAAGAAGCAGAAGAAGGAGAAGGAGAAGATGAAGTCTGGCGGGTGAATCAGAAGAAGTAGAAGAAGGAGAAGGAGAAGGTGAAGTCTGGAGGGTGAATCAGAAGAAGCAGAAGAAGGAGAAGGAGAAGGTGAAGTCTGGAGAGTGAATCAGAAGAAGCAGAAGAAGGAGAAGGAGAAGGTGAAGTCTGGAGGGTGAATCAGAAGAAGCAGAATAAGGAGAAGGAGAAGGTGAAGTCTGGAGGGTGAATCAGAAGAAGCAGAAGAAGGAGAAGGAGAAGGTGAAGTCTGGAGGGTGAATCAGAAGAAGTAGAAGAAGGAGAAGGAGAAGGTGAAGTCTGGAGGGTGAAGCAGAAGAAGTAGAAGAAGGAGAAGGAGAAGGTGAAGTCAGGAGGGTGAATCAGAAGAAGTAGAAGAAGGAGAAGGAGAAGGTGAAGTCAGGAGGGTGAATCAGAAGAAGCAGAAAAAGGTGAAGGAGAAGGTGAAGTCTGGAGGGTGAATCAGAAGAATCAGAAGAAGGAGAAGGAGATGGTGAAGTCTAGAGGGTGAATCAGAAGAAGCAGAAGAAAGAGAAGGAGAAGGTGAAGTCTGGAGGGTGAAGCAGAAGAAGCAGAAGAAGGAGAAGGAGAAGGTGAAGACTGGAGTGTGAATCAGAAGAAGTAGAAGAAGGAGAAGGAGAAGGTGAAGTCTGGAGGGTGAATCAGAAGAAGTAGAAGAAGGAGAAGGAGAAGGTGAAGTCTGGAGGGTGAATCAGAAGATGCAGAAGAAGGAGAAGGTGAAGTCTGGAGGGTGAATCAGAAGAAGCAGAAGAAGGAGAAGGAGAAGATGAAGTCTGGAGGGTGAATCAGAAGAAGTAGAAGAAGGAGAAGGAGAAGGTGAGGTCTGGAGGGTGAATCAGAAGAAGCAGAAGAAGGAGAAGGAGAAGATGAAGTCTGGAGGGTGAATCAGAAGAAGCAGAAGAAGGAGAAGGAGAAGGTGAAGTCTGGAGGGTGAATCAGAAGAAGTAGAAGAAGGAGAAGGAGAAGGTGTAGCCTGGAGGATGAATCAGAAGAAGTAGAAGAAGGAGAAGGAGAAGGTGAAGTCTGGAGGGTGAATCAGAAGAAGCAGAATAAGGAGAAGGAGAAGGTGAAGTCTGGAGGGTGAATCAGAAGAAGCAGAAGAAGGAGAAGGAGAAGGTGAAGTCTGGAGGGTGAATCAGAAGAAGTAGAAGAAGGAGGAGAAGGTGAAGTCTGGAGGGTGAAGCAGAAGAAGTAGAAGAAGGAGAAGGAGAAGGTGAAGTCTGGAGGGCGAAGCAGAAGAAGCAGAAGAAGGAGAAGGAGAAGGTGAAGTCTGGAGGGTGAAGCAGAAGAAGCAGAAGAAGGAGAAGGAGAAGGTGAAGTCTGGAGGGGGAATCAGAAGAAGTAGAAGAAGGAGAAGGAGAAGGTGAAGTAAGGAGGGTGAAGCAGAAGAAGCAGAAGAAGGAGAAGGAGAAGGTGAAGTCTGGAGGTTGAAGCAGAAGAAGCAGAAGAAGGAGAAGGAGGAGGTGAAGTCTGGAGGGTGAATCAGAAGAAGCAGAAGAAGGAGAAGGAGAAGGTGAAGTCTGGAGGGTGAATCAGAAGAAGTTGAAGAAGGAGAAGGAGAAGGTGTAGTCTGGAGGGTGAATCAGAAGAAGTAGAAGAAGGAGAAGGAGAAGGTGAAGTCTGGAGGGTGAATCAGAAGAAGCAGAATAAGGAGAAGGAGAAGGTGAAGTCTGGAGGTTGAATCAGAAGAAGCAGAAGAAGGAGAAGGAGAAGGTGAAGTCTGGAGGGTGAATCAGAAGAAGTAGAAGAAGGAGAAGGAGAAGGTGAAGTCTGGAGGGTGAAGCGGAAGAAGTAGAAGAAGGAGAAGGAGAAGGTGAAGTCAGGAGGGTGAATCAGAAGAAGGAGAAGAAGGTGAAGAAGAAGGTGAAGTCAGGAGGGTGAATCAGAAGAAGCAGAAGAAGGAGAAGGAGAAGGTGAAGTCTGGAGGGTGAATCAGAAGAATCAGACGAAGGAGAAGGAGAAGGTGAAGTCTGGAGGGTGAATCAGAAGAAGCAGAAGAAAGAGAAGGAGAAGGTGAAGTCTGGAGGGTGAAGCAGAAGAAGCAGAAGAAGGAGAAGGAGAAGGTGAAGACTGGAGTGTGAATCAGAAGAAGTAGAAGAAGGAGAAGGAGAAGGTGAAGTCTGGAGGGTGTATCAGAAGAAGTAGAATAAGGAGAAGGGGAAGGTGAAGTCTGGAGGGTGAATCAGAAAAGTAGAAGAAGGAGAAGGAGAAGGCGAAGTCTGGAGGGTGAATCAGAAGAAGCAGAAGAAGGAGAAGGAGAAGGTGATGACTGGAGGGTGAATCAGAAGAAGCAGAAGAAGGAGAAGGAGAAGATGAAGTCTGGAGGGTGAATCAGAAGAAGTAGAAGAAGGAGAAGGAGAAGGTGATGTCTGGAGGGTGAATCAGAAGAAGCAGAAGAAGGAGACGGAGAAGGTGAAGTCTGAAGGGTGAATCAGAAGAAGCAGAAGAAGGAGAAGGAGAAGATGAAGTCTGGAGGGTGAATCAGAAGAAGCAGAAGAAGGAGAAGGAGAAGGTGAAGTCTGGAGGGTGAATCAGAAGAAGCAGAAGAAGGAGAAGGAGAAGGTGAAGTCTGGAGGGTGAATCAGAAGAAGTAGAAGAAGGAGAAGGAGAAGGTGAAGTCTGGAGGGTGAATCAGAAGAAGTAGAAGAAGGAGAAGGAGAAGATGAAGTCTGGAGGGTGAATCAGAAGAAGCAGAAGAAGGAGAAGGAGAAGGTGAAGTCTGGAGGGTGAATCAGAAGAAGCAGAAGAAGGAGAAGGAGAAGATGAAGTCTGGCGGGTGAATCAGAAGAAGTAGAAGAAGGAGAAGGAGAAGGTGAAGTCTGGAGGGTGAATCAGAAGAAGCAGAAGAAGGAGAAGGAGAAGGTGAAGTCTGGAGAGTGAATCAGAAGAAGCAGAAGAAGGAGAAGGAGAAGGTGAAGTCTGGAGGGTGAATCAGAAGAAGCAGAATAAGGAGAAGGAGAAGGTGAAGTCTGGAGGGTGAATCAGAAGAAGCAGAAGAAGGAGAAGGAGAAGGTGAAGTCTGGAGGGTGAATCAGAAGAAGTAGAAGAAGGAGAAGGAGAAGGTGAAGTCTGGAGGGTGAAGCAGAAGAAGTAGAAGAAGGAGAAGGAGAAGGTGAAGTCAGGAGGGTGAATCAGAAGAAGTAGAAGAAGGAGAAGGAGAAGGTGAAGTCAGGAGGGTGAATCAGAAGAAGCAGAAAAAGGTGAAGGAGAAGGTGAAGTCTGGAGGGTGAATCAGAAGAATCAGAAGAAGGAGAAGGAGATGGTGAAGTCTAGAGGGTGAATCAGAAGAAGCAGAAGAAAGAGAAGGAGAAGGTGAAGTCTGGAGGGTGAAGCAGAAGAAGCAGAAGAAGGAGAAGGAGAAGGTGAAGACTGGAGTGTGAATCAGAAGAAGTAGAAGAAGGAGAAGGAGAAGGTGAAGTCTGGAGGGTGAATCAGAAGAAGTAGAAGAAGGAGAAGGAGAAGGTGAAGTCTGGAGGGTGAATCAGAAGATGCAGAAGAAGGAGAAGGTGAAGTCTGGAGGGTGAATCAGAAGAAGCAGAAGAAGGAGAAGGAGAAGATGAAGTCTGGAGGGTGAATCAGAAGAAGTAGAAGAAGGAGAAGGAGAAGGTGAGGTCTGGAGGGTGAATCAGAAGAAGCAGAAGAAGGAGAAGGAGAAGATGAAGTCTGGAGGGTGAATCAGAAGAAGCAGAAGAAGGAGAAGGAGAAGGTGAAGTCTGGAGGGTGAATCAGAAGAAGTAGAAGAAGGAGAAGGAGAAGGTGTAGCCTGGAGGATGAATCAGAAGAAGCAGAATAAGGAGAAGGAGAAGGTGAAGTCTGGAGGGTGAATCAGAAGAAGCAGAAGAAGGAGAAGGAGAAGGTGAAGTCTGGAGGGTGAATCAGAAGAAGTAGAAGAAGGAGGAGAAGGTGAAGTCTGGAGGGTGAAGCAGAAGAAGTAGAAGAAGGAGAAGGAGAAGGTGAAGTCTGGAGGGCGAAGCAGAAGAAGCAGAAGAAGGAGAAGGAGAAGGTGAAGTCTGGAGGGTGAAGCAGAAGAAGCAGAAGAAGGAGAAGGAGAAGGTGAAGTCTGGAGGGGGAATCAGAAGAAGTAGAAGAAGGAGAAGGAGAAGGTGAAGTAAGGAGGGTGAAGCAGAAGAAGCAGAAGAAGGAGAAGGAGAAGGTGAAGTCTGGAGGTTGAAGCAGAAGAAGCAGAAGAAGGAGAAGGAGGAGGTGAAGTCTGGAGGGTGAATCAGAAGAAGCAGAAGAAGGAGAAGGAGAAGGTGAAGTCTGGAGGGTGAATCAGAAGAAGTTGAAGAAGGAGAAGGAGAAGGTGTAGTCTGGAGGGTGAATCAGAAGAAGTAGAAGAAGGAGAAGGAGAAGGTGAAGTCTGGAGGGTGAATCAGAAGAAGCAGAATAAGGAGAAGGAGAAGGTGAAGTCTGGAGGTTGAATCAGAAGAAGCAGAAGAAGGAGAAGGAGAAGGTGAAGTCTGGAGGGTGAATCAGAAGAAGTAGAAGAAGGAGAAGGAGAAGGTGAAGTCTGGAGGGTGAAGCGGAAGAAGTAGAAGAAGGAGAAGGAGAAGGTGAAGTCAGGAGGGTGAATCAGAAGAAGGAGAAGAAGGTGAAGAAGAAGGTGAAGTCAGGAGGGTGAATCAGAAGAAGCAGAAGAAGGAGAAGGAGAAGGTGAAGTCTGGAGGGTGAATCAGAAGAATCAGACGAAGGAGAAGGAGAAGGTGAAGTCTGGAGCGTGAATCAGAAGAAGCAGAAGAAGGAGAAGGAGAAGATGAAGTCTGGAGGGTGAATCAGAAGAAGGAGAAGAAGGAGAAGGAGAAGGTGAGGTCTGGAGGGTGAATCAGAAGAAGCAGAAGAAGGAGAAGGAGAAGGTGAAGTCTGGAGGGTGAATCAGAAGAAGCAGAAGAAGGAGAAGGAGAAGGTGAAGTCTGGAGGGTGAATCAGAAGAAGCAGAAGAAGGAGAAGGAGAAGGTGAAGTCAGGAGGGTGAATCAGAAGAAGCAGAAGAAGGAGAAGGAGAAGGTGAAGTTAGGAGGGTGAATCAGAAGAAGCAGAAGAAGGAGAAGGAGAAGGTGAAGACAGGGGGGTGAAGCAGAAGAAGTAGAAGAAGGAGAAGGAGAAGGTGAAGTCAGGAGGGTGATGCAGAAGAAGCAGAAGAAGGAGAAGGAGAAGGTGAAGTCAGGAGGGTGAAGCAGAAGAAGCAGAAGAAGGAGATGGAGACGGTGAAGTCTGGAGGGCGCAGCAGAAGAAGCAGAAGAAGGAGAAGGAGAAGGTGAAGTCCTAAGGGTGAAGCAGAAGAACCAGAAGAAGGAGAAGGAGAAGGTGAAGTCTGGAGGGTGAAGCAGAAGAAGTAGAAGAAGGAGAAGGAGAAGGTGAAGTCAGGAGGTTGAATCAGAAGAAGTAGAAGAAGGAGAATTAGAAGGTGAAGTCAGGAGGGTGAATCAGAAGAAGCAGAAGAAGGAGAAGGAGAAGGTGAGGTCTGGAGGGTGAATCAGAAGAAGCAGAAGAAGGAGAAGGAGAAGGTGAAGTCTGGAGGGTGAATCAGAAGAAGCAGAAGAAGGAGAAGGAGAAGGTGAAGTCTGGAGGGTGAATCAGAAGAAGCAGAATAAGGAGAAGGAGAAGGTGAAGTCTGGAGGGTGAATCAGAAGAAGCAGAAGAAGGAGAAGGAGAAGGTGAAGTCTGGAGGGTGAATCAGAAGAAGTAGAAGAAGGAGAAGGAGAAGGTGAAGTCTGGAGGGTGAAGCAGAAGAAGTAGAAGAAGGAGAAGGAGAAGGTGAAGTCAGGAGGGTGAATCAGAAGAAGTAGAAGAAGGAGAATTAGAAGGTGAAGTCAGGAGGGTGAATCAGAAGAAGCAGAAGAAGGAGAAGGAGAAGGTGAAGTCTGGAGGGTGAATCAGAAGAATCAGAAGAAGGAGAAGGAGATGGTGAAGTCTAGAGGGTGAATCAGAAGAAGCAGAAGAAAGAGAAGGAGAAGGTGAAGTCTGGAGGGTGAAGCAGAAGAAGCAGAAGAAGGAGAAGGAGAAGGTGAAGACTGGAGGGTGAATCAGAAGAAGTAGACGAAGGAGAAGGAGAAGGTGAAGTCTGGAGGGTGAATCAGAAGAAGTAGAAGAAGGAGAAGGAGAAGGTGATGTCTGGAGGGTGAATCAGAAGATGCAGAAGAAGGAGAAGGAGAAGGTGAAGTCTGGAGGGTGAATCAGAAGAAGCAGAAGAAGGAGAAGGAGAAGATGAAGTCTGGAGGGTGAATCAGAAGAAGTAGAAGAAGGAGAAGGAGAAGGTGAGGTCTGGAGGGTGAATCAGAAGAAGCAGAAGAAGGAGAAGGAGAAGATGAAGTCTGGAGGGTGAATTAGAAGAAGCAGAAGAAGGAGAAGGAGAAGGTGAAGTCTGGAGGGTGAATCAGAAGAAGTAGAAGAAGGAGAAGGAGAAGGTGTAGTCTGGAGGATGAATCAGAAGAAGTAGAAGAAGGAGAAGGAGAAGGTGAAGTCTGGAGGGTGAATCAGAAGAAGCAGAATAAGGAGAAGGAGAAGGTGAAGTCTGGAGGGTGAATCAGAAGAAGCAGAAGAAGGAGAAGGAGAAGGTGAAGTCTGGAGGGTGAATCAGAAGAAGTAGAAGAAGGAGAAGGAGAAGGTGAAGTCTGGAGGGTGAAGCAGAAGAAGTAGAAGAAGGAGAAGGAGAATGTGAAGTCTGGAGGGCGAAGCAGAAGAAGCAGAAGAAGGAGAAGGAGAAGGTGAAGTCTGGAGGGTGAAGCAGAAGAAGCAGAAGAAGGAGAAGGAGAAGGTGAAGTCTGGAGGGTGAATCAGAAGAAGTAGAAGAAGGAGAAGGAGAAGGTGAAGTAAGGAGGGTGAAGCAGAAGAAGCAGAAGAAGGAGAAGGAGAAGGTGAAGTCTGGAGGGTGAAGCAGAAGAAGCAGAAGAAGTAGAAGGAGGAGGTGAAGTCTGGAGGGTGAATAAGAAGAAGCAGAAGAAGGAGAAGGAGAAGGTGAAGTCTGGAGGGTGAATCAGAAGAAGTTGAAGAAGGAGAAGGAGAAGGTGTAGTCTGGAGGGTGAATCAGAAGAAGTAGAAGAAGGAGAAGGAGAAGGTGAAGTCTGGAGGGTGAATCAGAAGAAGCAGAATAAGGAGAAGGAGAAGGTGAAGTCTGGAGGGTGAATCAGAAGAAGCAGAAGAAGGAGAAGGAGAAGGTGAAGTCTGGAGGGTGAATCAGAAGAAGTAGAAGAAGGAGAAGGAGAAGGTGAAGTCTGGAGGGTGAAGCGGAAGAAGTAGAAGAAGGAGAAGGAGAAGGTGAAGTCAGGAGGGTGAATCAGAAGAAGTAGAAGAAGGAGAAGGAGAAGGTGAAGTCAGGAGGGTGAATCAGAAGAAGCAGAAGAAGGAGAAGGAGAAGGTGAAGTCTGGAGGGTGAATCAGAAGAATCAGACGAAGGAGAAGGAGAAGGTGAAGTCTGGAGGGTGAATCAGAAGAAGCAGAAGAAAGAGAAGGAGAAGGTGAAGTCTGGAGGATGAAGCAGAAGAAGCAGAAGAAGGAGAAGGAGAAGGTGAAGACTGGAGTGTGAATCAGAAGAAGTAGAAGAAGGAGAAGGAGAAGGTGAAGTCTGGAGGGTGTATCAGAAGAGTTAGAATAAGGAGAAGGGGAAGGTGAAGTCTGGAGGGTGAATCAGAAGAAGCAGAAGAAGGAGAAGTAGAAGATGAAGTCTGGAGCGTGAATCAGAAGAAGCAGAAGAAGGAGAAGGAGAAGATGAAGTCTGGAGGGAGAATCAGAAGAAGTAGAAGAAGGAGAAGGAGAAGGTGAGGTCTGGAGGGTGAATCAGAAGAAGCAGAAGAAGGAGAAGGAGAAGGTGAAGTCTGGAGGGTGAATCAGAAGAAGCAGAAGAAGGAGAAGGAGAAGGTGAAGTCTGGAGGGTGAATCAGAAGAAGCAGAAGAAGGAGAAGGAGAAGGTGAAGTCAGGAGGGTGAATCAGAAGAAGCAGAAGAAGGAGAAGGAGAAGGTGAAGTTAGGAGGGTGAATCAGAAGAAGCAGAAGAAGGAGAAGGAGAAGGTGAAGTCAGGGGGGTGAAGCAGAAGAAGTAGAAGAAGGAGAAGGAGAAGGTGAAGTCAGGAGGGTGATGCAGAAGAAGCAGAAGAAGGAGAAGGAGAAGGTGAAGTCAGGAGGGTGAAGCAGAAGAAGCAGAAGAAGGAGATGGAGACGGTGAAGTCTGGAGGGCGCAGCAGAAGAAGTAGAAGAAGGAGAAGGAGAAGGTGAAGTCCTAAGGGTGAAGCAGAAGAACCAGAAGAAGGAGAAGGAGAAGGTGAAGTCTGGAGGGTGAATCAGAAGAAGTAGAATAAGGAGAAGGAGAAGGTGAAGTCAGGAGGGTGAAGCAGAAGAAGCAGAAGAAGGAGAAGGAGAAGGTGAAGTCTGGAGGGCGAAGCAGAAGAAGCAGAAGAAGGAGAAGGTGAAGGTGAAGTCTGGAGGGTGAAGCAGAAGAAGCAGAAGAAGGAGAAGGAGAAGGTGAAGTCTGGAGGGTGAATCAGAAGAAGTAGAAGAAGGAGAAGGAGAAGGTGAAGTAAGGAGGGTGAAGCAGAAGAAGCAGAAGAAGGAGAAGGAGAAGGTGAAGTCTGGAGGGTGAAGCAGAAGAAGCAGAAGAAGGAGAAGGAGAAGGTGAAGTCTGGAGGGTGAAGCAGAAGAAGCAGAAGAAGGAGAAGGAGAATGTGAAGTCAGGAGGGTGTATCAGAAGAAGTAGAGGAAGGAAAAGGAGAAGGTGAAGTCTGGAGGGTGAATCAGAAGAAGTAGAAGAAGGAGAAGGAGAAGGTGAAGTCTGGAGGGTGAATCAGAAGAAGTGGAAGAAGGAGAAGGAGAAGGTGAAGTCTGGAGGGTGAATCAGAAGAAGCAGAAGAAGGAGAAGGAGAAGGTGAAGTCTGGAGGGAGAAGCAGAAGAAGTAGAAGAAGGAGAAGGAGAAGGTGAAGTCTGGAGGGTGAATCAGAAGAAGTAGAAGAAGGAGAAGGAGAAGGTGAAGTCTGGAGGGTGAATCAGAAGAAGTAGACGAAGGAGAAGGAGAAGGTGAAGTCTGGAGGGTGAATCAGAAGAAGCAGGAGAAGGAGAAGGAGAATGTGAAGTCTGGAGGGTGAATCAGAAGAAGTAGAAGAAGGAGAAGGAGAAGGTGAAGTCTTGAGGGTGAATCAGAAGAAGCAGAAGAAGGAGAAGGAGAAGGTGAAGTCTGGAGGGTGAATCAGAAGAAGTAGAAGAAGGAGAAGGAGGAGGTGATGTCTGGAGGGTGAATCAGAAGAAGCAGAAGAAGGAGAAGGAGAAGGTGAAGTCTGGAGGGTGAATCAGAAGAAGTTGAAGAAGGAGAAGGAGAAGGTGTAGTCTGGAGGGTGATGCAGAAGAAGCAGAAGAAGGAGAAGGAGAAGGTGAAGTCTGGAGGGTGAATCAGAAGAAGCAGAAGAAGGAGAAGGAGAAGGTGAAGTCAGGAGGGTGAATCAGAAGAAGCAGAAGAAGGAGAAGGAGAAGGTGAAGTTAGGAGGGTGAATCAGAAGAAGCAGAAGAAGGAGAAGGAGAAGGTGAAGACAGGGGGGTGAAGCAGAAGAAGTAGAAGAAGGAGAAGGAGAAGGTGAAGTCAGGAGGGTGATGCAGAAGAAGCAGAAGAAGGAGAAGGAGAAGGTGAAGTCAGGAGGGTGAAGCAGAAGAAGCAGAAGAAGGAGATGGAGACGGTGAAGTCTGGAGGGCGCAGCAGAAGAAGCAGAAGAAGGAGAAGGAGAAGGTGAAGTCCTAAGGGTGAAGCAGAAGAACCAGAAGAAGGAGAAGGAGAAGGTGAAGTCTGGAGGGTGAAGCAGAAGAAGTAGAAGAAGGAGAAGGAGAAGGTGAAGTCAGGAGGTTGAATCAGAAGAAGTAGAAGAAGGAGAATTAGAAGGTGAAGTCAGGAGGGTGAATCAGAAGAAGCAGAAGAAGGAGAAGGAGAAGGTGAGGTCTGGAGGGTGAATCAGAAGAAGCAGAAGAAGGAGAAGGAGAAGGTGAAGTCTGGAGGGTGAATCAGAAGAAGCAGAAGAAGGAGAAGGAGAAGGTGAAGTCTGGAGGGTGAATCAGAAGAAGCAGAATAAGGAGAAGGAGAAGGTGAAGTCTGGAGGGTGAATCAGAAGAAGCAGAAGAAGGAGAAGGAGAAGGTGAAGTCTGGAGGGTGAATCAGAAGAAGTAGAAGAAGGAGAAGGAGAAGGTGAAGTCTGGAGGGTGAAGCAGAAGAAGTAGAAGAAGGAGAAGGAGAAGGTGAAGTCAGGAGGGTGAATCAGAAGAAGTAGAAGAAGGAGAATTAGAAGGTGAAGTCAGGAGGGTGAATCAGAAGAAGCAGAAGAAGGAGAAGGAGAAGGTGAAGTCTGGAGGGTGAATCAGAAGAATCAGAAGAAGGAGAAGGAGATGGTGAAGTCTAGAGGGTGAATCAGAAGAAGCAGAAGAAAGAGAAGGAGAAGGTGAAGTCTGGAGGGTGAAGCAGAAGAAGCAGAAGAAGGAGAAGGAGAAGGTGAAGACTGGAGGGTGAATCAGAAGAAGTAGACGAAGGAGAAGGAGAAGGTGAAGTCTGGAGGGTGAATCAGAAGAAGTAGAAGAAGGAGAAGGAGAAGGTGATGTCTGGAGGGTGAATCAGAAGATGCAGAAGAAGGAGAAGGAGAAGGTGAAGTCTGGAGGGTGAATCAGAAGAAGCAGAAGAAGGAGAAGGAGAAGATGAAGTCTGGAGGGTGAATCAGAAGAAGTAGAAGAAGGAGAAGGAGAAGGTGAGGTCTGGAGGGTGAATCAGAAGAAGCAGAAGAAGGAGAAGGAGAAGATGAAGTCTGGAGGGTGAATTAGAAGAAGCAGAAGAAGGAGAAGGAGAAGGTGAAGTCTGGAGGGTGAATCAGAAGAAGTAGAAGAAGGAGAAGGAGAAGGTGTAGTCTGGAGGATGAATCAGAAGAAGTAGAAGAAGGAGAAGGAGAAGGTGAAGTCTGGAGGGTGAATCAGAAGAAGCAGAATAAGGAGAAGGAGAAGGTGAAGTCTGGAGGGTGAATCAGAAGAAGCAGAAGAAGGAGAAGGAGAAGGTGAAGTCTGGAGGGTGAATCAGAAGAAGTAGAAGAAGGAGAAGGAGAAGGTGAAGTCTGGAGGGTGAAGCAGAAGAAGTAGAAGAAGGAGAAGGAGAATGTGAAGTCTGGAGGGCGAAGCAGAAGAAGCAGAAGAAGGAGAAGGAGAAGGTGAAGTCTGGAGGGTGAAGCAGAAGAAGCAGAAGAAGGAGAAGGAGAAGGTGAAGTCTGGAGGGTGAATCAGAAGAAGTAGAAGAAGGAGAAGGAGAAGGTGAAGTAAGGAGGGTGAAGCAGAAGAAGCAGAAGAAGGAGAAGGAGAAGGTGAAGTCTGGAGGGTGAAGCAGAAGAAGCAGAAGAAGTAGAAGGAGGAGGTGAAGTCTGGAGGGTGAATAAGAAGAAGCAGAAGAAGGAGAAGGAGAAGGTGAAGTCTGGAGGGTGAATCAGAAGAAGTTGAAGAAGGAGAAGGAGAAGGTGTAGTCTGGAGGGTGAATCAGAAGAAGTAGAAGAAGGAGAAGGAGAAGGTGAAGTCTGGAGGGTGAATCAGAAGAAGCAGAATAAGGAGAAGGAGAAGGTGAAGTCTGGAGGGTGAATCAGAAGAAGCAGAAGAAGGAGAAGGAGAAGGTGAAGTCTGGAGGGTGAATCAGAAGAAGTAGAAGAAGGAGAAGGAGAAGGTGAAGTCTGGAGGGTGAAGCGGAAGAAGTAGAAGAAGGAGAAGGAGAAGGTGAAGTCAGGAGGGTGAATCAGAAGAAGTAGAAGAAGGAGAAGGAGAAGGTGAAGTCAGGAGGGTGAATCAGAAGAAGCAGAAGAAGGAGAAGGAGAAGGTGAAGTCTGGAGGGTGAATCAGAAGAATCAGACGAAGGAGAAGGAGAAGGTGAAGTCTGGAGGGTGAATCAGAAGAAGCAGAAGAAAGAGAAGGAGAAGGTGAAGTCTGGAGGATGAAGCAGAAGAAGCAGAAGAAGGAGAAGGAGAAGGTGAAGACTGGAGTGTGAATCAGAAGAAGTAGAAGAAGGAGAAGGAGAAGGTGAAGTCTGGAGGGTGTATCAGAAGAGTTAGAATAAGGAGAAGGGGAAGGTGAAGTCTGGAGGGTGAATCAGAAGAAGCAGAAGAAGGAGAAGTAGAAGATGAAGTCTGGAGCGTGAATCAGAAGAAGCAGAAGAAGGAGAAGGAGAAGATGAAGTCTGGAGGGAGAATCAGAAGAAGTAGAAGAAGGAGAAGGAGAAGGTGAGGTCTGGAGGGTGAATCAGAAGAAGCAGAAGAAGGAGAAGGAGAAGGTGAAGTCTGGAGGGTGAATCAGAAGAAGCAGAAGAAGGAGAAGGAGAAGGTGAAGTCTGGAGGGTGAATCAGAAGAAGCAGAAGAAGGAGAAGGAGAAGGTGAAGTCAGGAGGGTGAATCAGAAGAAGCAGAAGAAGGAGAAGGAGAAGGTGAAGTTAGGAGGGTGAATCAGAAGAAGCAGAAGAAGGAGAAGGAGAAGGTGAAGTCAGGGGGGTGAAGCAGAAGAAGTAGAAGAAGGAGAAGGAGAAGGTGAAGTCAGGAGGGTGATGCAGAAGAAGCAGAAGAAGGAGAAGGAGAAGGTGAAGTCAGGAGGGTGAAGCAGAAGAAGCAGAAGAAGGAGATGGAGACGGTGAAGTCTGGAGGGCGCAGCAGAAGAAGTAGAAGAAGGAGAAGGAGAAGGTGAAGTCCTAAGGGTGAAGCAGAAGAACCAGAAGAAGGAGAAGGAGAAGGTGAAGTCTGGAGGGTGAATCAGAAGAAGTAGAATAAGGAGAAGGAGAAGGTGAAGTCAGGAGGGTGAAGCAGAAGAAGCAGAAGAAGGAGAAGGAGAAGGTGAAGTCTGGAGGGCGAAGCAGAAGAAGCAGAAGAAGGAGAAGGTGAAGGTGAAGTCTGGAGGGTGAAGCAGAAGAAGCAGAAGAAGGAGAAGGAGAAGGTGAAGTCTGGAGGGTGAATCAGAAGAAGTAGAAGAAGGAGAAGGAGAAGGTGAAGTAAGGAGGGTGAAGCAGAAGAAGCAGAAGAAGGAGAAGGAGAAGGTGAAGTCTGGAGGGTGAAGCAGAAGAAGCAGAAGAAGGAGAAGGAGAAGGTGAAGTCTGGAGGGTGAAGCAGAAGAAGCAGAAGAAGGAGAAGGAGAATGTGAAGTCAGGAGGGTGTATCAGAAGAAGTAGAGGAAGGAAAAGGAGAAGGTGAAGTCTGGAGGGTGAATCAGAAGAAGTAGAAGAAGGAGAAGGAGAAGGTGAAGTCTGGAGGGTGAATCAGAAGAAGTGGAAGAAGGAGAAGGAGAAGGTGAAGTCTGGAGGGTGAATCAGAAGAAGCAGAAGAAGGAGAAGGAGAAGGTGAAGTCTGGAGGGAGAAGCAGAAGAAGTAGAAGAAGGAGAAGGAGAAGGTGAAGTCTGGAGGGTGAATCAGAAGAAGTAGAAGAAGGAGAAGGAGAAGGTGAAGTCTGGAGGGTGAATCAGAAGAAGTAGACGAAGGAGAAGGAGAAGGTGAAGTCTGGAGGGTGAATCAGAAGAAGCAGGAGAAGGAGAAGGAGAATGTGAAGTCTGGAGGGTGAATCAGAAGAAGTAGAAGAAGGAGAAGGAGAAGGTGAAGTCTTGAGGGTGAATCAGAAGAAGCAGAAGAAGGAGAAGGAGAAGGTGAAGTCTGGAGGGTGAATCAGAAGAAGTAGAAGAAGGAGAAGGAGGAGGTGATGTCTGGAGGGTGAATCAGAAGAAGCAGAAGAAGGAGAAGGAGAAGGTGAAGTCTGGAGGGTGAATCAGAAGAAGTTGAAGAAGGAGAAGGAGAAGGTGTAGTCTGGAGGGTGAATCAGAAGAAGTAGAAGAAGGAGAAGGAGAAGGTGAAGTCTGGAGGGTGAATCAGAAGAAGCAGAATAAGGAGAAGGAGAAGGTGAAGTCTGGAGGTTGAATCAGAAGAAGCAGAAGAAGGAGAAGGAGAAGGTGAAGTCTGGAGGGTGAATCAGAAGAAGTAGAAGAAGGAGAAGGAGAAGGTGAAGTCTGGAGGGTGAAGTGGAAGAAGTAGAAGAAGGAGAAGGAGAAGGTGAAGTCAGGAGGGTGAATCAGAAGAAGGAGAAGAAGGTGAAGGAGAAGGTGAAGTCAGGAGGGTGAATCAGAAGAAGCAGAAGAAGGAGAAGGAGAAGGTGAAGTCTGGAGGGTGAATCAGAAGAATCAGACGAAGGAGAAGGAGAAGGTGAAGTCTGGAGGGTGAATCAGAAGAAGCAGAAGAAAGAGAAGGAGAAGGTGAAGTCTGGATGGTGAAGCAGAAGAAGCAGAAGAAGGAGAAGGAGAAGGTGAAGACTGGAGTGTGAATCAGAAGAAGTAGAAGAAGGAGAAGGAGAAGGTGAAGTCTGGAGGGTGTATCAGAAGAAGTAGAATAAGGAGAAGGGGAAGGTGAAGTCTGGAGGGTGAATCAGAAGAAGCAGAAGAAGGAGAAGTAGAAGATGAAGTCTGGAGCGTGAATCAGAAGAAGCAGAAGAAGGAGAAGGAGAAGATGAAGTCTGGAGGGTGAATCAGAAGAAGGAGAAGAAGGAGAAGGAGAAGGTGAGGTCTGGAGGGTGAATCAGAAGAAGCAGAAGAAGGAGAAGGTGAAGTCTGGAGGGTGAATCAGAAGAAGCAGAAGAAGGAGAAGGAGAAGGTGAAGTCTGGAGGGTGAATCAGAAGAAGCAGAAGAAGGAGAAGGAGAAGGTGAAGTCAGGAGGGTGAATCAGAAGAAGCAGAAGAAGGAGAAGGAGAAGGTGAAGTTAGGAGGGTGAATCAGAAGAAGCAGAAGAAGGAGATGGAGTAGGTGAAGACAGGGGGTGAAGCAGAAGAAGTAGAAGAAGGAGAAGGAGAAGGTGAAGTCAGGAGGGTGATGCAGAAGAAGCAGAAGAAGGAGAAGGAGAAGGTGAAGTCAGGAGGGTGAAGCAGAAGAAGCAGAAGAAGGAGATGGAGACGGTGAAGTCTGCAGGGCGCAGCAGAAGAAGCAGAAGAAGGAGAAGGAGAAGGTGAAGTCCTAAGGGTGAAGCAGAAGAACCAGAAGAAGGAGAAGGAGAAGGTGAAGTCTGGAGGGTGAATCAGAAGAAGTAGAAGAAGGAGAAGGAGAAGGTGAAGTCAGGAGGGTGAAGCAGAAGAAGCAGAAGAAGGAGAAGGAGAAGGTGAAGTCTGGAGGGTGAATCAGAAGAAGCAGAAGAAGGAGAAGGAGAAGGTGAAGTCTGGAGGGTGAATCAGAAGAAGCAGAATAAGGAGAAGGAGAAGGTGAAGTCTGGAGGGTGAAGCAGAAGAAGTAGAAGAAGGAGAAGGAGAAGGTGAAGTCAGGAGGGTGAATCAGAAGAAGTAGAAGAAGGAGAATTAGAAGGTGAAGTCAGGAGGGTGAATCAGAAGAAGCAGAAGAAGGAGAAGGAGAAGGTGAAGTCTGGAGGGTGAATCAGAAGAATCAGAAGAAGGAGAAGGAGATGGTGAAGTCTAGAGGGTGAATCAGAAGAAGCAGAAGAAAGAGAAGGAGAAGGTGAAGTCTGGAGGGTGAAGCAGAAGAAGCAGAAGAACGAGAAGGAGAAGGTGAAGACTGGAGGGTGAATCAGAAGAAGTAGACGAAGGAGAAGGAGAAGGTGAAGTCTGGAGGGTGAATCAGAAGAAGTAGAAGAAGGAGAAGGAGAAGGTGATGTCTGGAGGGTGAATCAGAAGATGCAGAAGAAGGAGAAGGAGAAGGTGAAGTCTGGAGGCTGAATCAGAAGAAGCAGAAGAAGGAGAAGGAGAAGATGAAGTCTGGAGGGTGAATCAGAAGAAGTAGAAGAAGGAGAAGGAGAAGGTGAGGTCTGGAGGGTGAATCAGAAGAAGCAGAAGAAGGAGAAGGAGAAGATGAAGTCTGGAGGGTGAATCAAAAGAAGCAGAAGAAGGAGAAGGAGAAGGTGAAGTCTGGAGGGTGAATCAGAAGAAGTAGAAGAAGGAGAAGGAGAAGGTGAAGTCTGGAGGGTGAATCAGAAGAAGCAGAATAAGGAGAAGGAGAAGGTGAAGTCTGGAGGGTGAATCAGAAGAAGCAGAAGAAGGAGAAGGAGAAGGTGAAGTCTGGAGGGTGAATCAGAAGAAGTAGAAGAAGGAGAAGGAGAAGGTGAAGTCTGGAGGGTGAAGCAGAAGAAGTAGAAGAAGGAGAAGGAGAATGTGAAGTCTGGAGGGCGAAGCAGAAGAAGCAGAAGAAGGAGAAGGAGAAGGTGAAGTCTGGAGGGTGAAGCAGAAGAAGAAGAAGAAGGAGAAGGAGAAGGTGAAGTCTGGAGGGTGAATCAGAAGAAGTAGAAGAAGGAGAAGGAGAAGGTGAAGTAAGGAGGGTGAAGCAGAAGAAGCAGAAGAAGGAGAAGGAGAAGGTGAAGTCTGGAGGGTGAAGCAGAAGAAGCAGAAGAAGTAGAAGGAGGAGGTGAAGTTTGGAGGGTGAATCAGAAGAATCAGACGAAGGAGAAGGAGAAGGTGAAGTCTGGAGGGTGAATCAGAAGAAGCAGAAGAAAGAGAAGGAGAAGGTGAAGTCTGGAGGGTGAAGCAGAAGAAGCAGAAGAAGGAGAAGGAGAAGGTGAAGACTGGAGTGTGAATCAGAAGAAGTAGAAGAAGGAGAAGGAGAAGGTGAAGTCTGGAGGGTGTATCAGAAGAGGTAGAATAAGGAGAAGGGGAGGGTGAAGTCTGGAGGGTGAATCAGAAGAAGCAGAAGAAGGAGAAGTAGAAGATGAAGGCTGGAGCGTGAATCAGAAGAAGCAGAAGAAGGAGAAGGAGAAGATGAAGTCTGGAGGGTGAATCAGAAGAAGTAGAAGAAGGAGAAGGAGAAGGTGAGGTCTGGAGGGTGAATCAGAAGAAGCAGAAGAAGGAGAAGGAGAAGGTGAAGTCTGGAGGGTGAATCAGAAGAAGCAGAAGAAGGAGAAGGAGAAGGTGAAGTCTGGAGGGTGAATCAGAAGAAGCAGAAGAAGGAGAAGGAGAAGGTGAAGTCAGGAGGGTGAATCAGAAGAAGCACAAGAAGGAGAAGGAGAAGGTGAAGTTAGGAGGGTGAATCAGAAGAAGCAGAAGAAGGAGAAGGAGAAGGTGAAGTCAGGGGGGTGAAGCAGAAGAAGTAGAAGAAGGAGAAGGAGAAGGTGAAGTCAGGAGGGTGATGCAGAAGAAGTAGAAGAAGGAGAAGGAGAAGGTGAAGTCAGGAGGGTGAAGCAGAAGAAGCAGAAGAAGGAGATGGAGACGGTGAAGTCTGGAGGGCGCAGCAGAAGAAGTAGAAGAAGGAGAAGGAGAAGGTGAAGTCCTAAGGGTGAAGCAGAAGAACCAGAAGAAGGAGAAGGAGAAGGTGAAGTCTGGAGGGTGAATCAGAAGAAGTAGAATAAGGAGAAGGAGAAGGTGAAGTCAGGAGGGTGAAGCAGAAGAAGCAGAAGAAGGAGAAGGAGAAGGTGAAGTCTGGAGGGCGAAGCAGAAGAAGCAGAAGAAGGAGAAGGAGAAGGCGAAGTAAGGAGGGTGAAGCAGAAGAAGCAGAAGAAGGAGAAGGAGAAGGTGAAGTCTGGAGGGTGAAGCAGAAGAAGCAGAAGAAGGAGAAGGAGAAGGTGAAGTCAGGAGGGTGTATCAGAAGAAGTAGAAGAAGGAAAAGGAGAAGGTGAAGTCTGGAGGGTGAATCAGAAGAAGTAGAAGAAGGAGAAGGAGAAGGTGAAGTCTGGAGGGAGAAGCAGAAGAAGTAGAAGAAGGAGAAGGAGAAGGTGAAGTCTGGAGGGTGAATCAGAAGAAGTAGAAGAAGGAGAAGGAGAAGGTGAAGTCTGGAGGGTGAATCAGAAGAAGTGGAAGAAGGAGAAGGAGAAGGTGAAGTCTGGAGGGTGAATCAGAAGAAGCAGAAGAAGGAGAAGGAGAAGGTGAAGTCTGGAGGGAGAAGCAGAAGAAGTAGAAGAAGGAGAAGGAGAAGGTGAAGTCTGGAGGGTGAATCAGAAGAAGTAGAAGAAGGAGAAGGAGAAGGTGAAGTCTGGAGGGTGAATCAGAAGAAGTAGACGAAGGAGAAGGAGAAGGTGAAGTCTGGAGGGTGAATCAGAAGAAGCAGGAGAAGGAGAAGGAGAAGGTGAAGTTTGGAGGGTGAATCAGAAGAAGTAGAAGAAGGAGAAGGAGAAGGTGAAGTCTTGAGGGTGAATCAGAAGAAGCAGAAGAAGGAGAAGGAGAAGGTGAAGTCTGGAGGGTGAATCAGAAGAAGCAGAAGAAGGAGAAGGAGAAGGTGAAGTCTGGAGGGTGAATCAGAAGAAGCGGAAGAAGGAGAAGGAGAAGGTGAAGTCTGGAGGGTGAATCAGAAGAAGCAGAAGAAGTAGAAGGAGAAGGTGAAGTCTGGAGGGTGAATAAGAAGAAGTAGAAGAAGGAGAAGGAGAAGGTGAAGTCTGGAGGGTGAATCAGAAGAAGCAGAAGAAGGAGAAGGAGAAGGTGAAGTCAGGAAGGTGAATCAGAAGAAGCAGAAGAAGGAGAAGGAGAAGGTGAAGTCTGGAGGGTGAATCAGAAGAAGCAGAAGAAGGAGAAGGAGAAGGTGAAGACTGGAGGGTGAATCAGAAGAAGTAGAAGAAGGAGAAGGAGAAGGTGAAGTCTGGAGGGTGAATCAGAAGAAGTAGAAGAAGGAGAAGGAGAAGGCGAAGTCTGGAGGGTGAATCAGAAGAAGCAGAAGGAGAAGGGGAAGGTGATGTCTGGAGGGTGAATCAGAAGAAGCAGAAGAAGGAGAAGGAGAAGATGAAGTCTGGAGGATGAAACAGAAGAAGTAGAAGAAGGAGAAGGAGAAGGTGAGGTCTGGAGGGTGAATCAGAAGAAGCAGAAGAAGGAGAAGGAGAAGGTGAAGTCTGAAGGGTGAATCAGAAGAAGCAGGAGAAGGAGAAGATGAAGTCTGGAGGGTGAATCAGAAGAAGCAGAAGAAGGAGAAGGAGAAGGTGAAGTCTGGAGGGTGAATCAGAAGAAGCAGAAGAAGGAGAAGGAGAAGGTGAAGTCTGGAGGGTGAATCAGAAGAAGTAGAAGAAGGAGAAGGAGAAGGTGAAGTCTGGAGGGTGAATCAGAAGAAGTAGAAGAAGGAGAAGGAGAAGATGAAGTCTGGAGGATGAATCAGAAGAAGCAGAAGAAGGAGAAGGAGAAGGTGAAGTCTGGAGGGTGAATCAGAAGAAGCAGAAGAAGGAGAAGGAGAAGATGAAGTCTGGCGGGTGAATCAGAAGAAGTAGAAGAAGGAGAAGGAGAAGGTGAAGTCTGGAGGGTGAATCAGAAGCAGCAGAAGAAGGAGAAGGAGAAGGTGAAGTCTGGAGGGTGAATCAGAAGAAGCAGAAGAAGGAGAAGGAGAAGGTGAAGTCTGGAGGGTGAATCAGAAGAAGCAGAATAAGGAGAAGGAGAAGGTGAAGTCTGGAGGGTGAATCAGAAGAAGCAGAAGAAGGAGAAGGAGAAGGTGAAGTCTGGAGGGTGAATCAGAAGAAGTAGAAGAAGGAGAAGGAGAAGGTGAAGTCTGGAGGGTGAATCAGAAGAAGTGGAAGAAGGAGAAGGAGAAGGTGAAGTCTGGAGGGTGAATCAGAAGAAGTAGACGAAGGAGAAGGAGAAGGTGAAGTCTGGAGGGTGAATCAGAAGAAGCAGGAGAAGGAGAAGGAGAAGGTTAAGTCTGGAGGGTGAATCAGAAGAAGTAGAAGAAGGAGAAGGAGAAGGTGAAGTCTTGAGGGTGAATCAGAAGAAGCAGAAGAAGGAGAAGGAGAAGGTGAAGTCTGGAGGGTGAATCAGAAGAAGCAGAAGAAGGAGAAGGAGAAGGTGAAGTCTGGAGGGTGAATCAGAAGAAGCGGAAGAAGGAGAAGGAGAAGGTGAAGTCTGGAGGGTGAATCAGAAGAAGCAGAAGAAGTAGAAGGAGAAGGTGAAGTCTGGAGGGTGAATAAGAAGAAGTAGAAGAAGGAGAAGGAGAAGGTGAAGTCTGGAGGGTGAATCAGAAGAAGCAGAAGAAGGAGAAGGAGAAGGTGAAGTCAGGAAGGTGAATCAGAAGAAGCAGAAGAAGGAGAAGGAGAAGGTGAAGTCTGGAGGGTGAATCAGAAGAAGCAGAAGAAAGAGAAGGAGAAGGTGAAGTCTGGAGGGTGAATCAGAAGAAGCAGAAGAAGGAGAAGGAGAAGTTAAGTCTGGAGGGTGAATCAGAAGAAGCAGAATAAGGAGAAGGAGAAGGTGAAGTCTGGAGGGTGAATCAGAAGAAGCAGAAGAAGGAGAAGGAGAAGGTGAAGTCTGGAGGGTGAATCAGAAGAAGCAGAATAAGGAGAAGGAGAAGTTGAAGTCTGGAGGGTGAATCAGAAGAAGCAGAAGAAGGAGAAGGAGAAGGTGTAGTCTGGAGGGTGAATCAGTAGAAGTAGAAGAAGGAGAAGGAGAAGGTGAAGTCTGGAGGGTGAATCAGAAGAAGCAGAATAAGGAGAAGGAGAAGGTGAAGTCTGGAGGGTGAATCAGAAGAAGCAGAAGAAGGAGAAGGAGAAGGTGTAGTCTGGAGGGTGAATCAGAAGAAGTAGAAGAAGGAGAAGGAGAAGGTGAAGTCTGGAGGGTGAATCAGAAGAAGCAGAATAAGGAGAAGGAGAAGGTGAAGTCTGGAGGGTGAATCAGAAGAAGCAGAAGAAGGAGAAGGAGAAGGTGAAGTCTGGAGGGTGAATCAGAAGAAGTAGAAGAAGGAGAAGGAGAAGGTGAAGTCTGGAGGGTGAAGCGGAAGAAGTAGAAGAAGGAGAAGGAGAAGGTGAAGTCAGGAGGGTGAATCAGAAGAAGTAGAAGAAGGAGAAGGAGAAGGTGAAGTCAGGAGGGTGAATCAGAAGAAGCAGAAGAAGGAGAAGGAGAAGGTGAGGTCTGGAGGGTGAATCAGAAGAAGCAGAAGAAGGAGAAGGAGAAGTTGAAGTCTGGAGGGTGAATCAGAAGAAGCAGAAGAAGGAGAAGGAGAAGGTGAAGTCTGGAGGGTGAATAAGAAGAAGCAGAAGAAGGAGAAGGAAAAGGTGAAGTCAGGAGGGTGAATCAGAAGAAGCAGAAGAAGGAGAAGGAGAAGGTGAAGTTAGGAGGGTGAATCAGAAGAAGCAGAAGAAGGAGAAGGAGAAGGTGAAGTCAGGGGGGTGAAGCAGAAGAAGTAGAAGAAGGAGAAGGAGAAGGTGAAGTCAGGAGGGTGATGCAGAAGAAGCAGAAGAAGGAGAAGGAGAAGATGATGTCAGGAGGGTGAAGCAGAAGAAGCAGAAGAAGGAGATGGAGACGGTGAAGTGTGGAGGGCGCAGCAGAAGAAGAAGAAGAAGGAGAAGGAGAAGGTGAAGTCCTAAGGGTGAAGCAGAAGAACCAGAAGAAGGAGAAGGAGAAGATGAAGTCTGGAGGGGGAATCAGAAGAAGTAGAATAAGGAGAAGGAGAAGGTGAAGTCAGGAGGGTGAAGCAGAAGAAGCAGAAGAAGGAGAAGGAGAAGGTGAAGTCTGGAGGGCGAAGCAGAAGAAGGAGAAGGAGAAGGTGAAGTCTGGAGGGTGAAGCAGAAGAAGCAGAAGAAGGAGAAGGAGAAGGTGAAGTCTGGAGGGTGAATCAGAAGAAGTAGAAGAATGAGAATGAGAAGGTGAAGTAAGGAGGGTGAAGCAGAAGAAGCAGAAGAAGGAGAAGGAGAAGGTGAAGTCTGGAGGGTGAAGCAGAAGAAGCAGAAGAAGGAGAAGGAGAAGGTGAAGTCTGGAGGGTGAAGCAGAAGAAGCAGAAGAAGGAGAAGGAGAAGGTGAAGTCAGGAGGGTGTATCAGAAGAAGTAGAAGAAGGAAAAGGAGAAGGTGAAGTCTGGAGGGTGAATCAGAAGAAGTAGAAGAAGGAGAAGGAGAAGGTGAAGTCTGGAGGGTGAATCAGAAGAAGTGGAAGAAGGAGAAGGAGAAGGTGAAGTCTGGAGGGTGAATCAGAAGAAGCAGAAGAAGGAGAAGGAGAAGGTGAAGTCTGGAGGGAGAAGCAGAAGAAGTAGAAGAAGGAGAAGGAGAAGGTGAAGTCTGGAGGGTGAATCAGAAGAAGTAGAAGAAGGAGAAGGAGAAGGTGAAGTCTGGAGGGTGAATCAGAAGAAGTAGACGAAGGAGAAGGAGAAGGTGAAGTCTGGAGGGTGAATCAGAAGAAGCAGAAGAAGGAGAAGGAGAAGGTGAAGTCTGGAGGGTGAATCAAAAGAAGTAGAAGAAGGAGAAGGAGAAGGTGAAGTCTTGAGGGTGAATCAGAAGAAGCAGAAGAAGGAGAAGGAGAAGGTGAAGTCTGGAGGGTGTATCAGAAAAAGCAGAAGAAGGAGAAGGAGAAGGTGAAGTCTGGAGGGTGAATCAGAAGAAGCGGAAGAAGGAGAAGGAGAAGGTGAAGTCTGGAGGGTGAATCAGAAGAAGCAGAAGAGGTAGAAGGAGAAGGTGAAGTCTGGAGGGTGAATAAGAAGAAGTAGAAGAAGGAGAAGGAGAAGGTGAAGTCTGGAGGGTGAATCAGAAGAAGCAGAAGAAGGAGAAGGAGAAGGTGAAGTCAGGAAGGTGAATCAGAAGAAGCAGAAGAAGGAGAAGGAGAAGGTGAAGTCTAGAGGGTGAATCAGAAGAAGCAGAAGAAGGAGAAGGAGATGGTGAAGACTGGAGGGTGAATCAGAAGAAGTAGAAGAAGGAGAAGGAGAAGGTGAAGTCTGGAGGGTGAATCAGAAGAAGTAGAAGAAGGAGAAGGAGAAGGCGAAGTCTGGAGGGTGAATCAGAAGAAGCAGAATAAGGAGAAGGAGAAGGTGATGTCTGGAGGGTGAATCAGAAGAAGCAGAAGAAGGAGAAGGAGAAGATGAAGTCTGGAGCGTGAATGAGAAGAAGTAGAAGAAGGAGAAGGAGAAGGTGAGGTCTGGAGGGTGAATCAGAAGAAGCAGAAGAAGGAGAAGGAGAAGGTGAAGTCTGGAGGGTGAATCAGAAGAAGCAGAAGAAGGAGAAGGAGAAGATGAAGTCTGGCGGGTGAATCAGAAGAAGTAGAAGAAGGAGAAGGAGAAGGTGAAGTCTGGAGGGTGAATCAGAAGAAGCAGAAGAAGGAGAAGGAGAAGGTGAAGTCTGGAGGGTGAATCAGAAGAAGCAGAAGAAGGAGAAGGAGAAGGTGAAGTCTGGAGGGTGAATCAGAAGAAGTAGAAGAAGGAGAAGGAGAAGGTGAAGTCTGGAGGGTGAAGCAGAAGAAGTAGAAGAAGGAGAAGGAGAAGGTGAAGTCAGGAGGGTGAATCAGAAGAAGTAGAAGAAGGAGAAGGAGAAGGTGAAGTCAGGAGGGTGAATCAGAAGAAGCAGAAGAAGGAGAAGGAGAAGGTGAAGTCTGGAGGGTGTATCAGAAGAATCAGAAGAAGGAGAAGGAGATGGTGAAGTCTAGAGGGTCAATCAGAAGAAGCAGAAGAAAGAGAAGGAGAAGGTGAAGTCTGGAGGGTGAAGCAGAAGAAGCAGAAGAAGGAGAAGGAGAAGATGAAGTCTGGAGGGTGAATCAGAAGAAGTAGAAGAAGGAGAAGGAGAAGGTGAGGTCTGGAGGGTGAATCAGAAGAAGCAGAAGGAGGAGAAGGAGAAGGTGAAGTCTGGAGGGTGAATCAGAAGAAGCAGAAGAAGGAGAAGGAGAAGTTGAAGTCTGGAGGGTGATTCAGAAGAAGTAGAAGAAGGAGAAGGAGAAGGTGAAGTCTGGAGGGTGAAGCAGAAGAAGTAGAAGAAGGAGAAGGAGAATGTGAAGTCTGGAGGGCGAAGCAGAAGAAGCAGAAGAAGGAGAAGGAGAAGGTGAAGTCTGGAGGGTGAACCAGAAGAAGCAGAAGAAGGAGAAGGAGAAGGTGAAGTCTGGAGGGTGAATCAGAAGCAGTAGAAGAAGGAGAAGGAGAAGGTGAAGTAAGGATGGTGAAGCAGAAGAAGCAGAAGAAGGAGAAGGAGAAGGTGAAGTCTGGAGGGTGAAGCAGAAGAAGCAGAAGAAGGAGAAGGAGGAGGTGAAGTCTGGAGGGTGAATCAGAAGAAGCAGAAGAAGGAGAAGGAGAAGGTGAAGTCTGGAGGGTGAATCAGAAGAAGTTGAAGAAGGAGAAGGAGAAGGTGTAGTCTGGAGGGTGAATCAGAAGAAGTAGAAGAAGGAGAAGGAGAAGGTGAAGTCTGGAGGGTGAATCAGAAGAAGCAGAACAAGGAGAAGGAGAAGGTGAAGTCTGGAGGGTGAATCAGAAGAAGCAGAAGAAGGAGAAGGAGAAGGTGAAGTCTGGAGGGTGAATCAGAAGAAGTAGAAGAAGGAGAAGGAGAAGGTGAAGTCTGGAGGGTGAAGCGGAAGAAGTAGAAGAAGGAGAAGGAGAAGGTGAAGTCAGGAGGGTGAATCAGAAGAAGTAGAAGAAGGAGAAGGAGAAGGTGAAGTCAGGAGGGTGAATCAGAAGAAGCAGAAGAAGGAGCAGGAGAAGGTGAAGTCTGGAGGGTGAATCAGAAGAATCAGACGAAGGAGAAGGAGAAGGTGAAGTCTGGAGGGTGAATCAGAAGAAGCAGAAGAAAGAGAAGGAGAAGGTGAAGTCTGGAGGGTGAAGCAGAAGAAGCAGAAGAAGGAGAAGGAGAAGGTGAAGACTGGAGTGTGAATCAGAAGAAGTAGAAGAAGGAGAAGGAGAAGGTGAAGTCTGGAGGGTGTATCAGAAGAGGTAGAATAAGGAGAAGGGGAAGGTGAAGTCTGGAGGGTGATTCAGAAGAAGCAGAAGAAGGAGAAGTAGAAGATGAAGTCTGGAGCGTGAATCAGAAGAAGCAGAAGAAGGAGAAGGAGAAGATGAAGTCTGGAGGGTGAATCAGAAGAAGTAGAAGAAGGAGAAGGAGAAGGTGAGGTCTGGAGGGTGAATCAGAAGAAGCAGAAGAAGGAGAAGGAGAAGGTGAAGTCTGGAGGGTGAATCAGAAGAAGCAGAAGAAGGAGAAGGAGAAGGTGAAGTCTGGAGGGTGAATCAGAAGAAGCAGAAGAAGGAGCAGGAGAAGGTGAAGTCAGGAGGGTGAATCAGAAGAAGCAGAAGAAGGAGAAGGAGAAGGTGAAGTTAGGAGGGTGAATCAGAAGAAGCAGAAGAAGGAGAAGGAGAAGGTGAAGTCAGGGGGGTGAAGCAGAAGAAGTAGAAGAAGGAGAAGGAGAAGGTGAAGTCAGGAGGGTGATGCAGAAGAAGCAGAAGAAGGAGAAGGAGAAGGTGAAGTCAGGAGGGTGAAGCAGAAGAAGCAGAAGAAGGAGATGGAGACGGTGAAGTCTGGAGGGCGCAGCAGAAGAAGCAGAAGAAGGAGAAGGAGAAGGTGAAGTCCTAAGGGTGAAGCAGAAGAACCAGAAGAAGGAGAAGGAGAAGGTGAAGTCTGGAGGGTGAATCAGAAGAAGTAGAATAAGGAGAAGGAGAAGGTGAAGTCAGGAGGGTGAAGCAGAAGAAGCAGAAGAAGGAGAAGGAGAAGGTGAAGTCTGGAGGGCGAAGCAGAAGAAGCAGAAGAAGGAGAAGGAGAAGGTGAAGTCTGGAGGGTGAAGCAGAAGAAGCAGAAGAAGGAGAAGGAGAAGGTGAAGTCTGGAGGGTGAATCAGAAGAAGTAGAAGAAGGAGAAGGAGAAGGTGAAGTAAGGAGGGTGAAGCAGAAGAAGCAGAAGAAGGAGAAGGAGAAGGTGAAGTCTGGAGGGTGAAGCAGAAGAAGCAGAAGAAGGAGAAGGAGAAGGTGAAGTCTGGAGGGTGAAGCAGAAGAAGCAGAAGAAGGAGAAGGTGAAGTCAGGAGGGTGTATCAGAAGAAGTAGAAGAAGGAAAAGGAGAAGGTGAAGTCTGGAGGGTGAATCAGAAGAAGTAGAAGAAGGAGAAGGAGAAGGTGAAGTCTGGAGGGTGAATCAGAAGAAGTGGAAGAAGGAGAAGGAGAAGGTGAAGTCTGGAGGGTGAATCAGAAGAAGCAGAAGAAGGAGAAGGAGAAGGTGAAGTCTAGAGGGAGAAGCAGAAGAAGTAGAAGAAGGAGAAGGAGAAGGAGAAGTCTGGAGGGTGAATCAGAAGAAGTAGAAGAAGGAGAAGGTGAAGTCTGGAGGGTGAATCAGAAGAAGTAGAAGAAGGAGAAGGAGAAGGTGAAGTCTGGAGGGTGAATCAGAAGAAGCAGAAGAAGTAGAAGGAGAAGGTGAAGTCTGGAGGGTGAATAAGAAGAAGTAGAAGAAGGAGAAGGAGAAGGTGAAGTCTGGAGGGTGAATCAGAAGAAGCAGAAGAAGGAGAAGGAGAAGGTGAAGTCAGGAAGGTGAATCAGAAGAAGCAGAAGAAGGAGAAGGAGAAGGTGAAGTCTGGAGGGTGAATCAGAAGAAGCAGAAAAAGGAGAAGGAGAAGGTGAAGACTGGAGGGTGAATCAGAAGAAGTAGAAGAAGGAGAAGGAGAAGGTGAAGTCTGGAGGGTGAATCAGAAGAAGTAGAAGAAAGAGAAGGAGAAGGCGAAGTCTGGAGGGTGAATCAGAAGAAGCAGAAGAAGGAGAAGGAGAAGGTGATGTCTGGAGGGTGAATCAGAAGAAGCAGAAGAAGGAGAAGGAGAAGATGAAGTCTGGAGGGTGAAACAGAAGAAGTAGAAGAAGGAGAAGGAGAAGGTGAGGTCTGGAGGGTGAATCAGAAGAAGCAGAAGAAGGAGAAGGAGAAGGTGGAGTCTGAAGGGTGAATCAGAAGAAGCAGAAGAAGGAGAAGGAGAAGATGAAGTCTGGAGGGTGAATCAGAAGAAGCAGAAGAAGGAGAAGGAGAAGGTGAAGTCTGGAGGGTGAATCAGAAGAAGCAGAAGAAGGAGAAGGAGAAGGTGAAGTCTGGAGGGTGAATCAGAAGAAGTAGAAGAAGGAGAAGGAGAAGGTGAAGTCTGGAGGGTGAATCAGAAGAAGTAGAAGAAGGAGAAGGAGAAGATGAAGTCTGGAGGATGAATCAGAAGAAGCAGAAGAAGGAGAAGGAGAAGGTGAAGTCTGGAGGGTGAATCAGAAGAAGCAGAAGAAGGAGAAGGAGAAGATGAAGTCAGGCGGGTGAATCAGAAGAAGTAGAAGAAGGAGAAGGTGAAGTCTGGAGGGTGAATCAGAAGAAGCAGAAGAAGGAGAAGGAGAAGGTGAAGTCTGGAGGGTGAATCAGAAGAAGTAGAAGAAGGAGAAGGAGAAGGTGAAGTCTGGAGGGTGAAGCAGAAGAAGTAGAAGAAGGAGAAGGAGAAGGTGAAGTCAGGAGGGTGAATCAGACGAAGTAGAAGAAGGAGAAGGAGAAGGTGAAGTCAGGAGGGTGAATCAGAAGAAGCAGAAGAAGGAGAAGGAGAAGGTGAAGTCTGGAGGGTGAATCAGAAGAATCAGACGAAGGAGAAGGAGAAGGTGAAGTCTGGAGGGTGATCAGAAGAAGCAGAAGAAAGAGAAGGAGAAGGTGAAGTCTGGAGGGTGAAGCAGAAGAAGCAGAAGAAGGAGAAGGAGAAGGTGAAGACTGGAGTGTGAATCAGAAGAAGTAGAAGAAGGAGAAGGAGAAGGTGAAGTCTGGAGGGTGTATCAGAAGAGGTAGAATAAGGAGAAGGGGGAGGTGAAGTCTGGAGGGTGAATCAGAAGAAACAGAAGAAGGAGAAGTAGAAGATGAAGTCTGGAGCGTGAATCAGAAGAAGCAGAAGAAGGAGAAGGAGAAGATGAAGTCTGGAGGGTGAATCAGAAGAAGTAGAAGAAGGAGAAGGAGAAGGTGAGGTCTGGAGGGTGAATCAGGAGAAGCAGAAGAAGGAGAAGGAGAAGGTGAAGTCTGGAGGGTGTATCAGAAGAAGCAGAAGAAGGAGAAGGAGAAGGTGAAGTCTGGAGGGTGAATCAGAAGAAGCAGAAGAAGGAGAAGGAGAAGGTGAAGTCAGGAGGGTGAATCAGAAGAAGCAGAAGAAGGAGAAGGAGAAGGTGAAGTTAGGAGGGTGAATCAGAAGAAGCAGAAGAAGGAGAAGGAGAAGGTGAAGTCAGGGGGGTGAAGCAGAAGAAGTAGAAGAAGGAGAAGGAGAAGGTGAAGTCAGGAGGGTGATGCAGAAGAAGCAGAAGAAGGAGAAGGAGAAGGTGAAGTCAGGAGGGTGAAGCAGAAGAAGCAGAAGAAGGAGATGGAGACGGTGAAGTCTGGAGGGCGCAGCAGAAGAAGCAGAAGAAGGAGAAGGAGAAGGTGAAGTCCTAAGGGTGAAGCAGAAGAACCAGAAGAAGGAGAAGGAGAAGGTGAAGTCTGGAGGGTGAATCAGAAGAAGTAGAATAAGGAGAAGGAGAAGGTGAAGTCAGGAGGGTGAAGCAGAAGAAGCAGAAGAAGGAGAAGGAGAAGGTGAAGTCTGGAGGGCGAAGCAGAAGAAGCAGAAGAAGGAGAAGGAGAAGGTGAAGTCTGGAGGGTGAAGCAGAAGAAGCAGAAGAAGGAGAAGGAGAAGGTGAAGTCTGGAGGGTGAATCAGAAGAAGTAGAAGAAGGAGAAGGAGAAGGTGAAGTAAGGAGGGTGAAGCAGAAGAAGCAGAAGAAGGAGAAGGAGAAGGTGAAGTCTGGAGGGTGAAGCAGAAGAAGCAGAAGAAGGAGAAGGAGAAGGTGAAGTCTGGAGGGTGAAGCAGAAGAAGCAGAAGAAGGAGAAGGAGAAGTTGAAGTCAGGAGGGTGTATCAGAAGAAGTAGAAGAAGGAAAAGGAGAAGGTGAAGTTTGGAGGGTGAATCAGAAGAAGTAGAAGAAGGAGAAGGAGAAGGTGAAGTCTGGAGGGTGAATCAGAAGAAGTGGAAAAGGAGAAGGAGAAGGTGAAGTCTGGAGGGTGAATCAGAAGAAGCAGAAGAAGGAGAAGGAGAAGGTGAAGTCTGGAGGGAGAAGCAGAAGAAGTAGAAGAAGGAGAAGGAGAAGGTGGAGTCTGGAGGGTGAATCAGAAGAAGTAGAAGAAGGAGAAGGAGAAGGTGAAGTCTGGAGGGTGAATCAGAAGAAGTAGACGAAGGAGAAGGAGAAGGTGAAGTCTGGAGGGTGAATCAGAAGAAGCAGAAGAAGGATAAGGAGAAGGTGAAGTCTGGAGGGTGAATCAGAAGAAGTAGAAGAAGGAGAAGGAGAAGGTGAAGTCTTGAGGGTGAATCAGAAGAAGCAGAAGAAGGAGAAGGAGAAGGTGAAGTCTGGAGGGTGAATCAGAAGAAGCAGAAGAAGGAGAAGGAGAAGGTGATGTCTGGAGGGTGAATCAGAAGAAGCGGAAGAAGGAGAAGGAGAAGGTGAAGTCTGGAGGGTGAATCAGAAGAAGCAGAAGAAGTAGAAGGAGAAGGTGAAGTCTGGAGGGTGAATAAGAAGAAGTAGAAGAAGGAGAAGGAGAAGGTGAAGTCTGGAGGGTGAATCAGAAGAAGCAGAAGAAGGAGAAGGAGAAGGTGAAGTCAGGAAGGTGAATCAGAAGAAGCAGAAGAAGGAGAAGGAGAAGGTGAAGTCTGGAGGGTGAATCAGAAGAAGCAGAAGAAGGAGAAGGAGAAGGTGAAGACTGGAGGGTGAATCAGAAGAAGTAGAAGAAGTAGAAGGAGAAGGTGAAGTCTGCAGGGTGAATCAGAAGAAGTAGAAGAAGGAGAAGGAGAAGGCGAAGTCTGGAGGGTGAATCAGAAGAAGCAGAAGAAGGAGAAGGAGAAGGTGATGTCTGGAGGGTGAATCAGAAGAAGCAGAAGAAGGAGAAGGAGAAGATGAAGTCTGGAGGGTGAAACAGAAGAAGTAGAAGAAGGAGAAGGAGAAGGTGAGGTCTGGAGGGTGAATCAGAAGAAGCAGAAGAAGGAGAAGGAGAAGGTGAAGTCTGAAGGGTGAATCAGAAGAAGCAGAAGAAGGAGAAGGAGAAGATGAAGTCTGGAGGGTGAATCAGAAGAAGCAGAAGAAGGAGAAGGAGAAGGTGAATTCTGGAGGGTGAATCAGAAGAAGCAGAAGAAGGAGAAGGAGAAGGTGAAGTCTGGAGGGTGAATCAGAAGAAGTAGAAGAAGGAGAAGGAGAAGGTGAAGTCTGGAGGGTGAATCAGAAGAAGTAGAAGAAGGAGAAGGAGAAGATGAAGTTTGGAGGATGAATCAGAAGAAGCAGAAGAAGGAGAAGGAGAAGGTGAAGTCTGGAGGGTGAATCAGAAGAAGCAGAAGAAGGAGAAGGAGAAGATGAAGTCAGGCGGGTGAATCAGAAGAAGTAGAAGAAGGAGAAGGAGAAGGTGAAGTCTGGAGGGTGAATCAGAAGAAGCGGAAGAAGGAGAAGGAGAAGGTGAAGTCTGGAGGGTGAATCAGAAGAAGCAGAAGAAGGAGAAGGAGAAGGTGAAGTCTGGAGGGTGAATCAGAAGAAGTAGAGGAAGGAGAAGGAGAAGGTGAAGTCTGGAGGGTGAAGCGGAAGAAGTAGAAGAAGGAGAAGGAGAAGGTGAAGTCAGGAGGGTGAATCAGAAGAAGTAGAAGAAGGAGAAGGAGAAGATGAAGTCAGGAGGGTGAATCAGACGAAGCAGAAGAAGGAGAAGGAGAAGGTGAAGTCTGGAGGGTGAATCAGAAGAATCAGACGAAGGAGAAGGAGAAGGTGAAGTCTGGAGGGTGAATCAGAAGAAGCAGAAGAAAGAGAAGGAGAAGGTGAAGTCTGGAGGGTGAAGCAGAAGAAGCAGAAGAAGGAGAAGGAGAAGGTGAAGACTGGAGTGTGAAACAGAAGAAGTAGAAGAAGGAGAAGGAGAAGGTGAGGTCTGGAGGGTGTATCAGAAGAGGTAGAATAAGGAGAAGGGGAAGGTGAAGTCTGGAGGGTGAATCAGAAGAAACAGAAGAAGGAGAAGTAGAAGATGAAGTCTGGAGCGTGAATCAGAAGAAGCAGAAGAAGGAGAAGGAGAAGATGAAGTCCGGAGGGTGAATCAGAAGAAGTAGAAGAAGGAGAAGGAGAAGGTGAGGTCTGGAGGGTGAATCAGAAGAAGCAGAAGAAGGAGAAGGAGAAGGTGAAGTCTGGAGGGTGTATCAGAAGAAGCAGAAGAAGGAGAAGGAGAAGGTGAAGTCTGGAGGGTGAATCAGAAGAAGCAGAAGAAGGAGAAGGAGAAGGTGAAGTCAGGAGGGTGAATCAGAAGAAGCAGAAGAAGGAGAAGGAGAAGGTGAAGTCTGGAGGGTGAATCAGAAGAAGCAGAAGAAGGAGAAGGAGAAGGTGAAGTCTGGAGGGTGAATCAGAAGAAGCAGAAGAAGGAGAAGGAGAAGGTGAAGTCAGGAGGGTGAATCAGAAGAAGCAGAAGAAGGAGCAGGAGAAGGTGAAGTCTGGAGGGTGAATCAGAAGAATCAGACGAAGGAGAAGGAGAAGGTGAAGTCTGGAGGGTGAATCAGAAGAAGCAGAAGAAAGAGAAGGAGAAGGTGAAGTCTGGAGGGTGAAGCAGAAGAAGCAGAAGAAGGAGAAGGAGAAGGTGAAGACTGGAGTGTGAATCAGAAGAAGTAGAAGAAGGAGAAGGAGAAGGTGAAGTCTGGAGGGTGTATCAGAAGAGGTAGAATAAGGAGAAGGGAAAGGTGAAGTCTGGAGGGTGATTCAGAAGAAGCAGAAGAGGGAGAAGTAGAAGGTGAAGTCAGGAGGGTGAAGCAGAAGAAGCAGAAGAAGGAGATGGAGACGGTGAAGTCTGGAGGGCGCAGCAGAAGAAGCAGAAGAAGGAGAAGGAGAAGGTGAAGTCCTAAGGGTGAAGCAGAAGAACCAGAAGAAGGAGAAGGAGAAGGTGAAGTCTGGAGGGTGAATCAGAAGAAGTAGAATAAGGAGAAGGAGAAGGTGAAGTCAGGAGGGTGAAGCAGAAGAAGCAGAAGAAGGAGAAGGAGAAGGTGAAGTCTGGAGGGCGAAGCAGAAGAAGCAGAAGAAGGAGAAGGAGAAGGTGAAGTCTGGAGGGTGAAGCAGAAGAAGCAGAAGAAGGAGAAGGAGAAGGTGAAGTCTGGAGGGTGAATCAGAAGAAGTAGAAGAAGGAGAAGGAGAAGGTGAAGTAAGGAGGGTGAAGCAGAAGAAGCAGAAGAAGGAGAAGGAGAAGGTGAAGTCTGGAGGGTGAAGCAGAAGAAGCAGAAGAAGGAGAAGGAGAAGGTGAAGTCTGGAGGGTGAAGCAGAAGAAGCAGAAGAAGGAGAAGGAGAAGGTGAAGTCAGGAGGGTGTATCAGAAGAAGTAGAAGAAGGAAAAGGAGAAGGTGAAGTTTGGAGGGTGAATCAGAAGAAGTAGAAGAAGGAGAAGGAGAAGGTGAAGTCTGGAGGGTGAATCAGAAGAAGTGGAAAAGGAGAAGGAGAAGGTGAAGTCTGGAGGGTGAATCAGAAGAAGCAGAAGAAGGAGAAGGAGAAGGTGAAGTCTGGAGGGAGAAGCAGAAGAAGTAGAAGAAGGAGAAGGAGAAGGTGGAGTCTGGAGGGTGAATCAGAAGAAGTAGAAGAAGGAGAAGGAGAAGGTGAAGTCTGGAGGGTGAATCAGAAGAAGTAGACGAAGGAGAAGGAGAAGGTGAAGTCTGGAGGGTGAATCAGAAGAAGCAGAAGAAGGATAAGGAGAAGGTGAAGTCTGGAGGGTGAATCAGAAGAAGTAGAAGAAGGAGAAGGAGAAGGTGAAGTCTTGAGGGTGAATCAGAAGAAGCAGAAGAAGGAGAAGGAGAAGGTGAAGTCTGGAGGGTGAATCAGAAGAAGCAGAAGAAGGAGAAGGAGAAGGTGATGTCTGGAGGGTGAATCAGAAGAAGCGGAAGAAGGAGAAGGAGAAGGTGAAGTCTGGAGGGTGAATAAGAAGAAGTAGAAGAAGGAGAAGGAGAAGGTGAAGTCTGGAGGGTGAATCAGAAGAAGCAGAAGAAGGAGAAGGAGAAGGTGAAGTCAGGAAGGTGAATCAGAAGAAGCAGAAGAAGGAGAAGGAGAAGGTGAAGTCTGGAGGGTGAATCAGAAGAAGCAGAAGAAGGAGAAGGAGAAGGTGAAGACTGGAGGGTGAATCAGAAGAAGTAGAAGAAGTAGAAGGAGAAGGTGAAGTCTGGAGGGTGAATCAGAAGAAGTAGAAGAAGGAGAAGGAGAAGGCGAAGTCTGGAGGGTGAATCAGAAGAAGCAGAAGAAGGAGAAGGAGAAGGTGATGTCTGGAGGGTGAATCAGAAGAAGCAGAAGAAGGAGAAGGAGAAGATGAAGTCTGGAGGGTGAAACAGAAGAAGTAGAAGAAGGAGAAGGAGAAGGTGAGGTCTGGAGGGTGAATCAGAAGAAGCAGAAGAAGGAGAAGGAGAAGGTGAAGTCTGAAGGGTGAATCAGAAGAAGCAGAAGAAGGAGAAGGAGAAGATGAAGTCTGGAGGGTGAATCAGAAGAAGCAGAAGAAGGAGAAGGAGAAGGTGAAGTCTGGAGGGTGAATCAGAAGAAGCAGAAGAAGGAGAAGGAGAAGGTGAAGTCTGGAGGGTGAATCAGAAGAAGTAGAAGAAGGAGAAGGAGAAGGTGAAGTCTGGAGGGTGAATCAGAAGAAGTAGAAGAAGGAGAAGGAGAAGATGAAGTTTGGAGGATGAATCAGAAGAAGCAGAAGAAGGAGAAGGAGAAGGTGAAGTCTGGAGGGTGAATCAGAAGAAGCAGAAGAAGGAGAAGGAGAAGATGAAGTCAGGCGGGTGAATCAGAAGAAGTAGAAGAAGGAGAAGGAGAAGGTGAAGTCTGGAGGGTGAATCAGAAGAAGTAGACGAAGGAGAAGGAGAAGGTGAAGTCTGGAGGGTGAATCAGAAGAAGCAGAAGAAGGATAAGGAGAAGGTGAAGTCTGGAGGGTGAATCAGAAGAAGTAGAAGAAGGAGAAGGAGAAGGTGAAGTCTTGAGGGTGAATCAGAAGAAGCAGAAGAAGGAGAAGGAGAAGGTGAAGTCTGGAGGGTGAATCAGAAGAAGCAGAAGAAGGAGAAGGAGAAGGTGATGTCTGGAGGGTGAATCAGAAGAAGCGGAAGAAGGAGAAGGAGAAGGTGAAGTCTGGAGGGTGAATAAGAAGAAGTAGAAGAAGGAGAAGGAGAAGGTGAAGTCTGGAGGGTGAATCAGAAGAAGCAGAAGAAGGAGAAGGAGAAGGTGAAGTCAGGAAGGTGAATCAGAAGAAGCAGAAGAAGGAGAAGGAGAAGGTGAAGTCTGGAGGGTGAATCAGAAGAAGCAGAAGAAGGAGAAGGAGAAGGTGAAGACTGGAGGGTGAATCAGAAGAAGTAGAAGAAGTAGAAGGAGAAGGTGAAGTCTGGAGGGTGAATCAGAAGAAGTAGAAGAAGGAGAAGGAGAAGGCGAAGTCTGGAGGGTGAATCAGAAGAAGCAGAAGAAGGAGAAGGAGAAGGTGATGTCTGGAGGGTGAATCAGAAGAAGCAGAAGAAGGAGAAGGAGAAGATGAAGTCTGGAGGGTGAAACAGAAGAAGTAGAAGAAGGAGAAGGAGAAGGTGAGGTCTGGAGGGTGAATCAGAAGAAGCAGAAGAAGGAGAAGGAGAAGGTGAAGTCTGAAGGGTGAATCAGAAGAAGCAGAAGAAGGAGAAGGAGAAGATGAAGTCTGGAGGGTGAATCAGAAGAAGCAGAAGAAGGAGAAGGAGAAGGTGAAGTCTGGAGGGTGAATCAGAAGAAGCAGAAGAAGGAGAAGGAGAAGGTGAAGTCTGGAGGGTGAATCAGAAGAAGTAGAAGAAGGAGAAGGAGAAGGTGAAGTCTGGAGGGTGAATCAGAAGAAGTAGAAGAAGGAGAAGGAGAAGATGAAGTTTGGAGGATGAATCAGAAGAAGCAGAAGAAGGAGAAGGAGAAGGTGAAGTCTGGAGGGTGAATCAGAAGAAGCAGAAGAAGGAGAAGGAGAAGATGAAGTCAGGCGGGTGAATCAGAAGAAGTAGAAGAAGGAGAAGGAGAAGGTGAAGTCTGGAGGGTGAATCAGAAGAAGCAGAAGAAGGAGAAGGAGAAGGTGAAGTCTGGAGGGTGAATCAGAAGAAGCAGAAGAAGGAGAAGGAGAAGGTGAAGTCTGGAGGGTGAATCAGAAGAAGTAGAAGAAGGAGAAGGAGAAGGTGAAGTCTGGAGGGTGAAGCGGAAGAAGTAGAAGAAGGAGAAGGAGAAGGTGAAGTCAGGAGGGTGAATCAGAAGAAGTAGAAGAAGGAGAAGGAGAAGGTGAAGTCAGGAGGGTGAATCAGACGAAGCAGAAGAAGGAGAAGGAGAAGGTGAAGTCTGGAGGGTGAATCAGAAGAATCAGACGAAGGAGAAGGAGAAGGTGAAGTCTGGAGGGTGAATCAGAAGAAGCAGAAGAAAGAGAAGGAGAAGGTGAAGTCTGGAGGGTGAAGCAGAAGAAGCAGAAGAAGGAGAAGGAGAAGGTGAAGACTGGAGTGTGAATCAGAAGAAGTAGAAGAAGGAGAAGGAGAAGGTGAGGTCTGGAGGGTGAATCAGAAGAAGCAGAAGAAGGAGCAGGAGAAGGTGAAGTCTGGAGGGTGAATCAGAAGAATCAGACGAAGGAGAAGGAGAAGGTGAAGTCTGGAGGGTGAATCAGAAGAAGCAGAAGAAAGAGAAGGAGAAGGTGAAGTCTGGAGGGTGAAGCAGAAGAAGCAGAAGAAGGAGAAGGAGAAGGTGAAGACTGGAGTGTGAATCAGAAGAAGTAGAAGAAGGAGAAGGAGAAGGTGAAGTCTGGAGGGTGTATCAGAAGAGGTAGAATAAGGAGAAGGGAAAGGTGAAGTCTGGAGGGTGATTCAGAAGAAGCAGAAGAAGGAGAAGTAGAAGGTGAAGTCAGGAGGGTGAAGCAGAAGAAGCAGAAGAAGGAGATGGAGACGGTGAAGTCTGGAGGGCGCAGCAGAAGAAGCAGAAGAAGGAGAAGGAGAAGGTGAAGTCCTAAGGGTGAAGCAGAAGAACCAGAAGAAGGAGAAGGAGAAGGTGAAGTCTGGAGGGTGAATCAGAAGAAGTAGAATAAGGAGAAGGAGAAGGTGAAGTCAGGAGGGTGAAGCAGAAGAAGCAGAAGAAGGAGAAGGAGAAGGTGAAGTCTGGAGGGCGAAGCAGAAGAAGCAGAAGAAGGAGAAGGAGAAGGTGAAGTCTGGAGGGTGAAGCAGAAGAAGCAGAAGAAGGAGAAGGAGAAGGTGAAGTCTGGAGGGTGAATCAGAAGAAGTAGAAGAAGGAGAAGGAGAAGGTGAAGTAAGGAGGGTGAAGCAGAAGAAGCAGAAGAAGGAGAAGGAGAAGGTGAAGTCTGGAGGGTGAAGCAGAAGAAGCAGAAGAAGGAGAAGGAGAAGGTGAAGTCTGGAGGGTGAAGCAGAAGAAGCAGAAGAAGGAGAAGGAGAAGGTGAAGTCAGGAGGGTGTATCAGAAGAAGTAGAAGAAGGAAAAGGAGAAGGTGAAGTTTGGAGGGTGAATCAGAAGAAGTAGAAGAAGGAGAAGGAGAAGGTGAAGTCTGGAGGGTGAATCAGAAGAAGTGGAAAAGGAGAAGGAGAAGGTGAAGTCTGGAGGGTGAATCAGAAGAAGCAGAAGAAGGAGAAGGAGAAGGTGAAGTCTGGAGGGAGAAGCAGAAGAAGTAGAAGAAGGAGAAGGAGAAGGTGGAGTCTGGAGGGTGAATCAGAAGAAGTAGAAGAAGGAGAAGGAGAAGGTGAAGTCTGGAGGGTGAATCAGAAGAAGTAGACGAAGGAGAAGGAGAAGGTGAAGTCTGGAGGGTGAATCAGAAGAAGCAGAAGAAGGATAAGGAGAAGGTGAAGTCTGGAGGGTGAATCAGAAGAAGTAGAAGAAGGAGAAGGAGAAGGTGAAGTCTTGAGGGTGAATCAGAAGAAGCAGAAGAAGGAGAAGGAGAAGGTGAAGTCTGGAGGGTGAATCAGAAGAAGCAGAAGAAGGAGAAGGAGAAGGTGATGTCTGGAGGGTGAATCAGAAGAAGCGGAAGAAGGAGAAGGAGAAGGTGAAGTCTGGAGGGTGAATAAGAAGAAGTAGAAGAAGGAGAAGGAGAAGGTGAAGTCTGGAGGGTGAATCAGAAGAAGCAGAAGAAGGAGAAGGAGAAGGTGAAGTCAGGAAGGTGAATCAGAAGAAGCAGAAGAAGGAGAAGGAGAAGGTGAAGTCTGGAGGGTGAATCAGAAGAAGCAGAAGAAGGAGAAGGAGAAGGTGAAGACTGGAGGGTGAATCAGAAGAAGTAGAAGAAGTAGAAGGAGAAGGTGAAGTCTGGAGGGTGAATCAGAAGAAGTAGAAGAAGGAGAAGGAGAAGGCGAAGTCTGGAGGGTGAATCAGAAGAAGCAGAAGAAGGAGAAGGAGAAGGTGATGTCTGGAGGGTGAATCAGAAGAAGCAGAAGAAGGAGAAGGAGAAGATGAAGTCTGGAGGGTGAAACAGAAGAAGTAGAAGAAGGAGAAGGAGAAGGTGAGGTCTGGAGGGTGAATCAGAAGAAGCAGAAGAAGGAGAAGGAGAAGGTGAAGTCTGAAGGGTGAATCAGAAGAAGCAGAAGAAGGAGAAGGAGAAGATGAAGTCTGGAGGGTGAATCAGAAGAAGCAGAAGAAGGAGAAGGAGAAGGTGAAGTCTGGAGGGTGAATCAGAAGAAGCAGAAGAAGGAGAAGGAGAAGGTGAAGTCTGGAGGGTGAATCAGAAGAAGTAGAAGAAGGAGAAGGAGAAGGTGAAGTCTGGAGGGTGAATCAGAAGAAGTAGAAGAAGGAGAAGGAGAAGATGAAGTTTGGAGGATGAATCAGAAGAAGCAGAAGAAGGAGAAGGAGAAGGTGAAGTCTGGAGGGTGAATCAGAAGAAGCAGAAGAAGGAGAAGGAGAAGATGAAGTCAGGCGGGTGAATCAGAAGAAGTAGAAGAAGGAGAAGGAGAAGGTGAAGTCTGGAGGGTGAATCAGAAGAAGCAGAAGAAGGAGAAGGAGAAGGTGAAGTCTGGAGGGTGAATCAGAAGAAGCAGAAGAAGGAGAAGGAGAAGGTGAAGTCTGGAGGGTGAATCAGAAGAAGTAGAAGAAGGAGAAGGAGAAGGTGAAGTCTGGAGGGTGAAGCGGAAGAAGTAGAAGAAGGAGAAGGAGAAGGTGAAGTCAGGAGGGTGAATCAGAAGAAGTAGAAGAAGGAGAAGGAGAAGGTGAAGTCAGGAGGGTGAATCAGACGAAGCAGAAGAAGGAGAAGGAGAAGGTGAAGTCTGGAGGGTGAATCAGAAGAATCAGACGAAGGAGAAGGAGAAGGTGAAGTCTGGAGGGTGAATCAGAAGAAGCAGAAGAAAGAGAAGGAGAAGGTGAAGTCTGGAGGGTGAAGCAGAAGAAGCAGAAGAAGGAGAAGGAGAAGGTGAAGACTGGAGTGTGAATCAGAAGAAGTAGAAGAAGGAGAAGGAGAAGGTGAGGTCTGGAGGGTGTATCAGAAGAGGTAGAATAAGGAGAAGGGGAAGGTGAAGTCTGGAGGGTGAATCAGAAGAAACAGAAGAAGGAGAAGTAGAAGATGAAGTCTGGAGCGTGAATCAGAAGAAGCAGAAGAAGGAGAAGGAGAAGATGAAGTCTGGAGGGTGAATCAGAAGAAGTAGAAGAAGGAGAAGGAGAAGGTGAGGTCTGGAGGGTGAATCAGAAGAAGCAGAAGAAGGAGAAGGAGAAGGTGAAGTCTGGAGGGTGTATCAGAAGAAGCAGAAGAAGGAGAAGGAGAAGGTGAAGTCTGGAGGGTGAATCAGAAGAAGCAGAAGAAGGAGAAGGAGAAGGTGAAGTCAGGAGGGTGAATCAGAAGAAGCAGAAGAAGGAGAAGGAGAAGGTGAAGTCTGGAGGGTGAATCAGAAGAAGCAGAAGAAGGAGAAGGAGAAGGTGAAGTCTGGAGGGTGAATCAGAAGAAGCAGAAGAAGGAGAAGGAGAAGGTGAAGTCAGGAGGGTGAATCAGAAGAAGCAGAAGAAGGAGCAGGAGAAGGTGAAGTCTGGAGGGTGAATCAGAAGAATCAGACGAAGGAGAAGGAGAAGGTGAAGTCTGGAGGGTGAATCAGAAGAAGCAGAAGAAAGAGAAGGAGAAGGTGAAGTCTGGAGGGTGAAGCAGAAGAAGCAGAAGAAGGAGAAGGAGAAGGTGAAGACTGGAGTGTGAATCAGAAGAAGTAGAAGAAGGAGAAGGAGAAGGTGAAGTCTGGAGGGTGTATCAGAAGAGGTAGAATAAGGAGAAGGGAAAGGTGAAGTCTGGAGGGTGATTCAGAAGAAGCAGAAGAAGGAGAAGTAGAAGATGAAGTCTGGAGCGTGAATCAGAAGAAGCAGAAGAAGGAGAAGGAGAAGATGAAGTCTGGAGGGTGAATCAGAAGAAGTAGAAGAAGGAGAAGGAGAAGGTGAGGTCTGGAGGGTGAATCAGAAGAAGCAGAAGAAGGAGAAGGAGAAGGTGAAGTCTGGAGGGTGAATCAGAAGAAGCAGAAGAAGGAGAAGGAGAAGGTGAAGTCTGGAGGGTGAATCAGAAGAAGCAGAAGAAGGAGAAGGAGAAGGTGAAGTCAGGAGGGTGAATCAGAAGAAGCAGAAGAAGGAGAAGGAGAAGGTGAAGTTAGGAGGGTGAATCAGAAGAAGCAGAAGAAGGAGAAGGAGAAGGTGAAGTCAGGGGGGTGAAGCAGAAGAAGTAGAAGAAGGAGAAGGAGAAGGTGAAGTCAGGAGGGTGATGCAGAAGAAGCAGCAGAAGGAGAAGGAGAAGGTGAAGTCAGGAGGGTGAAGCAGAAGAAGCAGAAGAAGGAGATGGAGACGGTGAAGTCTGGAGGGCGCAGCAGAAGAAGCAGAAGAAGGAGAAGGAGAAGGTGAAGTCCTAAGGGTGAAGCAGAAGAACCAGAAGAAGGAGAAGGAGAAGGTGAAGTCTGGAGGGTGAATCAGAAGAAGTAGAATAAGGAGAAGGAGAAGGTGAAGTCAGCAGGGTGAAGCAGAAGAAGCAGAAGAAGGAGAAGGAGAAGGTGAAGTCTGGAGGGCGAAGCAGAAGAAGCAGAAGAAGGAGAAGGAGAAGGTGAAGTCTGGAGGGTGAAGCAGAAGAAGCAGAAGAAGGAGAAGGAGAAGGTGAAGTCTGGAGGGTGAATCAGAAGAAGTAGAAGAAGGAGAAGGAGAAGGTGAAGTAAGGAGGGTGAAGCAGAAGAAGCAGAAGAAGGAGAAGGAGAAGGTGAAGTCTGGAGGGTGAAGCAGAAGAAGCAGAAGAAGGAGAAGGAGAAGGTGAAGTCTGGAGGGTGAAGCAGAAGAAGCAGTAGAAGGAGAAGGAGAAGGTGAAGTCAGGAGGGTGTATCAGAAGAAGTAGAAGAAGGAAAAGGAGAAGGTGAAGTCTGGAGGGTGAATCAGAAGAAGTAGAAGAAGGAGAAGGAGAAGGTGAAGTCTGGAGGGTGAATCAGAAGAAGTGGAAGAAGGAGAAGGAGAAGGTGAAGTCTGGAGGGTGAATCAGAAGAAGCAGAAGAAGGAGAAGGAGAAGGTGAAGTCTAGAGGGAGAAGCAGAAGAAGTAGAAGAAGGAGAAGGAGAAGGAGAAGTCTGGAGGGTGAATCAGAAGAAGTAGAAGAAGGAGAAGGAGAAGGTGAAGTCTGGAGGGTGAATCAGAAGAAGTAGAAGAAGGAGAAGGAGAAGGTGAAGTCTTGAGGGTGAATCAGAAGAAGCAGAAGAAGGAGAAGGAGAAGGTGAAGTCTGGAGGGTGAATCAGAAGAAGCAGAAGAAGGAGAAGGAGAAGGTGATGTCTGGAGGGTGAATCAGAAGAAGCGGAAAAGGAGAAGGAGAAGGTGAAGTCTGGAGGGTGAATCAGAAGAAGCAGAAGAAGTAGAAGGAGAAGGTGAAGTCTGGAGGGTGAATAAGAAGAAGTAGAAGAAGGAGAAGGAGAAGGTGAAGTCTGGAGGGTGAATCAGAAGAAGCAGAAGAAGGAGAAGGAGAAGGTGAAGTCAGGAAGGTGAATCAGAAGAAGCAGAAGAAGGAGAAGGAGAAGGTGAAGTCTGGAGGGTGAATCAGAAGAAGCAGAAGAAGGAGAAGGAGAAGGTGAAGACTGGAGGGTGAATCAGAAGAAGTAGAAGAAGGAGAAGGAGAAGGTGAAGTCTGGAGGGTGAATCAGAAGAAGTAGAAGAAGGAGAAGGAGAAGGCGAAGTCTGGAGGGTGAATCAGAAGAAGCAGAAGAAGGAGAAGGAGAAGGTGATGTCTGGAGTGCGAATCAGAAGAAGCAGAAGAAGGAGAAGGAGAAGATGAAGTCTGGAGGGTGGAACAGAAGAAGTAGAAGAAGGAGAAGGAGAAGGTGAGGTCTGGAGGGTGAATCAGAAGAAGCAGAAGAAGGAGAAGGAGAAGGTGGAGTCTGAAGGGTGAATCAGAAGAAGCAGAAGAAGGAGAAGGAGAAGATGAAGTCTGGAGGGTGAATCAGAAGAAGCAGAAGAAGGAGAAGGAGAAGGTGAAGTCTGGAGGGTGAATCAGAAGAAGCAGAAGAAGGAGAAGGAGAAGGTGAAGTCTGGAGGGTGAATCAGAAGAAGTAGAAGAAGGAGAAGGAGAAGGTGAAGTCTGGAGGGTGAAGCAGAAGAAGCAGAAGAAGGAGAAGGAGAAGGTGAAGTCTGGAGGGTGAATCAGAAGAAGTAGAAGAAGGAGAAGGAGAAGGTGAAGTAAGGAGGGTGAAGCAGAAGAAGCAGAAGAAGGAGAAGGAGAAGGTGAAGTCTGGAGGGTGAATCAGAAGAAGTAGAAGAAGGAGAAGGAGAAGGTGAAGTAAGGAGGGTGAAGCAGAAGAAGCAGAAGAAGGAGAAGGAGAAGGTGAAGTCTGGAGGGTGAATCAGAAGAAGTAGAAGAAGGAGAAGGAGAAGGTGAAGTCTGGAGGGTGAAGCAGAAGAAGCAGAAGAAGGAGAAGGAGAAGGTGAAGTCTGGAGGGTGAATCAGAAGAAGTAGAAGAAGGAGAAGGAGAAGGTGAAGTCTGGAGGGTGAAGCAGAAGAAGCAGAAGAAGGAGAAGGAGAAGGTGAAGTCTGGAGGGTGAATCAGAAGAAGTAGAAGAAGGAGAAGGAGAAGGTGAAGTAAGGAGGGTGAAGCAGAAGAAGCAGAAGAAGGAGAAGGAGAAGGTGAAGTCTGGAGGGTGAAGCAGAAGAAGCAGAAGAAGGAGAAGGAGAAGGTGAAGTCTGGAGGGTGAAGCAGAAGAAGCAGAAGAAGGAGAAGGTGAAGTCAGGAGGGAGTATCAGAAGAAGTAGAAGAAGGAAAAGGAGAAGGTGAAGTCTGGAGGGTGAATCAGAAGAAGTAGAAGAAGGAGAAGGAGAAGGTGAAGTCTGGAGGGTGAATCAGAAGAAGTGGAAGAAGGAGAAGGAGAAGGTGAAGTCTGGAGGGTGAATCAGAAGAAGCAGAAGAAGGAGAAGGAGAAGGTGAAGTCTAGAGGGAGAAGCAGAAGAAGTAGAAGAAGGAGAAGGAGAAGGAGAAGTCTGGAGGGTGAATCAGAAGAAGTAGAAGAAGGAGAAGGTGAAGTCTGGAGGGTGAATCAGAAGAAGTAGAAGAAGGAGAAGGAGAAGGTGAAGTCTTGAGGGTGAATCAGAAGAAGCAGAAGAAGGAGAAGGAGAAGGTGAAGTCTGGAGGGTGAATCAGAAGAAGCAGAAGAAGGAGAAGGAGAAGGTGATGTCTGGAGGTTGAATCAGAAGAAGCGGAAAAGGAGAAGGAGAAGGTGAAGTCTGGAGGGTGAATCAGAAGAAGCAGAAGAAGTAGAAGGAGAAGGTGAAGTCTGGAGGGTGAATAAGAAGAAGTAGAAGAAGGAGAAGGAGAAGGTGAAGTCTGGAGGGTGAATCAGAAGAAGCAGAAGAAGGAGAAGGAGAAGGTGAAGTCAGGAAGGTGAATCAGAAGAAGCAGAAGAAGGAGAAGGAGAAGGTGAAGTCTGGAGGGTGAATCAGAAGAAGCAGAAGAAGGAGAAGGAGAAGGTGAAGACTGGAGGGTGAATCAGAAGAAGTAGAAGAAGGAGAAGGAGAAGGTGAAGTCTGGAGGGTGAATCAGAAGAAGTAGAAGAAGGAGAAGGAGAAGGCGAAGTCTGGAGGGTGAATCAGAAGAAGCAGAAGAAGGAGAAGGAGAAGATGAAGTCTGGAGGGTGAAACAGAAGAAGTAGAAGAAGGAGAAGGAGAAGGTGAGGTCTGGAGGGTGAATCAGAAGAAGCAGAAGAAGGAGAAGGAGAAGGTGGAGTCTGAAGGGTGAATCAGAAGAAGCAGAAGAAGGAGAAGGAGAAGATGAAGTCTGGAGGGTGAATCAGAAGAAGCAGAAGAAGGAGAAGGAGAAGGTGAAGTCTGGAGGGTGAATCAGAAGAAGCAGAAGAAGGAGAAGGAGAAGGAGAAGTCTGGAGGGTGAATCAGAAGAAGTAGAAGAAGGAGAAGGAGAAGGTGAAGTCTGGAGGGTGAATCAGAAGAAGTAGAAGAAGGAGAAGGAGAAGATGAAGTCTGGAGGATGAATCAGAAGAAGCAGAAGAAGGAGAAGGAGAAGGTGAAGTCTGGAGGGTGAATCAGAAGAAGCAGAAGAAGGAGAAGGAGAAGATGAAGTCTGGCGGGTGAATCAGAAGAAGTAGAAGAAGGAGAAGGAGAAGGTGAAGTCTGGAGGGTGAATCAGAAGAAGCAGAAGAAGGAGAAGGAGAAGGTGAAGTCTGGAGGGTGAATCAGAAGAAGTAGAAGAAGGAGAAGGAGAAGGTGAAGTCTGGAGGGTGAAGCGGAAGAAGTAGAAGAAGGAGAAGGAGAAGGTGAAGTCAGGAGGGTGAATCAGAAGAAGTAGAAGAAGGAGAAGGAGAAGGTGAAGTCAGGAGGGTGAATCAGAAGAAGCAGAAGAAGGAGAAGGAGAAGGTGAAGTCTGGAGGGTGAATCAGAAGAATCAGACGAAGGAGAAGGAGAAGGTGAAGTCTGGAGGGTGATCAGAAGAAGCAGAAGAAAGAGAAGGAGAAGGTGAAGTCTGGAGGGTGAAGCAGAAGAAGCAGAAGAAGGAGAAGGAGAAGGTGAAGACTGGAGTGTGAATCAGAAGAAGTAGAAGAAGGAGAAGGAGAAGGTGAAGTCTGGAGGGTGTATCAGAAGAGGTAGAATAAGGAGAAGGGGAAGGTGAAGTCTGGAGGGTGAATCAGAAGAAACAGAAGAAGGAGAAGTAGAAGATGAAGTCTGGAGCGTGAATCAGAAGAAGCAGAAGAAGGAGAAGGAGAAGATGAAGTCTGGAGGGTGAATCAGAAGAAGTAGAAGAAGGAGAAGGAGAAGGTGAGGTCTGGAGGGTGAATCAGAAGAAGCAGAAGAAGGAGAAGGAGAAGGTGAAGTCTGGAGGGTGTATCAGAAGAAGCAGAAGAAGGAGAAGGAGAAGGTGAAGTCTGGAGGGTGAATCAGAAGAAGCAGAAGAAGGAGAAGGAGAAGGTGAAGTCAGGAGGGTGAATCAGAAGAAGCAGAAGAAGGAGAAGGAGAAGGTGAAGTTAGGAGGGTGAATCAGAAGAAGCAGAAGAAGGAGAAGGAGAAGGTGAAGTCAGGGGGGTGAAGCAGAAGAAGTAGAAGAAGGAGAAGGAGAAGGTGAAGTCAGGAGGGTGATGCAGAAGAAGCAGAAGAAGGAGAAGGAGAAGGTGAAGTCAGGAGGGTGAAGCAGAAGAAGCAGAAGAAGGAGATGGAGACGGTGAAGTCTGGAGGGCGCAGCAGAAGAAGCAGAAGAAGGAGAAGGAGAAGGTGAAGTCCTAAGGGTGAAGCAGAAGAACCAGAAGAAGGAGAAGGAGAAGGTGAAGTCTGGAGGGTGAATCAGAAGAAGTAGAATAAGGAGAAGGAGAAGGTGAAGTCAGGAGGGTGAAGCAGAAGAAGCAGAAGAAGGAGAAGGAGAAGGTGAAGTCTGGAGGGCGAAGCAGAAGAAGCAGAAGAAGGAGAAGGAGAAGGTGAAGTCTGGAGGGTGAAGCAGAAGAAGCAGAAGAAGGAGAAGGAGAAGGTGAAGTCTGGAGGGTGAATCAGAAGAAGTAGAAGAAGGAGAAGGAGAAGGTGAAGTAAGGAGGGTGAAGCAGAAGAAGCAGAAGAAGGAGAAGGAGAAGGTGAAGTCTGGAGGGTGAAGCAGAAGAAGCAGAAGAAGGAGAAGGAGAAGGTGAAGTCTGGAGGGTGAAGCAGAAGAAGCAGAAGAAGGAGAAGGAGAAGGTGAAGTCAGGAGGGTGTATCAGAAGAAGTAGAAGAAGGAAAAGGAGAAGGTGAAGTTTGGAGGGTGAATCAGAAGAAGTAGAAGAAGGAGAAGGAGAAGGTGAAGTCTGGAGGGTGAATCAGAAGAAGTGGGAGAAGGAGAAGGTGAAGTCTGGAGAGTGAATCAGAAGAAGCAGAAGAAGGAGAAGGAGAAGGTGAAGTCTGGAGGGAGAAGCAGAAGAAGTAGAAGAAGGAGAAGGAGAAGGTGGAGTCTGGAGGGTGAATCAGAAGAAGTAGAAGAAGGAGAAGGAGAAGGTGAAGTCTGGAGGGTGAATCAGAAGAAGTAGACGAAGGAGAAGGAGAAGGTGAAGTCTGGAGGGTGAATCAGAAGAAGCAGAAGAAGGATAAGGAGAAGGTGAAGTCTGGAGGGTGAATCAGAAGAAGTAGAAGAAGGAGAAGGAGAAGGTGAAGTCTTGAGGGTGAATCAGAAGAAGCAGAAGAAGGAGAAGGAGAAGGTGAAGTCTGGAGGGTGAATCAGAAGAAGCAGAAGAAGGAGAAGGAGAAGGTGATGTCTGGAGGGTGAATCAGAAGAAGCGGAAGAAGGAGAAGGAGAAGGTGAAGTCTGGAGGGTGAATCAGAAGAAGCAGAAGAAGTAGAAGGAGAAGGTGAAGTCTGGAGGGTGAATAAGAAGAAGTAGAAGAAGGAGAAGGAGAAGGTGAAGTCTGGAGGGTGAATCAGAAGAAGCAGAAGAAGGAGAAGGAGAAGGTGAAGTCAGGAAGGTGAATCAGAAGAAGCAGAAGAAGGAGAAGGAGAAGGTGAAGTCTGGAGGGTGAATCAGAAGAAGCAGAAGAAGGAGAAGGAGAAGGTGAAGACTGGAGGGTGAATCAGAAGAGGTAGAAGAAGTAGAAGGAGAAGGTGAAGTCTGGAGGGTGAATCAGAAGAAGTAGAAGAAGGAGAAGGAGAAGGCGAAGTCTGGAGGGTGAATCAGAAGAAGCAGAAGAAGGAGAAGGAGAAGGTGATGTCTGGAGGGTGAATCAGAAGAAGCAGAAGAAGGAGAAGGAGAAGATGAAGTCTGGAGGGTGAAACAGAAGAAGTAGAAGAAGGAGAAGGAGAAGGTGAGGTCTGGAGGGTGAATCAGAAGAAGCAGAAGAAGGAGAAGGAGAAGGTGAAGTCTGAAGGGTGAATCAGAAGAAGCAGAAGAAGGAGAAGGAGAAGATGAAGTCTGGAGGGTGAATCAGAAGAAGCAGAAGAAGGAGAAGGAGAAGGTGAAGTCTGGAGGGTGAATCAGAAGAAGCAGAAGAAGGAGAAGGAGAAGGTGAAGTCTGGAGGGTGAATCAGAAGAAGTAGAAGAAGGAGAAGGAGAAGGTGAAGTCTGGATGGTGAATCAGAAGAAGTAGAAGAAGGAGAAGGAGAAGATGAAGTTTGGAGGATGAATCAGAAGAAGCAGAAGAAGGAGAAGGAGAAGGTGAAGTCTGGAGGGTGAATCAGAAGAAGCAGAAGAAGGAGAAGGAGAAGATGAAGTCAGGCGGGTGAATCAGGAGAAGTAGAAGAAGGGGAAGGAGAAGGTGAAGTCTGGAGGGTGAATCAGAAGAAGCAGAAGAAGGAGAAGGAGAAGGTGAAGTCTGGAGGGTGAATCAGAAGAAGCAGAAGAAGGAGAAGGAGAAGGTGAAGTCTGGAGGGTGAATCAGAAGAAGTAGAAGAAGGAGAAGGAGAAGGTGAAGTCTGGAGGGTGAAGCGGAAGAAGTAGAAGAAGGAGAAGGAGAAGGTGAAGTCAGGAGGGTGAATCAGAAGAAGTAGAAGAAGGAGAAGGAGAAGGTGAAGTCAGGAGGGTGAATCAGAAGAAGCAGAAGAAGGAGAAGGAGAAAGTGAAGTCTGGAGGGTGAATCAGAAGAATCAGACGAAGGAGAAGGAGAAGGTGAAGTCTGGAGGGTGAATCAGAAGAAGCAGAAGAAAGAGAAGGAGAAGGTGAAGTCTGGAGGGTGAAGCAGAAGAAGCAGAAGAAGGAGAAGGAGAAGGTGAAGACTGGAGTGTGAATCAGAAGAAGTAGAAGAAGGAGAAGGAGAAGGTGAAGTCTGGAGGGTGTATTAGAAGAGGTAGAATAAGGAGAAGGGGAAGGTGAAGTCTGGAGGGTGAATCAGAAGAAACAGAAGAAGGAGAAGTAGAAGATGAAGTCTGGAGCGTGAATCAGAAGAAGCAGAAGAAGGAGAAGGAGAAGATGAAGTCTGGAGGGTGAATCAGAAGAAGTAGAAGAAGGAGAAGGAGAAGGTGAGGTCTGGAGGGTGAATCAGAAGAAGCAGAAGAAGGAGAAGGAGAAGGTGAAGTCTGGAGGGTGTATCAGAAGAAGCAGAAGAAGGAGAAGGAGAAGGTGAAGTCTGGAGGGTGAATCAGAAGAAGCAGAAGAAGGAGAAGGAGAAGGTGAAGTCAGGAGGGTGAATCAGCAGAAGCAGAAGAAGGAGAATGAGAAGGTGAAGTCTGGAGGGTGAATCAGAAGAAGCAGAAGAAGGAGAAGGAGAAGGTGAAGTCTGGAGGGTGAATCAGAAGAAGCAGAAGAAGGAGAAGGAGAAGGTGAAGTCAGGAGGGTGAATTAGAAGAAGCAGAAGAAGGAGCAGGAGAAGGTGAAGTCTGGAGGGTGAATCAGAAGAATCAGACGAAGGAGAAGGAGAAGGTGATGTCTGGAGGGTGAATCAGAAGAAGCAGAAGAAAGAGAAGGAGAAGGTGAAGTCTGGAGGGTGAAGCAGAAGAAGCAGAAGAAGGAGAAGGAGAAGGTGAAAACTGGAGTGTGGATCAGAAGAAGTAGAAGAAGGAGAAGGAGAAGGTGAAGTCTGGAGGGTGTATCAGAAGAGGTAGAATAAGGAGAAGGGAAAGGTGAAGTCTGGAGGGTGATTCAGAAGAAGCAGAAGAAGGAGAAGTAGAAGATGAAGTCTGGAGCGTGAATCAGAAGAAGCAGAAGAAGGAGAAGGAGAAGATGAAGTCTGGAGGGTGAATCAGAAGAAGTAGAAGAAGGAGAAGGAGAAGGTGAGGTCCGGAGGGTGAATCAGAAGAAGCAGAAGAAGGAGAAGGAGAAGGTGAAGTCTGGAGGGTGAATCAGAAGAAGCAGAAGAAGGAGAAGGAGAAGGTGAAGTCTGGAGGGTGAATCAGAAGAAGCAGAAGAAGGAGAAGGAGAAGGTGAAGTCAGGAGGGTGAATCAGAAGAAGCAGAAGAAGGAGAAGGAGAAGGTGAAGTTAGGAGGGTGAATCAGAAGAAGCAGAAGAAGGAGAAGGAGAAGGTGAAGTCAGGGGGGTGAAGCAGAAGAAGTAGAAGAAGGAGAAGGAGAAGGTGAAGTCAGGAGGGTGATGCAGAAGAAGCAGAAGAAGGAGAAGGAGAAGGTGAAGTCAGGAGGGTGAAGCAGAAGAAGCAGAAGAAGGAGATGGAGACGGTGAAGTCTGGAGGGCACAGCAGAAGAAGCAGAAGAAGGAGAAGGAGAAGGTGAAGTCCTAAGGGTGAAGCAGAAGAACCAGAAGAAGGAGAAGGAGAAGGTGAAGTCTGGAGGGTGAATCAGAAGAAGGAGAATAAGGAGAAGGAGAAGGTGAAGTCAGGAGGGTGAAGCAGAAGAAGCAGAAGAAGGAGAAGGAGAAGGTGAAGTCTGGAGGGCGAAGCAGAAGAAGCAGAAGAAGGAGAAGGAGAAGGTGAAGTCTGGAGGGTGAAGCAGAAGAAGCAGAAGAAGGAGAAGGAGAAGGTGAAGTCTGGAGGGTGAATCAGAAGAAGTAGAAGAAGGAGAAGGAGAAGGTGAAGTAAGGAGGGTGAAGCAGAAGAAGCAGAAGAAGGAGAAGGAGAAGGTGAAGTCTGGAGGGTGAAGCAGAAGAAGCAGAAGAAGGAGAAGGAGAAGGTGAAGTCTGGAGGGTGAAGCAGAAGAAGCAGAAGAAGGAGAAGGAGAAGGTGAAGTCAGGAGGGTGTATCAGAAGAAGTAGAAGAAGGAAAAGGAGAAGGTGAAGTCTGGAGGGTGAATCAGAAGAAGTAGAAGAAGGAGAAGGAGAAGGTGAAGTCTGGAGGGTGAATCAGAAGAAGTGGAAGAAGGAGAAGGAGAAGGTGAAGTCTGGAGGGTGAATCAGAAGAAGCAGAAGAAGGAGAAGGAGAACGTGAAGTCTAGAGGGAGAAGCAGAAGAAGTAGAAGAAGGAGAAGGAGAAGGAGAAGTCTGGAGGGTGAATCAGAAGAAGTAGAAGAAGGAGAAGGAGAAGTTGAAGTCTGGAGGGTGAATCAGAAGAAGTAGAAGAAGGAGAAGGAGAAGGTGAAGTCTTGAGGGTGAATCAGAAGAAGCAGAAGAAGGAGAAGGAGAAGGTGAAGTCTGGAGGGTGAATCAGAAGAAGCAGAAGAAGGAGAAGGAGAAGGTGATGTCTGGAGGGTGAATCAGAAGAAGCGGAAAAGGAGAAGGAGAAGGTGAAGTCTGGAGGGTGAATCAGAAGAAGCAGAAGAAGTAGAAGGAGAAGGTGAAGTCTGGAGGGTGAATCAGAAGAAGCAGAAGAAGGAGAAGGAGAAGGTGAAGTCAGGAAGGTGAATCAGAAGAAGCAGAAGAAGGAGAAGGAGAAGGTGAAGTCTGGAGGGTGAATCAGAAGGAGAAGGAGAAGGTGAAGACTGGAGGGTGAATCAGAAGAAGTAGAAGAAGGAGAAGGAGAAGGTGAAGTCTGGAGGGTGAATCAGAAGAAGTAGAAGAAGGAGAAGGAGAAGGCGAAGTCTGGAGGGTGAATGAGAAGAAGCAGAAGAAGGAGAAGGAGAAGGTGATGTCTGGAGGGTGAATCAGAAGAAGCAGAAGAAGGAGAAGGAGAAGATGAAGTCTGGAGGGTGGAACAGAAGAAGTAGAAGAAGGAGAAGGAGAAGGTGAGGTCTGGAGGGTGAATCAGAAGAAGCAGAAGAAGGAGAAGGAGAAGGTGGAGTCTGAAGGGTGAATCAGAAGAAGCAGAAGAAGGAGAAGGAGAAGATGAAGTCTGGAGGGTGAATCAGAAGAAGCAGAAGAAGGAGAAGGAGAAGGTGAAGTCTGGAGGGTGAATCAGAAGAAGCAGAAGAAGGAGAAGGAGAAGGTGAAGTCTGGAGGGTGAATCAGAAGAAGTAGAAGAAGGAGAAGGAGAAGGTGAAGTCTGGAGGGTGAATCAGAAGAAGTAGAAGAAGGAGAAGGAGAAGATGAAGTCTGGAGGATGAATCAGAAGAAGCAGAAGAAGGAGAAGGAGAAGGTGAAGTCTGGAGGGTGAATCAGAAGAAGCAGAAGAAGGAGAAGGAGAAGATGAAGTCTGGCGGGTGAATCAGAAGAAGTAGAAGAAGGAGAAGGAGAAGGTGAAGTCTGGAGGGTGAATCAGAAGAAGCAGAAGAAGGAGAAGGAGAAGGTGAAGTCTGGAGGGTGAATCAGAAGAAGTAGAATAAGGAGAAGGAGAAGGTGAAGTCTGGAGGGTGAAGCGGAAGAAGTAGAAGAAGGAGAAGGAGAAGGTGAAGTCAGGAGGGTGAATCAGAAGAAGTAGAAGAAGGAGAAGGAGAAGGTGAAGTCAGGAGGGTGAATCAGAGGAAGCAGAAGAAGGAGAAGGAGAAGGTGAAGTCTGGAGGGTGAATCAGAAGAATCAGACGAAGGAGAAGGAGAAGGTGAAGTCTGGAGGGTGAATCAGAAGAAGCAGAAGAAAGAGAAGGAGAAGGTGAAGTCTGGAGGGTGAAGCAGAAGAAGCAGAAGAAGGAGAAGGAGAAGGTGAAGACTGGAGTGTGAATCAGAAGAAGTAGAAGAAGGAGAAGGAGAAGGTGAAGTCTGGAGGGTGTATCAGAAGAGGTAGAATAAGGAGAAGGGGAAGGTGAAGTCTGGAGGGTGAATCAGAAGAAACAGAAGAAGGAGAAGTAGAAGATGAAGTCTGGAGCGTGAATCAGAAGAAGCAGAAGAAGGAGAAGGAGAAGATGAAGTCTGGAGGGTGAATCAGAAGAAGTAGAAGAAGGAGAAGGAGAAGGTGAGGTCTGGAGGGTGAATCAGAAGAAGCAGAAGAAGGAGAAGGAGAAGGTGAAGTCTGGAGGGTTTATCAGAAGAAGCAGAAGAAGGAGAAGGAGAAGGTGAAGTCTGGAGGGTGAATCAGAAGAAGCAGAAGAAGGAGAAGGAGAAGGTGAAGTCAGGAGGGTGAATCAGAAGAAGCAGAAGAAGGAGAAGGAGAAGGTGAAGTTAGGAGGGTGAATCAGAAGAAGCAGAAGAAGGAGAAGGAGAAGGTGAAGTCAGGGGGGTGAAGCAGAAGAAGTAGAAGAAGGAGAAGGAGAAGGTGAAGTCAGGAGGGTGATGCAGAAGAAGCAGAAGAAGGAGAAGGAGAAGGTGAAGTCAGGAGGGTGAAGCAGAAGAAGCAGAAGAAGGAGATGGAGACGGTGAAGTCTGGAGGGCGCAGCAGAAGAAGCAGAAGAAGGAGAAGGAGAAGGTGAAGTCCTAAGGGTGAAGCAGAAGAACCAGAAGAAGGAGAAGGAGAAGGTGAAGTCTGGAGGGTGAATCAGAAGAAGTAGAATAAGGAGAAGGAGAAGGTGAAGTCAGGAGGGTGAAGCAGAAGAAGCAGAAGAAGGAGAAGGAGAAGGTGAAGTCTGGAGGGCGAAGCAGAAGAAGCAGAAGAAGGAGAAGGAGAAGGTGAAGTCTGGAGGGTGAAGCAGAAGAAGCAGAAGAAGGAGAAGGAGAAGGTGAAGCCTGGAGGGTGAATCAGAAGAAGTAGAAGAAGGAGAAGGAGAAGGTGAAGTAAGGAGGGTGAAGCAGAAGAAGCAGAAGAAGGAGAAGGAGAAGGTGAAGTCTGGAGGGTGAAGCAGAAGAAGCAGAAGAAGGAGAAGGAGAAGGTGAAGTCTGGAGGGTGAAGCAGAAGAAGCAGAAGAAGGAGAAGGAGAAGGTGAAGTCAGGAGGGTGTATCAGAAGAAGTAGAAGAAGGAAAAGGAGAAGGTGAAGTTTGGAGGGTGAATCAGAAGAAGTAGAAGAAGGAGAAGGAGAAGGTGAAGTCTGGAGGGTGAATCAGAAGAAGTGGAAGAAGGAGAAGGAGAAGGTGAAGTCTGGAGGGTGAATCAGAAGAAGCAGAAGAAGGAGAAGGAGAAGGTGAAGTCTGGAGGGAGAAGCTGAAGAAGTAGAAGAAGGAGAAGGAGAAGGTGGAGTCTGGAGGGTGAATCAGAAGAAGTAGAAGAAGGAGAAGTAGAAGGTGAAGTCTGGAGGGTGAATCAGAAGAAGTAGACGAAGGAGAAGGAGAAGGTGAAGTCTGGAGGGTGAATCAGAAGAAGCAGAAGAAGGATAAGGAGAAGGTGAAGTCTGGAGGGTGAATCAGAAGAAGTAGAAGAAGGAGAAGGAGAAGGTGAAGTCTTGAGGGTGAATCAGAAGAAGCAGAAGAAGGAGAAGGAGAAGGTGAAGTCTGGAGGGTGAATCAGAAGAAGCAGAAGAAGGAGAAGGAGAAGGTGATGTCTGGAGGGTGAATCAGAAGAAGCGGAAGAAGGAGAAGGAGAAGGTGAAGTCTGGAGGGTGAATCAGAAGAAGCAGAAGAAGTAGAAGGAGAAGGTGAAGTCTGGAGGGTGAATAAGAAGAAGTAGAAGAAGGAGAAGGAGAAGGTGAAGTCTGGAGGGTGAATCAGAAGAAGCAGAATAAGGAGAAGGTGAAGTCAGGAAGGTGAATCAGAAGAAGCAGAAGAAGGAGAAGGAGAAGGTGAAGTCTGGAGGGTGAATCAGAAGAAGCAGAAGAAGGTGAAGGAGAAGGTGAAGACTGGAGGGTGAATCAGAAGAAGTAGAAGAAGTAGAAGGAGAAGGTGAAGTCTGGAGGGTGAATCAGAAGAAGTAGAAGAAGGAGAAGGAGAAGGCGAAGTCTGGAGGGTGAATCAGAAGAAGCAGAAGAAGGAGAAGGAGAAGGTGATGTCTGGAGGGTGAATCAGAAGAAGCAGAAGAAGGAGAAGGAGAAGATGAAGTCTGGAGGGTGAAACAGAAGAAGTAGAAGAAGGAGAAGGAGAAGGTGAGGTCTGGAGGGTGAATCAGAAGAAGCAGAAGAAGGAGAAGGAGAAGGTGAAGTCTGAAGGGTGAATCAGAAGAAGCAGAAGAAGGAGAAGGAGAAGATGAAGTCTGGAGGGTGAATCAGAAGAAGCAGAAGAAGGAGAAGGAGAAGGTGAAGTCTGGAGGGTGAATCAGAAGAAGCAGAAAAGGAGAAGGAGAAGGTGAAGTCTGGAGGGTGAATCAGAAGAAGTAGAAGAAGGAGAAGGAGAAGGTGAAGTCTGGAGGGTGAATCAGAAGAAGTAGAAGAAGGAGAAGGAGAAGATGAAGTTTGGAGGATGAATCAGAAGAAGCAGAAGAAGGAGAAGGAGAAGGTGAAGTCTGGAGGGTGAATCAGAAGAAGCAGAAGAAGGAGAAGGAGAAGATGAAGTCAGGCGGGTGAAGCAGAAGAAGTAGAAGAAGGAGAAGGAGAAGGTGAAGTCTGGAGGGTGAATCAGAAGAAGCAGAAGAAGGAGAAGGAGAAGGTGAAGTCTGGAGGGTGAATCAGAAGAAGCAGAAGAAGGAGAAGGAGAAGGTGAAGTCTGGAGGGTGAATCAGAAGAAGTAGAAGAAGGAGAAGGAGAAGGTGAAGTCTGGAGGGTGAAGCGGAAGAAGTAGAAGAAGGAGAAGGAGAAGGTGAAGTCAGGAGGGTGAATCAGAAGAAGTAGAAGAAGGAGAAGGAGAAGGTGAAGTCAGGAGGGTGAATCAGAAGAAGCAGAAGAAGGAGAAGGAGAAGGTGAAGTCTGGAGGGTGAATCAGAAGAATCAGACGAAGGAGAAGGAGAAGGTGAAGTCTGGAGGGTGAATCAGAAGAAGCAGAAGAAAGAGAAGGAGAAGGTGAAGTCTGGAGGGTGAAGCAGAAGAAGCAGAAGAATGAGAAGGAGAAGGTGAAGACTGGAGTGTGAATCAGAAGAAGTAGAAGAAGGAGAAGGAGAAGGTGAAGTCTGGAGGGTGTATCAGAAGAGGTAGAATAAGGAGAAGGGGAAGGTGAAGTCTGGAGGGTGAATCAGAAGAAACAGAAGAAGGAGAAGTAGAAGATGAAGTCTGGAGCGTGAATCAGAAGAAGCAGAAGAAGGAGAAGGAGAAGATGAAGTCTGGAGGGTGAATCAGAAGAAGCAGAAGAAGGAGAAGGAGAAGGTGAAGTCTGGAGGGTGTATCAGAAGAAGCAGAAGAAGGAGAAGGAGAAGGTGAAGTCTGGAGGGTGAATCAGAAGAAGCAGAAGAAGGAGAAGGAGAAGGTGAAGTCAGGAGGGTGAATCAGAAGAAGCAGAAGAAGGAGAAGGAGAAGGTGAAGTCTGGAGGGTGTATCAGAAGAAGCAGAAGAAGGAGAAGGAGAAGGTGAAGTCTGGAGGGTGAATCAGAAGAAGTAGAAGAAGGAGAAGGAGAAGGTGAAGTCAGGAGGGTGATGCAGAAGAAGCAGAAGAAGGAGAAGGAGAAGGTGAAGTCAGGAGGGTGAAGCAGAAGAAGCAGAAGAAGGAGATGGAGACGGTGAAGTCTGGAGGGCGCAGCAGAAGAAGCAGAAGAAGGAGAAGGAGAAGGTGAAGTCCTAAGGGTGAAGCAGAAGAACCAGAAGAAGGAGAAGGAGAAGGTGAAGTCTGGAGGGTGAATCAGAAGAAGTAGAATAAGGAGAAGGAGAAGGTGAAGTCAGGAGGGTGAAGCAGAAGAAGCAGAAGAAGGAGAAGGAGAAGGTGAAGTCTGGAGGGCGAAGCAGAAGAAGCAGAAGAAGGAGAAGGAGAAGGTGAAGTCTGGAGGGTGAAGCAGAAGAAGCAGAAGAAGGAGAAGGAGAAGGTGAAGTCTGGAGGGTGAATCAGAAGAAGTAGAAGAAGGAGAAGGAGAAGGTGAAGTAAGGAGGGTGAAGCAGAAGAAGCAGAAGAAGGAGAAGGAGAAGGTGAAGTCTGGAGGGTGAAGCAGAAGAAGCAGAAGAAGGAGAAGGAGAAGGTGAAGTCTGGAGGGTGAAGCAGAAGAAGCAGAAGAAGGAGAAGGAGAAGGTGAAGTCAGGAGGGTGTATCAGAAGAAGTAGAAGAAGGAAAAGGAGAAGGTGAAGTTTGGAGGGTGAATCAGAAGAAGTAGAAGAAGGAGAAGGAGAAGGTGAAGTCTGGAGGGTGAATCAGAAGAAGTGGAAGAAGGAGAAGGAGAAGGTGAAGTCTGGAGGGTGAATCAGAAGAAGCAGAAGAAGGAGATGGAGAAGGTGAAGTCTGGAGGGAGAAGCAGAAGAAGTAGAAGAAGGAGAAGGAGAAGGTGGAGTCTGGAGGGTGAATCAGAAGAAGTAGAAGAAGGAGAAGGAGAAGGTGAAGTCTGGAGGGTGAATCAGAAGAAGTAGACGAAGGAGAAGGAGAAGGTGAAGTCTGGAGGGTGAATCAGAAGAAGCAGAAGAAGGATAAGGAGAAGGTGAAGTCTGGAGGGTGAATCAGAAGAAGTAGAAGAAGGAGAAGGAGAAGGTGAAGTCTTGAGGGTGAATCAGAAGAAGCAGAAGAAGGAGAAGGAGAAGGTGAAGTCTGGAGGGTGAATCAGAAGAAGCAGAAGAAGGAGAAGGAGAAGGTGATGTTTGGAGGGTGAATCAGAAGAAGCGGAAGAAGGAGAAGGAGAAGGTGAAGTCTGGAGGGTGAATCAGAAGAAGCAGAAGAAGTAGAAGGAGAAGGTGAAGTCTGGAGGGTGAATAAGAAGAAGTAGAAGAAGGAGAAGGAGAAGGTGAAGTCTGGAGGGTGAATCAGAAGAAGCAGAAGAAGGAGAAGGAGAAGGTGAAGTCAGGAAGGTGAATCAGAAGAAGCAGAAGAAGGAGAAGGAGAAGGTGAAGTCTGGAGGGTGAATCAGAAGAAGCAGAAGAAGGAGAAGGAGAAGGTGAAGACTGGAGGGTGAATCAGAAGAAGTAGAAGAAGTAGAAGGAGAAGGTGAAGTCTGGAGGGTGAATCAGAAGAAGTAGAAGAAGGAGAAGGAGAAGGCGAAGTCTGGAGGGTGAATCAGCAGAAGCAGAAGAAGGAGAAGGAGAAGGTGATGTCTGGAGGGTGAATCAGAAGAAGCAGAAGAAGGAGAAGGAGAAGATGAAGTCTGGAGGGTGAAACAGAAGAAGTAGAAGAAGGAGAAGGAGAAGGTGAGGTCTGGAGGGTGAATCAGAAGAAGCAGAAGAAGGAGAAGGAGAAGGTGAAGTCTGAAGGGTGAATCAGAAGAAGCAGAAGAAGGAGAAGGAGAAGATGAAGTCTGGAGGGTGAATCAGAAGAAGCAGAAGAAGGAGAAGGAGAAGGTGAAGTCTGGAGGGTGAATCAGAAGAAGCAGAAGAAGGAGAAGGAGAAGGTGAAGTCTGGAGGGTGAATCAGAAGAAGTAGAAGAAGGAGAAGGAGAAGGTGAAGTCTGGAGGGTGAATCAGAAGAAGTAGAAGAAGGAGAAGGAGAAGATGAAGTTTGGAGGATGAATCAGAAGAAGCAGAAGAAGGAGAAGGAGAAGGTGAAGTCTGGAGGGTGAATCAGAAGAAGCAGAAGAAGGAGAAGGAGAAGATGAAGTCAGGCGGGTGAATCAGAAGAAGTAGAAGAAGGAGAAGGAGAAGGTGAAGTCTGGAGGGTGAATCAGAAGAAGCAGAAGAAGGAGAAGGAGAAGGTGAAGTCTGGAGGGTGAATCAGAAGAAGCAGAAGAAGGAGAAGGAGAAGGTGAAGTCTGGAGGGTGAATCAGAAGAAGCAGAATAAGGAGAAGGAGAAGATGAAGTCTGGAGGGTGAATCAGAAGAAGCAGAAGAAGGAGAAGGAGAAGGTGAAGTCTGGAGGGTGAATCAGAAGAAGTAGAAGAAGGAGAAGGAGAAGGTGAAGTCTGGAGGGTGAAGCAGAAGAAGTAGAAGAAGGAGAAGGAGAAGGTGAAGTCAGGAGGGTGAATCAGAAGAAGTAGAAGAAGGAGAAGGAGAAGGTGAAGTCAGGAGGGTGAATCAGAAGAAGCAGAAGAAGGAGAAGGAGAAGGTGAAGTCTGGAGGGTGAATCAGAAGAATCAGAAGAAGGAGAAGGAGATGGTGAAGTCTAGAGGGTGAATCAGAAGAAGCAGAAGAAAGAGAAGGAGAAGGTGAAGTCTGGAGGGTGAAGCAGAAGAAGCAGAAGAAGGAGAAGGAGAAGGTGAAGACTGGAGGGTGAATCAAAAGAAGTAGAAGAAGGAGAAGGAGAAGGTGAAGTCTGGAGGGTGAATCAGAAGAAGGAGAAGAAGGAGAAGGAGAAGGTGAAGTCTGGAGAGTGAATCAGAAGAAGCAGAAGAAGGAGAAGGAGAAGGTGAAGTCAGGAGGGTGAAGCAGAAGAAGCAGAAGAAGGAGATGGAGACGGTGAAGTCTGGAGGGCGCAGCAGAAGAAGCAGAAGAAGGAGAAGGAGAAGGTGAAGTCCTAAGGGTGAAGCAGAAGAACCAGAAGAAGGAGAAGGAGAAGGTGAAGTCTGGAGGGTGAATCAGAAGAAGTAGAATAAGGAGAAGGAGAAGGTGAAGTCAGGAGGGTGAAGCAGAAGAAGCAGAAGAAGGAGAAGGAGAAGGTGAAGTCTGGAGGGCGAAGCAGAAGAAGCAGAAGAAGGAGAAGGAGAAGGTGAAGTCTGGAGGGTGAAGCAGAAGAAGCAGAAGAAGGAGAAGGAGAAGGTGAAGTCTGGAGGGTGAATCAGAAGAAGTAGAAGAAGGAGAAGGAGAAGGTGAAGTAAGGAGGGTGAAGCAGAAGAAGCAGAAGAAGGAGAAGGAGAAGGTGAAGTCTGGAGGGTGAAGCAGAAGAAGCAGAAGAAGGAGAAGGAGAAGGTGAAGTCTGGAGGGTGAAGCAGAAGAAGCAGAAGAAGGAGAAGGAGAAGGTGAAGTCAGGAGGGTGTATCAGAAGAAGTAGAAGAAGGAAAAGGAGAAGGTGAAGTTTGGAGGGTGAATCAGAAGAAGTAGAAGAAGGAGAAGGAGAAGGTGAAGTCTGGAGGGTGAATCAGAAGAAGTGGAAGAAGGAGAAGGAGAAGGTGAAGTCTGGAGGGTGAATCAGAAGAAGCAGAAGAAGGAGATGGAGAAGGTGAAGTCTGGAGGGAGAAGCAGAAGAAGTAGAAGAAGGAGAAGGAGAAGGTGGAGTCTGGAGGGTGAATCAGAAGAAGTAGAAGAAGGAGAAGGAGAAGGTGAAGTCTGGAGGGTGAATCAGAAGAAGTAGACGAAGGAGAAGGAGAAGGTGAAGTCTGGAGGGTGAATCAGAAGAAGCAGAAGAAGGATAAGGAGAAGGTGAAGTCTGGAGGGTGAATCAGAAGAAGTAGAAGAAGGAGAAGGAGAAGGTGAAGTCTTGAGGGTGAATCAGAAGAAGCAGAAGAAGGAGAAGGAGAAGGTGAAGTCTGGAGGGTGAATCAGAAGAAGCAGAAGAAGGAGAAGGAGAAGGTGATGTTTGGAGGGTGAATCAGAAGAAGCGGAAGAAGGAGAAGGAGAAGGTGAAGTCTGGAGGGTGAATCAGAAGAAGCAGAAGAAGTAGAAGGAGAAGGTGAAGTCTGGAGGGTGAATAAGAAGAAGTAGAAGAAGGAGAAGGAGAAGGTGAAGTCTGGAGGGTGAATCAGAAGAAGCAGAAGAAGGAGAAGGAGAAGGTGAAGTCAGGAAGGTGAATCAGAAGAAGCAGAAGAAGGAGAAGGAGAAGGTGAAGTCTGGAGGGTGAATCAGAAGAAGCAGAAGAAGGAGAAGGAGAAGGTGAAGACTGGAGGGTGAATCAGAAGAAGTAGAAGAAGTAGAAGGAGAAGGTGAAGTCTGGAGGGTGAATCAGAAGAAGTAGAAGAAGGAGAAGGAGAAGGCGAAGTCTGGAGGGTGAATCAGAAGAAGCAGAAGAAGGAGAAGGAGAAGGTGATGTCTGGAGGGTGAATCAGAAGAAGCAGAAGAAGGAGAAGGAGAAGATGAAGTCTGGAGGGTGAAACAGAAGTAGTAGAAGAAGGAGAAGGAGAAGGTGAGGTCTGGAGGGTGAATCAGAAGAAGCAGAAGAAGGAGAAGGAGAAGGTGAAGTCTGAAGGGTGAATCAGAAGAAGCAGAAGAAGGAGAAGGAGAAGATGAAGTCTGGAGGGTGAATCAGAAGAAGCAGAAGAAGGAGAAGGAGAAGGTGAAGTCTGGAGGGTGAATCAGAAGAAGCAGAAGAAGGAGAAGGAGAAGGTGAAGTCTGGAGGGTGAATCAGAAGAAGTAGAAGAAGGAGAAGGAGAAGGTGAAGTCTGGAGGGTGAATCAGAAGAAGTAGAAGAAGGAGAAGGAGAAGATGAAGTTTGGAGGATGAATCAGAAGAAGCAGAAGAAGGAGAAGGAGAAGGTGAAGTCTGGAGGGTGAATCAGAAGAAGCAGAAGAAGGAGAAGGAGAAGATGAAGTCAGGCGGGTGAATCAGAAGAAGTAGAAGAAGGAGAAGGAGAAGGTGAAGTCTGGAGGGTGAATCAGAAGAAGCAGAAGAAGGAGAAGGAGAAGGTGAAGTCTGGAGGGTGAATCAGAAGAAGCAGAAGAAGGAGAAGGAGAAGGTGAAGTCTGGAGGGTGAATCAGAAGAAGCAGAATAAGGAGAAGGAGAAGATGAAGTCTGGAGGGTGAATCAGAAGAAGCAGAAGAAGGAGAAGGAGAAGGTGAAGTCTGGAGGGTGAATCAGAAGAAGTAGAAGAAGGAGAAGGAGAAGGTGAAGTCTGGAGGGTGAAGCAGAAGAAGTAGAAGAAGGAGAAGGAGAAGGTGAAGTCAGGAGGGTGAATCAGAAGAAGTAGAAGAAGGAGAAGGAGAAGGTGAAGTCAGGAGGGTGAATCAGAAGAAGCAGAAGAAGGAGAATGAGAAGGTGAAGTCTGGAGGGTGAATCAGAAGAATCAGAAGAAGGAGAAGGAGATGGTGAAGTCTAGAGGGTGAATCAGAAGAAGCAGAAGAAAGAGAAGGAGAAGGTGAAGTCTGGAGGGTGAAGCAGAAGAAGCAGAAGAAGGAGAAGGAGAAGGTGAAGACTGGAGGGTGAATCAAAAGAAGTAGAAGAAGGAGAAGGAGAAGGTGAAGTAAGGAGGGTGAAGCAGAAGAAGCAGAAGAAGGAGAAGGAGAAGGAGAAGTCTGGAGGGTGAATCAGAAGAAGCAGAAGAAGGAGAAGGAGAAGGTGAAGTCTGAAGGGTGAATCAGAAGAAGCAGAAGAAGGAGAAGGAGAAGATGAAGTCTGGAGGGTGAATCAGAAGAAGCAGAAGAAGGAGAAGGAGAAGGTGAAGTCTGGAGGGTGAATCAGAAGAAGGAGAAGAAGGAGAAGGAGAAGGTGAAGTCTGGAGAGTGAATCAGAAGAAGCAGAAGAAGGAGAAGGAGAAGGTGAAGACTGGAGGGTGAATCAGAAGAAGTAGACGAAGGAGAAGGAGAAGGTGAAGTCTGGAGGGTGAATCAGAAGAAGTAGAAGAAGGAGAAGGAGAAGTTGAAGTCTGGAGGGTGAATCAGAAGATGCAGAAGAAGGAGAAGAAGAAGGTGAAGTCTGGAGGGTGAATCAGAAGAAGCAGAAGAAGGAGAAGGAGAAGATGAAGTCTGGAGGGTGAATCAGAAGAAGCAGAAGAAGGAGAAGAGAAGGTGAGGTCTGGAGGGTGAATCAGAAGAAGCAGAAGAAGGAGAAGGAGAAGATGAAGTCTGGAGGGTGAATCAGAAGAAGCAGAAGAAGGAGAAGGAGAAGGTGAAGTCTGGAGGGTGAATCAGAAGAAGTAGAAGAAGGAGAAGGAGAAGGTGTAGTCTGGAGGATGAATCAGAAGAAGTAGAAGAAGGAGAAGGAGAAGGTGAAGTCTGGAGGGTGAATCAGAAGAAGCAGAATAAGGAGAAGGAGAAGGTGAAGTCTGGAGGGTGAATCAGAAGAAGCAGAAGAAGGAGAAGGAGAAGGTGAAGTCTGGAGGGTGAATCAGAAGAAGTAGAAGAAGGAGAAGGAGAAGGTGAAGTCTGGAGGGTGAAGCAGAAGAAGTAGAAGAAGGAGAAGGAGAATGTGTCGTCTGGAGGGCGAAGCAGAAGAAGCACAAGAAGGAGAAGGAGAAGGTGAAGTCTGGAGGGTGAAGCAGAAGAAGCAGATGAAGGAGAAGGAGAAGGTGAAGTCTGGAGGGTGAATCAGAAGAAGTAGAAGAAGGAGAAGGAGAAGGTGAAGTAAGGAGGGTGAAGCAGAAGAAGCAGAAGAAGGAGAAGGAGAAGGAGAAGTCTGGAGGGTGAAGCAGAAGAAGCAGAAGAAGGAGAAGGAGGAGGTGAAGTCTGGAGGGTGAATCAGAAGAAGCAGAAGAAGGAGAAGGAGAAGGTGAAGTCTGGTGGGTGAATCAGAAGAAGTTGAAGAAGGAGAAGGAGAAGGTGTAGTCTGGAGGGTGAATCAGAAGAAGTAGAAGAAGGAGAAGGAGAAGGTGAAGTCTGGAGGGTGAATCAGAAGAAGCAAAATAAGGAGAAGGAGAAGGTGAAGTCTGGAGGGTGAATCAGAAGAAGCAGAAGAAGGAGAAGGAGAAGGTGAAGTCTGGAGGGTGAATCAGAAGAAGTAGAAGAAGGAGAAGGAGAAGGTGAAGTCTGGAGGGTGAAGCGGAAGAAGTAGAAGAAGGAGAAGGAGAAGGTGAAGTCAGGAGGGTGAATCAGAAGAAGCAGAAGAAGGAGAAGGAGAAGGTGAAGTCTGGAGGGTGAATCAGAAGAATCAGACGAAGGAGAAGGAGAAGGTGAAGTCTGGAGGGTGAATCAGAAGAAGCAGAAGAAAGAGAAGGAGAAGGTGAAGTCTGGAGGGTGAAGCAGAAGAAGCAGAAGAAGGAGAAGGAGAAGGTGAAGACTGGAGTGTGAATCAGAAGAAGTAGAAGAAGGAGAAGGGGAAGGTGAAGTCTGGAGGGTGTATCAGAAGAAGTAGAAGAAGGAGAAGGAGAAGGTGAAGTCTGGAGGGTGAATCAGAAGAAGTAGAAGAAGGAGAAGGAGAAGGTGTAGTCTGAAGGGTGAATCAGAAGAAGTAGACGAAGGAGAAGGAGAAGGTGAAATCTGGAGGGTGAATCAGAAGAAGCAGAAGAAGGAAGAGGAGAAGGTGAAGTCTAGAGGGTGAATCAGAAGAGGTAGAAGAAGGATAAGGAGAAGGTGAAGTCTGGAGGGTGAACCAGAAGAAGCAGAAGAAGGAGAAGGAGAAGGTGAAGTCTGGAGGGTGAATCAGACGAAGCAGAAGAAGGAGAAGGAGAAGGTGAAGTCTGGAGGGTGAATCAGAAGAAGTAGAAGAAGTAGAAGGAGAAGGTGAAGTCTGGAGGGTGAATCAGAAGAAGTAGAAGAAGGAGAAGGAGACGGTGAAGTCTGGAGGGTGAATCAGAAGAAGCAGAAGAAGGAGAAGGAGAAGGTGAAGTCTGGAGGGTGAATCAGAAGAAGCAGAAGAAGGAGAAGGAGAAGGTGAAGACTGGAGGGTGAATCAGAAGAAGTAGAAGAAGGAGAAGGAGAAGGTGAAGTCTGGAGGGTGAATCAGAAGAAGTAGAAGAAGGAGAAGGAGAAGGCGAAGTCTGGAGGGTGAATCAGAAGAAGCAGAAGAAGGAGAAGGAGAAGGTGAAGTCTGGAGGGTGAATTAGAAGAAGCAGAAGAAGGAGAAGGAGAAGATGAAGTCTGGAGGGTGAATCAGAAGAAGTAGAAGAAGGAGAAGGAGAAGGTGAGGTCTGGAGGGTGAATCAGAAGAAGCAGAAGAAGGAGAAGGAGAAGGTGAAGTCTGAAGGGTGAATCAGAAGAAGCAGAAGAAGGAGAAGGTGAAGTCTGGAGGGTGAATCAGAAGAAGCAGAAGAAGGAGAAGGAGAAGGTGAAGTCTGGAGGGTGAATCAGAAGAAGCAGAAGAAGGAGAAGGAGAAGGTGAAGTCTGGAGGGTGAATCAGAAGAAGTAGAAGAAGGAGAAGGCGAAGGTAAAGTCTGGAGGGTGAATCAGAAGAAGTAGAAGAAGGAGAAGGAGAAGGTGAAGTCTGGAGGGTGAATCGGAAGAAGCAGAAGAAGGAGAAGGAGAAGGTGAAGTCTGGAGGGTGAATCAGAAGAAGGAGAAGAAGGAGAAGGAGAAGGTGTAGTCTGGAGGGTGAATCAGAAGAAGTAGACGAAGGAGAAGGAGAAGGTGAAGTCTGGAGGGTGAATCAGAAGAAGCAGAAGAAGGAGAAGGAGAAGGTGAAGTCTGGAGGATGGATCAGAAGAGGTAGAAGAAGGATAAGGAGAAGGTGAAGTCTGGAGGGTGAACCAGAAGAAGCAGAAGAAGGAGAAGGAGAAGGTGAAGTCTGGAGGGTGAATCGGAAGAAGCAGAAGAAGGAGAAGGAGAAGGTGAAGTCTGGAGGGTGAATCAGAAGAAGCAGAAGAAGTAGAAGGAGAAGGTGAAGTCTGGAGGGTGAATCAGAAGAAGTAGAAAAAGGAGAAGGAGAAGGTGAAGTCTGGAGGGTGACTCAGAAGAAGCAGAAGAAGGAGAAGGAGAAGGTGAAGTCAGGAGGGTGAATCAGAAGAAGCAGAAGAAGGAGAAGGAGAAGGTGAAGTCTGGAGGGTGAATCAGAAGAAGCAGAAGAAGGAGAAGGAGAAGGTGAAGACTGGAGGGTGAATCAGAAGAAGTAGAAGAAGGAGAAGGAGAAGGTGAAGTCTGGAGGGTGAATCAGAAGAAGTAGAAGAAAGAGAAGGAGAAGGCGAAGTCTGGAGGGTGAATCAGAAGAAGCAGAAGAAGGAGAAGGAGAAGGTGACGTCTGGAGGGTGAATCAGAAGAAGCAGAAGAAGGAGAAGGAGAAGATGAAGTCTGGAGGGTGAATCAGAAGAAGTAGAAGAAGGAGAAGGAGAAGGTGAGGTCTGGAGGGTGAATCAGAAGAAGCAGAAGAAGGAGAAGGAGAAGGTGAAGTCTGAAGGGTGAATCAGAAGAAGCAGAAGAAGGAGAAGGAGAAGGTGAAGTCTGGAGGGTGAATCAGAAGAAGCAGAAGAAGGAGAAGGAGAAGGTGAAGTCTGGAGGGTGAATCAGAAGAAGCAGAAGAAGGAGAAGGAGAAGGTGAAGTCTGGAGGGTGAATCAGAAGAAGTAGAAGAAGGAGAAGGAGAAGGTGAAGTCTGGAGGGTGAATCAGAAGAAGTAGAAGAAGGAGAAGGAGAAGGCGAAGTCTGGAGGGTGAATCAGAAGAAGCAGAAGAAGGAGAAGGAGAAGGTGAAGTCTGGAGGGTGAATCAGAAGAAGCAGAAGAAGGAGAAGGAGAAGGTGAAGTCTGGAGGGTGAATCAGAAGAAGTAGAAGAAGGAGAAGGAGAAGGTGAAGTCTGGAGGGTGAATCAGCAGAAGCAGAAGAAGGAGAAGGAGAAGGTGAAGTCTGGAGGGTGAATCAGAAGAAGCAGAAGAAGGAGAAGGAGAAGGTGAAGTCTGGAGGGTGAATCAGAAGAAGCAGAATAAGGAGAAGGAGAATGTGAAGTCTGGAGGGTGAATCAGAAGAAGCAGAAGAAGGAGAAGGAGAAGGTGAAGTCTGGAGGGTGAATCAGAAGAAGTAGAAGAAGGAGAAGGAGAAGGTGAAGTCTGGAGGGTGAATCAGAAGAAGCAGAAGAAAGAGAAGGAGAAGGTGAAGTCTGGAGGGTGAAGCAGAAGAAGCAGAAGAAGGAGAAGGAGAAGATGAAGACTGGAGGGTGAATCAGAAGAAGTAGAAGAAGGAGAAGGAGCAGGTGAAGTCTGGAGGGTGAATCAGAAGAAGTAGAAGAAGGAGAAGGAGAAGGTGAAGTCTGGAGGGTGAATCAGAAGAAGCAGAAGAAGGAGAAGTAGAAGATGAAGTCTGGAGCGTGAATCAGAAGAAGCAGAAGAAGGAGAAGGAGAAGATGAAGTCTGGAGGGTGAATCAGAAGAAGTAGAAGAAGGAGAAGGAGAAGGTGAGGTCTGGAGGGTGAATCAGAAGAAGCAGAAGAAGGAGAAGGAGAAGGTGAAGTCTGGAGGGTGAATCAGAAGAAGCAGAAGCAGGAGAAGGAGAAGGTGAAGTCTGGAGGGTGAATCAGAAGAAGCAGAAGAAGGAGAAGGAGAAGGTGAAGTCAGGAGGGTGAATCAGAAGAAGCAGAAGAAGGAGAAGGAGAAGGTGAAGTTAGGAGGGTGAATCAGAAGAAGCAGAAGAAGGAGAAGGAGAAGTTGAGGTCAGGGGGGTGAAGCAGAAGAAGTAGAAGAAGGAGAAGGAGAAGGTGAAGTCAGGAGGGTGAAGCAGAAGAAGCAGAAGAAGGAGAAGGAGAAGGTGAAGTCAGGAGGGTGAAGCAGAAGAAGCAGAAGAAGGAGATGGAGACGGTGAAGTCTGGAGGGCGCAGCAGAAGAAGCAGAAGAAGGAGAAGGAGAAGGTGAAGTCCTAAGGGTGAAGCAGAAGAAGCAGAAGAAGGAGAAGGAGAAGGTGAAATCTGGAGGGTGAAGCAGAAGAAGCAGAAGAAGGAGAAGGAGAAGGTGAAGTCTGGAGGGTGAAGCAGAAGAAGCAGAAGAAGGAAAAGGAGAAGATGAAGTCTGGAGGGTGAATCAGAAGAAGTAGAAGAAGGAGAAGGAGAAGGTGAGGTCTGGAGGGTGAATCAGAAGAAGCAGAAGAAGGAGAAGGAGAAGGTGAAGTCTGAAGGGTGAATCAGAAGAAGCAGAAGAAGGAGAAGGAGAAGGTGAAGTCTGGAGGGTGAATCAGAAGAAGCAGAAGAAGGAGAAGGAGAAGGTGAAGTCTGGAGGGTGAATCAGAAGAAGCAGAAGAAGGAGAAGGAGAAGGTGAAGTCTGGAGGGTGAATCAGAAGAAGTAGAAGAAGGAGAAGGAGAAGGTGAAGTCTGGAGGGTGAATCAGAAGAAGTAGAAGAAGGAGAAGGAGAAGGCGAAGTCTGGAGGGTGAATCAGAAGAAGCAGAAGAAGGAGAAGGAGAAGGTGAAGTCTGGAGGGTGAATCAGAAGAAGCAGAAGAAGGAGAAGGAGAAGGTGAAGTCTGGAGGGTGAATCAGAAGAAGTAGAAGAAGGAGAAGGAGAAGGTGAAGTCTGGAGGGTGAATCAGCAGAAGCAGAAGAAGGAGAAGGAGAAGTTGAAGTCTGGAGGGTGAATCAGAAGAAGCAGAAGAAGGAGAAGGAGAAGGTGAAGTCTGGAGGGTGAATCAGAAGAAGCAGAATAAGGAGAAGGAGAATGTGAAGTCTGGAGGGTGAATCAGAAGAAGCAGAAGAAGGAGAAGGAGAAGGTGAAGTCTGGAGGGTGAATCAGAAGAAGTAGAAGAAGGAGAAGGAGAAGGTGAAGTCTGGAGGGTGAAGCAGAAGAAGTAGAAGAAGGAGAAGGAGAAGGTGAAGTCAGGAGGGTGAATCAGAAGAAGTAGAAGAAGGAGAAGGAGAAGGTGAAGTCAGGAGGGTGAATCAGAAGAAGCAGAAGAAGGAGAAGGAGAAGGTGAAGTCTGGAGGGTGAATCAGAAGAATCAGACGAAGGAGAAGGAGAAGGTGAAGTCTGGAGGGTGAATCAGAAGAAGCAGAAGAAAGAGAAGGAGAAGGTGAAGTCTGGAGGGTGAAGCAGAAGAAGCAGAAGAAGGAGAAGGAGAAGATGAAGACTGGAGGGTGAATCAGAAGAAGTAGAAGAAGGAGAAGGAGCAGGTGAAGTCTGGAGGGTGAATCAGAAGAAGTAGAAGAAGGAGAAGGAGAAGGTGAAGTCTGGAGGGTGAATCAGAAGAAGCAGAAGAAGGAGAAGTAGAAGATGAAGTCTGGAGCGTGAATCAGAAGAAGCAGAAGAAGGAGAAGGAGAAGATGAAGTCTGGAGGGTGAATCAGAAGAAGTAGAAGAAGGAGAAGGAGAAGGTGAGGTCTGGAGGGTGAATCAGAAGAAGCAGAAGAAGGAGAAGGAGAAGGTGAAGTCTGGAGGCTGAATCAGAAGAAGCAGAAGCAGGAGAAGGAGAAGGTGAAGTCTGGAGGGTGAATCAGAAGAAGCAGAAGAAGGAGAAGGAGAAGGTGAAGTCAGGAGGGTGAATCAGAAGAAGCAGAAGAAGGAGAAGGAGAAGGTGAAGTTAGGAGGGTGAATCAGAAGAAGCAGAAGAAGGAGAAGGAGAAGTTGAGGTCAGGGGGGTGAAGCAGAAGAAGTAGAAGAAGGAGAAGGAGAAGGTGAAGTCAGGAGGGTGAAGCAGAAGAAGCAGAAGAAGGAGAAGGAGAAGGTGAAGTCAGGAGGGTGAAGCAGAAGAAGCAGAAGAAGGAGATGGAGACGGTGAAGTCTGGAGGGCGCAGCAGAAGAAGCAGAAGAAGGAGAAGGAGAAGGTGAAGTCCTAAGGGTGAAGCAGAAGAAGCAGAAGAAGGAGAAGGAGAAGGTGAAATCTGGAGGGTGAAGCAGAAGAAGCAGAAGAAGGAGAAGGAGAAGGTGAAGTCTGGAGGGTGAAGCAGAAGAAGCAGAAGAAGGAAAAGGAGAAGGTGAAGTCTGGAGGGTGAATCAGAAGAAGTAGAAGAAGGAGAAGGAGAAGGTGAAGTAAGGAGGGTGATGCAGAAGAAGCAGAAGAAGGAGAAGGAGAAGGTGAAGTCTGGAGGGTGAAGCAGAAGAAGGAGAAGGAGAAGGTGAAGTCTGGAGGGTGAAGCAGAAGAAGGAGAAGGAGAAGGTGAAGTCTGGAGGGTGAAGCAGAAGAAGCAGAAGAAGGAGAAGGACAAGGTGAAGTCAGGAGGGTGAATCAGAAGAAGTAGAAGAAGGAAAAGGAGAAGGTGAAGTCTGGAGGGTGAATCAGAAGAAGTAGAAGAAGGAGAAGGAGAAGGTGAAGTCTGGAGGGTGAATCAGAAGAAGTGGAAGAAGGAGAAGGAGAAGGTGAAGTCTGGAGGGTGAAGCAGAAGAAGCAGAAGAAGGAGAAGGAGAAGGTGAAGTCTGGAGGGTGAATCAGAAGAAGTAGAAGAAGGAGAAGGAGAAGGTGAAGTCTGGAGGGTGAAGCAGAAGAAGCAGAAGAAGGAGAAGGAGAAGGTGAAGTCTGGAGGGTGAATCAGAAGAAGTAGAAGAAGGAGAAGGAGAAGGTGAAGTCTGGAGGGTGAATCAGAAGAAGCAGAAGAAGGAGAAGGAGAAGATGAAGTCTGGAGGGTGAATCAGAAGAAGCAGAAGAAGGAGAAGGAGAAGGTGAAGTCTGGAGGGTGAATCAGAAGAAGCAGATTAAGGAGAAGGAGAAGGTGAAGTCTGGAGGGTGAATCAGAAGAAGCAGAAGAAGGAGAAGGAGAAGGTGAAGTCTGGAGGGTGAATCAGAAGAAGTAGAAGAAGGAGAAGGAGAAGGTGAAGTCTGGAGAGTGAAGCAGAAGAAGTAGAAGAAGGAGAAGGAGAAGGTGAAGTCAGGAGGGTGAATCAGAAGAAGTAGAAGAAGGAGAAGGAGAAGGTGAAGTCAGGAGGGTGAATCAGAAGAAGCAGAAGAAGGAGAAGGAGAAGGTGAAGTCTGGAGGGTGAATCTGAAGAATCAGAAGAAGGAGAAGGAGAAGGTGAAGTCTGGAGGGTGAATCAGAAGAAGCAGAAGAAAGAGAAGGAGAAGGTGAAGTCTGGAGGGTGAAGCAGAAGAAGCAGAAGAAGGAGAAGAAGGTGAAGACTGGAGGGTGAATCAGAAGAAGGAGAAGAAGGAGAAGGAGAAGGTGAAGTCTGGAGGGTGAATCAGAAGAAGTAGAAGAAGGAGAAGGAGATGCTGAAGTCTGGAGGGTGCATCAGAAGAAGCAGAAGAAGGAGAAGTAGAAGATGAAGTCTGGAGCGTGAATCAGAAGAAGCAGAAGAAGGAGAAGGAGAAGATGAAGTCTGGAGGGTGAATCCGAAGAAGTAGAAGAAGGAGAAGGAGAAGGTGAGGTCTGGAGGGTGAATCAGAAGAAGCAGAAGAAGGAGAAGGAGAAGGTGAAGTCTGGAGGGTAAATCAGAAGAAGCAGAAGAAGGAGAAGGAGAAGGTGAAGTCAGGAGGGTGAATCAGAAGAAGCAGAAGAAGGAGAAGGAGAAGGTGAAGTCTGGAGGGTGAATCTGAAGAATCAGAAGAAGGAGAAGGAGAAGGTGAAGTCTGGAGGGTGAATCAGAAGAAGCAGAAGAAAGAGAAGGAGAAGCTGAAGTCTGGAGGGTGAAGCAGAAGAAGCAGAAGAAGGAGAAGAAGGTGAAGACTGGAGGGTGAATCAGAAGAAGGAGAAGAAGGAGAAGGAGAAGGTGAAGTCTGGAGGGTGAATCAGAAGAAGTAGAAGAAGGAGAAGGAGATGCTGAAGTCTGGAGGGTGCATCAGAAGAAGCAGAAGAAGGAGAAGTAGAAGATGAAGTCTGGAGCGTGAATCAGAAGAAGTAGAAGAAGGAGAAGGAGAAGGTGAGGTCTGGAGGGTGAATCAGAAGAAGCAGAAGAAGGAGAAGGAGAAGGTGTAGTCTGGAGGGTGAATCAGAAGAAGCAGAAGAAGGAGAAGGAGAAGGTGAAGTCTGGAGGGTGAATCAGAAGAAGCAGAAGAAGGAGAAGGAGAAGGTGAAGTCAGGAGGGTGAATCAGAAGAAGCAGAAGAAGGAGAAGGAGAAGGTGAAGTTAGGAGGGTGAATCAGAAGAAGCAGAAGAAGGAGAAGGAGAAGGTGAAGTCAGGGGGGTGAAGCAGAAGAAGTAGAAGAAGGAGAAGGAGAAGGTGAAGTCAGGAGGGTGAAGCAGAAGAAGCAGAAGAAGGAGAAGGAGAAGGTGAAGTCTGGAGGGTGAATCAGAAGAAGTAGAAGAAGGAGAAGGAGTAGGTGAAGTCAGGAGGGTGAAGCAGAAGAAGCAGAAGAAGGAGAAGGAGAAGGTGAAGTCTGGAGGGTGAAGCAGAAGAAGCAGAAGAAGGAGAAGGAGAAGGTGAAGTCTGGAGGGTGAAGCAGAAGAAGCAGAATAAGGAGAAGGAGAAGGTGAAGTCTGGAGGGAGAAGCAGAAGAAGTCGAAGAAGGAGAAGGAGAAGGTGAAGTCTGGAGGGTGAATCAGAAGAAGGAGAAGAAGGAGAAGGAGAAGGTGAAGTCTGGAGGGTGAATCAGAAGAAGTAGAAGAAGGAGAAGGAGAAGGTGAAGTCTGGAGGGTGAATCAGAAGAAGCAGAAGAAGGAGAAGGAGAAGGTGAAGTCTGGAGGGTGAATCAGAAGAAGTAGAAGAAGGAGAAGGAGAAGCTGTAGTCTGGAGCCTGAATCAGAAGAAGTAGACGAAGGAGAATGAGAAGGTGAGGTCTGGAGTCTGAATCAGAAGATGCAGAAGAAGGAGAAGGAGAAGGTGAAGTCTGGAGGGTGAATCAGAAGAAGTAGAAGAAGGAGAAGGAGAAGGTGAAGTCTGGAGAGTGAATCAGAAGAAGCAGAAGAAGGAGAAGGAGAAGGTGAAGTCTGGAGGGTGAATCAGAAGAAGCAGAAGAAGGAGAGGGAGAAGGTGAAGTCTGGAGGGTGAATCAGAAGAAGCAGAAGAAGGAGAAGGAGAAGGTAAAGTCTGGAGGGTGAATCAGAAGATGCAGAAGAAGTAGAAGAAGAAGGTGAAGTCTGGAGGGTGAATCAGAAGAAGTAGAAGAAGGAGAAGGAGAAGGTGAAGTCTGGAGGGTGAATCAGAAGAAGCAGAAGAAGGGGAAGGAGAAGGTGAAGTCAGGAGGGTGAATCAGAAGAAGCAGAAGAAGGAGAAGGAGAAGGTGAAGTCTGGAGGGTGAATCAGAAGAAGCAGAAGAAGGAGAAGGAGAAGGTGAAGACTGGAGGGTGAATCAGAAGAAGTAGAAGAAGGAGAAGGAGAAGGTGAAGTCTGGAGGGTGAATCAGAAGAAGTAGAAGAAGGAGAAGGAGAAGGCGAAGTCTGGAGGGTGAATCAGAAGAAGCAGAAGAAGGAGAAGGAGAAGGTGAAATCTGGAGGGTGAATCAGAAGAAGCAGAAGAAGGAGAAGGAGAAGATGAAGTCTGGAGGGCGAATCAGAAGAAGTAGAAGAAGGAGAAGGAGAAGGTGAAGTCTGGAGGGTGAATCAGAAGAAGCAGAAGAAGGAGAAGGAGAAGGTGAAGTCTGGAGGGTGAATCAGAAGAAGCAGAAGAAGGAGAAGTAGAAGGTGAAGTCTGGAGGCTGAATCAGAAGAAGTAGACGAAGGAGAATGAGAAGGTGAAGTCTGGAGGGTGAATCAGAAGAAGCAGAAAAAGGAGAAGGAGAAGGTGAAGTCTGGAGGGTGAATCAGAAGAAGTAGAAGAAGGAGAAGGAGAAGGTGAAGTCTGGAGTGTGTATCAGAAGAAGCAGAAGAAGGAGAAGGAGAAGGTGAAGTCTGGAGGGTGAATCAGAAGAAGCAGAAGAATGAGAGGGAGAAGGTGAAGTCTGGAGGGTGAAACAGAAGAAGCAGAAGAAGGAGAAGGAGATGGTGAAGTCTGGAGGGTGAAGCAGAAGAAGCAGAAGAAGGAGAAGGAGAAGGTGAAGTCTGGAGGGTGAATCAGAAGAAGTAGAAGAAGGAGAAGGAGTAGGTGAAGTCAGGAGGGTGAAGCAGAAGAAGCAGAAGAAGGAGAAGGAGAAGGTGAAGTCTGGAGGGTGAAGCAGAAGAAGCAGAAGAAGGAGAAGGAGAAGGTGAAGTCTGGAGGGTGAAGCAGAAGAAGCAGAATAAGGAGAAGGAGAAGGTGAAGTCTGGAGGGAGAAGCAGAAGAAGTCGAAGAAGGAGAAGGAGAAGGTGAAGTCTGGAGGGTGAATCAGAAGAAGGAGAAGAAGGAGAAGGAGAAGGTGAAGTCTGGAGGGTGAATCAGAAGAAGTAGAAGAAGGAGAAGGAGAAGGTGAAGTCTGGAGGGTGAATCAGAAGAAGCAGAAGAAGGAGAAGGAGAAGGTGAAGTCTGGAGGGTGAATCAGAAGAAGTAGAAGAAGGAGAAGGAGAAGCTGTAGTCTGGAGCCTGAATCAGAAGAAGTAGACGAAGGAGAATGAGAAGGTGAAGTCTGGAGGGTGAATCAGAAGATGCAGAAGAAGGAGAAGGAGAAGGTGAAGTCTGGAGGGTGAATCAGAAGAAGTAGAAGAAGGAGAAGGAGAAGGTGAAGTCTGGAGAGTGAATCAGAAGAAGCAGAAGAAGGAGAAGGAGAAGGTGAAGTCTGGAGGGTGAATCAGAAGAAGCAGAAGAAGGAGAGGGAGAAGGTGAAGTCTGGAGGGTGAATCAGAAGAAGCAGAAGAAGGAGAAGGAGAAGGTAAAGTCTGGAGGGTGAATCAGAAGATGCAGAAGAAGTAGAAGAAGAAGGTGAAGTCTGGAGGGTGAATCAGAAGAAGTAGAAGAAGGAGAAGGAGAAGGTGAAGTCTGGAGGGTGAATCAGAAGAAGCAGAAGAAGGGGAAGGAGAAGGTGAAGTCAGGAGGGTGAATCAGAAGAAGCAGAAGAAGGAGAAGGAGAAGGTGAAGTCTGGAGGGTGAATCAGAAGAAGCAGAAGAAGGAGAAGGAGAAGGTGAAGACTGGAGGGTGAATCAGAAGAAGTAGAAGAAGGAGAAGGAGAAGGTGAAGTCTGGAGGGTGAATCAGAAGAAGTAGAAGAAGGAGAAGGAGAAGGCGAAGTCTGGAGGGTGAATCAGAAGAAGCAGAAGAAGGAGAAGGAGAAGGTGAAATCTGGAGGGTGAATCAGAAGAAGCAGAAGAAGGAGAAGGAGAAGATGAAGTCTGGAGGGCGAATCAGAAGAAGTAGAAGAAGGAGAAGGAGAAGGTGAAGTCTGGAGGGTGAATCAGAAGAAGCAGAAGAAGGAGAAGGAGAAGGTGAAGTCTGGAGGGTGAATCAGAAGAAGCAGAAGAAGGAGAAGTAGAAGGTGAAGTCTGGAGGCTGAATCAGAAGAAGTAGACGAAGGAGAATGAGAAGGTGAAGTCTGGAGGGTGAATCAGAAGAAGCAGAAAAAGGAGAAGGAGAAGGTGAAGTCTGGAGGGTGAATCAGAAGAAGTAGAAGAAGGAGAAGGAGAAGGTGAAGTCTGGAGTGTGTATCAGAAGAAGCAGAAGAAGGAGAAGGAGAAGGTGAAGTCTGGAGGGTGAATCAGAAGAAGCAGAAGAAGGAGAGGGAGAAGGTGAAGTCTGGAGGGTGAAACAGAAGAAGCAGAAGAAGGAGAAGGAGATGGTGAAGTCTGGAGGGTGAAGCAGAAGAAGCAGAAGAAGGAGAAGGAGAAGGTGAAGTCTGGAGGGTGAATCAGAAGAAGTAGAAGAAGGAGAAGGAGTAGGTGAAGTCAGGAGGGTGAAGCAGAAGAAGCAGAAGAAGGAGAAGGAGAAGGTGAAGTCTGGAGGGTGAAGCAGAAGAAGCAGAAGAAGGAGAAGGAGAAGGTGAAGTCTGGAGGGTGAAGCAGAAGAAGCAGAATAAGGAGAAGGAGAAGGTGAAGTCTGGAGGGAGAAGCAAAAGAAGTCGAAGAAGGAGAAGGAGAAGGTGAAGTCTGGAGGGTGAATCAGAAGAAGGAGAAGAAGGAGAAGGAGAAGGTGAAGTCTGGAGGGTGAATCAGAAGAAGTAGAAGAAGGAGAAGGAGAAGGTGAAGTCTGGAGGGTGAATCAGAAGAAGCTGAAGAAGGAGAAGGAGAAGGTGAAGTCTGGAGGGTGAATCAGAAGAAGTAGAAGAAGGAGAAGGAGAAGCTGTAGTCTGGAGCCTGAATCAGAAGAAGTAGACGAAGGAGAATGAGAAGGTGAAGTCTGGAGGGTGAATCAGAAGAAGCAGAAGAAGGAGAAGGAGAAGGTGAAGTCTGGAGGGTGAATCAGAAGAAGTAGAAGAAGGAGAAGGAGAAGGGGAAGTCTGGAGAGTGAATCAGAAGAAGCAGAAGAAGGAGAAGGAGAAGGTGAAGTCTGGAGGGTGAATCAGAAGAAGCAGAAGAAGGAGAGGGAGAAGGTGAAGTCTGGAGGGTGAATCAGAAGAAGCAGAAGAAGGAGAAGGAGAAGGTAAAGTCTGGAGGGTGAATCAGAAGATGCAGAAGAAGTAGAAGAAGAAGGTGAAGTCTGGAGGGTGAATCAGAAGAAGTAGAAGAAGGAGAAGGAGAAGGTGAAGTCTGGAGGATGAATCAGAAGAAGCAGAAGAAGGGGAAGGAGAAGGTGAAGTCAGGAGGGTGAATCAGAAGAAGCAGAAGAAGGAGAAGGAGAAGGTGAAGTCTGGAGGGTGAATCAGAAGAAGCAGAAGAAGGAGAAGGAGAAGGTGAAGACTGGAGGGTGAATCAGAAGAAGTAGAAGAAGGAGAAGGAGAAGGTGAAGTCTGGAGGGTGAATCAGAAGAAGTAGAACAAGGAGAAGGAGAAGGCGAAGTCTGGAGGGTGAATCAGAAGAAGCAGAAGAAGGAGAAGGAGAAGGTGAAGTCTGGAGGGTGAATCAGAAGAAGCAGAAGAAGGAGAAGGAGAAGATGAAGTCTGGAGGGCGAATCAGAAGAAGTAGAAGAAGGAGAAGGAGAAGGTGAAGTCTGGAGGGTGAATCAGAAGAAGCAGAAGAAGGAGAAGGAGAAGGTGAAGTCTGGAGGGTGAATCAGAAGAAGCAGAAGAAGGAGAAGTAGAAGGTGAAGTCTGGAGGCTGAATCAGAAGAAGTAGACGAAGGAGAATGAGAAGGTGAAGTCTGGAGGGTGAATCAGAAGAAGCAGAAAAAGGAGAAGGAGAAGGTGAAGTCTGGAGGGTGAATCAGAAGAAGTAGAAGAAGGAGAAGGAGAAGGTGAAGTCTGGAGTGTGTATCAGAAGAAGCAGAAGAAGGAGAAGGAGAAGGTGAAGTCTGGAGGGTGAATCAGAAGAAGCAGAAGAAGGAGAAGGAGAAGGTGAAGTCTGGAGGGTGAATCAGAAGAAGCAGAAGAAGGAGAAGGAGAAGGTGAAGTCTGGAGGGTGAATCAGAAGAAGCAGAAGAAGTAGAAGGAGAAGGTGAAGTCTGGAGGGTGAATCAGAAGAAGTAGAAGAAGGTGAAGTCTGGAGGGTGAATCAGAAGAAGCAGAAGAAGGAGAAGGAGAAGGTGAAGTCAGGAGGGTGAATCAGAAGAAGCAGAAGAAGGAGAAGGAGAAGGTAAAGTCTGGAGGGTGAATCAGAAGAAGCAGAAGAAGGAGAAGGAGAAGGTGAAGACTGGAGGGTGAATCAGAAGAAGTAGAAGAAGGAGAAGGAGAAGGTGAAGTCTGGAGGGTGAATCAGAAGAAGTAGAAGAAGGAGAAGGAGAAGGCGAAGTCTGGAGGGTGAATCAGAAGAAGCAGAGGAAGGAGAAGGAGAAGGTGAAGTCTGGAGGGTGAATCAGAAGAAGCAGAAGAAGGAGAAGGAAAAGATGAAGTCTGGAGGGTGAATCAGAAGAAGTAGAAGAAGGAGAAGGAGAAGGTGAGGTCTGGAGGGTGAATCAGAAGAAGCAGAAGAAGGAGAAGGAGAAGGTGAAGTCTGAAGGGTGAATCAGAAGAAGCAGAAGAAGGAGAAGGAGAAGGTGAAGTCTGGAGGGTGAATCAGAAGAAGCAGAAGAAGGAGAAGGAGAAGGTGAAGTCTGGAGGGTGAATCAGGAGAAGCAGAAGAAGGAGAAGTAGAAGGTGAAGTCTGGAGGGTGAATCAGAAGAAGTTGAAGAAGGAGAAGGAGAAGGTGAAGTCTGGAGGGTGAATCAGAAGAAGTAGAAGAAGGAGAAGGAGAAGGTGAAGTCTGGAGGGTGAATCAGAAGAAGCAGAAGAAGGAGAAGGAGAAGGTGAAGTCTGGAGGGTGAATCAGAAGAAGCAGAACAAGGAGAAGGAGAAGATGAAGTCTGGAGGGTGAATCAGAAGAAGTAGAAGAAGGAGAAGGAGAAGGTGAAGTCTGGAGGGTGAATCAGAAGAAGCAGAAGAAGGAGAAGGAGAAGATGAAGTCTGGAGGGTGAATCAGAAGAAGCAGAAGAAGGAGAAGCAGAAGGTGAAGTCTGGAGGGTGAATCAGAAGAAGCAGAATAAGGAGAAGGAGAAGGTGAAGTCTGGAGGGTGAATCAGAAGAAGCAGAAGAAGGAGAAGGAGAAGGTGAAGTCTGGAGGGTGAATCAGAAGAAGTAGAAGAAGGAGAAGGAGAAGGTGAAGTCTGGAGGGTGAAGCAGAAGAAGTAGAAGAAGGAGAAGGAGAAGGTGAAGTCAGGAGGGTGAATCAGAAGAAGCAGAAGAAGGAGAAGGAGAAGGTGAAGTCAGGAGGGTGAATCAGAAGAAGCAGAAGAAGGAGAAGGAGAAGGTGAAGTCTGGAGGGTGAATCAGAAGAAGCAGAAGAAGGAGAAGGAGAAGGTGAAGTCTGGAGGGTGAATCAGGAGAAGCAGAAGAAGGAGAAGTAGAAGGTGAAGTCTGGAGGGTGAATCAGAAGAAGTTGAAGAAGGAGAAGGAGAAGGTGAAGTCTGGAGGGCGAATCAGAAGAAGTAGAAGAAGGAGAAGGAGAAGGTGAAGTCTGGAGGGTGAATCAGAAGAAGCAGAAGAAGGAGAAGGAGAAGGTGAAGTCTGGAGGGTGAATCAGAAGAAGCAGAAGAAGGAGAAGGAGAAGATGAAGTCTGGAGGGTGAATCAGAAGAAGTAGAAGAAGGAGAAGGAGAAGGTGAAGTCTGGAGGGTGAATCAGAAGAAGCAGAAGAAGGAGAAGGAGAAGGTGAAGTCTGGAGGGTGAATCAGAAGAAGCAGAAGAAGGAGAAGCAGAAGGTGAAGTCTGGAGGGTGAATCAGAAGAAGCAGAATAAGGAGAAGGAGAAGGTGAAGCCTGGAGGGTGAATCAGAAGAAGCAGAAGAAGGAGAAGGCGAAGGTGAAGTCTGTAGGGTGAATCAGAAGAAGTAGAAGAAGGAGAAGGAGAAGGTGAAGTCTGGAGGGTGAAGCAGAAGAAGTAGAAGAAGGAGAAGGAGAAGGTGAAGTCAGGAGGGTGAATCAGAAGAAGCAGAAGAAGGAGAAGGAGAAGGTGAAGTCAGGAGGGTGAATCAGAAGAAGCAGAAGAAGGAGAAGGAGAAGGTGAAGTCTGGAGGGTGAATCAGAAGAAGCAGAAGAAGGAGAAGGAGAAGGTGAAGACTGGAGGGTAAATCAGAAGAAGTAGAAGAAGGAGAAGGAGAAGGTGAAGTCTGGAGGGTGAATCAGAAGAAGTAGAAGAAGGAGAAGGAGTAGGCGAAGTCTGGAGGGTGAATCAGAAGAAGCAGAAGAAGGAGAAGGAGAAGGTGAAGTCTGGAGGGTGAATCAGAAGAAGCAGAAGAAGGAGAAGGAGAAGATGAAGTCTGGAGGGTGAATCAGAAGAAGTAGAAGAAGGAGAAGGAGAAGGTGAGGTCTGGAGGTTGAATCAGAAGAAGCAGAAGAAGGAGAAGTAGAAGGTGAAGTCTGGAGGCTGAATCAGAAGAAGTAGACGAAGGAGAATGAGAAGGTGAAGTCTGGAGGGTGAATCAGAAGAAGCAGAAGAAGTAGAAGGAGAAGGTGAAGTCTGAAGGGTGAATCAGAAGAAGCAGAAGAAGGAGAAGGAGAAGGTGAAGTCTGGAGGGTGAATCAGAAGAAGCAGAAGAAGGAGAAGGAGAAGGTGAAGTCTGGAGGGTGAATCAGAAGAAGCAGAAGAAGGAGAAGTAGAAGGTGAAGTCTGGAGGCTGAATTAGAAGAAGTAGACGAAGGAGAATGAAAAGGTGAAGTCTGGAGGGTGAATCAGAAGAAGCAGAAGAAGTAGAAGGAGAAGGTGAAGTCTGGAGGGTGAATCAGAAGAAGTAGAAGAAGGAGAAGGAGAAGGTGAAGTCTGGAGGGTGAATCAGAAGAAGCAGAAGAAGGAGAAGGAGAAGGTGAAGTCTGGAGGGTGCATCAGAAGAAGCAGAAGAAGGAGAGGGAGAAGGTGAAGTCTGGAGGGTGAATCAGAAGAAGCAGAAGAAGGAGAAGGAGAAGGTGAAGTCTGGAGGGTGAATCAGAAGAAGGAGAAGAAGTAGAAGGAGAAGGTGAAGTCTGGAGGGTGAATCAGAAGAAGTAGAAGAAGGAGAAGGAGAAGGTGAAGTCTGGAGGGTGAATCAGAAGAAGCAGAAGAAGGAGAAGGAGAAGGTGAAGTCAGGAGGGTGAATCAAAAGAAGCAGAAGAAGGAGAAGGAGAAGGTGAAGTCTGGAGGGTGAATCAGAAGAAGCAGAAGAAGGAGAAGGAGAAGGTGAAGACTGGAGGGTGAATCAGAAGAAGTAGAAGAAGGAGAAGGTGAAGTCTGGAGGGTGAATCAGAAGAAGTAGAAGAAGGAGAAGGAGAAGGCGAAGTCTGGAGGGTGAATCAGAAGAAGCAGAAGAAGGAGAAGGAGAAGGTGAAGTCTGGAGGGTGAATCAGAAGAAGCAGAAGAAGGAGAAGGAGAAGATGAAGTCTGGAGGGTGAATCAGAAGAAGTAGAAGAAGGAGAAGGAGAAGGTGAGGTCTGGAGGGTGAATCAGAAGAAGCAGAAGAAGGAGAAGGAGAAGGTGAAGTCTGAAGGGTGAATCAGAAGAAGCAGAAAAAGGAGAAGGAGAAGGTGAAGTCTGGAGGGTGAATCAGAAGAAGCAGAAGAAGGAGAAGGAGAAGGTGAAGTCTGGAGGGTGAATTAGAAGAAGCAGAAGAAGGAGAAGTAGAAGGTGAAATCTGGAGGGTGAATCAGAAGAAGTTGAAGTAGGAGAAGGAGAAGATGAAGTCTGGAGGGTGAATCAGAAGAAGTAGAAGAAGGAGAAGGAGAAGGTGAAGTCTGGAGGGTGAATCAGAAGAAGCAGAAGAAGGAGAAGGAGAAGGTGAAGCCTGGAGGGTGAATCAGAAGAAGCAGAAGAAGGAGAAGGAGAAGATGAAGTCTGGAGGGTGAATCAGAAGAAGTAGAAGAAGGAGAAGGAGAATTTGAAGTCTGGAGGGTGAATCAGAAGAAGCAGAAGAAGGAGAAGGAGAAGGTGAAGTCTGGAGGGTGAATCAGAAGAAGCAGAAGAAGGAGAAGGAGAAGGTGAAGTCTGGAGGGTGAATCAGAAGAAGCAGAATAAGGAGAAGGAGAAGGTGAAGTCTGGAGGGTGAATCAGAAGAAGCAGAAGAAGGAGAAGGAGAAGGTGAAGTCTGGAGGGTGAATCAGAAGAAGTAGAAGAAGGAGAAGGAGAAGGTGAAGTCTGGAGGGTGAAGCAGAAGAAGTAGAAGATGGAGAAGGAGAATGTGAAGTCAGGAGGGTGAATCAGAAGAAGTAAAAGAAGGAGAAGGAGAGGGTGAAGTCAGGAGGGTGAATCAGAAGAAGCAGAAGAAGGAGAAGGAGAAGGTGAAGTCTGGAGGGTGAATCAAAAGAATCAGAAGAAGGAGAAGGAGAAGGTGAAGTCTGGAGGGTGAATCAGAAGAAGCAGAAGAAGGAGAAGGAGAAGGTGAAGACTGGAGGGTGAATCAGAAGAAGGAGAAGAAGGAGAAGAAGAAGGTGAAGTCTGGAGGGTGATTCAGAAGAAGTAGAAGAAGGAGAAAGAGAAGGTGAAGTCTGGAGGGTGAATCAGAAGAAGCAGAAAAGGAGAAGGAGAAGGTGAAGTCTGGAGGGTGAATCAGAAGAAGCAGAAGAAGGAGAAGGAGAAGATGAAGTCTGGAGGGTGAATCAGAAGAAGTAGAAGAAGGAGAAGGAGAAGGTGAGGTCTGGAGGGTGAATCAGAAGAAGCAGAAGAAGGAGAAGGAGAAGGTGAAGTCTGGAGGGTGAATCAGAAGAAGCAGAAGAAGGAGAAGGAGAAGGTGAAGTCTGGAGGGTGAATCAGAAGAAGCAGAAGAAGGAGAAGGAGAAGATGAAGTCAGGAGGGTGAATCAGAAGTAGCAGAAGAAGGAGAAGGAGAAGGTGAAGTTAGGAGGGTGATTCCGAAGAAGCAGAAGAAGGAGAAGGAGAAGGTGAAGTCTGGAGGGAGAAGCAGAAGAAGTAGAAGAAGGAGAAGGAGAAGGTGAAGTCTGGAGGGTGAATCAGAAGAAGTAGAAGAAGGAGAAGGAGAAGGTGAAGTCTGGAGGGTGAATCAGAAGAAGCAGAAGAAGGAGAAGGAGAAGGTGAAGCCTGGAGGGTGAATCAGAAGAAGCAGAAGAAGGAGAAGGAGAAGATGAAGTCTGGAGGGTGAATCAGAAGAAGTAGAAGAAGGAGAAGGAGAATGTGAAGTCTGGAGGGTGAATCAGAAGAAGCAGAAGAAGGAGAAGGAGAAGGTGAAGTCTGGAGGGTGAATCAGAAGAAGCAGAAGAAGGAGAAGGAGAAGGTGAAGTCTGGAGGGTGAATCAGAAGAAGCAGAATAAGGAGAAGGAGAAGGTGAAGTCTGGAGGGTGAATCAGAAGAAGCAGAAGAAGGAGAAGGAGAAGGTGAAGTCTGGAGGGTGAATCAGAAGTAGTAGAAGAAGGAGAAGGAGAAGGTGAAGTCTGGAGGGTGAAGCAGAAGAAGTAGAAGATGGAGAAGGAGAATGTGAAGTCAGGAGGGTGAATCAGAAGAAGTAGAAGAAGGAGAAGGAGAGGGTGAAGTCAGGAGGGTGAATCAGAAGAAGCAGAAGAAGGAGAAGGAGAAGGTGAAGTCTGGAGGGTGAATCAAAAGAATCAGAAGAAGGAGAAGGAGAAGGTGAAGTCTGGAGGGTTAAGCAGAAGAAGCAGAAGAAGGAGAAGGAGAAGGTGAAGTCTGGAGGGTGAATCAGAAGAAGTAGAAGAAGGAGAAGGAGAAGGTGAAGTCAGGAGGGTGAAGCAGAAGAAGCAGAAGAAGGAGAAGGAGAAGATGAAGTCTGGAGGGTGAAGCAGAAGAAGCAGAAGAAGGAGAAGGAGAAGGTGAAGTCTGGAGGGTGAAGCAGAAGAAGCAGAAGAAGGGAAGGAGAAGGTGAAGTCAGGAGGGTGAATCATAAGAAGTAGAAGAAGGAGAAGGAGAAGGTGAAGTCTGGAGGGTGAATCAGAAGAAGTAGAAGAAGGAGAAGGAGAAGCTGAAGTCTGGAGGGTGAATCAGAAGAAGTAGAAGAAGGAGAAGGAGAAGGTGAAGTCTGGAGGGTGAATCAGAAGAAGCAGAAGAAGGAGAAGGAGAAGGTGAAGTCTGGAGGGAGAAGCAGAAGAAGTAGAAGAAGGAGAAGGAGAAGGTGAAGTCTGGAGGGTGAATCAGAAGAAGTAGAAGAAGGAGAAGGAGAAGGTGAAGTCTGGAGGGTGAATCAGAAGAAGCAGAAGAAGGAGAAGGAGAAGGTGAAGCCTGGAGGGTGAATCAGAAGAAGCAGAAGAAGGAGAAGGAGAAGATGAAGTCTGGAGGGTGAATCAGAAGAAGTAGAAGAAGGAGAAGGAGAATGTGAAGTCTGGAGGGTGAATCAGAAGAAGCAGAAGAAGGAGAAGGAGAAGGTGAAGTCTGGAGGGTGAATCAGAAGAAGCAGAAGAAGGAGAAGGAGAAGGTGAAGTCTGGAGGGTGAATCAGAAGAAGCAGAATAAGGAGAAGGAGAAGGTGAAGTCTGGAGGGTGAATCAGAAGAAGCAGAAGAAGGAGAAGGAGAAGGTGAAGTCTGGAGGGTGAATCAGAAGAAGTAGAAGAAGGAGAAGGAGAAGGTGAAGTCTGGAGGGTGAAGCAGAAGAAGTAGAAGATGGAGAAGGAGAATGTGAAGTCAGGAGGGTGAATCAGAAGAAGTAGAAGAAGGAGAAGGAGAGGGTGAAGTCAGGAGGGTGAATCAGAAGAAGCAGAAGAAGGAGAAGGAGAAGGTGAAGTCTGGAGGGTGAATCAAAAGAATCAGAAGAAGGAGAAGGAGAAGGTGAAGTCTGGAGGGTGAATCAGAAGAAGCAGAAGAAGGAGAAGGAGAAGGTGAAGACTGGAGGGTGAATCAGAAGAAGGAGAAGAAGGAGAAGAAGAAGGTGAAGTCTGGAGGGTGATTCAGAAGAAGTAGAAGAAGGAGAAAGAGAAGGTGAAGTCTGGAGGGTGAATCAGAAGAAGCAGAAAAGGAGAAGGAGAAGGTGAAGTCTGGAGGGTGAATCAGAAGAAGCAGAAGAAGGAGAAGGAGAAGATGAAGTCTGGAGGGTGAATCAGAAGAAGTAGAAGAAGGAGAAGGAGAAGGTGAGGTCTGGAGGGTGAATCAGAAGAAGCAGAAGAAGGAGAAGGAGAAGGTGAAGTCTGGAGGGTGAATCAGAAGAAGCAGAAGAAGGAGAAGGAGAAGGTGAAGTCTGGAGGGTGAATCAGAAGAAGCAGAAGAAGGAGAAGGAGAAGATGAAGTCAGGAGGGTGAATCAGAAGTAGCAGAAGAAGGAGAAGGAGAAGGTGAAGTTAGGAGGGTGATTCCGAAGAAGCAGAAGAAGGAGAAGGAGAAGGTGAAGTCAGGGGGGTGAAGCAGAAGAAGTAGAAGAAGGAGAAGGAGAAGGTGAAGTCAGGAGGGTGAAGCAGAAGAAGCAGAAGAAGGAGAAGGAGAAGGTGAAGTCTGGAGGGCGCAGCAGAAGAAGCAGAAGAAGGAGAACGAGAAGGTGAAGTCTGGAGGGTGAAGCAGAAGAAGCAGAAAAAGGAGAAGGAGAAGGTGAAGTCTGGAGGGTGAATCAGAAGAAGTAGAAGAAGGAGAAGGAGAAGGTGAAGTCAGGAGGGTGAAGCAGAAGAAGCAGAAGAAGGAGAAGGAGAAGGTGATGTCTGGAGGGTGAAGCAGAAGAAGCAGAAGAAGGAGAAGGAGAAGGTGAAGTCTGGAGGGCGAAGCAGAAGAAGCAGAAGAAGGAGAAGGAGAAGGTGAAGTCTGGAGGGTGAATCAGAAGAAGTAGAAGAAGGAGAAGGAGAAGGTGAAGTCAGGAGGGTGAAGCAGAAGAAGCAGAAGAAGGAGAAGGAGAAGATGAAGTCTGGAGGGTGAAGCAGAAGAAGCAGAAGAAGGAGAAGGAGAAGGTGAAGTCTGGAGGGTGAATCAGAAGAAGCAGAAGAAGGAGAAGGAGAAGGTGAAGTCTGGAGGGTGAATCAGAAGAAGCAGAAGAAGGAGAAGGAGAAGATGAAGTCAGGAGGGTGAATCAGAAGTAGCAGAAGAAGGAGAAGGAGAAGGTGAAGTTAGGAGGGTGATTCCGAAGAAGCAGAAGAAGGAGAAGGAGAAGGTGAAGTCAGGGGGGTGAAGCAGAAGAAGTAGAAGAAGGAGAAGGAGAAGGTGAAGTCAGGAGGGTGAAGCAGAAGAAGCAGAAGAAGGAGAAGGAGAAGGTGAAGTCTGGAGGGCGCAGCAGAAGAAGCAGAAGAAGGAGAACGAGAAGGTGAAGTCTGGAGGGTGAAGCAGAAGAAGCAGAAAAAGGAGAAGGAGAAGGTGAAGTCTGGAGGGTGAATCAGAAGAAGTAGAAGAAGGAGAAGGAGAAGGTGAAGTCAGGAGGGTGAAGCAGAAGAAGCAGAAGAAGGAGAAGGAGAAGGTGATGTCTGGAGGGTGAAGCAGAAGAAGCAGAAGAAGGAGAAGGAGAAGGTGAAGTCTGGAGGGCGAAGCAGAAGAAGCAGAAGGAGAAGGAGAAGGTGAAGTCTGGAGCGTGAATCAGAAGAAGTAGAAGAAGGAGAAGGAGAAGGTGAAGTCAGGAGGGTGAAGCAGAAGAAGCAGAAGAAGGAGAAGGAGAAGATGAAGTCTGGAGGGTGAAGCAGAAGAAGCAGAAGAAGGAGAAGGAGAAGGTGAAGTCTGGAGGGTGAAGCAGAAGAAGCAGAAGAAGGGAAGGAGAAGGTGAAGTCAGGAGGGTGAATCATAAGAAGTAGAAGAAGGAGAAGGAGAAGGTGAAGTCTGGAGGGTGAATCAGAAGAAGTAGAAGAAGGAGAAGGAGAAGCTGAAGTCTGGAGGGTGAATCAGAAGAAGTAGAAGAAGGAGAAGGAGAAGGTGAAGTCTGGAGGGTGAATCAGAAGAAGCAGAAGAAGGAGAAGGAGAAGGTGAAGTCTGGAGGGAGAAGCAGAAGAAGTAGAAGAAGGAGAAGGAGAAGGTGAAGTCTGGAGGGTGAATCAGAAGAAGTAGAAGAAGGAGAAGCAGAAGGTGAAGTCTGGAGGGTGAATCAGAAGAAGTAGAAGAAGGAGAAGGAGAAGGTGAAGTCTGGAGGGTGAATCAGAAGAAGCAGAAGAAGGAGAAGGAGAAGGTGAAGTTTGGAGGGTGAATCAGAAGAAGTGGAAGAAGGACAAGGAGAAGGTGTAGTCTGGAGGGTGAATCAGAAGAAGCAGACGAAGGAGAAGGAGAAGGTGAAGTCTGGAGGGTGAATCAGAAGAAGCAGAAGAACGAGAAGGAGAAGGTGAAGTCTGGAGGGTGAATTAGAAGAAGTACAAGAAGGAGAAGGAGAAGGTGAAGTCTGGAGGGTGAATCAGAAGAAGTTGAAGAAGGAGAAGGAGAAGGTGAAGTCTGGAGAGTGAATCAGAAGAAGTAGAAGAAGGAGAAGGAGAAGGTGAAGTCTGGAGGGTGAATCAGAAGAAGCAGAAGAAGGAGAAGGAGAAGGTGAAGTCTGGAGGGTGAATCAGAAGAAGCAGAACAAGGAGAAGGAGAAGATGAAGTCTGGAGGGTGAATCAGAAGAAGTAGAAGAAGGAGAAGGAGAAGGTGAAGTCTGGAGGGGGAATCAGAAGAAGCAGAAGAAGGAGAAGGAGAAGATGAAGTCTGGAGGGTGAATCAGAAGAAGCAGAAGAAGGAGAAGCAGAAGGTGAAGTCTGGAGGGTGAATCAGAAGAAGCAGAATAAGGAGAAGGAGAAGGTGAAGTCTGGAGGGTGAATCAGAAGAAGCAGAAGAAGGAGAAGGAGAAGGTGAAGTCTGGAGGGTGAATCAGAAGAAGTAGAAGAAGGAGAAGGAGAAGGTGAAGTCTGGAGGGTGAAGCAGAAGAAGTAGAAGAAGGAAAAGGAGAAGGTGAAGTCAGGAGGGTGAATCAGAAGAAGCAGAAGAAGGAGAAGGAGAAGGTGAAGTCAGGAGGGTGAATCAGAAGAAGCAGAAGAAGGAGAAGGAGAAGGTGAAGTCTGGAGGGTGAATCAGAAGAAGCAGAAGAAGGAGAAGGAGAAGGTGAAGTCTGGAGGGTGAATCAGAAGAAGCAGAAGAACGAGAAGGAGAAGGTGAAGTCTGGAGGGTGAATTAGAAGAAGTACAAGAAGGAGAAGGAGAAGGTGAAGTCTGGAGGGTGAATCAGAAGAAGTTGAAGAAGGAGAAGGAGAAGGTGAAGTCTGGAGGGTGAATCAGAAGAAGTAGAAGAAGGAGAAGGAGAAGGTGAAGTCTGGAGGGTGAATCAGAAGAAGCAGAAGAAGGAGAAGGAGAAGGTGAAGTCTGGAGGGTGAATCAGAAGAAGCAGAACAAGGAGAAGGAGAAGATGAAGTCTGGAGGGTGAATCAGAAGAAGTAGAAGAAGGAGAAGGAGAAGGTGAAGTCTGGAGGGTGAATCAGAAGAAGCAGAAGAAGGAGAAGGAGAAGATGAAGTCTGGAGGGTGAATCAGAAGAAGCAGAAGAAGGAGAAGCAGAAGGTGAAGTCTGGAGGGTGAATCAGAAGAAGCAGAATAAGGAGAAGGAGAAGGTGAAGTCTGGAGGGTGAATCAGAAGAAGCAGAAGAAGGAGAAGGAGAAGGTGAAGTCTGGAGGGTGAATCAGAAGAAGTAGAAGAAGGAGAAGGAGAAGGTGTAGTCTGGAGGGTGAAGCAGAAGAAGTAGAAGAAGGAGAAGGAGAAGGTGAAGTCAGGAGGGTGAATCAGAAGAAGCAGAAGAAGGAGAAGGAGAAGGTGAAGTCAGGAGGGTGAATCAGAAGAAGCAGAAGAAGGAGAAGGAGAAGGTGAAGTCTGGAGGGTGAATCAGAAGAAGCAGAAGAAGGAGAAGGAGAAGGTGAAGTCTGGAGGGTGAATCAGGAGAAGCAGAAGAAGGAGAAGTAGAAGGTGAAGTCTGGAGGGTGAATCAGAAGAAGTTGAAGAAGGAGAAGGAGAAGGTGAAGTCTGGAGGGCGAATCAGAAGAAGTAGAAGAAGGAGAAGGAGAAGGTGAAGTCTGGAGGGTGAATCAGAAGAAGCAGAAGAAGGAGAAGGAGAAGGTGAAGTCTGGAGGGTGAATCAGAAGAAGCAGAAGAAGGAGAAGGAGAAGATGAAGTCTGGAGGGTGAATCAGAAGAAGTAGAAGAAGGAGAAGGAGAAGGTGAAGTCTGGAGGGTGAATCAGAAGAAGCAGAAGAAGGAGAAGGAGAAGGTGAAGTCTGGAGGGTGAATCAGAAGAAGCAGAAGAAGGAGAAGCAGAAGGTGAAGTCTGGAGGGTGAATCAGAAGAAGCAGAAGAAGGAGAAGGAGAAGATGAAGTCTGGAGGGTGAATCAGAAGAAGTAGAAGAAGGAGAAGGAGAAGGTGAGGTCTGGAGGGTGAATCAGAAGAAGCAGAAGAAGGAGAAGGAGAAGGTGAAGTCTGAAGGGTGAATCAGAAGAAGCAGAAAAAGGAGAAGGAGAAGGTGAAGTCTGGAGGGTGAATCAGAAGAAGCAGAAGAAGGAGAAGGAGAAGGTGAAGTCTGGAGGGTGAATTAGAAGAAGCAGAAGAAGGAGAAGTAGAAGGTGAAATCTGGAGGGTGAATCAGAAGAAGTTGAAGTAGGAGAAGGAGAAGATGAAGTCTGGAGGGTGAATCAGAAGAAGTAGAAGAAGGAGAAGGAGAAGGTGAAGTCTGGAGGGTGAATCAGAAGAAGCAGAAAAAGGAGAAGGAGAAGGTGAAGCCTGGAGGGTGAATCAGAAGAAGCAGAAGAAGGAGAAGGAGAAGATGAAGTCTGGAGGGTGAATCAGAAGAAGGAGAAGGAGTATTTGAAGTCTGGAGGGTGAATCAGAAGAAGCAGAAGAAGGAGAAGGAGAAGGTGAAGTCTGGAGGGTGAATCAGAAGAAGCAGAAGAAGGAGAAGGAGAAGGTGAAGTCTGGAGGGTGAATCAGAAGAAGCAGAAGAAGGAGAAGGAGAAGGTGAAGACTGGAGGGTGAATCAGAAGAAGGAGAAGAAGGAGAAGAAGAAGGTGAAGTCTGGAGGGTGATTCAGAAGAAGTAGAAGAAGGAGAAAGAGAAGGTGAAGTCTGGAGGGTGATTCAGAAGAAGTAGAAGAAGGAGAAAGAGAAGGTGAAGTCTGGAGGGTGAATCAGAAGAAGCAGAAAAGGAGAAGGAGAAGGTGAAGTCTGGAGGGTGAATCAGAAGAAGCAGAAGAAGGAGAAGGAGAAGATGAAGTCTGGAGGGTGAATCAGAAGAAGTAGAAGAAGGAGAAGGAGAAGGTGAGGTCTGGAGGGTGAATCAGAAGAAGCAGAAGAAGGAGAAGGAGAAGGTGAAGTCTGGAGGGTGAATCAGAAGAAGCAGAAGAAGGAGAAGGAGAAGATGAAGTCAGGAGGGTGAATCAGAAGAAGTAGAAGAAGGAGAAGGAGAAGGTGAGGTCTGGAGGGTGAATCAGAAGAAGCAGAAGAAGGAGAAGGAGAAGGTGAAGTCTGGAGGGTGAATCAGAAGAAGCAGAAGAGGGAGAAGGAGAAGGTGAAGTCTGGAGGGTGAATCAGAAGAAGCAGAAGAAGGAGAAGGAGAAGATGAAGTCAGGAGGGTGAATCAGAAGTAGCAGAAGAAGGAGAAGGAGAAGGTGAAGTCAGGGGGGTGAAGCAGAAGAAGTAGAAGAAGGAGAAGGAGAAGGTGAAGTCAGGAGGGTGAAGCAGAAGAAGCAGAAGAAGGAGAAGGAGAAGGTGAAGTCTGGAGGGCGCAGCAGAAGAAGCAGAAGAAGGAGAACGAGAAGGTGAAGTCTGGAGGGTGAAGCAGAAGAAGCAGAAGAAGGAGAAGGAGAAGGTGAAGTCTGGAGGGTGAATCAGAAGAAGTAGAAGAAGGAGAAGGAGAAGGTGAAGTCAGGAGGGTGAAGCAGAAGAAGCAGAAGAAGGAGAAGGAGAAGGTGATGTCTGGAGGGTGAAGCAGAAGAAGCAGAAGAAGGAGAAGGAGAAGGTGAAGTCTGGAGGGCGAAGCAGAAGAAGCAGAAGAAGGAGAAGGAGAAGGTGAAGTCTGGAGGGTTAAGCAGAAGAAGCAGAAGAAGGAGAAGGAGAAGGTGAAGTCTGGAGGGTGAATCAGAAGAAGTAGAAGAAGGAGAAGGAGAAGGTGAAGTCAGGAGGGTGAAGCAGAAGAAGCAGAAGAAGGAGAAGGAGAAGATGAAGTCTGGAGCGTGAAGCAGAAGAAGCAGAAGAAGGAGAAGGAGAAGGTGAAGTCTGGAGGGTGAAGCAGAAGAAGCAGAAGAAGGGAAGGAGAAGGTGAAGTCAGGAGGGTGAATCATAAGAAGTAGAAGAAGGAGAAGGAGAAGGTGAAGTCTGGAGGGTGAATCAGAAGAAGTAGAAGAAGGAGAAGGAGAAGCTGAAGTCTGGAGGGTGAATCAGAAGAAGTAGAAGAAGGAGAAGGAGAAGGTGAAGTCTGGAGGGTGAATCAGAAGAAGCAGAAGAAGGAGAAGGAGAAGGTGAAGTCTGGAGGGAGAAGCAGAAGAAGTAGAAGAAGGAGAAGGAGAAGGTGAAGTCTGGAGGGTGAATCAGAAGAAGTAGAAGAAGGAGAAGGAGAAGGTGAAGTCTGGAGGGTGAATCAGAAGAAGCAGAAGAAGGAGAAGGAGAAGGTGAAGCCTGGAGGGTGAATCAGAAGAAGCAGAAGAAGGAGAAGGAGAAGATGAAGTCTGGAGGGTGAATCAGAAGAAGTAGAAGAAGGAGAAGGAGAATGTGAAGTCTGGAGGGTGAATCAGAAGAAGCAGAAGAAGGAGAAGGAGAAGGTGAAGTCTGGAGGGTGAATCAGAAGAAGCAGAAGAAGGAGAAGGAGAAGGTGAAGTCTGGAGGGTGAATCAGAAGAAGCAGAATAAGGAGAAGGAGAAGGTGAAGTCTGGAGGGTGAATCAGAAGAAGCAGAAGAAGGAGAAGGAGAAGGTGAAGTCTGGAGGGTGAATCAGAAGAAGTAGAAGAAGGAGAAGGAGAAGGTGAAGTCTGGAGGGTGAAGCAGAAGAAGTAGAAGATGGAGAAGGAGAATGTGAAGTCAGGAGGGTGAATCAGAAGAAGTAGAAGAAGGAGAAGGAGAGGGTGAAGTCAGGAGGGTGAATCAGAAGAAGCAGAAGAAGGAGAAGGAGAAGGTGATGTCTGGAGGGTGAATCAAAAGAATCAGAAGAAGGAGAAGGAGAAGGTGAAGTCTGGAGGGTGAATCAGAAGAAGCAGAAGAAGGAGAAGGAGAAGGTGAAGACTGGAGGGTGAATCAGAAGAAGGAGAAGAAGGAGAAGAAGAAGGTGAAGTCTGGAGGGTGATTCAGAAGAAGTAGAAGAAGGAGAAAGAGAAGGTGAAGTCTGGAGGGTGAATCAGAAGAAGCAGAAAAGGAGAAGGAGAAGGTGAAGTCTGGAGGGTGAAGCAGAAGAAGCAGAAGAAGGAGAAGGAGAAGATGAAGTCTGGAGGGTGAATCAGAAGAAGTAGAAGAAGGAGAAGGAGAAGGTGAGGTCTGGAGGGTGAATCAGAAGAAGCAGAAGAAGGAGAAGGAGAAGGTGAAGTCTGGAGGGTGAATCAGAAGAAGCAGAAGAAGGAGAAGGAGAAGGTGAAGTCTGGAGGGTGAATCAGAAGTAGCAGAAGAAGGAGAAGGAGAAGGTGAAGTTAGGAGGGTGATTCCGAAGAAGCAGAAGAAGGAGAAGGAGAAGGTGAAGTCAGGGGGGTGAAGCAGAAGAAGTAGAAGAAGGAGAAGGAGAAGGTGAAGTCAGGAGGGTGAAGCAGAAGAAGCAGAAGAAGGAGAAGGAGAAGGTGAAGTCTGGAGGGCGCAGCAGAAGAAGCAGAAGAAGGAGAACGAGAAGGTGAAGTCTGGAGGGTGAAGCAGAAGAAGCAGAAAAAGGAGAAGGAGAAGGTGAAGTCTGGAGGGTGAATCAGAAGAAGTAGAAGAAGGAGAAGGAGAAGGTGAAGTCAGGAGGGTGAAGCAGAAGAAGCAGAAGAAGGAGAAGGAGAAGGTGATGTCTGGAGGGTGAAGCAGAAGAAGCAGAAGAAGGAGAAGGAGAAGGTGAAGTCTGGAGGGCGAAGCAGAAGAAGCAGAAGAAGGAGAAGGAGAAGGTGAAGTCTGGAGGGTTAAGCAGAAGAAGCAGAAGAAGGAGAAGGAGAAGGTGAAGTCTGGAGGGTGAATCAGAAGAAGTAGAAGAAGGAGAAGGAGAAGGTGAAGTCAGGAGGGTGAAGCAGAAGAAGCAGAAGAAGGAGAAGGAGAAGATGAAGTCTGGAGGGTGAAGCAGAAGAAGCAGAAGAAGGAGAAGGAGAAGGTGAAGTCTGGAGGGTGAAGCAGAAGAAGCAGAAGAAGGGAAGGAGAAGGTGAAGTCAGGAGGGTGAATCATAGGAAGTAGAAGAAGGAGAAGGAGAAGGTGAAGTCTGGAGGGTGAATCAGAAGAAGTAGAAGAAGGAGAAGGAGAAGCTGAAGTCTGGAGGGTGAATCAGAAGAAGTAGAAGAAGGAGAAGGAGAAGGTGAAGTCTGGAGGGTGAATCAGAAGAAGCAGAAGAAGGAGAAGGAGAAGGTGAAGTCTGGAGGGAGAAGCAGAAGAAGTAGAAGAAGGAGAAGGAGAAGGTGAAGTCTGGAGGGTGTATCAGAAGAAGTAGAAGAAGGAGAAGCAGAAGGTGAAGTCTGGAGGGTGAATCAGAAGAAGTAGAAGAAGGAGAAGGAGAAGGTGAAGTCTGGAGGGTGAATCAGAAGAAGCAGAAGAAGGAGAAGGAGAAGGTGAAGTTTGGAGGGTGAATCAGAAGAAGTGGAAGAAGGAGAAGGAGAAGGTGTAGTCTGGAGGGTGAATCAGAAGAAGCAGACGAAGGAGAAGGAGAAGGTGAAGTCTGGAGGGTGAATCAGAAGAAGCAGAAGAACGAGAAGGAGAAGGTGAAGTCTGGAGGGTGAATTAGAAGAAGTACAAGGAGAAGGAGAAGGTGAAGTCTGGAGGGTGAATCAGAAGAAGCAGAAGAAGGAGAAGGAGAAGGTGAAGTCAGGAGGGTGAATCAGGAGAAGCAGAAGAAGGAGAAGGAGAAGGTGAAGTTTGGAGGGTGAATCAGAAGACGCAGAAGAAGGAGAAGGAGAAGGTGAAGACTGGAGGGTGAATCAGAAGAAGTAGAAGAAGGAGAAGGAGAAGGTGAAGTCTGGAGGGTGAATCAGAAGAAGTAGAAGAAGGAGAAGGAGAAGGCGAAGTCTGAAGGGTGAATCAGAAGAAGCAGAAGAAGGAGAAGGAGAAGGTGAAGTCTGGAGGGTGTATCAGAAGAAGCAAAAGAAGGAGAAGGAGAAGATGAAGTCTGGAGGGTGAATCAGAAGAGGTTGAAGAAGGAGAAGGAGAAGGTGAGGTCTAGAGGGTGAATCAGAAGAAGCAGAAGAAGGAGAAGGAGAAGGTGAAGTCTGAAGGGTGAATCAAAAGAAGCAGAAGAAGGAGAAGGAGAAGGTGAAGTCTGGAGGGTGAATCAGAAGAAGCAGAAGAAGGAGAAGGAGAAGGTGAAGTCTGGAGGGTGAATCAGAAGAAGCAGAAGAAGGAGAAGGAGAAGGTGAAGTCTGGTGGGTGAATCAGAAGAAGTAGAAGAAGGAGAAGGAGAAGGTGAAGTCTGGAGGGTGAATCAGAAGAAGTAGAAGAAGGAGAAGGAGAAGGTGATGTCAGGAGGGTGAATCAGAAAAAGCAGAAGAAGGAGAAGGAGAAGGTGAAGTCTGGAGGGTGAAGCAGAAGAAGTAGAAGAAGGAGAAGGAGAAGGTGAAGTCAGGAGGGGGAAGCAGAAGAAGGAGAAGGAGAGGGTGAAGTCAGGAGGGTGAATCAGAAGAAGTAGAAGAAGGAGAAGGAGAGGGTGAAGTCAGGAGGGTGAATCAGAAGAAGCAGAAGGAGGAGAAGGAGAAGGTGAAGTCTGGAGGGTGAAGCAGAAGAAGTAGAAGAAGGAGAAGGAGAAGGTGAGGTCTGGAGGGTGAATCAGAAGAAGCAGCAGAAGGAGAAGGAGAAGGTGAAGTCTGAAGGGTGAATCAGAAGAAGCAGAAAAAGGAGAAGTAGAAGGTGAAGTCTGGAGGGTGAATCAGAAGAAGCAGAAGAAGGAGAAGGAGAAGGTGAAGTCTGGTGGGTGAATCAGAAGAAGCAGAAAAAGGAGAAGTAGAAGGTGAAGTCTGGAGGGGGAATCAGAAGAAGTTGAAGAAGGAGAAGGAGAAGGTGAAGTCTGGAGGGTGAATCAGAAGAAGTAGAAGAAGGAGAAGGAGAAGGTGAAGTCTGGAGGGTGAATCAGAAGAAGCAGAAGAAGGAGAAGGAGAAGGTGAAGCCTGGAGGGTGAATCAGAAGAAGCAGAAGAAGGAGAAGGAGAAGATGAAGTCTGGAGGGTGAATCAGAAGAAGTAGAAGAAGGAGAAGGAGAATGTGAAGTCTGGAGGGTGAATCAGAAGAAGCAGAAGAAGGAGAAGGAGAAGGTGAAGTCTGGAGGGTGAATCAGAAGAAGCAGAAGAAGGAGAAGGAGAAGGTGAAGTCTGGAGGGTGAATCAGAAGAAGCAGAATAAGGAGAAGGAGAAGGTGAAGTCTGGAGGGTGAATCAGAAGAAGCAGAAGAAGGAGAAGGAGAAGGTGAAGTCTGGAGGGTGAAGCAGAAGAAGTAGAAGAAGTAGAAGGAGAATGTGAAGTCAGGAGGGTGAATCAGAAGAAGTAGAAGAAGGAGAAGGAGAGGGTGAAGTCAGGAGGGTGAATCAGAAGAATCAGAAGAAGGAGAAGGAGAAGGTGAAGTCTGGAGGGTGAATCAGAAGAAGCAGAAGAAGGAGAAGGAGAAGGTGAAGACTGGAGGGTGAATCAGAAGAAGTAGAAGAAGGAGAAGAAGAAGGTGAAGTCTGGAGGGTGATTCAGAAGAAGTAGAAGAAGGAGAAAGAGAAGGTGAAGTCTGGAGGGTGAATCAGAAGAAGCAGAAAAGGAGAAGGAGAAGGTGAAGTCTGGAGGGTGAATCAGAAGAAGCAGAAGAAGGAGAAGGAGAAGATGAAGTCTGGAGGGTGAATCAGAAGAAGTAGAAGAAGGAGAAGGAGAAGGTGAGGTCTGGAGGGTGAATCAGAAGAAGCAGAAGAAGGAGAAGGAAAAGGTGAAGTCTGGAGGGTGAATCAGAAGAAGCAGAAGAAGGAGAAGGAGAAGATGAAGTCAGGAGGGTGAATCAGAAGAAGCAGAAGAAGGAGAAGGAGAAGGTGAAGTTAGGAGGGTGAATCAGAAGAAGCAGAAGAAGGAGAAGGAGAAGGTGAAGTCAGGGGGGTGAAGCAGAAGAAGTAGAAGAAGGAGAAAGAGAAGGTGAAGTCAGGAGGGTGAAGCAGAAGAAGCAGAAGAAGGAGAAGGAGAAGGTGAAGTCTGGAGGGCGCAGCAGAAGAAGCAGAAGAAGGAGAACGAGAAGGTGAAGTCTGGAGGGTGAAGCAGAAGAAGCAGAAGAAGGAGAAGGAGAAGGTGAAGTCTGGAGGGTGAATCAGAAGAAGTAGAAGAAGGAGAAGGAGAAGGTGAAGTCAGGAGGGTGAAGCAGAAGAAGCAGAAGAAGGAGAAGGAGAAGGTGATGTCTGGAGGGTAAAGCAGAAGAAGCAGAAGAAGGAGAAGGAGAAGGTGAAGTCTGGAGGGCGAAGCAGAAGAAGCAGAAGAAGGAGAAGGAGAAGGTGAAGTCTGGAGGGTGAAGCAGAAGAAGCAGAAGAAGGAGAAGGAGAAGGTGAAGTCTGGAGGGTGAATCAGAAGAAGTAGAAGAAGGAGAAGGAGAAGGTGAAGTCAGGAGGGTGAAGCAGAAGAAGCAGAAGAAGGAGAAGGAGAAGGTGAAGTCTGGAGGGTGAAGCAGAAGAAGCAGAAGAAGGAGAAGGAGAAGGTGAAGTCTGGAGGGTGAAGCAGAAGAAGCAGAAGAAGGAGAAGGAGAAGGTGAAGTCAGGAGGGTGAATCATAAGAAGTAGAAGAAGGAGAAGGAGAAGGTGAAGTCTGGAGGGTGAATCAGAAGAAGTAGAAGAAGGAGAAGGAGAAGCTGAAGTCTGGAGGGTGAATCAGAAGAAGTAGAAGAAGGAGAAGGAGAAGGTGAAGTCTGGAGGATGAATCAGAAGAAGCAGAAGAAGGAGAAGGAGAAGGTGAAGTCTGGAGGGAGAAGCAGAAGAAGTAGAAGAAGGAGAAGGAGAAGGTGAAGTCTGGAGGGTGAATCAGAAGAAGTAGAAGAAGGAGAAGGAGAAGGTGAAGTCTGGAGGGTGAATCAGAAGAAGTAGAAGAAGGAGAAGGAGAAGGTGAAGTCTGGAGGGTGAATCAGAAGAAGCAGAAGAAGGAGAAGGAGAAGGTGAAGTCTGGAGGGTGAATCAGATGACGCAGAAGAAGGAGAAGGAGAAGGTGAAGACTGGAGGGTGAATCAGAAGAAGTAGAAGAAGGAGAAGGAGAAGGTGAAGTCTGGAGGGTGAATCAGAAGAAGTAGAAGAAGGAGAAGAAGAAGGCGAGGTCTGGAGGGTGAAACAGAAGAAGCAGAAGAAGGAGAAGGAGAAGGTGAAGTCTGGAGGGTGAATCAGAAGAAGTAGAAGAAGGAGAAGGAGAAGGTGTAGTCTGGAGGGTGAATCAGAAGAAGTAGACGAAGGAGAAGGAGAAGGTGAAGTCTGGAGGGTGATCAGAAGAAGCAGAAGAAGGAGAAGGAGAAGGTGAAGTCTGGAGGGTGAATTAGAAGAAGTACAAGAAGGAGAAGGAGAAGGTGAAGTCTGGAGGGTGAATCAGAAGAAGCAGAAGAAGAAGAAGGAGAAGGTGAAGTCAGGAGGGTGAATCAGGAGAAGCAGAAGAAGGAGAAGGAGAAGGTGAAGTCTGGAGGGTGAATCAGATGACGCAGAAGAAGGAGAAGGAGAAGGTGAAGACTGGAGGGTGAATCAGAAGAAGTAGAAGAAGGAGAAGGAGAAGGTGAAGTCTGGAGGGTGAATCAGAAGAAGTAGAAGAAGGAGAAGGAGAAGGCGAGGTCTGGAGGGTGAATCAGAAGAAGCAGAAGAAGGAGAAGGAGAAGGTGAAGTCTGGAGGGTGAATCAGAAGAAGCAGAAGAAGGAGAAGGAGAAGGTGAAGTCTGGAGGGTGAATCAGAAGAAGCAGAAGAAGGAGAAGGAGAAGGTGAAGTCTGGTGGGTGAATCAGAAGAAGTAGAAGAAGGAGAAGGAGAAGGTGAAGTCTGGAGGGTGAATCAGAAGAAGTAGAAGAAGGAGAAGGAGAAGGTGAAGTCAGGAGGGTGAATCAGAAAAAGCAGAAGAAGGAGAAGGAGAAGGTGAAGTCTGGAGGGTGAAGCAGAAGAAGTAGAAGAAGGAGAAGGAGAAGGTGAAGTCAGGAGGGTGAAGCAGAAGAAGTAAAAGAAGGAGAAGGAGAGGGTGAAGTCAGGAGGGTGAATCAGAAGAAGCAGAAGAAGGAGAAGGAGAGGGTGAAGTCAGGAGGGTGAATCAGAAGAAGCAGAAGGAGGAGAAGGAGAAGGTGAAGTCTGGAGGGTGAAGCAGAAGAAGTAGAAGAAGGAGAAGGAGAAGATGAAGTCAGGAGGCTGAATCAGAAGAAGTAGAAGAAGGAGAAGGAGAGGGTGAAGTCAGAAGGGTGTATCAGAAGAAGCAGAAGAAGGAGAAGGAGAAGGTGAAGTCTGGAGGGTGAATCAAAAGAATCAGAAGAAGGAGAAGGAGAAGGTGAAGTCTGGAGGGTGAATCAGAAGAAGCAGAAGAAGGAGAAGGAGGAGGTGAAGACTGGAGGCTGAATCAGAAGAAGCAGAAGAAGGAGAAGGAGAAGGTGAAGTCTGGAGGGTGAATCAGAAGAAGTAGAAGAAGGAGAAGGAGAAGGTGAAGTCTGGAGGGTGAATCAGAAGAAGCAGAAGAAGGAGAAGGAGAAGGTGAAGTCTGGAGGGTGAATCAGAAGAAGCATGTGGTAAACCACGTTCACTATCGTATCACTGTTAGTAGTTAGCACTGTTCACCACTGTTCGTTATAACTGTATCACTGACCACTATTGTATCACGGTACGAGGTCGCCTCTTGCCACACTGCTATACCTGGGATGACCACCGCCGACTCCGCCTTGGCTCCACCCACCAGGCCAGGTATAAAGGTGAGCGACTGACTGGTATTCCTCCTGCTTGGATCGGATCACCCACGAGAGTGGGCTCTGTTATTTAGTCAATAAAAACCTTTAGTCACCTTCGTAACTCTTCGCCTTTTATTGGAGGAATTGATAGGTATATCAATTTTATTGACTAAATTTAATGATGTCCGACAACGAGTCACAACCGGCGGAGGAGCCACCAGCGCAGCTCCCAGGAGCACAGCCACACCAGCCAGCTTGGCTGCGAGCCCTCACCCGCCGTACCTGGACCTGAACCCACGAGCAGCAAACTCAGCCGCAGACTTTAAACACTGGCTGGTCTGCTTCGAATCATACCTGAGAGAATCCAGCGTCCCTCAGGCATCCAAACTAAGTGTCCTGCAGGCGCAACTGAGCCCGAGAGTATACACTCTCATCGAGGACATGACTACCTACGAGACCGCCATCAACCTGCTGAAACAGAAGTACCGGACCCCGGTAAACTACATGTACGCTAGGCACCTCCTAAGATCACGGCCGCAACAGCCAGGAGAATCAGTAGCCGAATTCTCACAGGCGCTATATGCACTCGCCAGGAACTGTGACTTTAAATCGGTGTCGGCAGCCGAAAATACTGAAGATAATATCCGCGATGCATTCCTGAAAGGCCTACGGTCCGAGTACTCACGGCAAAGACTGCTGGAAGCTAAAGACCTCAGCATGGAAAAAGCTGAAGCCCTCGCTATCTCCCTGGAAGTGGCCCACCAAGATCAGGAAGCATTCACCAGGTACTGCTCGCGACCCTGGGACTCGGGCCCAACCCCTACCACAGCACCCTTCCCAGCGCCGCCCCCGGGACCTACCTCTGCGTCGGCGTCCCGGACCCGACCGGCCCCGCCACCCCCGGCACCGGCCCCGACATCGGGCATCCGCGATCGGGCCGCCGGCTGTTTTTTTTGTGGCCAGGAGAAGCACCCGAGGTCGCGCTGCCCAGCCAAGAACTCCATATGCAGAACCTGCCTGAAGAAAGGCCACTTCTCCAAGGCCTGCAGGAGCGGATCCTCAGAGGCCAGCAGTGCCGCATGCGAACTATGGGGGCGGCCATCTTCGTTTAGGGCAACTGAGGCCAGCATCCCCACACATGAGTCATGGGGGCGGCCATCTTTGTTTAGGGCAACTGAGGCCAGCATCCCCACACATGAGTCATGGGGGCGGCCATCTTTGATTAAGGCAACCGACCCCAATAGTGCCTCATGTGAGCTACGGGGGCAGCCATCTTCTCCGTCATTTTGCCCTACCTCGTGGGAGACGCCATTTTACTCACCACGCCCGCCCGCCTCGCCCGCAGATGACAACGACTCGCTCAGCTACACACTAGCTTCCGTCACCCTGGACCAAGCCCGCCCGCACCATCTGTCCAAGTCAATGATGGACATCAAAGTGAACGGCCACGCCACGACCTGCCTGTTCGACAGCGGAAGCACGGAGAGCTTCATCCACCCAGACACGGTGAGCCACTACTCCCTCTCTGTCCTACCAACGCGCAGCCGAATCTCGATGGCATCGAGGTCCCACGCCACGGACATCAGCGGCTACTGTGTCGTGACCCTGTCGGTTAAGGGCACGGAGTATAAAAACTTTAAACTCCTCGTCCTCCCCCATCTCTGCGCTGCCGTCCTACTAGGGCTGGACTTCCAATCCCACCTCCAAAGCGTAACCCTAGCATACGGTGGACCCCTCCCCCCACTCACAGTCAACAACCAGCAAACGTTAAACCGCCCACCGCGTAACACCTGCAGCCTCTCCACCCTCAAGGTCCCGCCACCCTCTCTGTTTGCTAACCTTACCCCTGACTGCAAACCCGTCGCTACCAAGAGCAGGCGGTATAGCGCCGGGGACAGAGCCTTCATTAGCTCTGAGGTGCGGCGCCTCCTGAAAGAGGGCATTATCGAGGGGAGCAGCAGCCCCTGGCGTGCCCAGGTCGTAGTCGTAAAGACCGGCGATAAAAACCGCCTGGTCATCAACTACAGCCAGACCATAAACAGATATACCCAGCTGGACGCATACCCCCTCCCCCGCATATCTGACATGGTCAATCAGATTGCACAGTATAAAGTATTCTCGACCACCGACCTGAAGTCGGCCTACCACCAACTCCCTATCCACCCTGAGGACCGCCAGTATACCGCCTTCGAGGCGAATGGGCGCCTATACCACTTCCTTAGGGTCCCCTTCGGTGTCACTAATGGGGTCTCGGTCTTCCAAAGGGAGATACATAGATACATAGATACATAGAAGATAGGAGCAGGAGTAGGCCATTCGGCCCTTCGTGCCTGCTCCGCCATTCGATGAGATCATGGCTGATCCTTTAATTCAGTATCCCGTCCCCGCCTTCTCTCCGTAACCCTTAACCCCTTTTGCCCATAGAAATATATCTAATTCCCTCTTAAATATATTTAATGAGCTGGCGTACACTGCCCTCTGTGGCAATGAGTTCCACAGGTTCACCACTCTCTGAGTGAAGAAATTCCCCCTCATCTCTGTGGGGGACCAGATGGTTGACCAGAACGAACTGCAGGCTACATTCCCCTACCTAGATAACGTCACTATCTGCGGCCGCGACCGGCAGGAACATGACGCGAATCTGGAGAAATTCCTCCGTACGGCCCAACAGCTGAACCTCACCTACAATAAGGAGAAATGCGTGTTTAACACCACGCGCCTTGCCATCCTCGGCTGCGTAGTGGAGAACGGAATCATCGGCCCCGACCCAGAAAGAATGCGCCCCCTCATGGAGCTACCCCTCCCCCACTGCCCTAAAGCACTTAGGAGAACCCTGGGGCTTTTCCCCTACTATGCCCAATGGGTACCCAATTACGCGGACAAAGCCAGACCCCTCCTGAAAGCCACTTCCTTCCCCCTCACGGAGGAGGCGTGCGCGGCCTTCTCCCTCATTAAGGGAGACATAGCCAAGGCCACGATGCACGCAGTGGACGAGTCCATCCCCTTCCAGGTGGAGAGCGACGCATCCGACTTCGCCTTAGCCGCCACCCTAAACCAGGAGGGGAGGCCAGTGGCCTTCTTCTCAAGGACCCTACAAGGCCCCGAGATCCGACATTCGTCGGTCGAGAAAGAGGCCCAGGCGATCGTGGAGGCAGTACGGCGCTGGAGGCACTACCTGGCAGGCAAACGATTTACCCTCCTCACCGACCAGCGTTCGGTGGCTTTCATGTTTAATAACAAGCTGAAGGGCAAAATCAAGAATGACAAGATTTTGAGATGGAGAATCGAGCTCTCCACCTACGATTATGAGATCTTGTACCGGCCAGGCAAGCTGAACGAATCCCCTGATGCCCTTTCACGAATGACATGCGCCAGCGCGCATATCGATAGGCTTCAGACCCTCCACGACCAGCTCTGCCACCCCGGAGTCACCAGACTCTACCATTTCATTAAGGCCCGCAACCTGACCTACTCCATCGAGGAGGTCAGGACCATGACCAGGAACTGCCAGACCTGTGCGGAGTGCAAACCGCACTTCTATAGGCCGGACCGAGCAAGCCTGATCAAGGCCACCCGCCCCTTCGAGCGCCTGAGCATCGACTTTAAGGGGCCCCTCCCGTCCTCTGACCATAATGTGTACTTCCTCAACATCGTTGATGAGTACTCCCGTTTCCCCTTTGCCTTCCCCTGCCCCGACATGACCAGTAGCACGGTCATTAAGTGCCTGAATGCCCTCTTCGCCTTGTTCGGGTTCCCGAACTATATACACAGCGACCGGGGCTCCTCCTTCATGAGCGAGGAACTCCGGCAATTCCTCCTAGAGAGAGGTATTGCAGCAAGCAGGACCACCAGCTACAACCCCAGAGGTAACGGTCAGGTGGAAAGAGAGAACGCGACGGTATGGAAGGCCGTCCTCTTAGCCTTAAAATCTAAGGGCCTCCCAACCGCCCGCTGGCAAGAAGTCCTCCCGACAGCGCTGCACTCCATCCGGTCATTACTTTGCACGGCCACTAACACCACCCCCCATGAACGAATGTTCGTTTTCCCCAGGAAGTCGACTACGGGAACCACTCTACCAACCTGGCTGACCGCCCCGGGGCCGGTCTGGCTGCGGAAACACGTGAGGGCCCATAAAACGGACCCCCTGGTCGAGAGGGTGAACCTCCTGCACGCCAACCCCCAGTACGCCTACGTGGCGTACCCAGACGGGCGGGAGGACACTGTCTCCCTACGAGACCTCGCACCCTCAGCCGATCCGGAAACACCGCCACCAGCCCCCCCAACCCCAGCCCAGGTAGACGGCATGCCGGAACCCCACGAGCCCTCGCCGACCACGCAAACACCAGCATCAACACCGGATAAGGCACCAGCACCGGATAAGGCAACAACACCGCTGCGGCGATCGGAGAGGCTTACGAATCCTCCGGACAGACTGACCTACCAGAATTGGTAGTACACTTCACCCCGCCGGACTTAATTCTAAACAAGGGGTGAATGTGGTAAACCACGTTCACTATCGTATCACTGTTAGTAGTTAGCACTGTTCACCACTGTTCGTTATAACTGTATCACTGACCACTATTGTATCACGGTACGAGGTCGCCTCTTGCCACACTGCTATACCTGGGATGACCACCGCCGACTCCGCCTTGGCTCCACCCACCAGGCCAGGTATAAAGGTGAGCGACTGACTGGTATTCCTCCTGCTTGGATCGGATCACCCACGAGAGTGGGCTCTGTTATTTAGTCAATAAAAACCTTTAGTCACCTTCGTAACTCTTCGCCTTTTATTGGAGGAATTGATAGGTATATCAAAGCAGAAGAAGGAGAAGGAGAAGATGAAGTCTGGAGGGTGAATCAGAAGAAGTAGAAGAAGGAGAAGGAGAAGGTGAGGTCTGGAGGGTGAATCAGAAGAAGCAGAAGAAGGAAAAGGAGAAGGTGAAGTCTGGAGGGTGAATCAGAAGAAGCAGAAGAAGGAGAAGGAGAAGGTGAAGTCTGGAGGGTGAATCAGAAGAAGCAGAAGAAGGAGAAGGAGAAGGTGAAGTCAGGAGGGTGAATCAGAAGAAGCAGAAGAAGGAGAAGGAGAAGGTGAAGTTAGGAGGGTGAATCAGAAGAAGCAGAAGAAGGAGAACGAGAAGGTGAAGTCTGGAGGGTGAAGCAGAAGAAGCAGAAGAAGGAGAAGGTGAAGTTGAAGTCTAGAGGGTGAATCAGAAGAAGTAGAAGAAGGAGAAGGAGAAGGTGAAGTCTGGGGGGTGAATCAGAAGAAGCAGAAGAAGGAGAAGGAGAAGGTGAAGTCTGGAGGGTGAATCAGAAGAAGCAGAAGAAGGAGAAGGAGAAGATGAAGTCTCGAGGGTGAATCAGAAGAAGTAGAAGAAGGAGAAGGAGAATGTGAAGTCTGGAGGGTGAATCAGAAGAAGCAGAAGAAGGAGAAGGAGAAGGTGAAGTCTGGAGGGTGAATCAGAAGAAGTAGAAGAAGGAGAAGGAGAAGGTGAAGTCAGGAGGATGAAGCAGAAGAAGCAGAAGAAGGAGAAGGAGAAGGTGAAGTCTGAAGGGTGAAGCAGAAGAAGCAGAAGAAGGAGAAGGAGAAGGTGAAGTCTGGAGGGTGAAGCAGAAGAAGCAGAAGAAGGAGAAGGAGAAGGTGAAGTCAGGAGGGTGAATCAGAAGAAGCAGAAGAAGGAGAAGGAGAAGGTGAAGTCAGGGGGGTGAAGCAGAAGAAGTAGAAGAAGGAGAAGGAGAAGATGAAGTCAGGAGGGTGAAGCAGAAGAAGCAGAAGAAGGAGAAGGAGAAGGTGAAGTCTGGAGGGCGCAGCAGAAGAAGCAGAAGAAGGAGAACGAGAAGGTGAAGTCTGGAGGGTGAAGCAGAAGAAGCAGAAGAAGGAGAAGGAGAAGATGAAGTCAGGAGGGTGAAGCAGAAGAAGCAGAAGAAGGAGAAGGAGAAGGTGAAGTCTGGAGGGCGCAGCAGAAGAAGCAGAAGAAGGAGAACGAGAAGGTGAAGTCTGGAGGGTGAAGCAGAAGAAGCAGAAGAAGGAGAAGGAGAAGGTGAAGTCTGGAGGGTGAATCAGAAGAAGTAGAGGAAGGAGAAGGAGAAGGTGAAGTCAGCAAGGTGAAGCAGAAGAAGCAGAAGAAGGAGAAGGAGAAGGTGAAGTCTGGAGGGTGAAGCAGAAGAAGCAGAAGAAGGAGAAGGAGAAGGTGAAGTCTGGAGGGCGAAGCAGAAGAAGCAGAAGAAGGAGAAGGTGAAGTCTGGAGGGCGAAGCAGAAGAAGCAGAAGAAGGAGAAGGAGAAGGTGAAGTCTGGAGGGTGAAGCAGAAGAAGCAGAAGAAGGAGAAGGAGAAGGTGAAGTCTGGAGGGTGAAGCAGAAGAAGCAGAAGAAGGAGAAGGAGAAGGTGAAGTCTGGAGGGTGAAGCAGAAGAAGCAGAAGAAGGAGAAGGAGAAGGTGAAGTCAGGAGGGTGAAGCAGAAGAAGCAGAAGAAGGAGAAGGAGAAGGTGAAGTCTGGAGGGTGAAGCAGAAGAAGCAGAAGAAGGAGAAGGAGAAGGTGAAGTCTGGAGGTTGAAGCAGAAGAAGCAGAAGAAGGAGAAGGAGAAGGTGAAGTCTGGAGGGTGAATCATAAGAAGTAGAAGAAGGAGAAGGAGAAGGTGAAGTCTGGAGGGTGAATCAGAAGAAGCAGAAGAAGGAGAAGGAGAAGGTGAAGTCTGGAGGGAAAAGCAGAAGAAGTAGAAGAAGGAGAAGGAGAAGGTGAAGTCTGGAGGGTGAATCAGAAGAAGTAGAAGAAGGAGAAGGAGAAGGTGAAGTCTGGAGGGTGAATCAGAAGAAGCAGAAGAAGGAGAAGGAGAAGGTGAAGTCTGGAGGGTGAATCAGAAGAAGTAGAAGAAGGAGAAGGAGAAGGTGTAGTCTGGAGGGTGAATCAGAAGAAGTAGACGAAGGAGAAGGAGAAGGTGAAGTCTGGAGGGTGAATCAGAAGAAGCAGAAGAAGGAGAAGGAGAAGGTGAAGTCTGGAGGGTGAATCAGAAGAAGTAGAAGAAGGAGAAGGAGAAGGTGAAGTCTGGAGGGTGAATCAGAAGAAGCAGAAGAAGGAGAAGGAGAAGGTGAAGTCTGGAGGGTGAATCAGAAGAAGCAGAAGAAGGAGAAGGAGAAGGTGAAATCTGGAGGGTGAATCAGAAGAAGCAGAAGAAGTAGAAGGAGAAGGTGAAGTCTGGAGGGTGAATCAGAAGAAGTAGAAGAAGGAGAAGGAGAAGGTGTAGTCTGGAGGGTGAATCAGAAGAAGCAGAAGTAGGAGAAGGAGAAGGTGCAGTCTGGAGGGTGAATCAGAAGAAGCAGAAGAAGGAGAAGGAGAAGGTGAAGTCTGGAGGGTGAATCAGAAGAAGTAGAAGAAGGAGAAGGAGAAGGTGAAGTCTGGAGGGTGAATCAGAAGAAGCAGAAGAAGGAGAAGGAGAAGGTGAAGTCTGGAGGGTGAATCAGAAGAAGCAGAAGAAGGAGAAGGAGAAGGTGAAATCTGGAGGGTGAATCAGAAGAAGCAGAAGAAGTAGAAGGAGAAGGTGAAGTCTGGAGGGTGAATCAGAAGAAGTAGAAGAAGGAGAAGGAGAAGGTGTAGTCTGGAGGGTGAATCAGAAGAAGCAGAAGTAGGAGAAGGAGAAGGTGAAGTCAGGAGGGTGAATCAGGAGAAGCAGAAGAAGGAGAAGGAGAAGGTGAAGTCTGGAGGGTGAATCAGAAGAAGCAGAAGAAGGAGAAGGAGAAGATGAAGTCTGGAGGGTGAATCAGAAGAAGTAGATGAAGGAGAAGGAGAAGGTGAAGTCTGGAGGGTGAATCAGAAGAAGCAGAAGAAGGAGAAGGAGAAGGTAAAGTCTGAAGGTGAATCAGAAGAAGCAGAAGAAGGAGAAGGAGAAGGTGAAGTCTGGAGGGTGAATCAGAAGAAGCAGAATAAGGAGAAGGAGAAGGTGAAGTCTGGCGGGTGAATCAGAAGAAGCAGAATAAGGAGAAGGAGAAGGTGAAGTCTGGAGGGTGAATCAGAAGAAGCAGAAGAAGGAGAAGGAGAAGGTGAAGTCTGGAGGGTGAATCAGAAGAAGTAGAAGAAGGAGAAGGAGAAGGTGAAGTCTGAAGGGTGAAGCAGAAGAGGTAGATGAAGGAGAAGGGGAAGGTGAAGTCAGGAGGGTGAATCAGAAGAAGTAGAAGAAGGAGAAGGAGAGGGTGAAGTCAGGAGGGTGAATCAGAAGAAGCAGAAGAAGGAGAAGGAGAAGGTGAAGTCTGGAGGGTGAATCAAAAGAATCAGAAGAAGGAGAAGGAGAAGGTGAAGTCTGGAGGGTGAATCAGAAGAAGCAGAAGAAGGAGAAGGAGAAGGTGAAGACTGGAGGGTGAATCAAAAGAATCAGAAGAAGGAGAAGGAGAAGGTGAAGTCAGGAGGGTGAATCAGAAGAAGTAGAAGAAGGAGAAGGAGAAGGTGAAGTCTGGAGGGTGAATCAGAAGAAGCAGAAGAAGGAGAAGGAGAAGGTGAAGTCTGGAGGGTGAATCAAAAGAATCAGAAGAAGGAGAAGGAGAAGGTGAAGTCAGGAGGGTGAATCAGAAGAAGCAGATGAAGGAGAAGGCGAAGGTGAAGTCAGGAGGGTGAAGCAGAAGAAGCAGAAGAAGGAGAAGGAGAAGGTGAAGTTTGGAGGGTGAATCAGAAGAAGTAGAAGAAGGAGAAGGAGAAGGTGTAGTCTGGAGGGTGAATCAGAAGAAGTAGACGAAGGAGAAGGAGAAGGTGAAGTCTGGAGGGTGAATCAGAAGAAGCAGAAGAAGGAGAAGGAGAAGGTGAAGTCTGGAGGGTGAATTAGAAGAAGTACAAGAAGGAGAAGGAGAAGGTGAAGTCTGGAGGGTGAATCAGAAGAAGCAGAAGAAGGAGAAGGAGAAGGTGAAGTCAGGAGGGTGAATCAGGAGAAGCAGAAGAAGGAGAAGGAGAAGGTAATGTCTAGAGGGTGAATCAGAAGACGCAGAAGAAGGAGAAGGAGAAGGTGAAGACTGGAGGGTGAATCAGAAGAAGTAGAAGAAGGAGAAGGAGAAGGTGAAGTCTGGAGGGTGAATCAGAAGAATTAGAAGAAGGAGAAGGAGAAGGCGAAGTCTGGAGGGTGAATCAGAAGAAGCAGAAGAAGGAGAAGGAGAAGGTGAAGTCTGGAGGGTGAATCAGAAGAAGCAAAATAAGGAGAAGGAGAAGATGAAGTCTGGAGGGTGAATCAGAAGAAGTTGAAGAAGGAGAAGGAGAAGGTGAGGTCTGGAGGGTGAATCAGAAGAAGCAGAAGAAGGAGAAGGAGAAGGTGAAGTCTGAAGGGTGAATCAAAAGAAGCAGAAGAAGGAGAAGGAGAAGGTGAAGTCTGGAGGGTGAATCAGGAGAAGCAGAAGAAGGAGAAGGAGAAGGTAATGTCTGGAGGGTGAATCAGAAGACGCAGAAGAAGGAGAAGGAGAAGGTGAAGACTGGAGGGTGAATCAGAAGAAGTAGAAGAAGGAGAAGGAGAAGGTGAAGTCTGAAGGGTGAAGCAGAAGAGGTAGATGAAGGAGAAGGAGAAGGTGAAGTCAGGAGGGTGAATCAGAAGAAGTAGAAGAAGGAGAAGGAGAGGGTGAAGTCAGGAGGGTGAATCAGAAGAAGCAGAAGAAGGAGAAGGAGAAGGTGAAGTCTGGAGGGTGAATCAAAAGAATCAGAAGAAGGAGAAGGAGAAGGTGAAGTCTGGAGGGTGAATCAGAAGAAGCAGAAGAAGGAGAAGGAGAAGGTGAAGACTGGAGGGTGAATCAAAAGAATCAGAAGAAGGAGAAGGAGAAGGTGAAGTCAGGAGGGTGAATCAGAAGAAGTAGAAGAAGGAGAAGGAGAAGGTGAAGTCTGGAGGGTGAATCAGAAGAAGCAGAAGAAGGAGAAGGAGAAGGTGAAGTCTGGAGGGTGAATCAAAAGAATCAGAAGAAGGAGAAGGAGAAGGTGAAGTCAGGAGGGTGAATCAGAAGAAGCAGATGAAGGAGAAGGCGAAGGTGAAGTCAGGAGGGTGAAGCAGAAGAAGGAGAAGGAGAAGGTGAAGTTTGGAGGGTGAATCAGAAGAAGTAGAAGAAGGAGAAGGAGAAGTGTAGTCTGGAGGGTGAATCAGAAGAAGTAGACGAAGGAGAAGGAGAAGGTGAAGTCTGGAGGGTGAATCAGAAGAAGCAGAAGAAGGAGAAGGAGAAGGTGAAGTCTGGAGGGTGAATTAGAAGAAGTACAAGAAGGAGAAGGAGAAGGTGAAGTCTGGAGGGTGAATCAGAAGAAGCAGAAGAAGGAGAAGGAGAAGGTGAAGTCAGGAGGGTGAATCAGGAGAAGCAGAAGAAGGAGAAGGAGAAGGTAATGTCTAGAGGGTGAATCAGAAGACGCAGAAGAAGGAGAAGGAGAAGGTGAAGACTGGAGGGTGAATCAGAAGAAGTAGAAGAAGGAGAAGGAGAAGGTGAAGTCTGGAGGGTGAATCAGAAGAAGTAGAAGAAGGAGAAGGAGAAGGCGAAGTCTGGAGGGTGAATCAGAAGAAGCAGAAGAAGGAGAAGGAGAAGGTGAAGTCTGGAGGGTGAATCAGAAGAAGCAAAATAAGGAGAAGGAGAAGATGAAGTCTGGAGGGTGAATCAGAAGAAGTTGAAGAAGGAGAAGGAGAAGGTGAGGTCTGGAGGGTGAATCAGAAGAAGCAGAAGAAGGAGAAGGAGAAGGTGAAGTCTGAAGGGTGAATCAAAAGAAGCAGAAGAAGGAGAAGGAGAAGGTGAAGTCTGGAGGGTGAATCAGGAGAAGCAGAAGAAGGAGAAGGAGAAGGTAATGTCTGGAGGGTGAATCAGAAGACGCAGAAGAAGGAGAAGGAGAAGGTGAAGACTGGAGGGTGAATCAGAAGAAGTAGAAGAAGGAGAAGGAGAAGGTGAAGTCTGGAGGGTGAATCAGAAGAAGTAGAAGAAGGAGAAGGAGAAGGCGAAGTCTGGAGGGTGAATCAGAAGAAGCAGAAGAAGGAGAAGGAGAAGGTGAAGTCTGGAGGGTGAATCAGAAGAAGCAAAAGAAGGAGAAGGAGAAGATGAAGTCTGGAGGGTGAATCAGAAGAAGTTGAAGAAGGAGAAGGAGAAGGTGAGGTCTGGAGGGTGAATCAGAAGAAGCAGAAGAAGGAGAAGGAGAAGGTGAAGTCTGAAGGGTGAATCAAAAGAAGCAGAAGAAGGAGAAGGAGAAGGTGAAGTCTGGAGGGTGAATCAGAAGAAGCAGAAGAAGGAGAAGGAGAAGGTGAAGTCTGGAGGGTGAATCAGAAGAAGCAGAAGAAGGAGAAGGAGAAGGTGAAGTCTGGTGGGTGAATCAGAAGAAGTAGAAGAAGGAGAAGGAGAAGGTGAAGTCTGGAGGGTGAATCAGAAGAAGTAGAAGAAGGAGAAGGAGAAGGTGATGTCAGGAGGGTGAGTCAGAAAAAGCAGAAGAAGGAGAAGGAGAAGGTGAAGTCAGGAGTGTGAATCAGAAGTAGTAGAAGAAGGAGAAGGAGAAGGTGAAGTCTGGAGGGTGAATCAGAAGAAGCAAAAGAAGGAGAAGGAGAAGGTGAAGTCTGGAGGGTGAATCAGAAGAAGTAGAAGAAGGAGAAGGAGAAGGTGAAGTCTGGAGGATGAATCAGAAGAAGTAGAAGAAGGAGAAGGAGAAGGTGAAGTCAGGAGTGTGAATCAGAAGAAGCAGAAGAAGGAGAAGGAGAAGATGAATCAGGAGGGTGAATCAGAAGAAGCAGAAGAAGGAGAAGGAGAAGGTGAAGTCAGGAGGGTGAAGCAGAAGAAGCAGAAGAAGGAGAAGGAGAAGGTGAAGTCAGGAGGGTGAAGCAGAAGAAGTAGAAGAAGGAGAAGGAGAAGGTGATGCCTGGAGGGTGAATCAGAAGAAGCAGAAGAAGGAGAAGGAGAAGGTGAAGTCAGGAGGGTGAATCAGAAACATAGAAACATAGAGAAACATAGAGATAGGAACAGGAGTAGGCCATTCGGCCCTTCGAGCCTGCTCCGCCATTCAATGAGATCATGGCTGATCTTCGTCTGAGATCATAGCTGATCTTACCAGTTCAGTACCCCGTCCCCGCCTTTTCTCCGTAACCCTTAATCCCCTTAGCCTTCAGAAATATATCCAATTCTCTCTTGAAAATATTTATTGAATTAGCCTTCACAGCCCTCTGTGGCAGGGAATTCCACAGGCTCACCACTCTTTGAGTGAAGAAATTCTTCCTCATCTCTGTTTTAAATGATTTGCCCGCTATTTTTAGACTGTGGCCCCTGGTTCTGTGCTCCCCGGCCATTGGAAACATTCTCTCTGAATTCAGCCTGTCCAGGCCTGCCATAATTTTATATGTTTCGATGAGGTCCCCTCTCAATCTTCTAAACTCCAGTGAGTACAAGCCCAAACTATTTAATCTCTCTTCGTAGGTCATTCCCGCCATTCCAGGTATCAGCCTGGTGAATCGCCGTTGCACTCTTTCCATGGCAAGAACATCCTTCCGCAGATGGGGCGACCAAAACTGTACACAATACTCCAGATGTGGTCTCACCAGCACCTTGTACAGCTGTAGTAAGGTATCCCTATTCCTATACTCGAACCCCCTTGATATGAAGGCCAACATACCATTTGCCTTCTTAATCGCCTGTTGCACCTGCATGCTCTCCTTCAGTGACTGGTGCACAAGAACACCCAGGTCCCTCTGCACTTCCCCATCTCCCAATCTATTGCCATTTAGATAATAATCTACCCTCCTGTTTTTACCCCCAAAGTGGATAACCTCGCATTTATCCACATTATAGTGCATCTGCCACGTATCTGCCCATTCCCCCAACCTGTCCAAATCGCACTGTAGCCTCCTGACATCCTCATCAGAGCCCACCCCTCCTCCTAGTTTAGTGTCGTCAGCGAATTTGGAAATATTGCATCCAATTCCCTGATCCAGATCATTTATATATATTGTGAACAGCTGGGGTCCCAGGACAGATCCTTGCGGCACCCCGCTGGTCACTGCCTGCCACTCCGAAAACGAGCCGTTTATTCCAACTCTCTGTTTTCTATCCGCCAGCCAGTTCTCTATCCACGTTAATACTTTGCCCCCAATCCCATGAGCCTTAATGTTGCATGATAATCTTTTGTGTGGAACCTTATCGAAGGCTTTCTGGAAGTCAAGGTACACCACATCCACTGGCTCTCCCCCATCTATTTTACCAGTTACTTCCTCAAAAAATTCCAGCAGATTAGTCAAACACGATTTACCCTTTGTAAATCCATGTTGACTCTGTCCGATCCTTTCCCCATTTGTCAAGTGCTCCGCTATTTTATCCTTAATAATGGACTCTAGCATTTTGCCCACAACCGATGTAAGGCTTACTGGTCTATAATTCCCTGCTTTCTCTCTACCCCCCTTTTTAAATATTGGGGTAACATTAGCTACCCTCCAATCCACGGGTACTGTTCCCGAGTCAATGGAGTTCCGGAAGATGATCCTTAGAGCATCTGCTATCTCCAGGGCCACCTCCTTAAGTACCCTAGGATGTAGTTTATCAGGTCCCGGGGATTTGTCGGCCTTCAGTCCCCTCAACTTACCCAACACCATATCCCTAGAGATACTAATTTCTGTCAGCTCCTCCCTCTCATTAGTCCCTATGTTTGCCGATATTCCTAGGAGGTTATTTGTGTCCTCCTTTGTGAATACAGAACCAAAGTATGAGTTTAATTTGTCTGCCATTTCCTTATTCTCCATTATATATTCTCCCGAATCGGACTGCAAGGGACCGACTTGGGATTTTACCAGTCTTTTCCTCCTGATATACCGATAAAAGCTTTTGCAGTCTGTCTTTATGTTTGCTGCAAGTTTACTTTCGTATTCTATTTTCCCCTTCCTGATTAATCCCTTTGTCCTCTTTTGCTGTATCATGTACTGCCCCCAATCTTCCGGTCTGGTGCTTTTTTTTGCCAGTTGATATGCCCTTTTTTTTGATTTTATGCTGTCCCTAATTTCCCTCGTTATCCACGGTTGAGTCACCTTTTTAGGTTTATTCCTGACACACATACTTCCTCCTGAAAATATGGCAGCAGGAAGAAGTTCCACAAGATCTCAGACGCTTTGATTGTTACTATCTTTAAAAAGGTGGAAAAGTCGGTGTGTGGTAACTACCGAGGTATCTCCCTTCTTTCTTCCACAGGTAAAGTGCTTGCCAACAGACTTTTGCCGTTATCTGAGGAGGTGCTTCCGGAGTCGCAGTGTGGTTTCCGACCATCCAGAGGAACAGCTGATATGATCTTCACAGCACGTCAATTACAGGAGAAATGCCATGAACTAAAGCAACCACTGTTCATGGCTTTCATAGACTTAACTAAAGCTTTTGACACTGTCCACCGCCAGACTTTATGGCATATTTTGTCTAAGCTTGGTTGCCCCAATAAATTCATCTTAGTTCTGAGGCTGCTACATGACAACATGTCCGCAGCAGTTCTCAGCAGCAGCGTTTCTATTTCAGAGCCCTTCACAGTTGAGACAGGAGTAAAACAGGGCTGCATCATTACTCCATCCCTTTTTGCAGTGTTCATCAGTTATCCTCCATCTCATCAGCAATGATCTGCCCATCGGAATTCAAATCCTTTACCGTACTGATGGCCGACTTTTTAATCTCAATAGGCTTAAGGCCAAGAGCAAAGTCTCCATCACTACCATTATGGAGTTACAGTATGCAGATGATAACGCCATCACAGCTCTTTCTGAGCATGATCTACAAAACACTTTGAATGCTTTATCCAGAGCCTACAAACTTCTGGGCCTCACCATGAATATAAAGAAAACCCAGGTGCTCCACCAGCCATCACCTAATCAGCTTGCAACTCCTCCTTCTGTAGATTGATAATAACACTTTTCCATATCTTGGTAGCCATTTATCCTCCAAAGCGGACATTGATTCTGAAATCCATCACCGCCTGAGTTGTGCAAGTGCAGCCTTTTCTAAACTGAGGAGAGTCTTTGTAAATCATGACCTCCAAGACCAAACTAAAATCCTTGTATACAAAGCCATCATCCTTCCCACCCTTTTATTTGGAGCTGAAACCTGGACTACATACAGTAGACATCTCAAAGCCTTAGAGCAATACCACCAACGCTCTCTACGCAAAATCTTGAGGGTCAGCTGGGAGGACAAGCGTACAAACTGGAGTATACTTGAAGAGGCCAATATCTACAGCATCACTACGCTCATCATGCAGCATCAACTCCGATGGATAGGACATGTCATTCGCATGTCAGACTCACGTCTCCCAAAACAGGTTCTGTAATCCCAGTTGAAGGAAGGGCAGAGGTCTCCTGGTGGTCAAAAGAAGCGTTACAAAGATAACATCAAAGTAATCCTTAAAAAGTTCCATCTCGATATTGATAACTGGGAGGAAATCGCACTGGACAGAGACAATTGGAGAAAATGTATCCACAACGGAGCCGCACTACATTAAAAGAATCTCCAGCATGCCGCTGAGGATAAACGCCAGCGCCGTAAGGAGAGACAACAACTTAAGACGACCCATACTCCAGTCACTACCAATAGTCTTACATGCCCACACTGTAGTAGAGTCTGTGGATCTCGGATTGGCCTCCACAGCCACCTGAAGACCCACAAGTAGATGACTGAAGGAGGACATACCATACTTGAATTTGACTGGTCGCCGATGATGAGTGGTGGTTTAAACCCAGGCAGAGCCAGGTCACTAGGACACAGGTGACGCCGTAAGAGCTTCAATAGTCGGGATGCGACACTTGTGGCTGTCCAGAGGATCCCTGGATATAAAGCCATTAGGTAGAACATCCGGGTGTGGCTGTTGGGGAGGGAAAGGATTCTTGAGCAGGGCCAACAGGAGGGATTACATAACATAAGAACATAAGTAGGAGCATGCCGTATGGCCCCTCGGGCCTGCTCCGCCATTCAATAGGATCATGGCTGATCCGAATCAAGACTCACGTCCACTTCCCTGCCCTCTCCCCGTAACCCCTAATTCCATTATCTGCGAGGAAACTGTCTATCTCCATTTTAAATTTATTTAATGTTGCAACTTCTGCAGCTCTCTGGGGTAGCAAATTCCACAGATTTACTACCCTCTGAGTGAAGAAGATCCTCCTCATCTCAGTTTTGCAAGGGCAGCCCCTTATTCTTAGATTGATGTGGGAAGCACAGGGTTAATGGGAATGTTATTGTAACATGCTATGTTGGAAGCCATGTATTAGGCTGCCACCATAATTACAAGGCATGATGGGAAGCTTGGCCATCCTGACACAAGCAATGGGCTGGATTTTGTTACTGGGGCGGGCTGGAGTCGTGTAATCTGCATTTCGTGTTAGCCACCCGATTCTAAAACGATGTGGGAAAATTATGCCATTTTAACTTAATTGGCCAATTGAGTTCCAACGTGTGGGAACCCATGGCCAAGGAGATTACCAATTCGAAAGTCGCCTCTGATGATGTCATCATTGCTGCTGCATTTAAGGTCTGCAACAAGCCTTGCTTCTTCTGCAGACTGCCAAGCTCTTGCCCTTACATGTTAGAGACACCTGCAGGAAGAATGGCCAGCCAGAGATCTAGGTCTGCACCCCACTTTGATGTTGCCCTGCAGGCTTTAGTAGAGGGAGCTAGAGCAAATAAAGAGATGCTCTTCCCTTCTTCAGGGAGGAAGAAGCCTCCCCAGCAGACCAAGGCTGTGTGGATCCAGGTGGCAGAGGAGGTCAACTCTGTCAATATCCTGCAGAAGCTGGGTTCAGTTCAGGAAGAGATTTCATGACCCTCTGTGCACTGGAAAAGTGAGTATGAATTTCCCATCACCCTCAATCTGATCCCCATTGCCTTTCCTCACCAGCACTCAGCTTTAGCAATCTCTTCCTCCAATTCCCACTTGACACTGACATCCATGCACCCTTACCCATTCCCTCTCTATGGTCACATTCACCTAACTAATCGACTGTGCTGCCCTCACACTCCCTATCACTGATGCTATTACAACTTACAACACACAGGGAGGGCCCTTGGTCTTGCCACCTCACTTCATCTTTGTCCCCTTCTAAGCATCTATGCTCTGGAGTCTCTACACTCATTCCTTCATTCTCACTCAAACTCCACACGTCTCCCTCATTGCAGGAAAAGAGAGCTCACAATAAGAGGGAAAGAGCAACGACAGGAGGAGGGCCACCTTCAGTAGCCCAGCTCATCCCCTGGGAGGCGGCGGTCCTGGAGATCGTGGGAGTGGAGGAAGATTTCCAAGGGGGGGGGGTGGGGGTGGAAGACACGGACAGACAGGCACAATACAGCAAGCTGGTGACAGAATAGTTTTCCATGTCTCTCAATGACATTGCATGAGCCGCTGATAATGATTCTGAAGCTCTAACAGATGGACGTATGATCATCTGCAATATGCATGTAACCTTGGCCTCATCTGAATCTTTCCTTTACTCCCCCACAGGACCATTGCAAGCATCCATCCCCACTAGCATGAGCCTCAAGACTCCTCAGAGGAAGCTGCAACCTCTGAGGGTGTAGCATCAGCAGAATTCACCGCACCCAACACCAGCGCAGACACTCCCACCTCGGAGGGAACATCGTGAGATAGAGTAGTGTTGTCACCTGGTATATCACAGCTCACAAGTGAGCATCAGCAGACTGTGGAGACAGGGACAACAGTGGTGAGTCCTAGTCGGAGGGTGCAGGAATCTGCCAGCTCGGCTCAGCTGCATGTCGACCCTCTGCCTCTGGGTCCATCCATAACATCAGCAGGGCTGGAACTCCAGGAACAGATGCAGGAGTCTCTGGCAGGTTTTGTCTCCAGGGTCGCTGCAAGTGTGGAGCGAATGGAGGAGTCCATTGCTAACATGAGCAGACCCCTTGTGGAGTCATTGGCGCATGAACACTTCACCATGGAAAAAGTGGCAACCTCCATGCACGTGATAAGTCGCCAGAGTGCAGAAAACATGGTGATGTTCTGAATAGAATGACATCTCTGAAGGAGCGATGGTCATCTATTGAACAGAGAAACCAGACCTTCATGGAAGTCCTTCTGAGTAGGACTGCCAGTGCAGAAACAGGTCCCCATGGCCCCCCTGATGTGCAGCAAGGTGCTCTCCAGCCACTTGCAGGCACTGAGGGGGACCGGACCAGATGTGCACAGCAAACCACGATGATTCTGGAGACCCTGGCTGCTGAGTACTGCAGGGCTCCACCTGATCTATCCAGGCATCTGAAGCGCATCTTCAGCAAACCGATGGTTTGCTCGATTATGGCTCTGGTGGACATGTGGCTGGAGTTTTAGCACTCCTCTACTTCGTTGGATGGGCTTTTCAATGGCGTCATTAGCCATGTCCTCAGGGGATAGCCCTTGTCTCCAATTAGCCTTGCGTTAAGTTGGTCTGGTGGACTGAATAGCGGAGGCACACTAGACTGGCACAGTATGAAGGAGTCATGGCAACTGCCAGGGTACTTGACAAAAACATGCAAAATTTCCTTCTTGTGGTCACACACCAGCTGAACGTTGAGGGAGTGGAAGCCCTTGCGGTTGACAAAAATACCTGGATTGCGATGGGGTGCTTAAGGGCCATGTGTGCAGTCAACGATGCCTTGCACACTTGGAAAGCCTGCCAGATTAGCTAATCCAACCGCACGTGCAGTGACACTTGCTTCATTCTTGGTGAAATGGATGTGATTGTGTGCAATGGCAAAGAGGGCATCGGTTGGTGTTGGGGCTCATGGCCCGATTTCAGAGGACCAAGGTGACAGTATAAACGGCACCCATGTTTATGGAATAGATGGCAGTTCAAGTAGAGATCAGAGGAGCAAGCTGTCAATGCTGTGATTGGTTCTACCAATGAGGTGAGACGAGATGGCGACTTTGCTGGAAACACTTGCCACCTGTAAAAAGCTAAGTCTGTGCTGGGAATGCAGTCACAACAGCTTCTGCCCGAGGAAAGTGATCAGCTGTGAGGTGGGAGCTTTTATAGTACATTACACGCCATCATCGAATCAGCTGGATCAATGGCCACTCAATTCCTGCCTCAGGCCGACAGATGTGGTTCCCGAGCTGTGTGAATCCCGCAGGCAGCCAGGGAAATTAGAAAGGTACTCTGAAAAAGGTGCTCAAGGGTCTGACAACTACCCGTTAATGATTTGAATTAGGTGGCCCACCTCTGCCTGTCTGGTTGCTGCTGCACCGGCAACGCACCCTAGGGAAAGGCCGGTGCGATGGCAGGTTCCTGACCTGCTGCAACTTTTCAAATTTCCCACCCAACCCGCCTCCAATCACCTGCACAGACCTCGACTGTTGGGTGCCACACCCCATTTATAGTTCGGGCTTGAATGGCTGCATTACATGAATATCTCCAGAGCTCCCTCAGACTTCGGCCCTCGAATCCAGGGGGCAGGGGATGCTTCTTTGAAGCAATGTGGAATAAATCAGCAAACTGGTGGGGTGGGGGGGGGGGGAAGACAGGAAGGTGCCAATAAAGAGGAAAATAGTGCCCGAGCTGCTACCAGCAGAGACATGGCTGCACACAGGAACAGACCGAATCCACCTCTCCCAACTGACCCGACAACACTTAAGATCCCTGTACCACGTCGGAGATACGTGGTGGGTTTGGGGGGGGGGGAAATACGGAGCCTGGTGGGGGATTCTCAGTTGAGAATGCCTGTAAACAGCAAACTAAAAAGCACTTGCATTTATATAGCGCCTTTCACAACCTCACAGCCAATGAGTTACTTTTGAAGTCTAGTCACTGCTGTAACTGAGGAAACAGCAGCCAATTCACACACAGCAAGATCCCAGAAACAGCAATTAGAAAGCCAGCTGATCTATTTTCAGTGATGTTGGTTGAGGGACGATATTGGCTCAGAACACTGGGGAGAACTCCCTCTGCTCTTAGAAATAGTGTTGATGTGGCAAAAAGCCACTAAGATTCTCAGTGACTTGTATAATTGCCTTTAAGCATGTTTATCACCTTTTAATGTTGGCTCTGGTTAAACAGCTAGATTGACAAAATCGCACTCTGACGCGATAAAATCACCACGTGGGTCATGTGACGTCAGAGGTAGAGGGCGTGGTCAGCCAGTCCTCATGTGGAGTGATAGTGAAAAGACCTGTTTAGAGCTTCTCCTGCATTTTCTTGTTTTGTAAAGTTTTAATACATTAAACTCAGTTTGTTAACTTCCAGTGAGTTTATAGATTCTTTGCTAGGAGTGCAGAGACTCCTACATTGAGATCTTTTACACCCACCAGAGGACAGATGGGGGCCTCTGTTTAACAGCTTATCTGAAAGAAGACACCTCCGACAGTGCAACACTCCCTCAGCACTGCACTGGGAGTGTCAGCCTGGATTATGGGCTCAAGTTCTGGAGTGGCCTGAATTGCTGAGTATATATATAACCCTAACCGACAGCTAGATAAATAAACAAGCGGAGGTAACCCCTCAGACTAGCAACGTATAGCACGAATGTACGTTAATCACTTGACAACCACGAACAGCAGCATTTCAGGGTGCACAGACCCCCCCCCTCAACCAAGTCTTCAACTTGGCAACTTCCCTCGCTGGGGTCGAGTGAAGGAACTGGTTTCGGAGAGTCAGCAATGGCCAGCACAGTGAGTGAGTCAGGAAGTATTGTGGAAAAGACTACTTAAGAGCAGTGGAGTTATTGGCCATCTTCCGAACCCATTAACCAAGAACCCATTCCCTCACAATGATAGTGAGCAGATGGAGAATCCGATAGTAGGTTGTATTAATTCTCATGTAGTGGACACCTTCCCCTCGAGTCACTTTTTGTATCTGGTTTCCAATTTAGTGGTGCATATTCGTACTTGAGATGAAGATTCCCATTCCCTGTTCATCCCTCAGGAAGCTCACCACCACCACCCAGGACAGAGCAGTTCATCTAGTCAGCAGTCCTGCCACTAGACTCACTATCCACCCTTTACCAGTAGTGCTGTGTGGCTGCTGCATGTCCAACCCACTGGGTGCAGTGTAGCAAGGTTACTGCCCTCCATGACCTCTACCAGCAAGGACAAGAGAAGCAATGTTGTGGGACCATCACCTCCAAGGTCACACACCACCCTCACTTGGTGAAATAACACTCACCCTTCATTAGTCAGCTCAAATGTTGGAATTCCTCGACCCAACACCATTGCCACAAAGACCACAGCTGTTCAAGGTAGCCCGCCACCTTCAGGACAACTAGGGATGGGCAATAAATGCCAGCCTGGTCAGCAACACCCACATCCTGAACAAAAAGCTGATCCTAGTTTTCCTCAGGGCTTTGCTGCAATCAGTTCCCAGGAAGAGTCATTGACAGACAGTAGAGGCAGCAAGATCCTTGGCTTGAGGGATATGGCGAGAAGCTGGGGCCAAGAGAGAAACAGGCTTGTTGGGTCTAATGGCCTTTTCCTGTTCCTAAAAATTCTTGTGTCCTTGTTGCTTCTCTGCAAACCCAAAGAGTGGAGCCAAAGTGAGGCACACAATAGTTAACCAGCCACAAAGATCCCATGGCACGATTTTGAAGAGCAGGAGAGTTCTCCCTGGTGTTCTGGCCAATATTTATCCCTCAGTTCATTATAAAACAAATGATCTGCTCATTATCTTATTGCTGTCGGTGGGACCTTGCCATTCATAAATTGGCTGCCTGTAAAGCACTTGAGACATGCTGAAAAAGATTCTTTACTAGATGATCTAAAAACCCTTCCAATTCCAATGATCCCAAAATGTAGAGAACTTACTAGAATTAGACAAACATTCAGGAAATTAACAGCACTGGGTAAAATGGGCAGAGTCCATATGAAGCTTGACCAAGGTGAATTTTGCTGAGGGTATGGTGGCCTAGTGGTTCTGTACTGGACTAGCAAACCAGTACTCGAGTTCTAATCTGACCATGGCAAATTGAATTTGAATGGGCTGGATGGAAGCTAAGAAATTGTTGTAAAAACCCAATGGTTCATTCCTGTTCAAATTAAAAGCCAGCTTTATTTTTCAAAACTGCTGCACAATAATTGGTCTCCAGGAATTGGTTTCAACAAGTGCATGAAGGTTTAGGGGCAGGAGTGCTCGGAGTCCAGGATTCATCGGAATTCAAGACTAAAATTCCATCTCAAAATATGGTCCAGTTGCCTCAAAAGGATCTCCATTTCATCAAAAAGCCAAATTACTTACAATAACTCAGCACATTGAGGTCAGGTAGCAGCAAATGCTCAAATCACAAAGCTGGTGGTCTGGTTCAGAAAGGCTAATGGAATGTTGGCCTTTAGCTTGAAGGTTGGAATTCAAAGAGTGAGGAAGAGAGATTTTGGTTGCACAGAGTCTTGGTTAGACCCTATCTGGACACTGCGTTCAGTCCTGGGCCCCGCCCCCCAGGAAAATATATATCGGCCTGAGTGGGTGCAGCGCAGATTCACCAGAATTATACCGGGTTTAAAGAGTTCAATTATGGAGGACAGGTTGCACAGACTTGTGTATTCCCTAGAGAGTTTAGAAAGTTGGTCTAAATAGTTGTTTAAAAAAAAAGGATTTGTATAGGCAGAGAGAGAAAAACTGCAGGTGGGGAACCCAGAACGAGGCCATAATCTTCAAGCTCAGTCATTTAAGAGTGAAATCAGGAAGCACATTAGTGGAAATGTGCAACTTTCCCCCAAAGGCTGCAGTCAATTGAAATTCAAGACAGATCAAGAGATTTTTGTTGTTGGGTAAAGTAGAGATGTGGAGCAAAGGAAGGTAAATAGAATGAGGCTCACATCAGCCATGATTTAATAGAATAGCAGGTTCAAGGGGGATGCATAGCCTCCTCCTGTCCCGATGCGTGACCTCCAACAGCTCAAGATTTGGTATCATGCTTGCTCCTGTATCTCTACAGAACCAACCCATTCCCTGCTCAATCATGAATGTCAGGTGTACACCATTCAGAATCTGGGTTTCAAAAGCTCAGACAGTTTCAAAAGGGATTAAAGTAGTGTAAACCAGGTGTGCAATTGGAAGTTGGTGATATGGACAACTTTATTTTTTTTATAAAAATGTTCTCTTTGAAATTCCTGCAGAGCTGAAATGAAGTTTCTCCCAGAAAGATATGGAGAACAGAAAAACTGCCCATCAATGATCCCTAATTAAAGGCCCACTCAATCAATCTGTTTTGTATTGAGAAATGCTTCCCCCCCACCCCAGAACCACAAACCCTTATAGCTTTTCAGCATGTTCTTTCCACTGACTAACTTTTGCGATTTAAAAGTCTGAGCAATAGCTTGCTGTTAACCAAGTGCTCAGAAGCACTCCCCCTGATCACAGCACCTGTCCAATTACCAGCAGTGTTTCTTGAACTGGATCCATTGGTGCTGATTATTAATCCAATTTTCAATCCTAACCCCAGTCCATTCAATTAACTACTTCATACTCCTGGTAAACACTGGTCTCCAATTGAGAAACCTGCCCCACTTTATAGAAGTTTGAAGGGAGTCAATAAAGTTTAAATTGGTCTCCTGCCTTTTCAGCCCAAGTTGCAGCATCAGACATGATTGGTTGTAAAGTTAGTCAAATCCCAACTGCTTGTTAAAGAGATTATTAAACTGGATTGTACCATTCCCATTGAAGATCAGTCTGAACAAGGCCAATCCATGAACTCATTAGTTCAGTCTCACTTCTCAAGTGTTCCTAAACACAAGTTAGTTTTAGATTAGTCATCTCATCAGAGACAGCAACTCTTGACAATCCAGCACTCCAATATGACACCAGGGAGTCAGCCTAGATTATGTACTCAAGTCTTGGAGTGGGGCTTGAACCCCTCACTCTCTGCCTTAGAGGCAAAGCGTACTGCTATTGAGCCACGTTTAAGCTGAGCTTCATCAATCCATTGGGAAACCCCTCAACTCTCTCCTTTATAGAGAAATTTAATTTAATAGGTTTATAATCAGCCCATATTGAGCATTCAAGCTGCTTTGTACACCAGCTAACAAGTGAACCCACTACAACTCCAGCTTCAAAAGCATTAAAGCAGAGCACAAACCAGGTGTGGAACTAGAAGAGTTGCAGTTTCCAAAAAAAGGATCTTTGCAATTACTGCAATTTTAAGTCTCCTCATATCTTTCTAAGAGATCAAAGAAACTCCCAATTTCACATCTCAATGACCAGAGAGGTTCCATTCTCAAATTCAACTGCTTTGCATTAGGAGAATTCACATCTCTCCCCAACCCAGTAAGCACTCTTAAACCTTTGTGCAGGCTTATCATGTTCTGGCTGCCTCAGTTCCAGCCTTTCCCTCACACAGCCCCTTGCAATCTCCCAATCAGGGAAAGAGGCCGGCTGGGCCTTTTATACACCACTTGGCTGAGGAGGCTAACCAGTTGCCTGACCTAGTTTCCCTTCTCGTCACCCCACCCAAACCCCACAAGAAAGCGGGCAGGTCGGAGGACCTCCTCGTGGGTCTGCTCCTGGGCCTGGCGAAGAAGGCCATTAATTGGTCCAGGCAGCGGGCGGTCGAGGGGGTCGTCCGGCCGGATTGCCTCCCTCTCTTCCGTGGCCATGTTCGCGCCCGGGTGGCCCTAGAGCTGGAGCACGCGGTGTCCGCCGGCGCGCTAGATCACTTTCGTGACCGGTGGGCGCCGCGGGGACTGGAGTGCATGATTGGGCTGGAGAACCAAATTTTAATTTGATTATTAAGGTTTATTTGAAGTTTTATTGGTTTATTACAGTTTTATTGGTTTATTTACAGTTTTAATGGTTTATTTACAGTTTTTATCTGTCTAAATTTATGGTTTTACCAAAAGAGGAACCCCACAAGAAAGCGGGCAGGTCGGAGGACCTCCTCGTGGGTCTGCTCCTGGGCCTGGCGAAGAAGGCCATTAATTGGTCCAGGCAGCGGGCGGTCGAGGGGGTCGTCCGGCCGGATTGCCTCCCTCTCTTCCGTGGCCATGTTCGCGCCCGGGTGGCCCTAGAGCTGGAGCACGCGGTGTCCGCCGGCGCGCTAGTTCACTTTCGTGACCGGTGGGCGCCGCGGGGACTGGAGTGCATGATTGGGCTGGAGAACCAAATTTTAATTTGATTATTAAGGTTTATTTGAAGTTTTATTGGTTTATTACAGTTTTATTGGTTTATTTACAGTTTTAATGGTTTATTTACAGTTTTTATCTGTCTAAATTTATGGTTTTACCAAAAGAGGAACCCCACAAGAAAGCGGGCAGGTCGGAGGACCTCCTCGTGGGTCTGCTCCTGGGCCTGGCGAAGAAGGCCATTAATTGGTCCAGGCAGCGGGCGGTCGAGGGGGTCGTCCGGCCGGATTGCCTCCCTCTCTTCCGTGGCCATGTTCGCGCCCGGGTGGCCCTAGAGCTGGAGCACGCGGTGTCCGCCGGCGCGCTAGTTCACTTTCGTGACCGGTGGGCGCCGCGGGGACTGGAGTGCATGATTGGGCTGGAGAACCAAATTTTAATTTGATTATTAAGGTTTATTTGAAGTTTTATTGGTTTATTACAGTTTTATTGGTTTATTTACAGTTTTAATGGTTTATTTACAGTTTTTATCTGTCTAAATTTATGGTTTTACCAAAAGAGGAACCCCACAAGAAAGCGGGCAGGTCGGAGGACCTCCTCGTGGGTCTGCTCCTGGGCCTGGCGAAGAAGGCCATTAATTGGTCCAGGCAGCGGGCGGTCGAGGGGGTCGTCCGGCCGGATTGCCTCCCTCTCTTCCGTGGCCATGTTCGCGCCCGGGTGGCCCTAGAGCTGGAGCACGCGGTGTCCGCCGGCGCGCTAGATCACTTTCGTGACCGGTGGGCGCCGCGGGGACTGGAGTGCATGATTGGGCTGGAGAACCAAATTTTAATTTGATTATTAAGGTTTATTTGAAGTTTTATTGGTTTATTACAGTTTTATTGGTTTATTTACAGTTTTAATGGTTTATTTACAGTTTTTATCTGTCTAAATTTATGGTTTTACCAAAAGAGGAACCCCACAAGAAAGCGGGCAGGTCGGAGGACCTCCTCGTGGGTCTGCTCCTGGGCCTGGCGAAGAAGGCCATTAATTGGTCCAGGCAGCGGGCGGTCGAGGGGGTCGCCCGGCCGGATTGCCTCCCTCTCTTCCGTGGCCATGTTCGCGCCCGGGTGGCCCTAGAGCTGGAGCACGCGGTGTCCGCCGGCGCGCTAGATCACTTTCGTGACCGGTGGGCGCCGCGGGGACTGGAGTGCATGATTGGGCTGGAGAACCAAATTTTAATTTGATTATTAAGGTTTATTTGAAGTTTTATTGGTTTATTACAGTTTTATTGGTTTATTTACAGTTTTAATGGTTTATTTACAGTTTTTATCTGTCTAAATTTATGGTTTTACCAAAAGAGGAACCCCACAAGAAAGCGGGCAGGTCGGAGGACCTCCTCGTGGGTCTGCTCCTGGGCCTGGCGAAGAAGGCCATTAATTGGTCCAGGCAGCGGGCGGTCGAGGGGGTCGTCCGGCCGGATTGCCTCCCTCTCTTCCGTGGCCATGTTCGCGCCCGGGTGGCCCTAGAGCTGGAGCACGCGGTGTCCGCCGGCGCGCTAGATCACTTTCGTGACCGGTGGGCGCCGCGGGGACTGGAGTGCATGATTGGGCTGGAGAACCAAATTTTAATTTGATTATTAAGGTTTATTTGAAGTTTTATTGGTTTATTACAGTTTTATTGGTTTATTTGCAGTTTTAATGGTTTATTTACAGTTTTTATCTGTCTAAATTTATGGTTTTACCAAAAGAGGAACCCCACAAGAAAGCGGGCAGGTCGGAGGACCTCCTCGTGGGTCTGCTCCTGGGCCTGGCGAAGAAGGCCATTAATTGGTCCAGGCAGCGGGCGGTCGAGGGGGTCGTCCGGCCGGATTGCCTCCCTCTCTTCCGTGGCCATGTTCGCGCCCGGGTGGCCCTAGAGCTGGAGCACGCGGTGTCCGCCGGCGCGCTAGATCACTTTCGTGACCGGTGGGCGCCGCGGGGACTGGAGTGCATGATTGGGCTGGAGAACCAAATTTTAATTTGATTATTAAGGTTTATTTGAAGTTTTATTGGTTTATTACAGTTTTATTGGTTTATTTGCAGTTTTAATGGTTTATTTACAGTTTTTATCTGTCTAAATTTATGGTTTTACCAAAAGAGGAACCCCACAAGAAAGCGGGCAGGTCGGAGGACCTCCTCGTGGGTCTGCTCCTGGGCCTGGCGAAGAAGGCCATTAATTGGTCCAGGCAGCGGGCGGTCGAGGGGGTCGTCCGGCCGGATTGCCTCCCTCTCTTCCGTGGCCATGTTCGCGCCCGGGTGGCCCTAGAGCTGGAGCACGCGGTGTCCGCCGGCGCGCTAGATCACTTTCGTGACCGGTGGGCGCCGCGGGGACTGGAGTGCATGATTGGGCTGGAGAACCAAATTTTAATTTGATTATTAAGGTTTATTTGAAGTTTTATTGGTTTATTACAGTTTTATTGGTTTATTTACAGTTTTAATGGTTTATTTACAGTTTTTATCTGTCTAAATTTATGGTTTTACCAAAAGAGGAACCCCACAAGAAAGCGGGCAGGTCGGAGGACCTCCTCGTGGGTCTGCTCCTGGGCCTGGCGAAGAAGGCCATTAATTGGTCCAGGCAGCGGGCGGTCGAGGGGGTCGTCCGGCCGGATTGCCTCCCTCTCTTCCGTGGCCATGTTCGCGCCCGGGTGGCCCTAGAGCTGGAGCACGCGGTGTCCGCCGGCGCGCTAGATCACTTTCGTGACCGGTGGGCGCCGCGGGGACTGGAGTGCATGATTGGGCTGGAGAACCAAATTTTAATTTGATTATTAAGGTTTATTTGAAGTTTTATTGGTTTATTACAGTTTTATTGGTTTATTTACAGTTTTAATGGTTTATTTACAGTTTTTATCTGTCTAAATTTATGGTTTTACCAAAAGAGGAACCCCACAAGAAAGCGGGCAGGTCGGAGGACCTCCTCGTGGGTCTGCTCCTGGGCCTGACGAAGAAGGCCATTAATTGGTCCAGGCAGCGGGCGGTCGAGGGGGTCGTCCGGCCGGATTGCCTCCCTCTCTTCCGTGGCCATGTTCGCGCCCGGGTGGCCCTAGAGCTGGAGCACGCGGTGTCCGCCGGCGCGCTAGATCACTTTCGTGACCGGTGGGCGCCGCGGGGACTGGAGTGCATGATTGGGCTGGAGAACCAAATTTTAATTTGATTATTAAGGTTTATTTGAAGTTTTATTGGTTTATTACAGTTTTATTGGTTTATTTACAGTTTTAATGGTTTATTTACAGTTTTTATCTGTCTAAATTTATGGTTTTACCAAAAGAGGAACCCCACAAGAAAAAAACAAATGAACTAAACTGACAATCATTTAATTTTGTTTCCAATTACAATTAATGAACAGATGTCAAAATCAATTTAGGAGCCAATAGGGACTGGGGTCTTTCGACAGATTGAGCAGTATCAGAACTTAAAGGAGACTCCTTGAATTAGCGCCCCCTGGAGGCCCGGGAGTCTGGTGGCTGTAAACAACTGAGTTAATCAATTATGATTAATCCTTAAATGGAAGCACTTAAACCCTCAATCATAATGGTCCCTTTTTAAAGGAGCACAATGGATTCCAAATCCCAATAAAAAAACTTACCAAATGATAATATTGTTCCCTTTATCCACAATACAATGAGCACACTGGATATAGCAAAGGCTATGGCCCCCGACAACATCCCGGCTATCGTGCTGAAGACTTGTGCTCCAGAACTAGCCGTGCCTCTTGCCAAGCTGTTCCAGTACAGTTACAAAACTGGCATCTATCCGACAATGTGGAAAATTGTCAAACAAAAACAAACACACCAGTCTCGGCCTTCATAAAAAACACACACACCAGTCTCGGCCTTCATAAAAACAAACACACCAGTCTCGGCCTTCTTAAAAAAAACACACCAGTCTCGGCCTTCATAAAACACAAACACACCAGTCTCGGCCTTCATAAAACACACACACACCAGTCTCGGCCGTCATAAAAACAAACACACCAGTCTTGGCCTTCATAAAAACAAACACACCAGTCTCGGCCTTCATAAAAACACACACAGCAGTCTCGGCCTTCATAAAAAACAAACACACCAGTCCCGGCCTTCATAAAAACAAACACACCAGTCTCGGCCTTCATAAAAACAAACACACCAGTCTCGGCCTTCATAAAAACACACACACCAGTCTCGGCCTTCATAAAAAACACACACATCAGTCTCGGCCTTCATAAAAACAAACACACGAGCCTCGGCCTTCATAAAAAACAAACACACCAGTCTCGGCCTTCATAAAACACAAACACACCAGTCTCGGCCTTCATAAAAAACAAACACACCAGTCTCGGCCTTCATAAAACACAAACACACCAGTCTCGGCCTTCATAAAAACACAAACACACCAGTCTCGGCCTTCATAAAACACAAACACACCAGTCTCGGCCTTCATAAAAAACAAACACACCAGTCTCGGCCTTCATAAAACACAAACACACCAGTCTCGGCCTTCATAAAAACAAACACACCAGTCTCGGCCTTCATAAAAAACAAACACACCAGTCTCAGCCTTCATAAAAAACAAACACACCAGTCTCGACCTTCATAAAACACAAACACACCAGTCTCGGCCTTCATAAAAACAAACACACCAGTCTCGGCCTTCATAAAACACAAACACACCAGTCTCGGCCTTCATAAAACACAAACACACCAGTCTCGACCTTCATAAAACACAAACACACCAGTCTCGGCCTTCATAAAAAACAAACACACCAGCCTCGACCTTCATAAAACACAAACACACCAGTCTCGGCCTTCATAAAAACAAACACACCAGTCTCGGCCTTCATAAAAACAAACACACCAGTCTCGACCTTCATAAAACACAAACACACCAGTCTCGGCCTTCATAAAACACACACACACCAGTCTCGGCCTTCATAAAAACAAACACACCAGTCTCGACCTTCATAAAAACAAACACACCAGTCTCGGCCTTCATAAAAAACAAACATACCAGTCTCGGCCTTCATAAAAAACACACACACCAGTCTCGGCCTTCATAAAACACAAACACACCAGTCTCGGCCTTCATAAAAAACAAACATACCAGTCTTGGCCTTCATAAAAAACAAACACACCAGTCTCGGCCTTCATAAAAAACACACACCAGTGTCGGCCTTCATAAAAAACACACACACCAGTCTCGGCCTTCATAAAACACAAACACACCAGTCTCGGCCTTCATAAAAAACAAACACACCAGTCTCGGCCTTCATAAAAAACAAACACACCAGTCTCGGCCTTCATAAAACACAAACACACCAGTCTCGGCCTTCATAAAACACAAACACACCAGTCTCGGCATTCATAAAAAACAAACACACCAGTCTCGGCCTTCATAAAACACAAACACACCAGTCTCGGCCTTCATAAAAAACAAACACACCAGTCTCGGCCTTCATAAAACACAAACACACCAGTCTCGGCCTTCATAAAACACAAACACACCAGTCTCGGCCTTCATAAAAAACAAACACACCAGTCTCGGCCTTCATAAAAAACAAACACACCAGTCTCGGGCTTCATAAAAAACAAACTCACCAGTCTCGGCCTTCATAAAACACAAACACACCAGTCTCGGCCTTCATAAAACACAAACACACCAGTCTCGGCCTTCATAAAAAACAAACACACCAGTCTCGGCCTTCATAAAAAACAAACACACCAGTCTCGGCCTTCATAAAAAACAAACACACCAGTCTCGGCCTTCATAAAACACAAACACACCAGTCTCGGCCTTCATAAAAAACAAACACACCAGTCTCGGCCTTCATAAAACACAAACACACCAGTCTCGGCCTTCATAAAAACACAAACACACCAGTCTCGGCCTTCATAAAACACAAACACACCAGTCTCGGCCTTCATAAAAAACAAACACACCAGTCTCGGCCTTCATAAAACACAAACACACCAGTCTCGGCCTTCATAAAAACAAACACACCAGTCTCGGCCTTCATAAAAAACAAACACACCAGTCTCAGCCTTCATAAAAAACAAACACACCAGTCTCGACCTTCATAAAACACAAACACACCAGTCTCGGCCTTCATAAAAACAAACACACCAGTCTCGGCCTTCATAAAACACAAACACACCAGTCTCGGCCTTCATAAAACACAAACACACCAGTCTCGACCTTCATAAAACACAAACACACCAGTCTCGGCCTTCATAAAAAACAAACACACCAGCCTCGACCTTCATAAAACACAAACACACCAGTCTCGGCCTTCATAAAAACAAACACACCAGTCTCGGCCTTCATAAAAACAAACACACCAGTCTCGACCTTCATAAAACACAAACACACCAGTCTCGGCCTTCATAAAACACACACACACCAGTCTCGGCCTTCATAAAAACAAACACACCAGTCTCGACCTTCATAAAAACAAACACACCAGTCTCGGCCTTCATAAAAAACAAACATACCAGTCTCGGCCTTCATAAAAAACACACACACCAGTCTCGGCCTTCATAAAACACAAACACACCAGTCTCGGCCTTCATAAAAAACAAACATACCAGTCTTGGCCTTCATAAAAAACAAACACACCAGTCTCGGCCTTCATAAAAAACACACACCAGTGTCGGCCTTCATAAAAAACACACACACCAGTCTCGGCCTTCATAAAACACAAACACACCAGTCTCGGCCTTCATAAAAAACAAACACACCAGTCTCGGCCTTCATAAAAAACAAACACACCAGTCTCGGCCTTCATAAAACACAAACACACCAGTCTCGGCCTTCATAAAACACAAACACACCAGTCTCGGCATTCATAAAAAACAAACTAACCAGTCTCGGCCTTCATAAAACACAAACACACCAGTCTCGGCCTTCATAAAAAACAAACACACCAGTCTCGGCCTTCATAAAACACAAACACACCAGTCTCGGCCTTCATAAAACACAAACACACCAGTCTCGGCCTTCATAAAAAACAAACACACCAGTCTCGGCCTTCATAAAAAACAAACACACCAGTCTCGGGCTTCATAAAAAACAAACTCACCAGTCTCGGCCTTCATAAAACACAAACACACCAGTCTCGGCCTTCATAAAACACAAGCACACCAGTCTCGGCCTTCATAAAAAACAAACACACCAGTCTCGGCCTTCATAAAAAACAAACACACCAGTCTCGGCCTTCATAAAAAACAAACACACCAGTCTCGGCCTTCATAAAACACAAACACACCAGTCTCGGCCTTCATAAAAAACAAACACACCAGTCTCGGCCTTCATAAAACACAAACACACCAGTCTCGGCCTTCATAAAAACACAAACACACCAGTCTCGGCCTTCATAAAACACAAACACACCAGTCTCGGCCTTCATAAAAAACAAACACACCAGTCTCGGCCTTCATAAAACACAAACACACCAGTCTCGGCCTTCATAAAAACAAACACACCAGTCTCGGCCTTCATAAAAAACAAACACACCAGTCTCAGCCTTCATAAAAAACAAACACACCAGTCTCGACCTTCATAAAACACAAACACACCAGTCTTGGCCTTCATAAAAACAAACACACCAGTCTCGGCCTTCATAAAACACAAACACACCAGTCTCGGCCTTCATAAAACACAAACACACCAGTCTCGACCTTCATAAAACACAAACACACCAGTCTCGGCCTTCATAAAAAACAAACACACCAGCCTCGACCTTCATAAAACACAAACACACCAGTCTCGGCCTTCATAAAAACAAACACACCAGTCTCGGCCTTCATAAAAACAAACACACCAGTCTCGACCTTCATAAAACACAAACACACCAGTCTCGGCCTTCATAAAACACACACACACCAGTCTCGGCCTTCATAAAAACAAACACACCAGTCTCGACCTTCATAAAAACAAACACACCAGTCTCGGCCGTCATAAAAAACAAACATACCAGTCTCGGCCTTCATAAAAAACACACACACCAGTCTCGGCCTTCATAAAACACAAACACACCAGTCTCGGCCTTCATAAAAAACAAACATACCAGTCTTGGCCTTCATAAAAAACAAACACACCAGTCTCGGCCTTCATAAAAAACACACACCAGTGTCGGCCTTCATAAAAAACACACACACCAGTCTCGGCCTTCATAAAACACAAACACACCAGTCTCGGCCTTCATAAAAAACAAACACACTAGTCTCGGCCTTCATAAAAAACAAACACACCAGTCTCGGCCTTCATAAAACACAAACACACCAGTCTCGGCCTTCATAAAACACAAACACACCAGTCTCGGCCTTCATAAAAAACAAACACACCAGTCTCGGCCTTCATAAAACACAAACACACCAGTCTCGGCCTTCATAAAAAACAAACACACCAGTCTCGGGCTTCATAAAAAACAAACTCACCAGTCTCGGCCTTCATAAAACACAAACACACCAGTCTCGGCCTTCATAAAACACAAACACACCAGTCTCGGCCTTCATAAAAAACAAACACACCAGTCTCGGCCTTCATAAAAAACAAACACACCAGTCTCGGCCTTCATAAAAAACAAACACACCAGTCTCGGCCTTCATAAAAAACAAACACACCAGTCTCGGCCTTCATAAAACACAAACACACCAGTCTCGGCCTTCATAAAAAACAAACACACCAGTCTCGGCCTTCATAAAAAACAAACACACCAGTCTCGGCCTTCATAAAACACACACACACTAGTCTCGGCCTTCATAAAAAACAAACGCACCAGTCTCGGCCTTTATAAAACAAACACACCAGTCTCGGCCTTCATAAAACACAAACACACCAGTCTCGGCCTTCATATTTAAAACAAACACACCAGTCTCGGCCTTCATATTTAAAACAAACATTTGGCCACACCTCCTACATTTTCCCCTGTGAGGGTGATCCGCCTCACATGTGCGAATGGCCCCTTCCCACCCTGCAGCTCCTCCTCAATGGGACCCCAGTGGCTGCAGCAAGGCTGGGGGAAGGCTGCTGAGGGTCAGATGGTGAGACGGCAGATGCCCTTGGGGGACGGCCTGGACCAGCTCTGGGCCTGGAGGGCCCGGCTGCTGACTGCTCCAGCTCTGCTTGGGCGGCAGCAGTCTGTCATACGGGTGGTGGCAGCTGCAGTGGAGGAGTGACAGTGTTGGCTGCAGGAATGCTGCCAACCTGACATAGCACAGACACTCCCTGGTCGGCTGACACACTGGCACTCGAAGGGGACAGCACTGCAGCAGGTGCAGCAACCTGCTGAAGAACAGACTGCTGGGCTGTTGCGGTGCGGCAAGGGCCCCGGCGATGCCTGGCCGATCCAGCGAGGGTGGCAGCAGTAAGTGCCCATGTGGCCCTGATCTGTGTCTGCATCAGACCAGCCAGTGAATGCACAGCACGACTGATGATGCAAAAATTGGTAGGGTGGTAAATAGCGAGAAGGGTAGCCTCAGTCTGCAGGACGATATAGATGGGTTGGTCAGATGGGCGGAACAGTGGCAAATGGAATTTAACCTGGAAAAGTGCGAGGTGATGCACTTTGGGGGGACTAACAAGGCAAAGGAATACACAATGAATGGAAAGACCCTAGGCAAGATGGAGGGTCAGAGGGATCTGGGTGTGCAAGTACACAGATCCCTGAAGGCGGCGGAACAGGTGGATAAGGTGGTAAAAAAGGCATATGGGATACTTGCCTTCATTAGCCGAGGCATTGAATATAAGAGCAAGGAGGTTATGATGGAGCTGTATAAAACACTGGTTAGGCCACAGCTGGAATACTGTGTGCAGTTCTGGTCGCCATACTACAGGAAGGATGTGATCGCGTTAGAGAGGGTGCAGAGGAGGTTCACCAGGATGTTACCAGGGCTGGAGTGCTTCGGCTATGAAGAGAGACTGGGCAGATTGGGTTTGTTTTCCTTGGAGCAGAGGAGGCTGAGGGGGGACATGATTGAGGTGTACAAAATTATGAGGGGCATAGATAGGATGGATGCTGAGGAGCTTTTTCCCTTAGTAGAGGGGTCAATAACTAGGGGGCATAGATTCAAGGTAAAGGGCGGGAGGTTTAGAGGGGATTTGAGAAAGAACTTTTTCACCCAGAGGGTGGATGGAGTCTGGAACTCACTGCCTGAAAGGGTTGTGGAGGCAGAAACCCTCACAACATTTAAGAAGCATTTGGATGTGCACTTGAAATGCCATAGCATACAAGGCTACGGGCCAAATGCTGGAATATGGGATTAGATTAGGCAGGGCTTGATGGCCGGTGCGGACACGATGGGCCGAAGGGCCTCTATCCGTGCTGTATTACTCTATGACTCTATGACACTTGGCTGGAAGCCGCCTGTGCTGCCGCAAAGTCCTGCAGACTCCTTGCCTGTGCTGCACTGAATTCTTGCAGACTCCTGGCCTGTGTTGCCCCAAATTCCTGTACACTCCTTGCCAGTGACTCTATGGAGTCAGGCATCATTGCCACTGCAGCCATGAGCTCAGTGTGCCTGCGCTCAGCCGGGGCACCCATTTCCGCAAGGATCCGCACCTCTTCTGTGCTCACCGTAGCAGGACTGAAGGCCGCACTCACACTCCGGGGAGAAGGCTGCCGAGCTTCCCCACCCCTCCCGCGTTGCTGGAGCCCGCTGGGCCCTGGAGCTTCACTCTCCTCAAACACCTCGCCCCTGCTCCCCTCCAGGGAAGATGTGTCCCCATCATGGCCATGGGCTGCCTCGGATGAGGGTGGCTCTGATGGGCCGGCTTCCTCTTCCTCCTCCTCACCTTCCAATTCATTGACAGTGGCAGCTTGAGGGGCCACCTCCTCACCTGGCGATTCCGCATCTGAAAGCAGGGAGACACAAGAGTTAATTTAGAGTGAGGACAGGGCGGCAGCGAGGGAGGCCTGAGTGCTGTTATGCACTGCATTGGTTCGATAGTGGCAATGGATGCTGGTGTGAGGCACAAGTGGAAAGAGAGAGGTCCAAAAATTGATGAGCTTACCATCGCTGTCCAGAACAGGGTCGGCATCTCCACTGGCGACGGGGCCAATCAGTCGGCCTGACATAATGTACTCCACACGCTGCTCCAGGTCGCTGAGCTCTTTCAGGTCAGGACGGCCTCCCCCGGTCCGTCGCTGCTGCCTGTGGTTGTAGGCCAGCTTACCCTGCAAAAGAAAGGACGGCCTCTAAGTACAGTGTGAAGCCCTGATCTTGCCTGCACTGCCGCCCATGGTGGAATAGCCCTGACAGTGTGAAGCCCTGATCTTGCCTGCACTGCCTCCCATGGTGGAATAGCCCTGACAGTGTGAAGCCCTGATCTTGCCTGCACAGCCTCCCATGGTGGAATAGCCCTGACAATGTGAAGCCCTGATCTTGCCTGCACTGCCTCCCATGGTGGAATGGCCCTGACAGTGTGTTAAGTGATGAATGTGCAAGTGGTTTTCATGAGAGCCCCATAGCTCCTGGTTGAGGGCTGGGCATTGGGGCTTTCAGGTCCATTCGGCCAGAAACTGAGGTGCACATGCAGGAATGCAGAGGATAGTGGAAAGAGTACTCACCCTGACAACCCGAGTGAGGTCGTTGAACTTTTTCCTGCACTGAAGTGGAGTCCTGGCAACCAAGCTGTTGGTGGTGACCCTGTATGCAACCTCCCTCCAGGCTTTTCGGTATTCGCTTGGAAGTGGCCTCCTCCCACCATCAGGGAAATGGGTAGGGCACCTGTGCTCCACAGCACCAACCAGAAGACTCAGGGTATCCTCACTGAAGCGCTCCACTCACTCACGAGCCTTCTCCAGTTTCTTGGGGGGGTGTAGAGCTGATGAATCATCAATGCTCAGGCCTTGCTTGAGGGCTGCAGTGTGCAGGGCATGGCAGCCAAACAAGTCGACCCTCCCCCTTTAAGAACTGACCGGCGCCGCCGTGTCTGCCATCAATCAGCAGCTCGCCACACCTGCGCTGTGCCCGCCCTCAGTGTTAGCGCCTCGGCTCGCCGGTTTAGCACCTTATGATAGTCGTGCATCGCCTGCTTTAGCTCCGCAGCAACCTCTTGGGGTGATGCAACTGAATATCGGCGAAGGTGGCGCTAAGTTGTGCCGGGCGCTAAATTTAGCGAACGCCCGGCTTTAGCGCCCCAAACGCGGCGATACTGAATTTCTAGGCCAGAGTGTTTCTGTAATGTGTGTACCTTTAAGAGAGGAACTATCTTTTACAGCCCCTGTCTGCAGTACCAGTAGTGACCACACCTGTATATAACACCGTGTAATTTGTACAGTTAGTTCCAGCATACCCTCTGTTCAGTAAACACCTGTTATTACCATTCTCCTGCAGTCCGTGTGTTATTTATATGCGGACATTACAGTTTCCACTTGTGGGGAAGAGCAAAACTGGAGGCCATCAAAATTGTAAAAATTTGTGTTGGTTTTGATATCCTTTGCAAGCTTCTTTTCATAGTCTTTGAAGGATCTTTTTTTCTTTATATATATTTTATCTTCCTCTTAGACTGCAAGTTTTGAACTACTTATTACTAGAGCCGTTTGTGATCATTATTCCTGCTGGTCCCATTTTAATGGGGTTGTTTGAAATCCCTGATTCTCAGCAGCTCGTTGAGACTAAACTCTATCGTTCTTCTTTTCAGCCGTCTTTCGGATGAGACGCTAAACCAAGGCCCCATCTGCCCTTTCAAGTGGACGTTAAAGATCCCATGGCACTATCAAAGAAGAACAGGAGTGTCCTGGCCAATATTTATCCCTCAACCAACATCACTAAAGCAGATTATCAGATCATTCTCGCATTGCTGTTTGTGGGAGCTTGCTGTGCACAAATTGGCTGCCGCGTTTCCCACATTACAACAGTGACCACCCTTCAAAAGTACTTTGTTGGTTGTAAATCGCTTTGGGACATCCTGAGGAAGTGAAAGGCGCTATATAAATGCAAGTTCTTTCTTTCTTTCTCTCTTTCTGCAGCTCTTACTTTCTGTTTTGACACCCTTTGCTGATTTTTTTTTTTTTTTCACAGAAACCCCACAGCGCAGATAGAGGCCATTTCGGCCCATCGAGCCTGCACCGACACATATCCCACCCCCGATCCCCGTAACCCCTACACCAACACATATCCCACCCTATCCCTGTAACCCCACGTATTTAATCCCCCTAACACTAAGGGTCAATTTTATCATAGCCAATTTTATCTTTCCCATTCGCCAGGAGCCGTGCCACTTTTTTCTTTTTCTTTTAGTTTTATACTGTTTCTTGCCTCTTCAGTCATCCCTGGCTGTTTTTTGGCAAGTCGAGCTCTTTCCCCTTAGGGGTATAAACTGGTGCTGTATCACATTAAATTATTTTTTGATCACCTCCCACTGATCTTGTCATTTTACACATTAACAGATTTGCCCAGTTTACTGTGGACCATCTCTGTCTCATTGCATTGAAGTCGGCCTCACCTAAATCTGGAATCTTAGTAGCTGTTTCACGTTTCTCCCTTTCAAACAGTACTTTGAACTCGATCATGTTATGATCGCTATTGGATAATTGTTCAGAGAAACATAGAAGATAGGAGCAGGAGTAGGCCATTCGGCCCCTCGAGCCTGCTCCGCCATTCAATGCGATCATGGCTGATCATCCAAATTCAGTACCCTGTCCCTGCTTTCTCCCCATACCCCTTGATCCCTTTAACCTTAAGAAATATATCCAACTCCTTCTTGAATATATTTAATGAACTGGCCTCCACTGCCTTCTGTGGTAGAGAGTTCCACAGGCTCACCACTCTCTGGGTGAAGAAATTCCTCCTCATTTCTGTCCTAAATGGCCTACCCTTTATCCTTAGACTGTGTCCCCTGGTTCTGGACTCCCCGACCATCGGGAACATCCTTCCTGCATTTAGTGTGTCCAGTCCTGGCAGAATTTTATAAGTTTCAATGAGATCACCTCTCATTCTTCTAAACTCCAGCGAGTACAAGTTCAATCGACCCAATCTCTCCTCATACGTCATTCCTGCCATCCCAGGTATCAGCCTGGTGAATCTTCGCTGAACTCCTTCCATGGCAAGAACATCCTCCCTCAGATAAGGCGACCAAAACTGCACACAATACTCAAGGTGTGGTCTCACGAAGGCCCTGTACAACTGCAGCAAGACATCCTTGTTCCTGTACTCAAACCCTCTCGCTACGAAGGCCAACATACCATTTGCCTTCTTAACCACCTGCTGCATCTGTATGCTTACCTTCAGTGACTGGTGCACAAGGACACCCAGGTCTCGTTGCACTTCCCCTTCTCCCAATCAATTGCCATTTAGATAATAATCTGCCTTCTTGTTTTTGCCACCGAAGTGGATAACCTCACATTTATCCACGTTATATTGCATCTGCCATGTTTCTGCCCAATCACCCAACATGTCCAAATCATCCTGGAGTTTCTCGACATCCTCCTCACAGCACAAAGTCCCACCCAGCTTTGTGTCATCTGCAAATTTGGATATATTACATCTAGTTCCCTTGTCCAGATCATTTATATATATTGAGAATAGCTGGGGTCCAAGGACCGATCCCTGCGGTACCCCACTAGTCACTGCCTGCCATTCGGAAAAAGACCCGTTTATTCCAACTCTTTGCTTTCTGTCTGCCAACCAGTTCTCCATCCAAGTCAATACCTTGCCCCCGATCCCATGTGCCCCAACTTTACACGCCAATCTCTTATGCGGGACCTTATCGAAGGCCCCCTGAAAGTCCAGATACACCACATCCACTGGTTCTCCCTTATCTATTTTACCAGTTACATCCTCAAAAAATTCCAGTAGATTAGTCAAGCATGATTTACCTTTTGTGAATCCATGTTGACTTTGTCCGATCCTGTCACTGTTTTCCAAGTGCTCTGCTATTACATCTTTTATAATGGACTTTAGCATTTTCCCCAGTACCGATGTCAGGCTTTCCGGTCTGTAGTTCCCCGTTTTCTCTCTACCACCTTTTTTGAATAGTGGGGTAACATTAGCTACCCTTCAATCCATGGGTACTGTTCCAGATTCCATCGAATGTTGGAAGATGATCAGCAATGCATCTACTATTTCTAGGGCCACGTCCTTAAGTACCCTAGGATGTAGATTATCAGGCCCATGGGATTTATCGGCCTTCAGTCCCATCAATTTTCCTAACACCATTTCCCTACAAATACTGATTTCTTTCAGTTCCACCCTTTCATCAGACCCTATGTTCCCCGGCATCTCTGGGAGGTTATTTGTGTCCTACTTTGTGAAGACAGAACCAAAATATGTATTTATGGGAAATTTGTTATATCCGGCACCGACGGGACCGAGCTGTTGCCAATCTATCAAAACTGCCGGACATACAAAGTTAATGTTGAAGCATACGGAGGTTTTCATCTCCGTATCTGACAACAAACACTGTTGCTTAGCAACAGCTTGTAAACAGTCGGCCCGTACCTTGGAAGTGTCTCTGTAGCTTAGCAACAGCTTCAGAGAGACTTTCCAGAGCCCGACTGTTGAAAACAAAGCCAGGAGAAGAAAAAAAATCTAACAAAACGGCTCCTGATTTCTGCCGGTAGATCGAGGTTTCTGGACATACAACCTCTGGATAAACCAAAGTTTCCTTTAGTTGGTCTGCCATTTCTTTGTCCCCCATTATAAATTCCCCTGATTCTGACTGCAAGGGACCTACATTTGACCTCATCAATCTTTTTCTCTTCACATATCTATAAAAGCTTTTACAGTCAGTTTTTATGTTCCCTGCAAGCTTACTCTCATATTCTATTTTCCCCTTCTTAATTAATCCCTTTGTCCTCCTTTGTTGAATCCTAAACTGCTCCCAATCCTCAGGTTTACTGCTTTTTCTGGCCAATTTATAAGTCCTCTCCTTGGATCTTATGCTATCCCTAATTTCCCTTGTTAGCCATGGTTGAGGCACCTTTTTTGTTTTATTTTTATGCCAAACTGGGGTGAACAAATTCTGTAGTTCATCCATGCGGTCTTTGAATGTTTGCCATTGCCTATCCACCGTCAACCCTTTTGAGTGACATTCCCCAATCAATTCTACCCAACTCGCGCCTCAGACCATCATAGTTTCCTTTATTTAAATTCAGGACCCTTGTCTCTGAGTCAACTGCTTTATTCTCCATCTTAATGAAGAATTCAATCATATTATGATCGCTCCAACCCAAGGGGCCTCGTAGAACAAGATTGCTAATTAATCCTTTCTCATTATATAATACCCAGTCTAAGATGACCTGATCTCTGATTGGTTCCTCAATATATTGGTCCAGCAAACCACCCCGTAAACACTCTAGGAATTCCTCCTCCACAGTATTGTTACTAATTTGGTTAGCCCAATCTATATGTAGATTAAAGTCACCCATGATGACTGCTGTGCCCTTATTGCACGCTTCTCTAATTTCCCTTTTAATGCCATCTCCAACCTCCGCATTACTGTTTGGAGGTCTATATACCACACCCACTAACGTTTTCTGCCCCTTGGTATTTCTCAGTTCTACCCATACAGATTCCACATCATCAGACCTAATATCCTTCCTTACCATTGTGTGAATCCCCTCTTTAGCCAGCAATGCTACCCCACCTCCTTTTCCTTTTTGCCTATCTTTCCTGAATATTGAATACCCCTGGATGTTAAGTTCCCAGCCTTGGCCACCCTGGAGCCATGTTTCCGTAATCCCAATCAAATCATATTCGTTTACCTCTATTTGTGCAGCTAATTCATCCACCTTATTACGAATGCTCCTCGCATTAAGACACAAAGCCTTCAGGCTTGTTTTTTTAACACACTTAGACCTTTTAGCATGATGTATGATAGCAAAATACTGCAGATGCTGTAAATCCGAAATAACAACAGAAAATGCTGGGAAAACTCAGCAGGCCAGGCAACATCCATGCAGAGAAATTAGAGTCAACGTTTCGGGTCATGACCCTTTATCAAGACTAAAGAGGCACAGGGAATGAAACAGATTGAGAGGCCGGGCTGGGAGAGAACAAAAGAGAAGAGACATTAAGAGGTATTCAAAACGAGACAGATGGTGATAGGACTAGTGGAGACAAAAGACGGCTCTAGATTAGGTGTGAAATGTTCTAGCAGAATGGGAGACAGCTGCCATGTGGGAGAGAGAAAAAAAAGGAAAGTGGGGAGGGAAAAACCAAAACAAAGGTGTGGATAAACATATAAGTGAAAATGTAATAGGGGCCGAGATTATGATATGAAATTGTTGAACTCGATATTGAGTCCGGAAGGCTGTAAAGTGCCTAATCGGAAGATGAGGTGCTGTTGCTCGAGTTTACGTTGAACAATGCAAGAGGCCAAGGACGGTGAGATCCGAGTGGGAATGGAGCGGTGAATTAAAATGACAGGCGACCGGAAGCTCGGGGTCACCCTTATGGACTGAACGGAGGTATTCCACAAAGCGGTCACCCAATCTGCGTTTGATCTCCCCAATGTAAAGGAGACCGCATCGTGAGCAGCAAATACAGTATACTAGATTGCAAGAAGTACAAGTAAATCGCTGTTTCACCTGGAAGGGGTGTTTGGGGTCCTGGACAGTGGGAAGGGGGGAGGGATAGTGGCAGGTGTTACATCTCCTGCGCTTGCACGTGAAGGTGACAGGCGAAGGGGAAGGGCTGTTTGGGGTGATAGAGGAGTGGACTAGGGTGTCACGTAGGGAGCGGTCCCTATGGAATGCTGAAAGGGGAGGTGAGGGGAAGATGTGTTTGGTGGTGGGATCACGTTGGAGGAGGCAGAAATGGTGGAGGATGATCCGTTGAATGTGGAGGCTGGTGGAGTGAAAGATGAAGACAAGGGGAACCCTATCGTGGTTCCGGGAGGGAGGGGCAGGGGTGAGGGCAGAAGTGCGGGAGATAGAACGGACACGGTTGAGGGCCGTGTCAACCATGGTAGAGGGGAATCCTCGGTTGAGGAATAAGGAAAACATGTCGGAAGCACTGGTGTGGAAGGTGGCATCGTTGGAGCAGATACGGCGGAGACGGAGAAACTGGGAGAATGGAAAAGAGTCCTTGCAGGCGGCGGGGTGGGAGTCCTATCACCATCTCGTCTGGTTTTGAATACCTCTTAATGTCTCTTCTCTTTGGTTCTCTCCCAGCCGGCCTTTCAATCTATTTCATTCCCTGTGTCTCTTTAGTCTTGACAAAGGGTTTTGACCTGAAACAATTACTCTAATTTCCCTGCACAGATGTTGCCTGGCCTGCTGAGTTCTGCAGCATTGTCTGTGGTGATTTTAGATCCTTTAACACCATTGTTCACTGTGGCCTTGGAGAGGCCTGCCTGGCCTGCTGAGTTTTGCAGCATTGTCTGAGGTAATTTTAGATCCTTTAACACCATTGTTCACTGTGGCCTTGGAGAGGCCTACCTGGCCTGCTGAGTTTTGCAGCTTTGTCTGTGGTGATTTTAGACCCTTTAACATTATTGTTCACTGTGGCCATGGAGAGGCCTGCCTGGCCTGCTGAGTTTTGCAGCATTGTCTGTGGTGATTTTAGACCCTTTAACACCATTGTTCACTGTGGCCATGGAGAGGCCTGCCTGGCCTGCTGAGTTTTGCAGCATTGTCTGCGGTGATTTTAGACCCGTTAACACCATTGTTCACTGTGGCCATGGAGAGGTCTGCCTGGCCTGCTGAGTTTTGCAGCATTGTCTGTGGTGATTTTAGACCCTTTAACATCATTGTTCACTGTGGCCATGGAAAGGCCTGCCTGGCCTGCTGAGTCTCAGTTATTGTATAAGCTGAATGCCGGCGGTGCCGAGGGTCTTTTGAGGGCATGTTGTTCTTGGAAGAGAGAGAGAGAGTGACTGGGGGGAAGAGAGCGAGCGAGTGGGGGGAAGAGAGAGAGCGTGTGGGGGGAAGAGAGAGAGCGACTGGGGGGAAGAGAGAGAGCGACTGGGGGGAAGAGAGAGAGCGACTGTGGGGAATAGAGAGAGAGGGCTGGGTGCAGGCCGTTTAAAATAGTGGCAGGATTCGCCACTAAGGCATGGAGCATGGAAGTGACCCGATTCAGAGCTTTATAATCAATGGTCATTCTCCAGGATCCATCTGGTTTCTGCATTGGCCATACCGCGTAGTTGGTACAGGAACGGGTCTTTGTCACTATATTGGTTTCTAATAAGTCTACTACTGTGGACTCAACGGCCCGTTGGGCTTCTGCTCGGAGCGGGTATTGTCGGTGGGCCTCGCGGTAGGGACCCGGACTGGGTCCATCTCCGCTCTACCACAGGCTAATTTGTGGGTGGCCCTTGCAAGAGGGTAAGCCTCACAAACTCTGCCCCATGGTACTTCCTCCACCCATGCGCACTTAACCGGGCGGAGGGCTTGTACTGTGCATTGTCGGGCTTTAAATTCCTCGAAGGGAAATCTCTCCCCTTGGGGTCCCCTACTTCCAATAGATGATCCCTTAGGAGCAAATTTGCCTCTATCTGATGGATAAAACATTACAGTGGAAAATCAAATTGCAATATAATAGGCATCTGCAATGCAATAGAACATTGCAGTGGAATATCACTACTATACTTTCATCAGTTGCAGTGCAATAGAACATTGCAATGCCATATCACTTTGCAATATAACAGTCATTAGCAATTCCATAGAACATTGCAACGGAACTTCACTTTGCAATATAGACGTCATTTGCAATGCAATTGCACATTGCAATGGAATATCACTGCAATATAATAGTCATTTGCAATGCAATGGAACGTTGCAGTGGAATATCACTTTGCAATAAATAGTCATTTGCAATGAAATTGCATATTGCAATGGAATATCGCTTTGCAATATGATTGTCAGCTGCAATGCAGTAGAACATTACAATGAAATATTGCTTTGCAATATAATAGTCATTTGCAGTGCAATAGAACATGGCAATGAAATATCACTTTCCAATATAATATTCATTTGCAATGCGATAGACATTGCAATGGAATTTTAACTTGCAATATTATATTCATTTGCAATGCAATAGCACCTTGCAATGGAATTGCAGTTTGCATCATAATAGTCATTTGCACTGCAACAGAACATTGCAATGAAATTTCACTGCAAAACAATCGTCATTTGCTATGCAATAGAACATTGCAATAGAATATTTGTTTGTAACAGAATAGTCATTGCAGTGAAATGGAACACGGCAATGGAATATCAGTTTGATATATGAATGTCATTTGCAATTCAATAGAACATTGCAATGAAATGTCACTTTGCAGTATAATAGTCATTTGCAATGCAATTGCACATTGCAATGGAATAACACTTTGCAATAATAGAAATTTGCAATACAATAGCACATAGCAATTGAATATCGCTTTGCAATATGATCATCATTTGCAATGCAATAGGACATTGCAATGGAACATGACTTTGCAATACAATAGAAAATTGAAATGGAATATCGCCTTGCAATATGATCGTCATCTGCAATGAAGAAAACATTGCAATGTAATTTCACTTTGCAATATAATAGGAATTTGCAATGCAATGGAATGTCAGTGCAATATTATCGTCAGTTGCAGTGCAATAGCACATTGCAGTGGTGTTAGATTCGAATCTGGCGAAACCCCAGACTGAGAGGGAATTGAGGACAAGTTCAGAATTTATTAAAACAACCAAAAGGGACAGCCACCCAGCTTCCTCAAGCTAGGGGTACACTCTCGAGGGACAAGTAGCGGTTCATTCAAGTTATACAATTCTATACGCAACGCCCACCTACAAACAGTTTCACAGCAGTTACTCTTTATTGGTTTGTGTGGTTAGTCACTCAACTGTCTGGCCCACCCCTTGAACTCGGGTACCCTCTGAGCATGCCAGTCACAGATGTCAGTTGTTTCATCCTGCTGCACACATCCCATTGTCGGCATGGATTATAGTTTGAGAAAACATATTTTATCCTTAATATGACTATTCCGTTTTGAAGAAATATTCTATTCTAATGTTCTATTGCATTTCAAATGCCGATTGTTTTGCATTGATATTCAATTGCAATGTTCTGTTGCAGTGCAGATAACTATTATGTTGCAAAGTGCTATTCCAATACAATGTGCTATTGCATTGCAAATGAATATAATATTGCAACTTAAAATGCCATTGCAATGTTCTATTGCATTCCAAAGGAATATTTTATAGCAAAGTGATATTCCATTGCAATGCAAATTACTAATATACTAATAACAGTGGTAGGAGGACGACCGAAAGATGCGTCAATTCATTGCTGGTGGAACAAGTTTTTGAATTCAACAGATCCACGTGAATCAATTGCTACCCCATCAGCTGATCAAAACCACGGGATAAAAGCCTCGCCGAATGTTACATAGCAGTTGGAGAAAAGTTTGCCTCGGTTGGGCATTGTTGGTTTCCGCCAGTCGGTTTTTTGGGTTATTGGAACGGTGTTTGACACTCAGTAATTCCTCTTATTCCATTCTGAGGGCGGTCACTGGTTCAAGAAATCTCTTTGCTGGAAGTAAGTGTTCCACCGCAGGTGTTGTTTATTGACAACCGATTTATGTTTCGGCGAATTTCTATTGCTTTCAACGGTATTACTGGTTTTAAGGTACATAACCTGGTTATGGCACCCAACTTTTTATTCACCATTCTGGTTCTAAATGCTAGGAAGGCTATGTAGAATGTGTGCATTGATTCGCTTTTGGTCTATACTTGTGTTTGTGTTTAGAATTGAGCTTTCACTTCGCCGGTTCTGCTAGGGATATTGATCCTAGTTAAACCAATTAAAATAATCCTCATAACATATTAGGCTGACTCAATCGTGGCTTTTGAGAATTAGATAAGTACCTGAGAGGAAAAAATGCAGGGTTGCAGGAAAGGGTGGGGTGGGGAGTGAGACCAGTTGCAGTGCTTTTGCAGAAAGCCGGCTGGGACGGGCTGAATGGCCTCCTGTTCTATAGCCATTCTATTCGACTTATAAAAGAAATTTAGGAGAGTGAGGAGGGGCCATGAAGTAACACTGGGAGCAAAATAAAGGAAAATCCTAAGGGTGTTTTTTTTTTTAAATAAGTATATTAAGGGCAAGAGGATAACTAGGGAAAGAATAGGGCCCATTAGGGAACAAAGTGGCAATCTGTGTGTGGAGCCAGAAGATGCAGGTGGGGTTTTAAATGAATTTTTTGCATCTGTGTTCACTATGGAGAACATAAGAACATAAGAAATAGGAGCAGGCCAATCGGCCCCTTGAGCCTGCTCTGCCATTCAATAAGATCATGGCTGATCTGATCCTAACCACCAATCCACTATCACAGAACCATCTCCTGAATCTAACAGAATTAGACACATGAAATAGGAGCAGGATCAGGCTACATGGGCCCGCTCCGCTACCCACAGGGCCATGACTGATCCGAACCTAGACTCGTCCAAATTCCTGCCCGCTCCCCGTAACCCTTAATTCCCTTTACTTCTAGGAAACTTTCTGTTTTAAATTTATGTAATGTAGCTTCTACAGCTTTTTGGGGCAGCATATTCCATGGACCTACCACCCTCTGAGTGAAGTAGTTCCTCCTCATCTCAGTTTTGAAAGAGCAGCCCCTTATTCTAAGACTATGCCCCCTAGTTCTAGTTTCACCCATCATCGGGAACATTCTCCCCGCATCCACCCGATCCAACCCCTTCACAATCTTATATGTTTCAATAAGATCGCCTCTCATTCTTCTGAACTCCAATGAGTAGAGTCCCAATCTACTCAACCTCTCCTCATATGTCCATCCCTGGGATTAACCGAGTGAACCACCTTTTGTACTGACTTGAGAGCAAGTATGGACACCAAAACTGTATGCAGTATTCCAGGTGTGGTCTCACCAATACCTTGTACAACTGAAGCAATACCTCCCTATTTTTATATTCTATCCCCTAGCAATGAAAGCCAACGTTCCATTGGCTGCCTTAATCACTTGCTGCACCTGCATACTGTTGAAGTCTCGACTCCCGAGTAAGACTCTTTAAACAAAGTATCGTTAAAGACAGGCTTTATTTGCTTGCAAGGGAAGGGTTGTGTAGTCAAAGGCTACATCAGACCTCTTTGAAGTAGTACAGAATTTGTAACATTTATACAGTACAGAAACAAAACCGGCTTTCTATGTCACATGACGATGCTGAGAGGGTCGTGGATAACACGTTTAGTGAGTTGGTCACACCGCAGGGTAGGGCTGCACAGGAAGAAAGAAAATGGGTGACCACCAGGTGGAGTAATAGAAGCAGGCAGGTAGTGCAGTAGGCCCCTGTGACCATTCCCCTCAAACAAGTATACCACTTTGGATACTGTTGAGGGGGATGACTCACCAGGGGAAGGCAGCAGCAGCCAACTTCCTGGCACTGGGGGTGCTCCTGCTGCCCAGGAAGGGAGGAAAAAGAGTGGGAGAGCAATAGTGTTAGGGGATTCTATAGTAAGGGGAACAGATAGGCGTTTCTGCGGCCGTAGACGTGAATCCAGGATGGTTTGTTGCCTCCCTGGTGCCAGGGTCAAGGATGTCACTGAGCGGCTGCAGGGCATTCTGGAGGGGGAGGGTGAACAGCCAGAGGTCGTGGTCCACATTGGTACCAACGACATAGGTAGAAAGAGGGATGAGTTCCTGCAGCAAGAATTTAAGGAGCTAGGTGGAAGATTAAAGAGCAGGACCTCAAGGGTTGTAATCTCTGGATTACTCCCGGTGGCACGTGCTAGTGAGTATAGGAATAGGAAGATAGAACAGATGAATGCGTAGCTAAAGGGATGGTGCAGGAAGGAGGGCTTTAGTTTCCTGGATCACTGGGTCTGCTTCTGGGAAAGGTGGGACTTGTACAAGTCGGACGGTTTACACCTGAACCAGAGGGGGACCAATATCCTTGCGGGAAGGTTTGCTAGCACTGTTTTTGGGGGGGGGGGGTTTAAACTAACTTGGCAGGGGGATGGGATACAGAGTGGAACGATAGGGGGTGATTTACAGCCAAATACGGAGGAAAAAACAAGTCAGCTGGTAAGGCAGAGCAAATATATGAAGGCAAAGGGGAATATGGCAAGGCTGGAAGGCATTTATTTTAATGCAAGGAGTCTTGCAAATAAGGTGGATGAACTGAAGTTGCTGAACACATGGGAGTACGATATTGTTGCTATCACAGAGACATGGTTGAGGGAGGGTCAGGACTGGCAGCTCAATATTCTGGGGTATAGAATCTTCAGGCAAGACAGAGGGGGGTGTAAAAGGGGAGGGGGTGTTGCAATATTAATTAAGGAATCAATTACTGCTGTAAGGAGGGATGATATATTAGCGGGTTCCTCGAATGAGGCCATATGGGTAGAACTTAAAAACAAAAAGGGGGCAAGCACTTTGCTGGGAGTGTACTATAGGCCCCCGAACAGTCAGGGGGAGATAGAGGAACAGATATGTAGGCAAATCTCAGAAGTGTGAAAATAATAGTGGGGGATTTCAACTTCCCCAATATTAATTGGGATAGTCAGTGTGAAAGGCTTAGAGGGTGCAGAATTCTTAAAGTGCATCCAGGAGAGCTTTTTGAGCCAACATGTAGAAAGTCCTACGAGAGGGGGCGGTACTGGACCTAATTCTAGGGAATGTAGCCGGGCAAGTGGTGGAAGTGTCAGTCGGAGAGCATTTTGGTGACAGTGACCATAATTCAGTGAGATTTAAGGTGGTCATGGAAAAAGACAAAGACGGCCCAGAAATAAGGGTTCTAAATTGGGGAAAGGCCGATTTTAATATGATAAGGCAGGATCTGGCCAAAGTGGACTGGGAGCAGCTACTTAAAGGAAAATCCACATCAAAGCAGTGGGAGACTTTCAGAAGGGAAATAGAGTACAACGCCAACATGTTCCTGTAAAGGTCAAGGGTGGGACCAACAAGCAAAGGGAACCTTGGATGACAAGGGATATACAAAAATGCATTAGGAAAAAAAGGGGGGCTTTTGGCAGTTACTAAAGACGGAGGAAGCCCTAGAGGAGTATAAAAAGTGCAGGGGCATACTTAAAAAAGAAATTAGGAGGGGCCATGAAATAACACTGGCGAGCAAAATAAAGGAAAATCCTAAGATGTTTTATAAGTATATTAAGGGCAAGAGGATAACCAGGGAAAGTGTAGGGCCCATTAGGGACCGAAGTGGCAATCTGTGTGTAGAGCCAGATGATGTAGGCGGGGTTTTAAATGAATTTTTTGCATCTGTGTTCACTATGGAGAAAGACGATGTAGACATAGAAATCGGGCAAGGGGGCTGTGACATACTTGAACACATTAGCATCGAGAGGGAGGAGGTACTGGCGGTTTTAGCAGGCCAAAAAGTGGATAAATCCCCAGGCCCGGACGAGATGTCTCCCAGGCTGTTTTGTGAGGCAAAGGAGGAGATTGCAGGGGCTCTGACACAAATTTTCAGAACCTCTCTGGCCACAGGGGATGTACCAGAGGACTGGAGAACAGCTAACGTAGTACCATTATTCAAGAAGGGTAGCAGGGATAAACCAGGGAATTACAGGCCAGTGAGCCTAACATCTGTGGTAGGGAAATTATTGGAAAAAATTCTGAGGGACAAAATTAGTCTCCACTTGGAGAGGCCAGGATTAATCGGGGATAGTCAGCATAGCTTTGTCAAGGGTAAATCATGTCTGACCAATCTGATTGAATTTTTCGAGGGGGTGACTAGGTGTGTGGATGAGGGAAATGCTGTGAATGTGGTTTACATGGATTTCAGTAAAGCTTTTGACAAAGTCCCGCATAGGAGACTGGTCAAGAAGGTAAGAGCCCATGGGATCCAGGGTGCCTTGGCGCGTTGGATCCTAAACTGGCTGAGTGGCAGGAGGCAGAGGGTGATGGTCGAAGGTTGCTTTTGTGACTGGAAGCCTGTGTCCAGTGGGGTACTTTGGGGATCGGTGCTGGGACCCTTGCTGTTTGTGATCTACATAAATGATTTGGATGAGAATGTAAAAGGTATGATCAGTAAGTTTGCAGATGACACGAAAATTGGTGGGGTGGTAAATTGTGAGGAGGAAAGCCTCAGGCTACAGGATGATATAAACGGGTTGGTCAGATGGGCGGAAAAGTGGCAAATGGAATTTAACCCTGAAAAGTGCAAGGTGATGCATTTTGGATGGACAAATAAGGCAAGGGAATACTCAGTGGTAGGATCCTAGGAAGTACAGAGGGTCCGAGGGACCTTGGTGTACATGTACATAGATCCCTGAAGGCAGCGGAACAGGTAGATAAGGTGGTTAAAAAGGCATATGGGATACTTGCCTTCATTAGCCGAGGCATAGAATATAAGAGCAGGGAGGTTATGATGGAGCTGTACAAAACGTTGGTGAGGCCACAGCTGGAGTATTGTGTGCAGTTCTGGTCACCTCACTATAGGAAGGATGTGATTGCTTTGGAGAGGGTGCAGAGAAGATTCACCAGGATGTTACCTGGGATGGAGCGCCTCCGCTATGAAGACAGACTAAACAGGCTGGGGTTGTTTTCCTTGGAGCGAAGAAGGCTGAGGGGGGACCTGATTTGAGGTGTACAAAATGATGAGGGGCATAGATAGGGTAGATAAAGCGAAACTTTTCCCCTTACTAGGGGGGTCAATAATAAGGGGGCATAGATTCAAGGTAAGGGGCAGGAGGTTTGGAGGGGTTTGAGGAGGATATTTTTCACCCAGAGGGTGGTTGTAATCTGGATCTCACTGCCTGAAAGGGTGGTAGAGGCAGGAACCCTCACAACATTCAAGAAGCATTTGGATGAGCACTTGAAATGCCATTGCATACAAGGCTATGGACCAAATGCTGGAAAATGGGATTAGACTGGACAGGGATTGATGGTCGGTGCAGACACGATGGGCCGAAGGGCCTCGCTGTGCTGTATGACTCTATGACTCTATGGCATAGTATTGAATCATACCTGATTACAAAGGCACAGACCTTGCAAATTACTGAAACAACATATTCCAGGCTGAGTTAGAATAATGAACAGAAATACATTTGGATAAGATTAACTAGTTCTTTATTATGGGATCCCTCTGTTCTCCCACTGTACCAACTGAGCCTGTGGCCCGATGTTTACCTTATCATGTCCTTGGCTATTTGTTCAGCTTATCACAGATAAGGAGTACATATGTAGCATTCCTAAATTGTCTCATCCCCTTGAAACTGATTAGTGAATCATGCTGTCGGCCATGTGAGTTTTTATTCTATGCCCAGGAAGCCATTTTGTGTCTGAGAAAACTGTACTTCCACATTCTTCCCTTTTTGTCCTTACTAGGACAACATAACTGAAATTAACCTCTTCCTATCGGTCCTCATACCAAATTTAGATTTTAGCCAAGGATACCGACTTCTTTGCCGTTTTGGACCATCCTCGGGATATACCTGTTGATGGTTGACCTTATCTAAGATCCTCTTTCTTCTCTGTTTATTCTTAGTGTTTGGGCGTGTGTTCTTGTAGGGGTTTAATTATGTTTGATTTGAGGTTTATGTCTTTGTATAGTTCTGCAGCTTATGTTAGCCTGCAGTGTTCTAATTTCCCTGCAGCTTATATTAGCCTGCAGTTCGGGTGCCACTACACACCTTCTTAAAAAGATAGGGAACAGCAGCTTAGAGGAGGACTAATTCATGGCCCACACAGTTTATACCTAACCTGTGGGGTTCTCCTAAGCACAAGTGCTTCTATGTAAGCCCCCAAGGTGCAGACCAAGTGATATACAAGGTTGACGTCACTGGCTTGTTGAAAAAGGAGTCCTCTCTTTTTTTTTCCTAGCCTGCAGTTCCCATTTGGGTAGAAAAATATGTTTTACAGAAAGTGGAGAGCATGCGGAGTATATATGTAAATATTTTGACTAAGTTCTCTCATCCCTATAATTATATTTTATTCAATTGTCTCAGTTCCTCATCCAGGGGACCATTCTTTTCCTCTACTGACTTTACTTCTCTCTCATCATATTCGTTGCAGGCAAGACTGCCTTGCCTAACCTATTGCAATAACACTTAATCGTTGTGACAAACAGAGCAATGCGTACAATCAGGGCTATCACTAGTCCATGCAATACTATTTGTCCTACTGACCCCAACCATCCTCCCAATAACCAGTCAGCCCAGCCTTGGTTCTTTGGGTTTTCATACTGACTTACTGCGTCTTTTATGTGTTTAACGATGTTGGTTATATTTTCTGAACTGTCCGGGATATAGGTACAGCATTCACTCCCTATTAAAGCGCAGGTTCCTCCTTCACTAGCCAATAGATAATCTAGTGCCATTCGATTCTGTAATGTCATTACTCTTAGCTATCATTTCAGCATCAGCATTCATTTCAGACAATCCTTCCTCAGTTTCGTTTGCTACTTTGTCTATCAGGTCTGCTAGCGCAGACGTTTCCCTCATTAATATTCCTACTCCATATGGGGCTATCACTACTCCAAACTCTTTCATAGGTTTCTATCTTTCGGTTAGGGTTGGGGTTAGGGTTATTACGAAAAACGAGGGATATCAGGAAAAAAGAGCGTTCTTTTTCGCACGCGAAAAGATCTTCTCGGTTAGGGTTGGGGTTAGGGTCAGTTCCCGCACGTGAACGTTAGTTCGCGATCGAGCGACGAAAAATTTTGGGGTTATGGTTATTATGAAAAACGAGGGATATCAGGAAAAAAAGTGCGTTTTTTTTGCGCGTGGAAAGGATCTCGGTTTCACGCCTGTGCGCGAGCGCCGCGGACGCAATACCGGGGGAACGTAAGTTCGTGCTCACGAGCGTAGCGAGCGCCAAAAAAAATTTCAGAGTTAGGAGTGTGGATCATTAGGATTCCATGGATTTAGGGTTAGGGGTTGGGGTTAGGGTATTTAGGGTTGGGGTAGTTATGGTTAGGGGTTAGGGTTAGTGCATTTAGGGTTAGTATGAAAAACGAGGGATATCAGGAAAAAAAGTGTGTTTTTTTTCGCGCGCGAAAAGATCTTTTCAGTTTCATGCCTGCGCGTGAGCGCCGCGTCCGCTTTGCGGATGCAATATCGGGGGAACGTCAGTTCCCGCGCGTCAACGTTAGGGTTAGTGAGTTAGGGTTAGGGTTAGTGCATTTAGGGTTTAGGGTTAGTGAATTTAGGGTTAGTGAATTTAAGGTTAGGGTTATTACGAAAAACAAGGGATATCAGGAAAAAAGTGCGTTTTTTTTCGCGCGCTTTAAAAGCAAATCAAGGTTTCTTGGCTGCGCGCTAGCACCGCATCGGCGAAGTGGACGCAATATCGCGCGAATGTTAGTTTGCGTTCGCGAGCGATGAAAACATTTTTGGGTACTTTTTTTTGTTTTTTAAGGCCTTTTCCAGGGTTTTGAGTGTGTATCATTAGGATTCCATGGATCACTTTTTCATTGTTTTTCTTTTGAAGGTTTAGGAGTGTGGATCATTGGGATTCCACAGTTTACTTTTTCATTTTTTGTCTTTTTTCCAAATGTATTTGTGTTATTTTCGATTTTTAGGGTTTTTTCAGGGTTAGGTGTGTGGATTATAAGGATTTCACGGTTTGCTTTGTCATTTTTCACAATTTTTTATTTTGAATGTTTTTGCATTTTTTTGCTTTTTTTGTGTTTTTAAGACGGTTGGGGTTGGGGTTGGGGTTAGGGGTTTAGGGTTAGGGTTTTAGGGTTAGGGTAATTACGAAAAACGAGACATTTCATTAAAAAAGTGTGGTTTTTTTTCACGCGGTTTAAAAATCCTTCAAGGTTTCTCGGCTGCGCGCTAGCGCCGAGTCCGCAAAGCGGACTCAACATCGTGGGAACGTCACTTTGCGTTCGCGAGTGAAGCGAGCGATGACAAATTTTAGGGAACTTTTTTTGTTTTGTTTTTTAAGGCCTTTCCAGGGTTTTGAGTGTTTATCATTAGGATTCCATGGATCACTTTTTC